>NC_141153.1:118109061-118744061 GCF_053477565.2 Lygodium microphyllum | reverse complement strand
TTTTTGAACAAGTTTAGCCAATTTTTGATATTTTAGATATTGTCTCTTGTAAAAATCCAAAAACTATAGGTGAATCTAAAATAGGATGACATGTAAAAGAAAGCATGTAGCTTTCAGCCATTTTGGGAGGAATTTATGTAATAAGAAGGATTGGCGAAATCGCGCAATGTGCGATCACAGTTTTTAGGCAATGAACATCACTCCAAACTAGGAAATGAAGAAGCCTGAGTGATTTGGTAGAATTTTGGCCAGGTGTCCTGGTACTTTACCTACATTTTAGAGCCAATGGAGGCATCAGATCAGTCGTCTGAGCAACATAGATGAATGTATTGTTGTACGCATGTTTTTGTCTACAAGAGATTTATCTTCTCATAATGCAAAAATAAACTGACAGGCTTCATCTTTGTGAGTTTTCTTCTTTATCTTCTATTACTTTAAGTCCCTTCTCTTCAGCCTACTCCTCTCCCTAAATCTCCCTTTACCCTGATGTCTCTTACCCTTGTGGTAGACTTTTGACCCCAAATGCTCTAACAGTGCGAGATAAGAGAAGAGAGGAGAAGATGGAGAGCTTCTTCACCATGGTCCCTCATGCTCATACACTCACTCCCTCTCTCAAGCACAAGCTCAGAAAGCAAGAGCAAGAAGAAGAAGAGGAGGAAGAGAGCTAGTTTTGGCAACACAAGAATGAGCTTCTTCATTCACTTTTTGCCTTTGATACAAAATCCTAATCCACTTTGGGCACCCATCCCTTTTTTACATGCCCTACCACTTTAGCCTAGGTACTCTTTTCCTATTTCCTTCCTACTTAAATTGTACCTTTATCCATACCCATCTACATCTACAAATTGAACATGAGGGAGCCTGGTGCTCTCTTATAAAAAACTATGGTGCATCTTTGCATTTAAAATGTGCCTTTCCTCTTTTGCACCTGCCCTAAACTTTTAAGGTTGTCCTTGCTCTTTTGGCATTTCTTGCTCATATTTCTTCAGTCAAGACACCTTTTTCTGCTTTGTCACGTGTATTTTTACTTTTCTTTTTGCTTTCTTTGCATCAGGGTCAATAATGTAGCTTGAGTACATTGGTCATTTCCATTTTGGCAATGGGAGGATACTCAACTATATGACTTCTTATTGGGAGGGTACATTAACTATATGGCTTTTGAGATCACTGTGTAGAATTTTGATATAATAGTGTATTGAGAAGAATCCAATGCATCCATGAAGTTATTTAAAAATTTTTGTTGGCACTAGGGTTTCTGGCTTGTGATGAAGGCTGAGAGTTTGATAAAAGAAGAAAGTTGTAAGTCCTACGTCATTTCTTCAATAATTAAAGAATTCTTGATCTTTTCATTAGTTCTCATTTATGCCTCCCAAGAGTTTGTTTTTCTATTGGCTCTAATTTGCACAATCATATGTTGACTATCATAAGTAAAGATTACATCTTTCCTTGATTTTAGTTATCTGCAAGTTAATAGTGTGTAAGAAGACTTTCTCTCTTTCCAAACACCCCATTAAATCTTGATGATAAGTCAACAATGATGTTAAGAACTTTGATATCCTTTTCTTTTGTTGGCTCCTAAGATTCTAATATTTGTTCACTCCTTGTAATTTGATTTTTGGATCCATTGGCTCCTCTATCAAAGGTCTTTCTTTCCTTGGGATCCTTATATAGGTACTTTGACTTTTGTATCCATAGCTCAAAGTTCACCACATAATCACACTTAGCCCACATTACATCTAACATATGAACATGTTAATGCACATACACCTGTGAACACAAGGTACCATAAGCACCCTTGAGCATAGAAACACTAGGTTGCACAATGAACCGCACACACACATACTAATCCACACATCTACCTAGGATCCACACACCTACACATTCACATTAGATCTCTTTTCCATGCATATATAGGTCTAGGCATGTAGGTTAGATCGCACTATTGTATGTGTAAAACTTCATGGTACAAGGTGCTTACGCACAAGGTGTCCCTAAGTAGGTATCTAGTATACTAATGCACTACATATGGTTGGTGCATAAGTGCAATTTGTGCATGGAATGGGTTATGTGTGCAAAGAGATGTGCCAGTGCATCAAATGAATGTATGTGTGTTGATGGATAAGCTAGGGTGTAAATGGGTGCACATGAGTGTGCAAATGGATACTCACGTAGATGCACTAGTGTAATTGGATACATGGATATATATAGGTGTATAGGATGCACTATTAGATGTGATGGATGCACATGGGTATTTGGATGCACACAGTTGAGTGTGTAAGAATGCATAAGCATAGTGGAGTGGGTTGATATGCATAGTTGTGATGCTTTCTATACTGATATAAACAAGTGCACAAATACACACCTGGATATAGGAATCTACACCGAGATGCACAATGGATAAATGCACTAGGTGGTTGCATTATATGGGTTGACGGATGTACAAAGATGAAAGTGGGTGAGATTGGTGGATGGATATACTAAGCTGTCAAGAAGTATGGGCAATGTTACACAGGGATGCACGCAAGTGTATGTAAATACACATGGATACATGTGGATGCACATACCATAATGTGTTAGAAAGGTAATCCACCCCTCTCACACATTCTGTTATCCTTCCTTTCTTTGGATTGGATCAAAATGTGGAGAGAGAAAAGGGACTATGGTTATAGAGCATGTGTAGGTTACCACAGGGGTTAAGGTGTCTAGTGGGTGCTAGGTATGTGTAGCAATGTCTGTGTAGGGGGGATGTAATATGCCACTAGGTAGATGTACTAGGTATGTGTAGCAATGTCTGTGTAGGGGGGATGTACTATGCCACTAGGTAGATGCATAGGACAATCATCTGTGTGTGATTCCTTGAGAGGATGAATGCACAATGGATTGAAGTGGGTTATGGTGAAAGTGTGGATGCATAATGAGAAATACTGAGTGCACAATCACCTGGTTGGGTACACAGCACAAAGAAGTGGTAGATGGATGCACATTAGGTGATGGCTGCACCATAGGCTGCACTAGAGAGTGTAACTTGTCAAGTGCACTACACTTGCTCTACATAGGGCTAGAAGCATGTTGAAATGTTACAATGGATGCACTATGGATACACAATAAGTAGGTGGACATATTCTAGAGTATGGATGCATATAGTGTGAAGCACACGTGCATATGGATGCATCAATGTGTGTGGGTATCGCTATGTGTAAAGAGGCCATGCAAGTGACACACCAAGCCACCTCCTTGTGTTTTCGCTTCCCATTATCCTCCCTACTGAGTAGGTTAGAGGTAGGTTGTGGAAAGAAAGAAGGGATTTGTGTGTTTTTAGTGAAACATTTGTCACTATGTATAATTGTTAACTGCAAGAAGCACTCGGCATGCAATGTTCAAGCAAGGAGGAGATAGAGCCTAAATTTTTTAAAATAGTTTGTTGATTATCAATCACAATACAATGTGCACCAAGCATATACATATTTAAATTGTTGAATGATTGGAATAGCTATATTAACTAATCGTGTAAATCCATAAGCTGGATATTATCCCGAGAGTTGTAATGATAGCATAAGCTCTTGTGGAAAAATTGGTTCAAAGGTTGTAGTTCATCCTCACCATCGTAGGAAAAGCATGCAATGAGAGCTGATTGATCTTGAGGTCCTAAAGTGGATTGAATGCCCAAGAGGGATGGGGAACCTCTAACCCTAGAAACCATGTATAAAAATTATGAGAATAAACAGAACAAACTATTCATGTGTGTGCAAACCTTGTGCACTTGCCTTCCTACTTTCATTGTGAGAGAGTGAGTGTGTGAGAGTGAGAGATTGAAAGAAAGAGAGTGAGAGAGAGGGATGAAAATGGTAAAGCTTTACTCATCTTCTCTCTCTATGCACTCTCTCTTAACAAGCTCATGATTCTCTTCTATGTTTGGAGGTTATTAAGGGTTGAGAGTTGAAGGAGCAATCACTTGGATCATAGAGTGTACAAAGTGCATCCTTCATGGGATTGAAGGAAGGCCATGCCAATCAGTACAAAGAAAGGCTTGCATTCATACATGAGAGACTATGTGAGAGGTAGTTGTTTGATTCTTGTGCATCAAAGCTCTTCAACGAATAAGAGTCTATCCAACATCCCACTATGTTGAGCTCATGTAGCACAACATTTTAGTTTTGATTTTAAGACCAAGGATACATCAACCATGTGATCACCTGTGCTTGCATTGCAATGTGGTTTATGGGACCAAGATTGTTCTTCTAGGAGAGGATCTACAAAACTTAACTATAACCTAACACAAACAATATGCCAACGAGAAGATCCCAATCATTATGCATTCAAGAAGCTTCTCATCCTTTCATTGCTATTGGTCCTATTGTCATGGACTTTATGCTTGTCATTCATCAAATCAACAACAAATCAAGCTATAATGATTTGATACTTTTTCAAATGTACTGAGCATATGTATTTACATCGGAATATCTTATTAGCAAAAGCAACCAAAGTTCTTTGTGTCACATTGTCATCTTGTCTTTGCATTAGAGTCTTAACATCATCCGAAATGGTTAAGGTTGATGAAACGAACGTTCAATGTTATCAAATTTGATGGAAAGTTACAAGCAATCATCTTACTCCTTTTGACTGCCATGACACATTATTTAATAAGATTCTGAAGCGTTGATTCAAAACAAGGGAATACAATTTGACCAACACTTATTACAAGTTCTGCACCTTGGATGATGACTATGGTCCTTTTGTCCTAGCTCAGGACCAAAGAGTTGAAAGAGCACATTAGGGTTTAATAGTCACTACTCAATCAGGGTTAAGATTGACCAAACGGACGCACAATGTTCTCCATTTTCTAAATTTACAAACGCCCATACTATACCCTTCGACTGCCATGATACATCCATTAAGAATCATAAGCTGCAATAGAGCCAACACGGTGTGGGTGGTAGCAGTCCACGAATGACCTGTTGTTTCACAGGTGGGGCTAGTTGGTTGTACTTGGAAGTGGTAATATGATCATCTGGAGAGGAAGAAGAAGAAGAAGAACAACAACAACAACAACAACAACAACAACAATTATGGCTAACATGGACGTGGTCCCCAGAGTATAAATCAAGATTTAGCCATGGGGTCTAATATTTATCACTTATTTGAAATTGGGACTTGTAAAATTCTCAAATTCTCTAATATGGTATTCCATAAGAACTTATTGACAGGTAGCATTTGTATTTGGTTTATATAGATATCTTCACGAAGAGAAAACATTAGTAACATCCTTGCAATGGAAGTCTTTAACAGAAAAGATAGTAGCAGTAATTGGATTTTTTATAATTACTACAAGTTGGATTGGATTTTGATGCACCCAAGCATTTGAGATAGTTTCAAGATCAAGTGTAAGGATGTTTCAGACCTAGCAAACATTGAAAATATAGAATTTTAGAGCTTAGAAAAGTGTTTAATAGAATAAGTATAGTAACAAAACTATTGATTCAACATATTTGCACACATAAATAAATATGTCTACAAGACTAGAGCTACATTATAAAATATAAACAAAACACTAAGTTTTTAAATTTTATCATTTTTTATTCTTTTGCATCAAAGTTATTTTTTATAATCTTTATAGTATTCTAATTCATGTGTGTTTTATTGACAACTCTATATCCATGAACTCTGCATGAATGGCAGAATGTAGAATGTTTGAGCAACAAGATACATGTTTGACATGAAGACATAGGTTCCTTGATCTATGATATTAACTCTACAAATCAACTTGCAACTCAAAATATATTTCTTTATAATTCATTGTATATAGTAGAAAATCAAATATTATAGCATCTCCCATTGCCACTATTTTGTAGTTATGAATAGTTGATTGGTAGCTTGGAGTTGTTAGAAACATATAAGTCCAATATAAAAATTGACATAAATAGTGCTATAAAACCTACCACATGCTCCAAAGATGTGCATCTTATTTTATTTTTTTTATTTTCATTGTTTGCACATTTTTTTGGTTCATGTGAGGTTTTGAAGAAAACAAAGATTATTTATCAATGCAAGTGTTCGTTTGAGGAATGAATGAGTCGGCCTATTGGGTGAGTCATGGCAGGTCAAAAGAACACATTTTAATGAGATAGTCATGTATAGGGTAAACCAATCAAATCTTACATTTAGGCAAACCTTTTTTATTGAATTGTATACCTTGATTTAATCAATAAAGGTATTGCTTAGATGAATTGTTGTGTTAGTCCGTTTTACCTACTATAGTCTCTATTTTAAGTACAAGTATTTCATTACTAGAGAAACTCTGTACATTTGCTTTAGATATAGAAGATGATGACTTTTGCAAGGGGAGTAGATAAGCTTGGATCAAGATACCCAAGATGAGACACATATAACTCTCATAGTAGATGTTATTATCTTATGGAATGGTCATAATCCTTTTGTAGTTAGTGTAGAGAGTCATTGGCCCATTTCTTTTCTGATACGAAAAATCCAATTAATATCCAATGAGCCCGTGTGCAACTTCTATTTCAAGTTAGATAATAGAAAGGTTCGGACTTGTAGTGAAAAGTCATTGACATGTAAGCAATGTGCTTCTCCACATATCCTTGGGATAATGGAATCTTTGTAAAAAATATTATATTTAAATAGTGATTAAAATCTTGCTTTAAAACTTTTGTATACTTTTAATGTTGATAATTTTGATTTACTGTGATCCAAGCATGTGAGTATGTGTGTTGTAATTAGTCAATCACATTAGTTAAAATCACGATTAAATTGTAGGCTAGAGTTCTGTAGCCTTCAGAATATTGTGTTTGCATAATGATATATTGTAGGTCATCTCTTCTACTCATTTTTCTAAGCACTCACTCTATTGTTGGAAGGAATGAAAATAAGTGTTGGAAGTATTTAGATTTCTAGCTGTTGTGTTTAAAGATCCTTTATATTTTTTCATTTTAAAATTATAATATTTTCTCTAGCTAGACTTGAACATACTCAGCGATCCAAACATATTTGGAGGATATAATGAAGTGTAACAAAGTGCTTGTCTATTTGATAGACTTTGATGGTGGCTTTAAATTATTAAAATAAAATATCTATATTTAGGATTTTTATTTGAATTTTTAAGGTTAAAATTTTATAAGAACCTTTATTTAAAACCCTTGATACATAAAAGTTAGATCTACAAACTCATTTTCACTTTTATTCTCTACTTCTCTATACCTATGCTGTCATTTGTTCTCTCTCTCTCTACCATGGCTACTACTCCTACCTTCATCCCATGGATTAGCTCCACATGCTACACGCCTATGGGAGACTAGATTTACCCAAGGTTTTGCATGACCTTGAATCTATAGAGCTCACTTTCCATGGTAGATCGTAGCTCTAGTATACTGGCATCATTTTTTCATGAGGTGAATCCTCTCACTTACTTCATCCCAAACTCTACTCTTAGGTGGATTCTGATAGATTTTTTGTATAGTTTACGTGCCAAATTGATTCATACAAAGGTAATAAATGGATTTTTTGTGCATGTGGGGCAACAACTCCATACTAGAGATGTATCCACCTCATCTCAAGACCACATCATGATGGATCTCATTGAGCGTGATGTAGCCTTTTCCATCTATGTTTTGTGCATTGATGTGCAACTAGACAATGAGGAGGACATTAATGCATCCTCTTATATGTAGCTATACTATTTCAGGAGGGAGCCTGAGGAAATTGCTCTTTATCCAACCATGGAGACAACACAAAGCTTATCTATTATACACTAATCTACCTTCCCTATTGAGATGTTGGGCAATGAGGCACCTCTTGCTTCTCTCCACACTATCACAATCAAGGGGGTTGAATACCTATTCATACAATATGTGTTGGAGATTTTGGAGATAAGAGAACCACAACTATATTGTATCATGGTGCATGATGCATCAAATGATTTTATAGATTTTGATTACAAGATGCCCCACCACATTAATATGGATGAGGTATGACATCTCTTACTATGACTTTGAGTGCTTTGAAGAAAGTTTTTTTGGTCCTCAATCTGATTATATAGTTTCTTCCTAGGAGAGAGATCAGGGTAACCCAATGGTAGAAACAAGCATGGATGCTCCATTACAGTGGTGGAAGATAGATAATGCCAAGAAGGTAATGTTTTCAATTTTCAGTGCAACTTCCCCCATAGGGCCTCTAGGGCATGTGGATCCACAACATGAAATTTTATCGGGATTATAGATCCCTGTCAAATGCCTCTCTATACACTCACATTTGGGAGCCTAGAGTCTACATGAAATTTGACTGGGATAAGGGACCCCTACAGGAGTTGTGTCCGTACGGACAGGGCTCCTATAGGGATCCTCAATCTCAGTCGAATTTCATGTTGTGCATCCACATGCCCTAGAGGCCCTATGGGTGAAGTCTAGACTCTAGGCCCCCAAATTCAAGCCTATGGACAAGGCTCCTACAGGGTTTCAATCACAGTTAAATTTCATGTTGTGGATCCACATACCCTGGAGGCCTTATGGGTGAAGTTGCACATAAAACTAAATTATGTATCTTCAACACTCCATGAATAGTGAGTCTAATATTGAACTTATGTGATGAAGACATTATCGACATAGATGAGTTTTCATCTAGGAAAGATGTCCAAATCTAGTGGCTAAGGAAGGGTGCATGACTCCACATTGAAAGAGTATATTGGCCATCTTGTTAGAAACATAGAAGTATTTCATAAGACATGTTCTCTTGCTTTCATTGAGAACTTCTTGAAGTTGAAAGCACTGACAAAGGCTAATTCCTTTAAGACCATCTCAACTAACTCGAGCTTGGAGAAAGTAGTGTTGCTTTGATATTCAAAGCTACTCTACTTGCTCACAAATACTAGGCCTAGCTCACTTTTCTCCTTGGCGGCCTGTGTTACGGTCATTAGAGTTTAAGTCCCCACTATCATTAGGCATAAAATTTTGGGGCAAAATGTATTGTTGCCTATGGTAAAGAGTAGTTCTCACCATGGGGAACCGAAATCCAAGAAGCCTAGGATAGATTATATGTACTTACTACATAATGATGTCTCTTTTGCAATGTAACGTAGTTTGTAAACTTTTCTTATATTAATGAAATTTGATGTTGTCAGATTTACGTGCAATGTAGTTTGTGATACATATAATTTATTATTGTATGTACTTGAATGTCTTGATTATTTATTAGATTTATACACAATATGATTCATTAATTAAATTTAATACACAATATTTTATCAAATTCATACACAACATTTACTTATTTGAATGCACGTAAGGATAACTTAAATAAATAAATAAAATAAATAACAAGAAACTAACTAGAAATAAGATGTATAAAAAATATTGTATTTATATCCATAATAATTTACAGAGAATCCAATACAAGCAACTTTTTACAAAATCATTTTAGAAGCTAGATCCCATAAATGCTTCACTAGTAGATTCCTATTATTGCTGCTCTCCACCAGAATTGTCCCTCCATCGTCGAAAGAATCTCACTATTCGTATATCCTTATCACTATGACAGTGATCCTCCTTGCATACACTGCTTCATAGAATCATTCTCCAAACAAGTCAATGAGGAAGGATTTAGTAGCTTCTCGTAGTGCAAGGAGAGCCTAGGCAGTCCATCAATCAGGTCGATCCGCACTTGAACTATCAAGGAGTGCCTCCTGCTATTTCTAATCTGTACGTCCCCTGCATTGTCTCCTGCATCACCTTTTGGAATGTAGCCTTTGTTATCAAGAGGTACATGGTGTTCTGATAATGGCCAATCTCTTAGAGGACCACTTTGCTTGGCTTTCATTGATGCTTGTGATGGTGGCATGGTTGCGGTGGTGAGGGAATCTTACAAAGATGAAACTTGAAAACCCTAGGTCTAATGATGTTAGTCTAAAGAACCTGAAACAGATTGTTTCGTGACTCCATTGTCGCATAGTATGATGGGACACTTGCGCAGCAAGTACGGAGTCATATGGTCTTGTGATTGGATCACAAGAAAAAGGCCAAATTCTCACAGCGAGGATGGCGGATCCTTACGCAAGTTATCTTGCAAGAGGATGAATACCTTGGTATCCTTCTTGAGTAAGGAAGATTAATTGGAAATTAAAGACCAGAAACTGAAGTACCCAATGAACTTAAGGTTTGACCAATTTGGGTTAATAGGGTATGCCCTAACCCAAGATATAGGGAATCTTGCCAAGTTGCAAGTCATCCCGGATCGAGTCCTGGATGCATTCGAAAGGAAGGATTCATTCCTTAGCAATTTGCCAACAACAAAAACAATCAATGGAAATGTTTGTGCTTGCTACAGATTTTAGAGCATTGTTTGACTCTGTTTGATCAATGAATTAAAAGATAAATGGATATCTATACTTCAGGTTGAAGGCCTGAAGGGAGAGGCAGCTTCAGTTACCCCCGACTTCCTACCTAACCCTAACCAAGGGGGTTGTTGACCGCGCCGAGAAAGTGGACCGAACTCACCACGAGAGGTCTCTCCGTTGAGCGCTACTTGGAGCAGGAGGAGGCTTGGGTGCTAGGGGGGCTCTGGCCATAAATCCCTCGCCTTCCGGGTCTTGTACTCTTGCTAACGTGGCTCGAGATTGGATCTCGAGGCCCCCATACTAGTCTACGGGCGAAAACTTGGAATAGTAATCCCTGTGGATTGCTGGATAGCCTTCGGGCGGATTGGGAATAAGCCTACGGGCTGGACTCTTTGTATTTGAAAGATAAATATGATAACCTATTAATAAGGAATTTGTCTGACGTTGTTTTTCTATGTCAAGTGATAAGATTGCGTGAGAGAACCAGTGCCTAACGGGTTAATTAAAGAAGCTGGTTGTTACATGTCCAACTAATCTGTTAGGTAATTAAGTAACTAAAACAACCCGAGGAAAGTGTGGAGGATGGGCCATGGGTCCGTCCTACGGATGGGTGGTCACGATTGGCCAGGAACTTTTCGCAAATTGCGATGAACATCAGGAGGATCATCAAAGAACACGAACAACTAAAGCGTTGACCTAGAGTTAAGAGTGAACTCGATTTACGCTGTTGTAGGGGAACGGAATGGGACTATGCCTTATGGCAGAGAGGTTGAGATTTGCATCCCTCTTGTTTCACATTCTCCTTGAACCAAGTACAGCATGAATCAGCTTCCGACCTGGCATTTCTGCGTAAAGTAGTTCACTTGGGTCTGATGCTAGTTGCTGTTAGGAAATGACCAATAAGGAAAACCCTAATTCAGGTTGATCCTAAGTGGGAACGGTCGGAATACTTCCGCTATGTGGCAGACGCGAAAAGTCCTAGATCGCAAACCCCGTAACATTCCATGGGAGTGCCGGGCAGAGCTTTCTAGACATCCTTTCCGATGGACTGCTAAGACGTGTCCTGGATGTTACTAGTGGACACGTTACTTGTCTTTATCTTGTGTACCTCTTGTCTATTCTTTTTCTTCTCTTCTATCTCCTATTCTCTACTTCTCTCTTTCATCCCCGATGGATACAAGGTTTCAACTAAAATCCCTTCGATAATGGGATGCATCAATGTTCTTTTTATTCCATTCTTTTATAAGAAAATAACTCTCTACATTAGAGCATTTAAGCCATCTTTATGAGTACTAGCTCTCATAGTAGTATGGAATGTATCCCATGACTTAAGGAGTGTAACAAGCAAGTACAAAGACTTTATCTTACCCTCAAACTAAATGCCCTATGAGATTATTTGGTTTAAAATAGGGTGGAGCTCATTAAAATGAGTGGTCATGGAAGTGCTCTTCGTATGAAGGTTCAAAAGATTCTTCAATCAATAAAATTGTGAACTATGATTTTATTGTCATAAAGGTCACATATCTTTTTTCATAAATGATAAGCACTACCTTCACCAACAATAACCTTGAAATAAACCTTTATAAAACATGACAAGATAATGGTGGACTTGCATACCTGATCAACCTCTTCTCAATCATCTCCATTTCAATATTGTGGATTTATGCCCCTGGTTTTCAATGGCTTGATTTTTTTATTTTACACAAAGTCTACCAAAATTGAGTCTTCCAATATTGGAAGGTATTACCATTCAACTTCTCTATGTTAAATACATAATTATCATGGAAGCATTTAAAATATTTGTCAATATGTCCACCAATTGAGCCAATACACACAAGTGAGAAGCAATAGAGAGTGAAATACAAGTGTTTTCTCTCAACACAATATTAATGAGTTTGGAAATCTCCCAATTCCCATTTTTTGAGTACTAAAAAGGTGGCACATGGATATCATGCCCATAAGTTTCTCAAAACCATATGATGTGACGCATAATTGGAAAGTTCTTAAAAAATGGAGTCTATTAAGCTATAGAGTGCTCGATTTGAGTTATAATGTTCAAGTTATGACAAATCCAATGATTTGACCATATACCCCAAACTTATGGGAAATTTCCATATTGCCCAATATGGTGTTTCTCAAAGAAGTTATTCAAAACTAAATAATTGCATGGCTGTCCATGTAGTTATAGTAAATGAATATACAATTGTAGGCAAATGAGCAAAATACAAAGCTTCCATTGCTAATGATATTCAAGTAGCAACTTGGATATAAAATAAAACTAGTAGTGTAACACTATATTAAGGATATAGGGGAATAGTGACGACTAGTTGCGACTCATATTAGCGGCATAGCTATTTGCGATGGTATACTCAGAATAAAAAAATCGACCAAAACCCGAGCACTGTATTTTGCCACAAAGAACAAAAGAGAGAGCGAAAGTGATCGTGTGTTTCTGAGGGAGAGGGAGAGAAAGAGAGAAAGAGAGAGAAGGAGAGCTTCTCACCGCCACCGCCACCACTCGCGAAGAAGAGGAGGAAGTGCACAAAGGGCGAAGAGGGACCATCGTGAAGAGGAGATGAAGAATCCATCCTTGGGCCTTTGTGTTAAGTACATTGCTCCCTCTTGGTTTGTTCTTGTTCTTTTTTCTTTTCTTTTTTTTGTTTTTGTTGAGAATGAGGTGCATCGAGGGAGAAAGAGAGGAAGTGAGAGAGACAATAAAAGAAAGAAAAAGGAAGAAAGAATGAGAGAGAGAGAAAATAAACATGAAACATAATAAAGAAAGAGATAGAGAGAGGAGACTGAATGAGAAAACACAAGGGGGTAGAGAGAAACAAAGAGAGGGTTTGTTCTTGTTCTTTCTTCTTTTTTTTGTTTGTTTTTTTTAGATTGATGTGCATTGAGGGAGAACTCGGGGGGTTTAGTATCTATATATTCTCTATATAACGTGTGTTCATGGCCTATTTATAACTATCCTAATCTTTGAATGTTTCTTGAATAAAACATCACCCTTTTCTATTCAATCTGTAAGTAACCCCTTTATATGATACCCTTCTGTATGTAAAAAGTGTATAAAAATTGTGTTTTAAAAACCCCTTATTTTGAACTCACGTTATATATACATATATACATGAGTGACCCCTCCGAATGGGAGAAAGAGAGGAAATGAGAGAGGGAGAAGAAAAAAGGAAAAGGAAGAGAGAGAGAGAGATATATATATATATATATATAATAAACATGAAAGATAACAATGAAAGAGAGAGAGAGAGAGAGAGAGAGAGGGGGGAGGGAGGGAGAGAGCAAAATGAGAGAGAAAACATGAGGGGATGAAGAGAACAAAAGAGAGGGTTTCTCTTGAGAATGAGATGCATTGAGGAAGAAAGATAGGAAATGAGAGAGGGAGAAAAAGAAAGGAAAATGAAGAGAGAACAAGAGAGAGAGATAATAAACATGAAAGATAACAAAGAAATGGGAAAAGAGAGAGAGAAAGGGAAGGAGAGAGGAGAATGAGTTAGAAAAAATAAGGGGGTGGAGAGAAACAAAGAGAGGGGCAACAAAGAAAGAGAGAGAGAGAAAGAAAGAGAAAGGGGAGGAAACATAAAAGGAAGAGTGTAAAGAAATGTACAAAGAAAGGGGGAGAAAACCAAGACTTTAGTTTACGTTAATTTTGTTGAGGTATAAGAGAAAAAATCCATTCTCAAATAAATGAAGAAAGAAAAAAAAAGAGAAAAAAAATTTGTTTGTCGTAACGTAGACAAAATGAAAACAATGAAAGTCGTGACGTTCAAGATCGCGAGGCATATCTTAATCAATGTGTCCCGTGTCCTTGCTCTCAATACAAGCTAGCAATTACACGAAAGTATCACTTGTCCATAGAACATGTATGATGCTTTGATAATTTTCAATCAGAGATCATTGGTTAGGTGATCTTAGACTTTGAACAAACAGTAGGCTTAGTGTGTATCAATCATGCATTATATTCGCAAAATAATTGAATATCATATACAGAAAAATTAGATGTGGTTGTAAAATTTATATAGGGAGGTGACCTCTCATCCCAAGGAGGAGTGCACCTATTGCAGCCAGCTAGAATATTTTGTGGGCATGTGATGGATGGAGTGCCTAAGCCAATCCACCACTTGGAAGACACTACCCAATCTATATCATCAATACCTGAGGAGACATGCAGGATCTTAGACTTTCCTACAATCTTGGAGCCTGAGATGGAGGCAATCATTGATGCATTGATGCCCATGGATGCCGAGATATCTAATCTACTTAGAGAGGAAGGATCCATACTATTATATGATGGGTGCCGGGTATCTCGCCTAAAGACGCTCCTTACAGTCCTAATTATGCACGCACAATATGGATGGAGCGATGTGAGTGTGTTTGAGTTGTTTAGGTACCTTCTACGTACGCTTCATTGATATCTTTTCGGCACCATTATACAAAAAAATTGTGCTTTTTCAATGTGTTTTATGATTTGTTTTTAAGTTTATAAACATGTTTTATGAAAGCTTGGCATGGACTACAACAACATCCATGCATGTGTCAACGATTGTGTGTTGTTTCGAGGAGAGTACATGATGCACAGATTGGATACTGTAAACGCGCATAGTGATCGTCAGAAGGTCCCCAAGAACAAAAGAACTCTACTTTTTGCACAAACCTCAAGGTAGAAAGCATGCACGACATGAACAAGAGACCAATTGGGTGCAATCTCCCCCCATGCCTTGTGTGAGCGCTCCACAAAGCATGTATTTTATGTATTAATCATCTTCAAGCTCAAATAATAGTCCAAATTACAAAATAGCACGCTTTTGGCTTTTGAGTTTGCTTTAGTGCCAAATAGAAATAAAGCTAATGGGCAGGCGCCCAAGAGTCAAGCATACCCAATACAATGTTCAAATACAAATATCATAATCGTGCGCCCATGCGCATACAAAAATAATAAATAAATATCCAACGCCTTAATAAATAGACGTGACAAAATATAAGCGCCATGCCTAAGCTATGCGTCCATCAAAATATAAATGATAACTCAAATACAGGCTATCCTCCAATGCCTTCCTCTGCCACTGTGGATATCTCTACACATCAACTGAAGCATTCATAATCGTTAGTAAAATAATACAATTAAACCGACAAAGGTGAATACCTAGCATTCTTCAGCTACATAAATAAATCAATTGGTTAGAAATCAATCCTAACCTTAATTTATAACAAGTGCGCACTCTAAACTCATAAACATTTATTAATTTAATATGTATTTTATAGAATCACCCGCTATGAAATCACCCATGTACACACTAAATTAACGAAACGCCCGAAAAGGATAGGCGTCCCCATCGACTTCTCGCACAAATAATCCACTTTGTGTATGAGCCCCGGTAATAAAAGTTTACGGAATCCACCGTAAAACCTCACGAAATCCACCATGGCACGGAATCCACCATGAAATATGCCTTCTGGCATCATACCCTTGGGATGGGATAGCAATTGTCCTCAATTGCTATTAGTTCAATGTGGAGCTAACAAAGTGGGGAAAGCATTTAAGTCTCTAGTGTGCATCCATTGGGCCTCTTCAATAGGATGGTTTTTAAACTTAACCAAATATCTAGAATATCTACGGCTAGTTCTAGTGGTCATAAAGTCAGTATTTATAATAGCTTCAGGTTCAAGGATTTCAGTCTCTTCATCTAACAAAGGTGGATTTCCATAAACAGGGTGTATAGGTAATTGGCCTCTAAAGGGTCGTAATAAACTAATGTGAAAGGTGTTGTGAATTTTCCAATGTGGTGGTAGTTTTAGTTTAAATGCATTGTCATTGATTTTGTGAATATTATCTTGATTGGTTCATAGAATCTAGGTGCTAAATTCACAACTGGGTGTTTATCTACACTTTGTAATTTACGTTTTTCTATTCTTAACCAAACATAGTCATCAACTTTGAAATTCATGGCCTGTCTTTTCTTATTTGCTTGCTTTGTGTATGATTGCTGAGCTTTGGCAATCATATCTTTAACTTCATAAAAAATAGTAGCGCGCATGTTAGCAATATCGTCAGCACTTTGAATTTTATTTGATAAAGATGCAATAGGTTTAGACAATCTATAACCATAAATCACTTCAAATGGTGCTTTCTTTGTATCTATGTGTGGTATATTGTTATACGCAAACTGAAGTAAATGTAAATGTGTATCCCATGTATGTGGTTTAGAAATAGTGTAAGCACGTAAAAGATCTAAAATAGTACTGTTAGTAGCTTCTGTTTGACCATTTGTTTCAGGATGAAATGCAAATGAAAAATCAATCTTTGTGCCTAAGTTAGCAAACAAAGTAATCCAAAAATTATTATAAAATCTAAAATCACGATAAAAAATAATAACTTTTGGTAATCCATGATTAGTAAAAACAATTTTCAAAAACAACTGAGCTGCTTGAGATGCTGTTAAAGTTTTCTTGCATGGAATGAAATATGCTTATTTGCTAAACCTGTCTACAACAGTCCAAATCATATCATGGTTAGCTTAAGTGTTAGGTAAACCAATAATAAAATCCATAGAAATCTGTTCCCATGGTCATGATGGAATAGATAAAGGCATTAGTAAACCATACTATTTACCATGATGTCTCTTAACTCTTTGACAAAATAAACATTCAGAAAAAAAGTTAGATACATCAGTGTCCATATGTGGCCAATAAAAATCTTCAGTCAATGTACATAAAGTAGATATAATACCTCTATGACCTTGATATGGAGGACAATGAATCTCATTTTAAAAAAATGATCTAAATGGGACTGTAACACATAATCTCTTTTCATAAAACATGAATCCATCGTTGTAAGACAGTGAATCAATAGGAATCCAGTTATTTCCAACTAATTTATTCCAATCAACTTGAAAAGTAATATCCTGATAATAAGTATCTTTCATACGAATAAGGGAATCAAATGATATGACAGAGATATTATGAATGGTCGGTCTTCTACTTAAAGCATCGGCTACTACATTTTCTTTTCCTGGTTGATACTGTAGAAGGGGATGAAAAATCTGAATGAAAGTTGTCCATTTGATATGTCGGTCAGATATTTGGGGTTGACTAAGGAGATGTCTAATGCTTTGTTGGTCAGTCTTAATCATAAACTCAGAACCCATTAAGTAATGTTTCCATTGACGTAAGGCTTGTACAACAGCTAATAATTCTTTATCATAAGTGGAATAGTTAAGTTTAGATGGTTTCAGTTTACAGCTAGAATAGGCTATGGGATGATTATCTTGCATAAGTACGGCTCCTATTCCAGATCCGCTAGCATCAGTAACTACTAAAAAGAATGGTCTATTGAAATCAGGTAGTTATAATATAGGAGCATGGGTTAATGCATGTTTCAATAAATCAAAAGTTTTTTGTTGATTATCAGACCAATGATAAACAATACCTTTCTTTAAAAGTTTAGTCAAAGGAAAGGCAAGTAATAACAAATTTCGTACAAACTTCTTGTAAAAACTAGCAAGACCTAGAAAAGAATGTAACTCATGCACAATTTTAGGTATGGGCTAGTTTAAAATTGCTTCTATATTCTTAGGGTCAACGTTAATACCTTCTAATAACACAATATGACCTAGATATTCAATTTCTGTTTGAAAGAATTCACTATTTTCTAGATTAGTATACAGTTGATTATCTTTCAACAACTTGAAAACTAAAGATAGATGTTCATAATGCTCATTCTCATTTTTACTGAATACCAATATATCATCAAAGAATACTATAACACAATGCTAATATTTTAGAAATATGTGATTCATCATTCGGCTAAATGTAACAGATGCATTAGTCAATCCAAAAGGCATCACTAGAAATCCATAATGTCCAAATTATGTTCTAAATGCAGTTTTGAATATATCAGATTTATCTAATCTCACTTGATGATAACCAGATTTAAGATTTATCTTACTGAATATGGCAAAACCTTGTAGTTTATCCATAAGATCATCTACCCTAGGAATTGGATATCTATTCTTCACTGTAATTTTATTCAGGGCACGATAATCAATGCACATGCGATAAGTATTATTATTCTTCTTTACCAATAAAACAGGTGCACCAAATGGAGAACTACTAGGTCTAATTAATCCTCTGTTTAATAATTCCTCTACTTGATTTTGAATTTCTTTCTGTTCAATTTGATTATGCCTATATGGTGCTTTCCATGGTGGTTGTGTACCAGGAATTAAATCTATTTTGCGATCTTCAGGACGTGAAGGAGGTAGTCCAGGTGGTAAATCTTCAGCAAAACAATCTTTAAATTAAGCAAGAAATTGTTTATGCCTAGGGTACATATGTTTTTCTTTAACTTGAAGTTCATTCACCCAAATTAAATAAGATTTACTACTTTTACGTAATGCATGTTTGGCTTGAGTATGAGTAAGCAATGGAAAATTATTGGATGCGTGCATACCATTCAATGTGATTAGTTTTCCTTGAAAATTAATTTTAATTGAATGCGTGGAATAATCTATGTCAGGATTATACTGGTGACGCCAAGGCATACCTAGGATAATATCACTGGACTGCAAAGGTACAACTAGGAATTTCCTTCGTTCATTGTATTCACCAATTTTAATTTCTAAGTTATGCACCTCTTGTGTTCCATTATATCTTGTGCCTAAGAATGCTGCTTTAATGCGATAATGTGTAGAAACAGTTTGTAAATTCAATTCTTTTACTAACTTTGCAGAAATAAAATCATGTGTACTACCATCATCATGCAAAATAATCTTTTCTTTTCCATGCACTAAACATTTCATTGTCAAAAAAGAATGTGGAGTTGGTATACCTGGTAAAGTGTATGAAGGAGTAGCAATGTCGTCCTCATCTTCCGTAAAGTCACCAATTTCCTCATGTTCTTCATACTCCATTGCTCCAAGATAATTGATATGGACAAGTGGTTTCTTCGATTGACAATTGGCTGCTAGATGTCCAGGTTGATGGCATTTGTAACAAACTATAGGTTTGGCTTTAGATACATTATTGGTAATGGCAGAAAATTTAGGAATGTTAGGATTTGGCTGTGAGGATGACTTACACTACAAGATATAGACCTTATAGCGACGTTTAAAGCGACGAAAATACAAACAACAAAATTTGCCCCCGTCGTCGGAAAAAGCGTCGTTATTGACGACGCCATGGAATCGTCGCTATTTGCGTCGCTATATGCGTCGCTATAGCGACGCAAATAGCGACGCATATAGCGACGGTTGCAGAGAATTTGCGACGCTGATAGCGACGACAATAGCGACGTCTGCAGTAAATTTGCGACGCAAATAGCGACGGTAACAGAGGAAAAAAAAATTTTGTGGCAGGGCAGCAAGCTGCCCTGCCACATATAGCACTGTGTGCTGTATGAGAGCCATACAAAATAGTTTCTGCACTGCTGCATACAAAGCGTTTGCAAACAAAAAGAATCTATACTGAAATCATAAAACTGATAGATGAAATAAATACATGATATCGCATAAAATGCGATTGGTACAATCATAAAACAATATCACTAATACATAGAAAATGTCTACATAGATCGGGCGACTAAAAACTAAAGGTATGTGAGCGCTAAGGATCCGAGGGCGAGCTACAAATCGTCGTCCCCCGAAAGCTCGTCCCTCTGCAAAGGAGCATCAAACGGATTCTGCAGAAAAAGAAACAACATATCAATCCACCATACAATAATGCATTCAAATATCTCATGGTAACTACGGACATGAAAGATGAGAGACTTACTGGGCCGCCGCGTCTGTACAATCGGTCGATCAATGATCTGAAACCGTGCCTCTCTGCATATTGAGTCTCAAGGCCTTGCGGATCACGATTTGTAATGGAGTGCTGCAAAGAAAACAAAATGCTAACTGTTAGAAATATGATTGTCAGTACAAATAATATCTCAAAAAAACAAATAAGCAAAACAAAAGAGAAACTTACAAAGTCCTCCAAATATGTCCTGTGGCCGCCACTCCCAAGATGATGTACCGATCCGGCCTCGATTCGTGCCCTCGCCGCCTCCCGCTGCTGACTCCAACGTCCTGGCGAATTTGTAGCCTCCTCCCTCAGTCGGCGCCAGTCCTCTGCATCTAACCACTCGGGCTTTGGAGCCCCACTCTTGATTGCCTTGCGTGCGTCGGATCGTCTATGTGACATGTATGCACGCATGCAATCCATCATCCAGCCCGTAGAGAATCTATCCACTGCGGCTGGCACCGGGAACTCCTCATGCAAGGATGCTACTATGTACTCCTTGCTCCCCTCCGGTATGTTCCTCCAATGATCCAGGACGTTGTGCCGAAAAACTTGTTGGCACAACTCCCTCATGCGAGCTATCACCCTCCTCCCCTCATCATTCATGATGATAGCTCCTGACCTGCCATCCACTAGGTATCCATAATCCCTAGGAGTGTGCCTCGTATGGGCCCTCTCCCATCTCCGTCCACGCTCCTGGGCATATCCAGGAGACCCCTGAACATCCGGTGTACCGACGGGGGTACCCTCTCCCGGAGTGCCACTGAAAGGGGTGCCACCAGAGGGGGTGCCACCAAAAGGAGTGCCACCAGAGGGGGTGCCACCAAAAGGAGTGCCACCAAAAGGCGTGACATCTGCCGACGGCTGCGCATTGAGAGCAACTTGCATTGAGAGCAAGGACATGGGACACGCTGATTAAGATACGACTCGCGGTCTTGAACAATAGGACCTTCTTCGTTTGCCATCTTATCTACATTACAGCAAACGAGGCTTAAATGGATAGCTTTTTGGAGATGTACGTCAACTTGCAAGTTGACCATAAACCTTGCATTGTATATAGTAGTCGAGAGATTTTCCGATGTTATATCTCGGCCTTGTATCATGCTCAACGATTTGTTTGTCCCGGTAGATAATTTTTTGTTATATCTCGGCTTTGAGTATAAGTAATCCATTTTAAAATTAATGCGCGCCATCTATGAAATTTTACAACTATAGTAATAAAATTTATTTCAATCAATTCTACTCATAGTCATAAGACCTGAGAGAAATTATCCTATACTCAATTTAAGGGATCTCCACTTCTATAACAATAATTTTGGGTTAATTTTGATGAAGTACGTGGCCGTATGCAAAGCACATTGCATACCATTATCGATACGTATATTATCTTAAATTTCATTCCCTTCCCTCTCCCTCTCCCTCTCCCTCACCCTCTCCCTCTCTTTCTCTCACCCTCTCCCTCACCCTCTCGTTCTCTTTCTCTCCCTCTCTCATTTCCTCCCTCCTCCTCCCTCTCCCTCTCCCTCCCTCTTTCTCCCTCTTTCTCCCTCTCCCTCTCCCTCGCTCCCTCGCTCCCTCTCCCTCCCCCTCCCTCTTTCTCTCCCTCTCTCATTTCCTTCCCCTCCCCCTCCCTCTCCCTCTCCCTCTCCCTCTCTTTTTCTCCCTCTCCCTCTCTATCTCTCTTTCTCTCTCATTTCCTAAACAAGCAAAAAATAAAGTGATTTAAACATCCTCCAAGCAAAAGGGAGAGGGAGAGATACAATGCACTCTCCCTCTCTTTCTCTTTCTATCCCTCTCTCATTTCCTTCCCCTTCCTATCCCTCTCACTCTCTTTCTCTCTCATTTCCTCTCCTAAACAAGAAAAAAATAAAGTGATTCAAACATTAAACAAGCAAAAGGGAGAGGGAGGGAGAGAGAGAATGCACTCTCCCTCCTTCTCCCTCTCTTTTTCTTTCTCTCCCTCTCCTATTTCCTCCCCCTCCCTCTCCCTCTCCCTCTATTTCTCTTTCTCT
The DNA here is from genome assembly GCF_053477565.2 of Lygodium microphyllum. Classification (NCBI taxonomy): domain Eukaryota; kingdom Viridiplantae; phylum Streptophyta; class Polypodiopsida; order Schizaeales; family Lygodiaceae; genus Lygodium; species Lygodium microphyllum. The sequence continues at coordinate 118,721,912 of NC_141153.1, read as the reverse complement.
TTCTTTCCCTTTCCCTCTCCCTCTCCCTCTCTTTCTCTCTTACTCTCTCGTTTCCTCTCCTAAACAAGCAAAGAAGAAAGTAATTTAAACATTAAACAAGCAAAAGGGAGAGAGAGAGAGAGAGAATGCACTCTCACTCTCTTTCTCTCCCTCTCCCTCTCTTTCTCTCCCTCTCTCTCCCTCTCCCTCTCCTTCTCTTTCTTTTCCTCTCCTAAATAAACAAAAGAGAACGATTTAAACCTTCAACAAGTAAAAGAAAGAGAGAGGGAGACTCACCAATGAGATATGGCGAGCGTGGGCGGCTTCTCTTTGCAACGAGGGCTCCTCCTCTCCTTCGCGAACAACGACGGTGGCGGTGCGGCGGCGGCAACAAGTCTCTTCCTCCTCTTCTTTCACAAAGCCTTGGCTCTCTCCCTCGCTCTCGCTCTCAAAAGGCGAAGAAAACAAAATGAAAACGGCGCTCTGGTTTCGGCCGCGCTTTTTTTTCCCTGCGGCGTCGCTATTGGCGTCGCTACTTGCGTCGCTATTTGCGTCGCTATTTGCGTCGCAAATGCGACGCAAATAGCGACGCGTATAGCGACGCATATAGCGACGCCAATAGCGACGCCGATAAACGCCGTCGCTAATCGGCGTCGCTATTGCCCCAGTCCCTTGTAGTGTTAGGGTTTGGATTGGTATTTGATGGCAAAGCAGGTGATTTTTTCCAAGACTTACGGAAAGATGATGAAGGAAAACGACTTTTATTAAATCTTCTAAAATTTGAATTGAATTTCTTGGAACCATAGTTACCATTTGCTTGAATTGTGGCCACTTGTCTCTTTCTTGAATCTTGTCTTCAGTGTCATGAGCCAAAGAAATTGCATCTTCAAGGGTTGCAGGCTTGAACATATTGACTTCAGCGTAGTAATGCCCAAGTAAGCCAGACATAAACTTGCGCTTGTGAGTCGCTTCAGGTACGTCTTCAAGCATTCGGAGTTGCAATAGGGCATTCCAAAAACGTTCAGTGTATTGAGAAATAGGCTCACGATCTCTTTACTGTAGAAGATCCCATTGCTTTATGGCTTTTTCATGGAATTGAGGAGGAACGAAATTCTATAAAAACTTCTTTTTGAAACTATCCTAGGTAGTGGGACAATCAATGCTCTTGCAAACCACGGTCCACCAAAGAGATGCTCGATCGACTAAATGATTAGTGACACATTTAATTTTGTCTTTTTCAGCATACGTCTCTTCATGAAAGTAGTCATCAAACTGACTGATAAATGCAAGTACAGTCTTTCCATCTCGAGTTCCATTAAAAGTAAAGAATTTGAAATTTCTTTTACTTATCTTTGTTTCTTTGTGGATGGATTGAGCTTCAAGCGTCGCATCGATGGTTCATCGGATAAGATCTTCGGGGTGTGGTCCATCTTTGTCGATGGTAGATCGTTGCAAATTGGCCAATTGAACTTGCAAAGCTTGTCGGGCTCTTCGTTCTTCATCAAGCTGCATCATAATTAAATCCAATTTTTGTTCCATCGTAGGTTCAGCAAGATCGCCTTCAGCTATTAAATCATCCATATTTTGTTCCGTCATCCTGTAAAAATCCAAAAGACTCCACTCTCTCAAAATCCAATTAGCGGGATGAGTGTAGCTCAAAGTCGGGTATACAAGGCTTATAGATTTTTTGTTTAGCTTCCATGGTCTTCGACTTTTGCGGTTGCAGGATTTGTAGTCTTCGTAGAAACTGCGTATGACCTTTTGCGTGTGCTAAAACTGGTTCAACAAGTCTGCATATGTGAACAGAGTCTTCCAAGGAACAATTTTGTAGTTCAGTGCTTCTGCACAGGAAAAGTCCTTATGGGAGTAATTGAGATAAGTCGATTTTGATCTCTATAGACTTGTTTGACCTTTGTGACTTGCAATAATCACAAGACTTGCAAAACTTTAGTGATTAAGCCTTGGTAGAACTTGAATGACTTAAGCTTATTAAATCTGCAACTGATGACGATTTTTGAGGGGGGACAAATTTTTATGCCAAAAATCACGCTGAAGAGGCGTTGCTACCGCCGATTTTACGATTGAAGCTTCTTAAGCTTCTTATAAAGCTTACTAAGCTTTATTTTAAAGCTTAAGAACTTTTAGTTATGGAAGAAGCTTACTGTGATTGTGGAAAAAAAACGACTTGTAGTGAGAGATGTAGGAGTGGTCCTCCGCCTTCTCAGGCCGGTCTTTCACGATCAGAGGCTGCAAACAGAGGTTCTTGACCGTCAGGAATCCACCCGTATCGACCGTTCGCGATGAAACTCTATGTAGAGATCGATCGTTCCAAGAGCTCCGCCTTCGCGCAAGATGGGTAGCGATTGGAATCTCTCGATCTCAGCTTTGCTCTGATACCATTGGTGCATAGATCCGATGCCATAAGCGCGCGTAGTGAGCGTTGGAAAATCCCCAAGAACAAAAGAACTCTACTTTTTGCACAAAACTCAAGGTAGAAAGCATGCACGACATGAACAAGAGACCAATTGGGTGCAATCTCCCCCAATGCCTTGTGTGAGCGCTCCACAAAGCATGTATTTTATGTATTAATCATCTTCAAGCTCAAATAATAGCCCAAATTAAAAAATAGCACGCTTTTGGCTTTTGAGTTTGCTTTAGTGCCAAATAGAAATAAAGCTAATGGGCGGCCGCCCAAGAGTCAGGCATACCCAATACAATGTCCAAATACAAATATCATAATTGTGCTCCCATGCGTATACAAAAGTAATAAATAAATATCCAATGCCTTAATAAATAGGCGTGAAAAAATATAGGCGCCATGCCTAAGGTATGCGCCCATCAAAATATAAATGATAACTCAAATACACGCTATCCTCCAATGCCTTGCTCCACCACTGCTGCTATCTCTACACATCAACTGAAGCATTCACAATCGTTAGTAAAATAATACAATTAAACCGACAAAAGTGAATACCTAGCAGTCTTCAGCTACATAAATAAATCAATTGGTTAGAAATCAATCCTAACCTTAATTTATCATGAGTGCGCACTCTAAACTCATAAACGTTTATTAATTTAATATGTATTTTGCAGAATCACCTGCTATGGAATCACCCATGTACACACTAAATTAACGAAACGCCCGAAAAAGATAGGCACCCCATCGACTTCTCGCACAAAGAATCCACTTTGTGTAACATGTGCTTCCACTGTGTGAAGCTTAGATGGCGATCTAGACAGAAGATAGGTGAAGAGCTAAAGGCTAGCTGGAACAACAACTCTGACTGGGTGAAAGATTAATGATAGATGGTTGTGAAGGGGTTTAGCTTTTATAGCCCGCGAAGGTCGTTAGGTCGGCTTGACCGACCTACCATATGAGCCTCCACTAGTCGGCTAGGGAATATTCCAAGGAATATTCTAGGGGCCGCTTCCACGGTCCTTGGACCCCAAAATAGGGGCCGCTTTTAACTCCCTTATCCTACAACTCGATACAATGCGCCTCGAGTTGCTTCCAGCTTAACCACTCTGTCTAACCCAAAGATTAGACCCACAACGGTCACCTTTTTGCCATCCGATCACATAGACCTTATCTGATATACAAGTCAGGACTCACAACCAATGTCCGGGCTTACATTTGTCTTCTCCTCATAATGGGGGCCTTACAACTTTGAGCACCATGGATCATTGGTGGCACCTAATGAGGGTGGGATATTGATCATATCTGACACAGTTCTTGTTGGTCATATATATCATAGCTCATTCAAGTTTGTATTCACAGGATAGAGGTGTTGGGACAGGTCAGGTTACCTCAGTCCCTTGTGTGGGCCACAATTAGACTCCCGAAGGTCACAAATGATCAAGAACATGGTATATTAAGGACACACAACTTTCTTGCTGGAGGGTCATCAACTAAGGGAAGGTTTTCTAAGAAAACCTCTAGCACGAATGAACGCCAAAAGCTGGTACGAGTTGAAAATGGTCCACACGGAGTCGCATCCAAAACGGAATGAGAAGGTTCTTATTTTTCTATGAGTTGTCGTGTTGGACCCACTTACAAATAAACCACTTGTTGGATCCCATGGATAGTTTCAAGAATGTGGGTAGCTTACTATAGGACAACATAACAGGAAAGAGAGACTCTACAGGGGTATGAATGGATTTGAAGGAGGTAGGTAAGATGGAGGCACTTTGTTGGCCACAGTCGGGTGTTGATGGTCGCTTGCAACTACCTTGCGCTCCTTGGGTTTTGTCCATTAAAGAAGAGTGCATTGTGAAGTAAATTATCAGGTCTATCCACACTTCGATGGGTATGATGCATTCTCTCAAATTCACTTTTTCTAAAGATGATCAACTATCAGGGCTAAAATCTCATGATTGGCATAAGATATGTCAGGTTTGTACTATGAATGGATTGTAAGTGGCCTACATATTTTGCTATCAAGTCTAATCGGTGTTTGTAATGCTTCTTTATTTGTGGTAGTTTATACTACTAATCGCGATCGCATGATGCCTCACTGCACAAATACGTGGGGCAATTTACATGTTGTCAAATCTAGTGTAATGGATCTCACAGAGGGAGATCAAGATATCCTCTATTGAATTTGCAAGGTGAAGAGCAATGGAGACAAGTACCTACCTACCAGTATGCTCATGATACAAAACCACCTCCTGGTGCATCTCATAGATGAAGTGGAGATTGTAGGACCTGTCCATACACGATGGATGTTCTTCTTGGATTGCTTCATGAAAACCTTGAAAGGCTTTGTGGGACAATGAGCTTGGCTAGAAGGTAGCATGGTTGAAGGTTGGTTGGTGCCTGAGGCATTGGTGCATATTTCACAGTGGCTACCAACAATGGATTCAGACAATAGTATGCTATGGTCACTGACTAGAGACGTGGTGGTTGGAAATAGGGTAGAGAAAATGATGGATGCTCTAATGGAGGAGAAAGTGAATCGTTTTTGTATGTTGCACCATGCCTCCATGGAGATGTGGCTAGCTAGGTACGAGCAAGCAAGGAAAGATCGAGAAGAAGTGGGATTTGAATGTCCACGTAGTATCCGCCATCGACCGATTCGATATCCCGAGGGCATGGAGGAAATACCATGGTGTCATGACGTTGCGCCTCTACAACTGCAAACCTAAGGGCCGAATTCTTTGCCAAGATTTTCGACTCTTAAGTCAACCTCATTATAATTTTATTTTTCGTTATGTGTGTCTTTAGTGTTTGCATGGCGCACAAGCATCTATAGAAAGGTTAGGCACAAATTCTTCAATGCATTCATAATTTTATTTGTGGAGCATCGCTCAATTGATTGCATAGCATGGATTCTAATTTGCAAACTGCACGAGTGATTGGCACGAAGTTCTTTCCCAAAGCATATTCTTGATAGGGGACAATGCATGGAAAAATAGCTTCACATGAAGGTTTCTGTTTTTAAGACTCAAGTGACAGGGTTTTTCCATTGGATTAACATAAACTTGACTAAATTTTGCTCTCTTGTGAGAAAAATCATGGATAAATTTAAAGAGACCCAAACATTATTACATCCAGAAGCCACATTTGAAATAGAGATACAGAGCCCTCTTAACTCATATACATATTATAACCTTTATGTTGGGCATGGAAAGCCCACTTTTGAGCCTGATACGTCATGGTTTAAAGGTAAAGTTTCCTACATCAAAGTTTGTTCATGCCTTCTGAGTGAAGCTCCAAACTCACTCTTTATTCTTTTCCCAAAGGAGATTAACATTGACTTTGAGGTGAATGGTGGTAGATTCTCTCCTCTTGAGAGAGCTTGTTTTTCCCTTTGCAAGGATAGAATCGATTCTACTTTGGCAAAAATGACATATGTGAATACTAACAATCTAAGGACAAAGGGAGATCTTGCAGAGATGAGCTTATACTTCCTTTTGTGCTCTCTCGTATTTATTGTGGGAAGGAGCCTAGGCACACAGCTCAATGGGGACGTCGCACCTGAGCAATGAAGCAACAAACAATACATTTGTCAATGTAGAGGAAGAATACAAGGTGCTCTACATTAGACGTTATTCCAGAAGAGGAAGCTGCAGATCCTAACAAAGCTGTGGCTGAAGAGGCTGCTGAAGATGAATCCTATGCTAAAATTGCAATATACTCATTGATAGGTGACCTGCCATGTAACATCTACTTCTCAGATGTGAGATTGGGTGGCGAAAAAGCTTAAATCTTTTAATATACCTCCCAGCAGCCCACTTCTTTCTAAAAAAACGTAATCACTCACAACAATGGGAGAGGTTTTTTTGGCACCGCAAGCAGAGAAAGCAGAACGATATGCTTTGGATTCAAAGCTTTACAAGGAGAAAAATAATTATAAAAATCACCAAAGATCTTTGTGAGAGGGCGAGCTGAGAAGAAGATCAAGACGACTGAAAACGCTACAGCCACAACGTGTGTTGAAGATGCAGCCACGACGAAAGGTGGCGCAGTAAAAGGAGGACTGATACGATGACAAAAACGAAGGTGAAGCATCAAAAGATCAGGACGAGGCTGGGATGAAGTTGAAGATGGAGCTTTGAAGTCGAATCCAAAGACGAGGAGGACGAAAAGGAGAAGATTGACGAGCTCTGCGACTTCGGAGGATGATGAAAGTTAGCTTAGAGTCTTTGGCGAAGGCTGCTCTCTCTGAGAGAAGGTGATGAAGGAGATCATCATGTCGACATAAGACGTGACGAAGGAGAGCCAAGTGCAGCGACGCAGAAGACTAAAGGCGACGAGGGACAAAACGCAGCAAATGAAAATGCCATTACCTTCTTCTTCCTCAATCCTTACTCCTCTTCATAATTCTGACGCCCATAATAGCCATCATGCGAGCTGTTGATCTTTACCGGTACTTTGGAGGCTCTTCACCACCTCTACATGGCATCTGTTAGGCTGGAGTTGAAGCTCCTGCGGTGAATGAATCATTAGCACTTGTCATCAAAGGCACTGCTGATAAGCTTTATCTTCCCTAGGCTAGAATTCTCGACGCCTTCCTTGTCATCTAGTTCCATTATTAAGCAGCCGTGGGTAAGAAGGAGAAGGGAGGCCGCGAGACAAATCCAAACGGATGAGAAGACGAGGACCTCCATCTCAAGTCATCAAATCCGTCTTCCATTACCCGGAGATCTCGTTGAGTTTGGCATTATCCATATAGCAAGAGAGCTCGATAGAGATAACACATGGGCTGTCGTCTTGCATGACGGAGATTTCATGGGAATCTTTGTTATCTTCATCAACAATAATATCGGAAAGAGAGAAAAAGAGCAAGAGTGCTTCGTCTATGCTGAGCTACAAAAATTGAGAAGAAACAACAGCAAACATAAGCCACAGCCATGCATGAGAACCAATGCTTTTTTCGAGAAATTGCAGGGCCAAGAACTCACCAAATTCTGAATTGCCTTTATTCGTGAGGAAGCTTCTTTCCATGTCAAAAGGAGAAAACAATCCGATTTCGGAAGCCTACAAGAATAATGGTGAAGTCAATACAAGAAGCTGAATTGACGTGGAAGAAGAAGCTTGAAGGCATCTTTGTCAAGGGAAAAGTTCACTTGCAACAAAACTAAGGTGAGAGTATAAATGAGATCATGAGAAGCCAATCAATCTTCTAGCTGACATACATAGTTGTTTACTTGCTAGTGTGTGGTTGAAGCACCCCTAAAACTACAGTGGACCGGCATCAGACACTCAAATGCAGACTATTGTCCACCTTGGATAAGTTGTCCTAGGCCATACAATATCCTTCAAGTGACTCTCACATCTCTGTTTTGATACATTAAGTGGCAACAATCAAATGGCCAAACATTGATTCAAGGTAACAAGATGTCACTATTTCCTACTTTGCTTTCAAAGCATCCTTTACCAACAGAATCTCTTGTATTGCCTCATGTGAGATGACCTTGTAAATCCATATTTTCCAAATCCTCATCTAAGCTCTTGAAACTCATTTTGAACTATTCCGAAAGCACAGTATTAAAAGTTGACTAGAGATTTCACAATTGCATCACATAAAATTGTTCAAATGAGAATCCTAACCATTCCTTCACTCCATGATTTAATTTGAATTTGAGTACTCTTGATCCATTATTCTCAACTCACTTGGTGTCCCTGCGACCGAGTGACATTCACTAACCGTGTGCATGATTTCCATGTGACATTTGGTGAACCAGAAGTGAAAGTGTCGCTTCTGATTGTCGAGATGGGAGACTCTTCAAATACTCCACCCACTTCATCATCGAGTGCTTCTTCCTTTTCGACTGGTGAGATGAATAATTTATTGCAAACTCTATCTTTGGCTATTATGATGTAGAATCAACAGATGCAGCTATCAATACAGCAACAACAGTAACAGCTACATTGACAATAATTGGATCAACAACGAATGCTACATCAAGAACAAAAGCATACACATGGAACAACCAAAGCAATCGAGGCCATGGTAAGTGAACACAAATTATTTGAATGTTTTAGCTTATCTTAAAACATTTGAAAGCTAGATGCACTTCTTTCAAGTTTCTACCAATCGGAGCAACTATTTCTTATACCTTGTCACACCTGATTTGCAGGTTAGAGTGACTTATTTATTTGTGCAAGATTGAAATTGGAATGTCTTCAAGAAGGAACTCAAAGATGAATATTTCTTGGAGGATTATGGTATTGCTATATGCAAAAGACGTTCAGAGAATGGGTTTATCTGCCCAGCAAAAGACTTGTTGCTTCCAAGTTATTATGCGAGTTTGAAGAATGTTACAACCAGTTGGATGCACTTGAGTAAAGAGCCTTAAACTCGAAGAAAATGGAGTTATTTTTTCAGGTAGCTAATCCTCCACTTCAGGACGTGTTGGGAGAGCTTCTTGAAGACTATACACAGTCTATGGGATTGAAGACAGATTGGCAAGATGCTATTGATGCGCTTTTTACATTGACAAAGAGGCGAAGATTGAAGGCTCGCCTACACAATGGTATGCAAACTCCCGTAATGATGTCTTCTCCTACCTCAACTTCTCCTGTTGTGGTACTTCCACTTCACATCCCATGTCTATGCCTACTTCTATGCCTATCCCTATGCCACTTACTACGGTAGTTGTCAAGCCATCTGCCAAACCAACTATCAAAGACATGGTGGAAGAAATTTCAAAGAACTTGAAGGATCTTCAAATAAAGATGGCTAGAAGAGATTAACAACCACTTAACCCAGCTCCAACTTCTGTCCCATCCTCTTCTACTTCTACGAATTCTTCCAGAAGTGATCGAGTACATCGTTTCATATGGTGCAATAGTCCAGACCATGAGCGCAAGGAGTGTCAAGACTTTGAAGAAGTGAAAAGACTGATGTTGGTGGTCTGGAAGGACAAGATGATATGTTTCTCGGAATCACAGAGCAACCACTCAAAATAAATTTTGGCAAAGGAGGTATGAAGAAATTATTGGAGAAAAATCTATTACATTCTTCTTATGTGAAGAAAGAGGTGGCAAGAGAAGCTGTTGCCTATGGTCTTCAAGTGGAGCAGTTACCTTCTAAACTTTCATTCATAGGAGATGCAATTAGAGAATGGACTGGATGGCATGAGTGCATAGATGTCTTTTCTATCCATGCTTATATTGCAAAATCTCAAGGGTTTGAATCACTTGTTGAAGAAAAGTGCAAAAGAGATAATGATCAACCTAAAGGATGATCAAAGAAGACAACTAGGAGGAGTGAGCCAAAAGTGCAAGAAGTCCAAAAGGCCCCAAAGTTAAAGGATTCGAAGCCGAAGAAGCAACCTAGATTCAAGCTGATATTCGACATCGAGACATCCATAGACTTGAAAAGGTACTTGAAGATCAAACTCTTAATTGAAAAATTGAATTTACTCTTGGAGAAGTTTTGGGGATTTCCAAAAGAGAGTTGCATGATGTTATTATTGGCATCATAAAAAGAAAGCGTCAAATTATTGAAGAGCCAACACAGGATATGATCCATTGAGAGGCTTTAGTAATTGCCGAGGCAATTCTCAGTTGATTACGAATTGAGGAGGTTGATTCTTATGAAGAGACCATTGAGAAGCCTACAGATGGAGCTCTATGTATGCAGTCCAAGAAGTCTCTTCATCCTTTACTTCAGCCCGTACAGTATGATGAGAGCGAAGATGCGCCTAGATTGGTGCCTCGTAGCCATTTTTCTCAAAGTCACTAGGCTCTTGCGACTACGAAAACTGTCATTAATCTTGGTGAGACTGAGACTCCTTGTGTTGTGCTTTTGGATTATGGTTCCGAGATTAATGTAATTGTGCAAAGTTTATATGATACTGGTAGATGGCTAGTTGATGTGGATCATGGTTGGCGCATGCGTGCGGCCAACAACACTGTAAGAGATTTATATGCTGCTTGTCCAAATCTGAAGATTTCTATTGGAGATGTGAAAGAGTCTTATCATTTCTTTGTAAAAAACTCTTATTCTTATCCTATTATTTTGGAGCAGCCATTTATTGCTGAGTCTCGGATGGAGATTGAGGTTTTGGATGATGGGTATGCCTATGCATGGATCCAAAGCAAGGATGGGAAGAGAGCTATCCAGTTCATGACTGTTTGAATCAATCATTAGAGAAATAAGGATTCTTTGAGGGATTTTCCTCTTCTAGCAAGAGAGCCCAATTATTGCCAGGTACCAGTGTCTTATAAGACGATGGTGGTACGAGTCAAGAAAAGCTCTCGCCTCCTCGCAGCAATAGTTTTTCCTATTGTGTTTATGGTGTATCCATTGAAAGTACTTTTTGTTTTCAGCATATTTCTGATATTCCTAGAGCTAATAGGGAGTATGTAAAAAGAAAAAAAGAATTGATGATTGCAGGTGTTTTGCAGGAAGAAGACCGGATAGATGGTCTCTATGATGGCCTTTCATGCTTAGATACCATGGAATAACTTTTGGTATTGCTAAATGCTAACAATCAAGAGTTTTCATATGTCTTACAGATTCATTCTCTGGCGATCTATTGTGAGATTGTTGATTTCATGCTTCGAAAGAATTTGGGTGCTGAGGATTCTCAGCAAAAAGTATTATTTGCTGACATACTTCAGCAAAAAGACTTGGGTGTTGTTGTTTATACACTGTAAAATTTGTGTTTATCAAGGTATTTTCATCAAGCGGTGAAATTTGCAGGTTCTAGCAATGAAGCCAGAGTTCTGAAAAAATATAAGATGGTTGACAAGAAGGTTAGACGAGTTGCAAGACCTCTACCTTTGGATAGTAATGAGATGATTAGGAGAGCTGCTATGCAACTTCCTTTGCGAGATCCTGCTGGTATTAAGCATAAGTATTCAGCTGAGACATTTAAAGAGATGAAGATTGGGATTGAAGATCTCCTACTTTTTTGAAGAGGTGAGATGCTTTGAAGAGATGTTATACAAACATGAAAAAGCTTTTGCTTTCTTTCCACATGAGATTGGATGTGTTGATCCTAGGGTTGTGATGGATATGGTTATTTTTACGGCCTATTCATGTACCAAGGGCTCACTTGTCCAAATTGGTAGAGCTTTTGAATGAGTGGATCAGGATGGGAATTCTAGAACCATCTTCAGCTCCATATTCCAAAAGATGGTTCACATTTCCTAACAAGAATGGGACAGTCAGAGTTATATAGGACCTACAACCAGTAAACAAGGCCACTATTCGAAATGTTGGTGCTAGACCTATTGTGGATAAGTTTGCTGAAGCTTTTGCAGGATGTGCTATCTATTCTCTTGATACCAGGAGATATATTTCACGGTGGATTCCGTGCCACGGTGGATTCCGTGAGGTTTTACGATGGATTCCGTAAACTTTGATGACCGGGGCTCATACACAAAGTGGATTCTTTGTGCGAGAAGTTGATGGGGACGCCTATCCTTTTCGGGCGTTTCATTAATTTAGTGTGTACATGGGTGATTCCATAGCGGGTGATTCCACAAAATGCATATTAAATTAATAAACGTTTATGAGTTTAGAGTGCGCACTCGTAATAAATTAAGGTTAGGATTGATTTCTAACCAGTTGATTTATTTATGTAGCTGAAGACTGCTAGGTATTTACTTTTGTTGGTTTAATTGTATTATTTTACTAAGGATTGTGAATGCTTCAGTTGATGTGTAGAGATAGCAGCAGTGGCGGAGGAAAGCATTGAAGGATAGCGAGTATTCGAGTTATCACTTATATTTTGATGGGCGCATACCTTAGGCATGGCACCTATATTTTGTCGCACCTATTTATTGAGGCGTTGGATATTTATTTATTATTTTGTATGCGCATGGGTGCACGATTATGTTATTTATACTTGGACATTGTATTGGGTATGCCTGACTCTTTGGGCACCGCCCATTAGCTTTATTTCTATTTTGTGCTAAAGCAAACTCAAAAGCCAAAAGCTTGCTATTTTGTAATTTGGGCTATTTTTTGAGCTTGAAGATGATTAATACATTAAATACATGCTTTGTGGAGCGCTCACACAAGGCATGGGAGGGGATTGCACCCAATTGGTCTCTTGTTCATGTCGTGCATGCTTTTTACCTTGAGTTTTGTGCAAAAAGTAGAGTTCTTTTGTTCTTGGGGACCTTACGCCATTCACCATGCAAGCGTACAGCATCCGATCTGCACACCAGTGGTATCAGAGCGAAGCTGAGATCGAGAGCTTCCAATCGCTACCCATCTTGTGCGAAGGCGGAGCTCCTGGAACGATCGAGCTCTACGGTCAATCTCATCGCGAACGGTCGATACGGGTGGATTCCTGGTAGTCAAGAACCTCTGTTTCCATCCTCAGATCGCGAAGGACCGGCCTACAACGACGGAGGACCACTCCTACATCCTCTTCTTCAAGTCGTCAACAAACAGAGAGATAAGTCTTCAAAATCCATAAGCTTAAAATCTTAAGTAAGCTTCATAAGCTTAAAAAGCTTAAATTTTTCAAATCGTCAATAAACGGCATCAGAGGAGGTCTGCGTGATTTTCGACAGCTGAAAAAACGCCCCCTCCCTAAAAATCGACGTTGTTGCTGCCAAAGACTAAAGCTAACTACTCTAAGTCAAATCACACAAAATCTCCCAAGTCCTCCAAGTCTAAATTCTGCAAGTCTGCTAAATCACTCAAGTTCTGCAAGTTCTGGTACTCTGCAAGTCACATAAGTCTGCAACTCTGCAAGTCAGACAAGTCACTTGAAGTCAAAACTGACTTCTACTCAAAACTCATAGAAGGACTGTTCCTGCGCAGAAACTCCGAATTGCAAAGTTGTTCATTGGAAGGTACTGTTCGCATACGCAGGTTAGCTGAACCAATTTCAGCACACGCAGAAGGATAAAACACAGATTTTTCAAAGATTACAAATCCCACAATAGCCAAAGACAAAGATTGTGAAAGCCACACACAAAAATATATAAGCCTTGTACACCCGATCTTGAGCTACGCTCATCCCCCTAATTGGATTTTGAGAGTGTTAGGTCTTTTGAAGTTTTGCAGGATGACGGAACCACATATGGATGATTTAATGGCTGAAGGCGATCTTCCTGAACCTACGATGGAGCAAAAGCTGGACTTAATTATGATACAGTTGGATGAAGAACGACGAGCTAGGCAAGCATTGCAAGCTCAATCGGCTAATTTACAAAAATCGACTACTGACAAAGAGGAACCACAATCTGAAGATGTTATCTGACGTACCATCGACGCAACTCTCGAAGCTCAATCCATCCGCAAAGAAACAAAGATAAGTAAAATAAATTTCAAATTCTGTACTTTCAATGGCACTCGAGATGGAAAAATTGTTCTTGCATTCATCAGTCAGTTTGATGATTACTTTCATGAGGAAACATTAGCAGAAAAAGATAAAATCAAGTATTTCACTAATCATTTAGTGGATAGAGCATCTCTTTGGTGGACCGTGGTTCGTAAGAGTATAGATTGTCCCACTACCTGGGAGAATTTCAAGAAGAAGTTTATGCAGAATTTCCTTCCTCCACAATTCCATGAAAAAGCCATAAAGCAATGGGACCTTCCTCAGCAAAGAGATCGTGAGCCTATTCCTCAGTACACCGAGCGCTTTTGGAATGCATTACTCGAGTTACGCATGCTTGAAGACGTACTTGAAGCGACACACAAGCACAAGCATATGTCTGGATTACTTGGGCATTACTACGCTGAAGTCAATATGTTCAAGCCTGTAACTCTTGAAGACGCAATTTCTCTAGCTCATGACACTGAAGACAACCTTCGAGGAAGAGACAAGTGTCCACATAAATTTCAAACCAATGGTAGCTATGGATCTAAGCAATTCAATTTAAATTTTAGAAGATTTAATCAAGGTCGTTTTCCTTCATCATCTTTCCGTAAGACTTGGGCAAAACCACCTGCTTTACCATCCAATACCAATCACAACCCTAAGCCAATTCCACAGCCAAATCCTAATATTCCTAGACTTCCTACCATTGCAAACAATGTATCTAAAGCCAAACCTATAGTGTGTTACAAATGCCACCAACCTGAACATCTAGCAACCAATTGCCAATCGAAGAAGCCACCTGTCCATATCAACTACCTTGGAGCAATGGAAGATGATGAACATGAAAAAATGCCTGATTTCACGGAAGATGAAGACGACATTACCACTCCTTCGGATACTTTACCAGATATGTCAACTCCACATTCTTTATTGATAATGAAATGTTTAGTGCATGGAAAAGAAAAGACTATTTTGCATGATGATGGTAGTACTCATGATTTTATTTCTGCAAAGCTAGTAAAAGAATTGAAATTACAGACTGTACCTACGCATTATCGTATTAAAGCAACATTTTTAGGCACAAGGTATAATGGAACACAAGAGGTGCATGACTTAGAAATTCAAATTGGTGGATACACTGAAAGAAGGAATTTTCTAGCAGTCCAGTGATATTATTTTAGGTATGCCTTGGCGTCATCATCATAAACCTGATATAGATTATTCCACACATTCAATTAATATTCAATTTCAAGGAAAACATATTGCATTGTATGGTATGCATGCATCTAATACTTTTCCACTGCTTTCGCATACTCAAGCTAAACGTGCATTACGCAAAAGTAGTAAATCTTATCTCATTTGGGTGAATGAACTGCAAGTTAAAGAAAATCATATGCACCCTAGGCATAAAGAATTTCTTGCACACTTTAAAGACTGTTTTGCAGAAGATCTATCACCTGGTTTACCTCCTTCACGTCCAGAAGACCACAAAATAGATTTGATTCGTGGTACACAATCACCTTGTAAAGCACCATATAGGCATAACCAGATAGAGCAAAAACAAATTCAAAATCAAGTTGAGGAATTACTAAATAGAGGATTGATTAGACCTAGTAGTTCTCCATTTGGTGCACCTGTTCTGTTGGTAAAGAAGAAGAATAATACTTATCGTATGTGCATTGACTATCGAGCTTTAAATAAGATCACAGTAAAGAATAGATATCCAATTCCTAGAGTTGATGACCTTATGGATAAACTGCAAGGTTCTGCCATATTTAGTAAAATAGACATTAAATCTGGTTATCATCAGGTGAGATTAGATAAGTCTGACATATTCAAGACTGCATTTATAACACAATTTGGTCATTATGAATTTTTAGTGATACCTTTTGGATTGACTAATGCACCTGCTACATTTAGTAGAATGATGAACCGTATATTTTTGAAATATCAGCATTGTGTTATTATATTCTTTGATGATATTTTGGTGTTTAGTCAAAATGAGAAAGAATATTATGAACATTTGTCCTTGGTTTTCAAGTTATTAAAAGATAATCAACTGTAAGTCAATCCGGAAAAGAGTGACTTCCTTAAAACAGAAATTGAATATTTAGGTCATATCGTATCATCAGATGGTATTAAGGTTGACCATAAGAAAATAGAAGCAATATTGAACTGGCCTATACCTAAAAATGTGTATGAGTTACGATCTTTCCTAGGTCTTGCTAGTTTCTATAGGAAGTTTATGGGTAATTTTTCATTACTTGCTTTGCCTTTGACTAAACTTTTGAAGAAACGTATTCTTTATCATTGGTCTGATAATCAACAGAAATCCTTTGACTTATTGAAACATGCATTAACCCATGCTCCTGTATTACAACTGCCTGATTTTAATAGACCATTCTTTTTAGTAGTTACTGATGCTAGCGGATCTGGAATAGAAGCCGTACTTATGTAAGACAATCATCCCATAGCCTATTCTAGTTGTAAACTGAAACTCTCCGAACTTAAATATTCCACATATGATAAATAATTATTAGCTATAGTACAAGCTTTAAGACAATGGAAACACTACTTAATGGATTCTGAATTTATGATTAAGACTGACCAACAAAGTATTAGACATTTACTTAGCCAACCTCAAATATCTGACCGACATATCAGATGGGCAGCCTTTATTCAAAGTTTTCACCCTATCATTGAATATCAACCAGGTAAAGAAAATGTAGTGGCCGATGCATTAAGTAGAAGACCCACCATTCATAATATTTCTGTTATAAATTTGATTCGTTAACTCCTATGAAAGATACTTATCATCGGGACATTACTTTTCATGCTGAATGGAATAAATTAGTTAGAAATAACTGGATTCCTATTGATTCACTATCTTATAATGATGGATTCATGTTTTATGAAAAGAGATTATGTGTTACAGTTCCATTCAAATCTTTTGTTTTGAATGAGATTCATTGTCCTCCATACCACGATCATAGAGGTATCATATCTACTTTACATACATTAACTGAAAATTTTTATTGGCCACATATGGACATTGATGTATCTAACTTTGTTTCTGAATGTTTGATTTGTCAAAGAGTTAAGAGACATCATGGTATACAGTATGGATTACTTATGCCTTTATCTATTCCATCGAGACCATGGGAACAAATTTCTATGGATTTTATTACTGGTTTACCTAATACTAAAGCTAACCATGACATGATTTGGACTGTAGTAGACAGGTTTAGTAAACAAACATATTTCATTCCATGTAAGAAAACTTTAACAGCATCACAGGCAGCACAATTGTTTTTGAAAATTGTTTTCACTAACCATGGATTACCAAAAGTTATTATTTTTTATCATGATTCTAGATTTTGTAACAACTTTTGGATTACTTTGTTTGCTAACCTAGAAACAAAAATTGATTTTTCATCTGCATTTCATCCTGAAACTAATGGACAAACAGAAGCCACTAACAGTACTATTCTAGATCTTTTACGTGCTTACACTATTTCTAAACCACAGACATGGGAGACACACTTGCATTTATTACAGTTTGCATATAACAATACACCACACACATCTACAAAGAAAGCACCGTTTGAAGTGATTTATGGTTATAGATTGTCTACACCTATTGCATCTTTATCAAATAGAATTCAGAGTGCTGATGATATTGCTACTATCCACGCTACTATTTTTGATGAGGTTAAAGATATGATTGCCAAAGCCCAGCAATCATATACCAAACAAGCCAATAAGAAAAGAGAAGCAATGAATTTCAAAGTTAATGACTATGTTTGGTTGAGAATAGAAAAACGTAGATTACAAAGTGTAGATAGACACCCAGTTGTCAAATTAGCACCTAGATTCTATGAAACATTTAAGATCATTCACAAAATTAATGAAAATGCATTCAAGACCAGGGCTCATACACAAAGTGGATTCTTCGTGCGAGAAGTTGATGGGGACGCCTATCCTTTTCGGGTGTTTCATTAATTTAGTGTGTACATGGGTGATTCCATAGCGGGTGATTCCGCAAAATGCATATTAAATTAATAAACGTTTATGAGTTTAGAGTGTGCACTCGTAATAAATTAAGGTTAGGATTGATTTCTAACAAGTTGATTTATTTATGTAGCTGAAGACTGCTAGGTATTCACTTTCGTCGGCTTAATTGTATTATTTTACTAATGATTGTGAATGCGTCAGTTGATGTGTCGAGATAGCAGCAGTGGCGGAGGAAAGCATTGAAGGATAGCGAGTATTCGAGTTATCACTTATATTTTGATAGGCGCATATCTTAGGCATGGCGCCTATATTTTGTCACACCTATTTATTGAGGCGTTGGATATTTATTTATTATTTTGTATGCGCATGGGCGCACGATTATGTTATTTGTACTTGGACATTGTATTGGGTATGCCTGACTGTAATATTTCCATTATGAGAATATTTCTAAACCCACATGATAGTCATGCAAGGGAATTCCAACATCAAAAAATACGCTGATGGTGTGATTTTTCGAATTACATACTACGTATCTTGATCTCCACTTGCATAAACGAGTTAAAAGAATTTACGTGGGAACCTCCTCCTAGAAAGCCAAAAGGATAAGCTTTAGAATAAGGGAAAATTTTCTTATTATTTTCCCCCTTTTTCCCCCAGCGACTGTCATGCTGGAGGGGAGGGGGAATAGCAAGGATGACTAAGCATCCTTGCTGGGGGTCGTAGAGGGAATAAGCCCATGCACGAGCCGCGTGAAGGAAGGGAGGTACCTCTCCCTCTCCCATATAAACCCCTGTGCGGGGGAGGGAAGGATTAGGGAGGGAAAAAAAGAGGGAGACGGGTAGCCATCGCTCTGTTAAAAGAAAATCTCTTGTTGATGCCAAGTGGGAGAAGGAGGGTGATAATCGGACGCCGCCAGGAATTGTGTGAGAGGGGATGATGCTGCAGATTAAGGAGAGAGAGGGTAACGCTGCAGTCGCCACAAATCGTGAGGAAGGAGGAGTTGAAGCGACGACATGTTGCACCAGTCGCAGCTGAAGGAGGGGCTGTGTGGTAGTCGTGAAGGGAGGAGGATGTTTTGCCTAAAGCCTTGAAGTCGCCGCGAGCTCCTGCGTCAGTGCTGCTACCTCAAGCTGAGCCGCCTTCAAATGCCGTCCCAAATCACTGCTGCATTCCGCCTCCTGCCCGCCATAAATTCTTCAAAGTCATCTCCCCTTTTCCCACGTGGTTTGTGAGACCACAGAAGCTTCCAAGAAGCTTCTTGGAAGCTTCTAAGGGGAGAGATCTAAGTCCCCTTTCCTATTGTCTTTCAAGCGGGTTTTTTGTAATAGGGTTTAAGCTCCCATTTTCATGGGCTCCACCTAAGCCCTATCCTATTGCCTCTCAAACGGGTTTTTTTTAAAACCCCGCTTCCCTCCCCCGGAGTTTAGGCCTTTCCCAAGCTTGCCTTACACCCCTTTTCCGTCACAATTTAAGCCCTTTCCCCATTAAGACCCCTTCCCCTAGTTAGAACCCAACCCCT
Organism: Lygodium microphyllum; assembly: GCF_053477565.2. NCBI lineage: Eukaryota > Viridiplantae > Streptophyta > Polypodiopsida > Schizaeales > Lygodiaceae > Lygodium > Lygodium microphyllum. The sequence goes on along the minus strand of NC_141153.1, from coordinate 118,702,660 downwards.
GTGTTTTTTTTTAAATTTTCCTTTAGCCTTCCCCATTGGTCTCGGAATCATTTCCCCCCTACGTGTGTAAACCCTCATGAGTCCCTTTTCTCCTAAATTGCCTAAGGGTCCTTAGACCCTTACTTATAACCTTTACGGTTATTATTTTCCCTTAAAGCTCTCCTACACCTTGTGTCTTTTCCACACCTTGTTATTCCCGTTCGTGCGAGCTTACTAAGGCCATTAAGCCTTCCCCATGGCTTCAATGGGTCTTAGTGGTAAAAGTTTCTAAAACACTCTTTTCAATTCCCGAATTCAAGGAGGGAGCCTTCCAAAAACTACTTTTGACGAACGGTGCAAGGAGCGACGGTGGAGTTCTAAGGAGAAGTTGTAAAGCTGCTTCCACGTTCGAAAAACTACAATTGCAATGCCTCCTAAGAAAGTCCAAGGCGTAGCCGCGGAAGGATCATCTCCCGGTATCCATATGGATATCTCACCCCAAAACCAGGTTTTTCTTCTTCGTGTTAATTCAGTTTTAAGTCAATCATGCAAAAGGGAAATTGTTAAGAAAAGATATATTTGTTCGAGTTATTTTAACGAAGGATTTAGCTTATGAATGACAATGTATACAAATTAACTTTCTTCAAATTGCATCAAGTATTATAAAATTATAGGCAAGATTAACAATTTACTATAGTAATATATTCCTAAAGTGTAGAAATTATATCTTGCACCATTAGTCTTATTCCTTTCGCAATGAATCATGGTAAAATGGCTAAATTCATGAAAGGTTTCTTTCGATGCTCAAATTATTAGGGAGTTATCTTTGCTAGTTGCACATCTTAGCAAGGCAACTGTTGTTATTTGGTATGAGTTCATCTTTAAAGAAAACGGAAGTTAAATGTTAGGAATTAACAAGTACAAAAATTAGATATACGAACTCATTTGGAAAGAAAATGTAATAGGGAATTGCTGGATGACACTCTATTAACACTTTCCCCCTGCTATTTGAGGACTTGGGACTAATAAAGTGTGTATACACCAATTTCTCAGCTAGGCCTTTGTCCCAAGAAGTATCGTCGCTCTTTGTATCACCTTGGCATTATGCTATATGCCAAATTAAACTATATTGATTGGGAAAGTTAATTGTCACAAGGATAGTAAAACCGTGACAAGACGATTAAGATTACCTTCCAAAAGATAACTGAACCAATCTAAACATAGAAACATTCATACCCTAAACACTGGACTACTTTCCTTACCGTAAGGACAATAATTTCATAAAGATAAGAAACTAGGGTTTGTCCCTAAATGAAGAAAACCTAGGCCTGACATACGCTAGCTTAAGGAATCTAAACAGATTATTCCATCGCAGGACTTGCGCAACATGTATGAAATCATTTTGTGATTGATTCACAAGGAGAAAAGGGAAAAACCCTTATCGAGGACGGCAGATCCTTACGCAAGTTATCTTGCAAAAAGACGTATTTTTGGGTATCCTTCGAATTAAGAAAATGTGTAAACCAGAAACTAGCATATCTAAGGTACCTTAGGGTTAACCAAGTTGGGTATATCCTACACCCGAATATAAGGGATCTTGCCAAGTTACAAGACATCTTGAGAACGACTGCTGATACACTCAAAAGGAAAGAACACTTCCTTAGCAGTTTGCCATACAACTGGGTTGATTAATGGAAATGTTTGTGCTTGCTAGAGATTTTAGGGCTCTGTTTGAATTATGAATTACAAATTAAACAAGTACCTATATTTCAGGTTAAAGGCCTGAAGGGAGAGGCAGCTTCAGTTACCCCCGACTGCCTACCTGACCCTAACCAAGGGGGTTGTTGACCGCGCCGAGAACGTGGACCGAACCCGCCGCGAGAGGTCTCTCCGTTGAGTTCTACTTGGAGCAGGAGGACGCTTGGGTGCCAGGGGGAGCTCTAGCCGTAAATCCCTCGCCTTCCGGGTCCTGCACAAGAGGCTAACGTGACTCGGGATTGGATCTCGAGGCCCGCATACTAGTTGATGGGCGAAAGCTTGGAATAGTGATCCCTAGAGATTACTTGTTAGCCTTCGGGCAGATTATGGAAAAGCCTACGGGCGGAACTCCTTGTATTTCAAAGATAAAATGATGAAATGTTAAAAGAGCTTGCTTGATGTTGTTTTTCTATGTCAGGTGATAAGATTACGTGAAGGAACCAGTGCTTAACAAGGTTAATTAAAGAAGCTGATTGTTATATGTCAAATTAATGTGTTAGATAATTACTTAACTAAAAAAAACCGAGGAAAGTGCGGAGGATGGGCCATGGGTCCGTCCTACGATTGGGTGGTCCCGGTTAGCCGGGAACTTTTCTCATAAATCTCAAAAGACAACGGAATGATCATCATCATAAAAAAGAATAACGAGAACGATGACCTAGAGTTACATCTTACCAGATTTATGTTGTTTTAGGGGAACGGAATGGGACTATGCCTTATGGTAGGGAGGTTGAGCGTTGCATCCCTCTCGTTTCCCATTCTCCTTGAACCAAGTGCAGTGTGAATCCGCTTCGGACCTGGCGTTTCTGCGTAAAGTAGTTCGCTCGGGTCTGATGCTAGATGCTGTTAGCTAGTGACCCATTAGGAAAACCCTAATTCCGGTCGATCCTAAGTGGGAACGGCCAGGATACTTCCGCTACGTGGCAGACGCGGGAAGAACTAGATTGCAAAACCCGTAACATTCCATGGGAGTGCCGGGTGGAGCTTTCTAGACATCCTTTCCGATGGACTGCTGAGACGTGTCCTAGATGATACTAGGGGACACATTACACTGACTCTTTGGGTACCTCCCATTAGCTTTATTTCTATTTTGTGCTAAAGCAAACTCAAAAGCCAAAAGCTTGCTATTTTGTAATTCGGGCTATTTTTTGAGCTTGAAGATGATTAATACATAAAATACATGCTTTGTGGAGCGCTCACACAAGGCATGGGGGAGATTGCACCCAATTGGTCTCTTGTTCATGTCGTGCATGCTTTTTACCTTGAGTTTTGTCCAAAAAGTAGAGTTCTTTTGTTCTTGGGACCTTCCGGCATTCACTACGCGAGCGTACAACATCCAATCTGCGCACCATCTCTTGGTGATATTAATTCTGAATATGATCAGTTCTAGCTTGCCCTTGAAAGCAGAGATTTGACTACGATGAAGACACCTCTAGGCCTTGTTCGAAAGTGTACGCTTCCACAAGGAACTACTTATTCAGTTTTCCATATGATGAATGGGATGAACAAGGTTCTATGAGATTTTATTCTTGAGCTTACTATGCCTTTTATTGATGACTTACCTATCAAAGGATGCTTGGAAGAAGGTAAAGCTAATTCTTTAGATGACCATGGATGCAGATTCTTTGTGGCTTCACATATTAGAGATGTTGAGAATATCCTTTGTAGACTAGAGGAAGTGAATTTAACCTTGTCACAGTTGAAGTCTATTTTTGGTGCCACAGAAGCTTTGATTGCTGGTCATATGTGTGGGTATTATATTAGGAAACCTTTTCCTGCAAAGGTTGATGCCATTGAAAATATTGCAAAGACTTGCTCTTATACTTCAGAGGTTCGCAGGTTTCTTGGAGCTTGTGTGTTTTATCTTATTTGGATTCCTCATTTTACTCATATTACCGATGATCTCTACCAGCTCTTGAGAAAAGGCAACATTTTTCTTGGGAGTTAAAACATATTAAAGCCATGCAGAAACTTAAGAAATTATTGCGAGCTGCTCCGACTCTTTGAAAGGCTGGTTATAAGTGTGGAAGACCTATTGTGCTTACTATTGATACTAGTCCTATCGGCATTGGATGGGCTATTGGCCAAGATGATGCAAATGGGAATAGGTATGCTATTCGGTTTAAGGCAATTGTGCCTATTATCACCCCCCAGGTATAAAACTTAAGCCTTTTCACTCCCCATGCTTAGAGCCTTTCACCCCTCCCCCCCCGTGCTTTAACTACTTATAAGCCCTTTTTCTTGGGCTTTATAAGTCCCTTTTCCCCCAAAAGTACTAAGGCTTTAAAAGTTCTTACTACCCCCCTCCTCGTGGTTAAACCCCTTAGACGTTCCTTGCCCTTTTCAAACTACCCTTGGGACTTTGGTTTTTCCCATACTTGATTTAAAAAAAGAAGGGTATTGAAGTGCAAGGGAGCGACGGTGGAATTCTGAAAAGGAGTGTAGAGCTGCTTCCACGTCCGAAGGACTACAATTGCGATGCCTCCTAAGAAAGTCCAATGCGCAACCGCGGGAGGGTCATCTCCCAGTATCCATGTGGATATTTCACCCCAAACCCAGGTTTTTCCTTCTTAATTTTTATTTGATATTGTTGTAATTCAAACATGCAAGGTTAATTATTAGAAATAGGATATATTTTCGTCCTAGTTGTTCACGACGAAGGAACTTAGACATCAATACTTTTAAATGAAACATGCAAATTAAGAAAGTATAAACACATTTCTAGCGAATAGCTTATGCGCTGAAATGAATTATAAGCTAGATTATTATCCATTAAAATAGTATACTTCGGTTAAGCCTAGAAGTATAAAGTGCGTCTCGCACTATTAATCCATATCGCAATGAATAATCATGGAAAATTCAGAGCATGAAACGAATTTTACGATGCATTGACTTTATGAAATTATCGTTGCCAATTGCATAAATTAGCAAGAAAAAGGTTGCTTATTTAGCATGAATTTTGTTCACAAAGAAAATGAAAGATTAGTTGGAACCTATGTTTGACCTCAAACCGATAAGTCAAGGATTGAAAAATCAATTTTCGCATGTTCAACGAATCATGTGGAAGTAATCTCGAAATTATCTTCAAGAGTTAACCAAATTGGCAAAAAACCTAAACACCTATGCTGCGGAATACTCGTTCGGAATAAGTTCAATTCCAAGAAACGCCTATACCTTAAATACTTGCCCACATTCACTGAATGTAGGGACAGTGAAGTATAATTGTAAAGTGAACTACGGTTTGTCCCTGGGAATCTTACAAGGATGAAACTTGGAAACCCTAGGTCTAACGACGCCAGGCTAAAGAACCTGAAACAGATTGTTTCGTGACTCCATTGTCGCATAGTATGATGCGACACTTGCGAAACAAGTACGGAGTCATATGGTCTTGTGATTGGATCACAAGAAAAAGGCCAAATTCTCGCAACGAGGATGGCAGATCCTTACGCAAGTTATCTTGCAAGAGGATGAATACCTTGGTATCCTTCTTGAGTAAGGAAGATTAATCGGAAATTAAAGACCAGAAACTGAAGTACCCAATGAACTTAAGGTTTGACAAAGTTGGGTTAATAGGGTACGCCCTAACCTAGGATATAGGGAATCTTGCCAAGTTGCAAGTCATCCCAGATCGAGTGTTGGATGCATTTGAAAGGAAGGATTCATTCCTTAGCAGTTTGCCAATAACAAAAACGATCAATGGAAATGTTTGTGCTTGCTACAGATTTTAGAGCACTGTTTGACTTTGTTTGATCAATGAATTAAAAGATAAATGGATATCTGTACTTCAGGTTAGAGGGGTGAAGGGAGAGGCAGTTTCAGTTACCCCCAACTGTCTGCCTAACCCTAACCAAGGGGGTTGTTGACCATGCCGAGAAAGCGGACTGAACCTGCCATGAGAGGTCTCTCCCTTGAGCGCTACTTGGAGCAGGAGGACATTTGGGTGTCAACGGGGGCTCTGGCCATAAATCCCTCGCCTTCCGGGTCCTGCACAAGAGGCTAATGTGACTCGGGATTGGATCTCGAGGCCCGCATACTAGTCTACGAGTGGAAACTTGGAATAGTAATCCCTGTGGATTGTTGGATAGCCTTCGAGCGGATTGTGGATAAGCCTACGGGCTGGACTCTTTGTATTTCAAAGATAGATATGATAACCTGTTAATAAGAAATTCGTCTGACATTGTTTTTCTATGTCAAGTGATAAGATTACGTGAAAGAACCAGTGCCTAATGAGTTAATTAAAGAAGCTGGTTGTTACATATCCAACTTATGTGTTAGGTAATTAAGTAACTAAAACAACTTGAGGAAAGTGCGGAGGATGGGCCATGGGTCCGTCCTACGGATGGGTGGTCCCAGCTGGCTGGGAAGTTTTCTTAAGTCACGATGGACAACAAGAAGATCGTCAAAGACCACGAACAACTAAAGCCTTGACCTAGAGTTAAGAGTGAACCCGATTTACGTTGTTTTAGGGGAATGGAATGGGACATGCCTTATGGCAGAGAGGTTGAGCTTTGCATCCCTCTCGTTTCCCATTCTCCTTGAACCAAGTGCCGCATGAATTAGCTTCGGACCTGGCGTTACTTCATAAAGTAGTTCGCTTGGGTGTGACGCTAGTTGCTGTTAGGAAATGGCCAATAAGGAAAACCCTAATTCATGTCGATCCTAAGTGGGAACAGCCGGAATACTTCCGCTATGTGGCAGACGGGAAAGTCCTAGATTGCAAACCCCGTAACATTCCATGGGAGTGCGGGGCGGAGCTTTCTAGACATCCTTTCTGATGGACTGCTAAGACGTGTCCTGGATGTTACTAGTGGACACATTATAGTTGGTATCAGAGCCGACCAATAGCGGAATTATTTTTATGAAATCTTAATAAGATGAAGTAAAGAAAATGTTGCTGTTCAAACATTTCCTTACCTTCAATGTTGTCTTGCAGAATTACGAAGCGTGGAACAAGTTCTTGGTATTGCAAGTCATGTTTATGACTGCAATGCATTCTCCGTATTATAGACAAAGGGTTGGGATGATGAACTGTTGAGATATCGAGCTCCACTCGTGATATGCCAGGGTGACCGTTGTGCATTTATGTCACCGACTTGTTAGCTGCAGATGCGGTTGGTACACCGCCCATGAATAATAGCTAGATGACAGCTATCCTTATCTACTCTAGTTCGTGGCTCAATTAGTATGCCACCTTAGTTAGTTGAGTTTGGTTTGAGACCCACATATAGGGTTCTTCTATTTCTTTTGTACTAGAGTTCTTTTGGCTTACACAACTAAGAAGAGAAAAACTATTTTCAGCCTCCACCTGTGTGTGTATTCCCCCGTTGTGCAAGCAAGAAAGCTACAAGTGAGAGTTCTTCCTTCTCTCCTACAATTGTGACATGATATTAGAGTCTAGTTCGTGGTAAGGAGCTCAAGAAAGCAAACCAAGTTCGCAGTGTTCTGGTAAGAGGACCAGTGTTGCTTTCATTTTTCAAGTTTGGAAGCAAGTCTCTGCAGGTAGCATAGCCGGAAATTTCAAGAGTGCAGTGTCTCAGATTGAGACGCCCTTTCCAGTGTAGCAAGAGAGCAGTATATGCTACGGGAGAGGGCTTTAGTCCTCAGTTGCACTCAGGAAGTTTTTTGCACGCACTCAGGAAAAGGAAATTTTTTTAATTCGAGGCCATTTCGGGGCCTGTTTTGGAGGCGGAAGTTTTCCGCACGCACTCAAGAAAAGGCCCTGTTTTTGCTGTGCTAGCACTGTTCTACAGGTCGGTGAAAACTTACCATAGAAATTCCATCGTATGCCTGTGCGCATAGACATTGGGAATTACAGAATCATCCTTGTTGCCTGTTGATGTAAAATCGTCACTAGGAAGTGACTGTGTGGTCAAATACCACTTTCATCAGTTTTGCAGATTTGGCCTTGTGAGACTGAAGCTGTGTTTTTTGCAGTGATAGAATTTTTTGTAGTGTTCTGTAATGGCGTCTGATTCTCTTTCACAGATTATCACTGAAAAGCTTGACAAGAACAACTTCTAAGCATGGAAGTTTAGAATGACGAATTTCCTTATGGGAAAAGGATATTAGGAATTCGTTGCAGGAAATGAAGATGAACCAGTTCTTCCTGATGTTGCCAATCAACAACAAATGCAAGCATTTAAAGAATGGCATGAGAGAGCCAAAAAAGTTATGTACTGGCTGTCTATCAGTATTTCAGACTCTATGATTGTGCATATTCAGGATGCAAGTATGCCAAAGAAGGCATGGGAAACTCTGTCAAAAATATATAGCACAAATACGCAAGCTAGGAAAATGCAGCTCAAGCAAGAGTTGCACAATGTGCAAAGAGAAAGTATGAGCATCAATGACTACCACATGAAAGTGAAGAAGATTGCAGATGCACTTGCTTCCATTGGGTCGCCAGTGGAAGATGATGATTTAGTTTCTGTGACCTTGAATGGTCTAGGAAAGGATTATGCACAGTTTCGAACATCCATTTCCGTCCATGAAAGATTTCCTGATTTTGAGGAGTTGATTGCTCTTCTAATTTCTGAGGAGCAGAGAAATGGTGGTGCATCTTCTTAAGGAGGAACTTCAAAAGAAGCTCTCTTCTACTCAAATGCTGGAAGAGGTAGAGGCAGAGGTAGAGGAGGCCGATCTGGAGGCCATCGTAGAAATCAGAATATGCAGCAAACTCAAGAAAACCAGTCCTATGGAGGAGAACGTGGTAACTCTAGATGCAGGGGGAGCCAAAGTGGTCGTGGTGGATGGCAAAGAGGGCAAAATGCAAACAGCAATGTTGAATGCTACTACAGTGGTAAAATGGATCATATGATTAAAGACTGCTATAAAAAGCAAAATGACATCATGAATGGAAAATTGCAACAAGGGAATTATGCATCTTCTAGTAGACAGGGTGATGACAGAAATGAGCATTTGTTTATGGTGCAGCACATGACCAATTCTGTGACAAGTGCAGAAGAAAGCAACGATGTGTGGTATGTTGACTCAGGTGCATCAAACCACATGACAGGTCATGCAAAATGGATGGAGGATGCAAGGAAAATGGAAAAACCAGGATTTGTGGAGATTGGTGATGATACTGCACATTCTATTGTGCAGATTGAAAAAATTCCTTTGTCTATGCAGGATGGGAAAAAGAAATACCTGTCGGATGTGTTTCATGTCTCGAATATCACCAAGAACGTGGTTTCTGTTGATCAAATGGTTGAGCAGGGCTTGCAGGTCAGATTTAATTCTCATGGATGCTTTGTTGAGGATATGAAAAATAAAGGTCGCTTGATAGCAAAAGGAAATAAGAAAGGCAAATTGTTTACGTTGGAAGCAGACATGCCTGAATTGAGTGCAGCAATGTTTGCACATGGGACCGGTGTAGTTGCAGATATTGATATCTGGCATAAACGCATTGGTCATGTTAATGTACAGCGACTTAAATCAATGCAAGCCCAAAATATTGTTTCACATTTGCCTAAATTCAAGGTTGCAGAAACGAATAAAGTATTGAAGCCTATCAATTTGGAAAACAGGCAAGGAAACCATTTCCTAGACATGTTCAAGAGAGTAAGAAGCCATTGAAATTAATCCACTCTGATGTGTGGACTACTAAAGCTGCATCTATTGGAGGCTGTCATTATTTTGTCACTTTTATTGATGACTATAGCATAAAAGTTTGGGTGTATTTTATGAAAAAGAAAAGTGAAGTGTTTGGGCATTTCAAAACTCTTAAAGCTATGGTTGAAAAAGAAACAGGCCTGCAAATAAAACGCCTAAGGTCAGATGGAGGGGGAGAGTACCTCTCAAATGAGTTTGCAAGGTTCCTATAGGAGCATGACATAAAGCAGCAATATTCATGCAGTCATGCACCACAACAAAATGGAATTGCAGAAATGAAAAATAGGCATATTGAAGAGGTATCTCGTGCCATGGTCAACGAAAAAGACTTGCCAAATTTTTACTAGGTTGAAGCTGTTGCTATAGCAGTCTACATAATGAATAGGACTCCCACTGCAGCAATACATGGCATGACTCCAGAGAAGGGGTACACTGGTAGGAAACCAGATATTTCTTATTTGAAAATTTTTGGTTGCATTGCCTATGTTCATGTGCCAAATGAGTTGAGATCCAAGTTGGATCCAAAAGCTGAGAAGTGCATCTTTATTGGTTACTCTCTGCAGAGCAGAAAGGGTATAGATGATATAACCCTTTTAGTCGTAAGTTTACAGTGAGCAGAGATGTTGTTTTTTATGAGACGAGTAGCTGGTATAAACCAATAAATGTGATTGATAATGTCGATGCACAAAATGGTAATGCTACACAGAATTCACAGTAGCAGTCACAAGATATTAGTGGACCTGGAGTGTCCTCTAACAGTGGTTCACATTCTTTGCCATGGACAGGAAAATTGAGATCAGGAGAATCTTCTCAAAGCAATGCAAATAGTGGTATGCAGGTTTCACGAAAAGGAAAAGAGAAGGTAGATCAGCCCATGTTTGATGTGAATGCAGGTCACTCTTATGTGGATGGTGAATCCAGTGGCTCAGAACAGAGCATTGATGATGAGTTGGGTATTCCTTCTATTGTTACACCTAGAGTAAGGAAGACCAGGGATGTTTTGAGAGCATCTGGGAGTGCACCTACTTTGCGCAGGTCTAGCAGAGCTAGGTATCCTATGGATAGGCTAAAATATGATGGATTTACAGCCATTCACTATGCCTATATGGTCAAAGTGATACAAGAACCAGAACCCACTTCTTTTGAGCAAGCCATGGGAAAAGAAAAATGGGAGAAAGCCATGGATGAAGAAATGGATGCCTTGGAAGCAAATGCTACATGGGAATTGGTACCTTTGCCTAAAGATAAGAATGCAATTGGTTGTAAGTGGGTTTATAAGGTGAAGCACAATGCAGATGGTTCTGTGAATAGATACAAGGCAAGATTAGTAGTCAAGGGGTATGCACAAACATATGGCATTGATTATGAAGAAACATTTAGTCTGGTTGCAAGGATGGCAACCGTAAGAGCAGTCATTGCTATGGCTGCATCAAAGAGATAGTCTTTACATTAGATGGATGTAAAGAATGCCTTCTTGCATAGTGATTTGCAAGAAGAGGTCTATATGTTGCAGATTGAAGAAAGCCTTGTATGGCTTGAAGCAAGCACCTAGAGCATAGTATGACAAGATAGTACAGTATCTTGTCACTATTGGCTTTCAGATTTCCAAGGCAGATTTCTCACTTTATGTGAGAAAAATATAGAAATGTATTATGCTACTTGTCATTTATGTTGATGATTTGATTATGACAGGTGATAGTGATGAAGATATCGTTCATGTAAAAATGCTATTGAAGCAGAAGTTTGAGATGAAGGATTGGGGAGAGCTGCGTTATGTCTTGGGCATTGAGGTGATTAGATCACCAAGTGGGATACGGCTCTTGCAGAGGCAGTATGGATTGGACATGCTGTCCAAATATGGGATGACAGGCTGTAAGTTTATTTCAGTTCCTTTAGAGTAGAATGTGAAGCTGAGTGCAGATGTAGGTGAGCTTGTGGAAGACCCTACTATGTACAGACGCATAGTAGGAAGTTTGATTTATATGACTATTACCAGGACCGATTTGAGCTATGTTGTTGGATTGGTAAGTCAGTTTATGTAGGCTCCAAGGAAACTGCATTTGGATGCGGGTAGACTCATACTCAGGTATGTGAAGTCCACATTGCAGTATGGACTACTTTATGAGACTGGGATTCAGATACAGTTGCATGGATACACTAATGCTGATTGGATTGGTAGTATTTCTGATAGATGATCTACCAGTGGATATGTGTTCTCTTTTGGGAGTGTTGCAGTCACTTGAAGCAGCAAGAAACATCCTATAGTTTCCTTGTCGAGCATACAGGCTGAGTACAGGGGTGCAGCAATGGCTGCATGTGAGGTAGCTTGGTTGCATAAGCTACTTTATGATATGCATCAGCCTACAGATGAGCGAGTTGTCATTTATTGTGACAACATGAGCAGTATACACTTGGCAAATAACCCAGTCTATCATGCTAGAAAAAAGCACATTGAGGTGCATTATCACTATGTGCGGGAGAGGGTTTTACTAGGTCTTATTGATCTAGTTTATGTCAGCACAGAGGATTAGGTAGTTGACATATTCACGAACGCATTGGGCGTAGAGAAGCTGCGCAAGTTCAGAGACCTGCTTGGTGTGCAGGAATTGGGGTTGAGATCGAGGGGGAGTGTTGAGATATCGACCTCCACTTGTGATATGCCAGGGTGACCGTTGTGCATTTATGTCACTGACTTATTAGCTGCAGATGGGGTTGGTATACCGCCCATGAATAATAGCTAGATGACAGCTATCCTTATCTACTCTAGTTCGTGGCTCAGTTAATATGCCACCTTAGTTAGTTGAGTTTTGTTTGAGACTCACATATAGGGTTCTTCTATTTCTTTTGTACTAGAGTTCTTTTGGCTTACACAACTAAGAAGAGGAAAATTGTTTTCAGCCTCCACCTGTGTGTGTATTCCCGCGTTGTGCAATCAAGAAAGCTACAAGTGAGACTCCTTCCTTCTCTCCCACAATCGTGACATGAACATCCTGGAGCAGATCTATAATCCATCACCTTTGTACATGGAACGAAGATGGATGGGTGCTTCAGGAATCTACTATATAGCCGCCCACCGGTTTGCTTATCTACAAACCAACCTAAAGAGGATCAAGTGGTTGGAAGACCTGAAAGTTGTGAAGCTATTCATTTTTGTAGAAGCTTACGTAAACTCAACTTTACATATTCGAGGTTGGCGAGTTGAGATGAACTCATATGTAAATGAGGAAGTAGCCCGTGTAATCCCCGCCGACAGGATTAAAGTGTTGGGCTGCCATGAGAAGCATGGGTTCCAATGGAAAGGATATCTTGAACTGCTAATGACTTACCGATTCCCAAAGATCCATGACCCGAAACCTTACTATTATACAATTCCTGTAGATAAATGTAATACAATGTTGTTCTCCCTAAACTAAATGTAACAATTGGCTTATCATTGCAAGAAATGTTGTATTCGAAAGGGCTATGGCCATATAAATACAAATAAAGACTTCTTTTTATCAATGTCTGATTGTGCATAAGAGTTGATAAAAAGTTAAGTAGCTACATTGTTTACATGATAGCAGAATTGAAGATGTAATATAAATCAATAACGATTATCGTATAATAACGTTAAGAAACCTTTATCCAGGCACAACCCCAAGTACAGGTTCCTAGTTCGCCTCCTACATCAAGTAGTGCTGTAATCCAGGAGAAGAAGTTCCTTCTCAAGCAGATTAAGCCACCCGAGTTTGACGGGAGAGGCAGATTCGTCCAAGCGGACGCTGAAATTTGGATTGAATCCATGGAGGATTACTTTGAAGCAGCCACTACTACACCCACCAATTATGCTATGCTCGCCAAGTTAAAGCTCACCGACGAAGCCCGGCTTTGGTGGAAGCAATGGTGCAGGGATCAAGGAATTGCAGAGGGATCCATTACCTGGGAGAAGATGAAGAAAGCCGTGCAAGGAAGATACTTGCCACCTGCATATCGCACGCAAAAAATGAATGAGTTCTACAAGCTAAAACAGCTGGGGCTCATGCTTGATGCATACTATTCTAAATTTGTCTCACTTCTTAAGTATGCACCGCAGATGGACATGACACCAGTCAATACCCGTCTCGAATCTATGCGGGTTTAAATTCACCAGTCAATACTCGTCTCGAATCTATGCGTCCATCAGATCTTCAGGACACACTCATTCGAGCGGCACCTATAATTCAGGAGGTGCAGGCTAGACCAAGGGTTAACAAAACTTGGTCTTATAATGACTCGAACAGAGGAGCATTCAGACCTCAAATGAAGAGAGTTCAAGGTCATAATCAGGGACAAAGAAAGAAAGCAAGGACTAACAATGTCAACAACTTTGTTTCTACTCAAAGCAATGGCCGAAACCTCCGTTGTTTCCATTGCAATGAGTCCGATCACTTCAAAAGGCAATGTTCCAAGCTTGGTGGAGGACATCGCCAAGTGCCTTTCCAAGGAATAGGCCGTGGTCAAGGAGCCGCTACCCGAGGAAGAGGAAGAACCGCCTGCATTGCGAATAGGCAAATGTGCAAAGAAGAAGAAGAAAAAGAAAAAACACCAACCATGGAAGCAAAATTTGAAAGGGCGACAGTCCATGCCGCTCTATACAAGAAAGGACTGAATGGCCAGTTCTCGGTGATTCAGACACCGTCGGACTATCAAGGTAAAAGTTTCAAGACCTTGATTGATTGTGGCAGTACACATTCCTTTATCTCACCAGCATGTGTAAAAATATTAGGAATAGCCATAGTAGAAGCACTTACCCTGCTTGTGGAATTGGCAAATGGTCGTGAGGTTACTTGCACCAGGCAAACTGCTAAGGTGGAATTCTTTCTGGGAGGAAAGAAGACTTCGGTCAAATTCAGAGTCATGAATTTGGGTATCCATGAGTGTCTACTCGGAATGGATTGGCTTAGGCCTAATAACGCCCACATTCATTGTGGAAAGGGTCAAGTTTCCTTTCGAAACTCTGAAAGGGAATTAGTCACAACTCAAGGTGAGACTGGAGTACCAAGAATCCAATTGGCCAAAGAATCTAGGATCATAAAAGGAGTCAGAAAAGGATTACCTGTTTACTTGATCAAACTCAACAAGTTAGATCAGAAGCAAGAGTCTAATGAAGGACCTTCTTGGCTAAAGAAATACACGAACATATTCCCTGAAGAGTTGACTGAACTTCTGCCTCAAAGAGAAGTGGATCATGAGATTAAGTTAGTACCAGAAGCTGCGCCAATTGCAAAGAGACCTTATAGAATGTCCATACCAGAAGCAATTGAGTTGAAAGAACAACTCAAGCAACTGTTAGATCAGGGTTACATCGGGCCTAGCAGTTCATCTTGGGGAGCTCCAGTACTATTCCAAAAAAAGAAATATCGGACACTTTGACTATGTATTGATTACCGAGGATTGAATCAATCAATGGTCAAGAACAAGTACCCTATTCCTAGAATAGATGAGCTTCTTGATCGTCTTCAGGGTGCAAAGATCTTCTCTAATATTGATATCAGGTCAGGTTATTATCAAATAAGGATCAAGGAAGAAGATATTCCAATGACAGCCTTCAATACAAGATATGGGCACTTTGAGTTCCTAGTTATGTCATTCGGACTTACGAATGCACCTTCCACCTTCAACAGGTTAATGCAGGATATCTTTAGGCCATATCTTGATGATTTCGTGCTTGTCTTCTTCGACGACACTTTAGTCTATTCCAAACACGAAGAAGATCATGAACCCCAACTTCGGATTGTCCTTGGACAATGAGGTCACATAAGCTATATGCCAAGATAAAGAAATGTGCATTCTTCAAGCATCAGATTGAATACCTGGAATTCATAGTATGAGCGGAAGGAATCTCAGTGGACCCAGCCAAGGTCAGAGATGTGCTTGAATGGCCAATACCAACATGTGTCAAAGAAATACGCAGCTTTCTTGGATTGACAAGATGGTATAGGGTCTTCATCAAAAACTATGCCTTGATTGCAGCACCTTTGACGGACTTACTAAAGAAGCAAACTTCCATTGCATGGTCAATTCCCGAACAAAATAGCTTCGACAAATTGAAGCAAAGTTTGGTATCAACACCTATTCTAAAACTTCCAGACCTCAATAAGGAGTTCGAGGTAGTAACCGATGCTAGTATACTTGCCTTAGGGTGTGTACTCATGCAGGAAGGCCATCTTGTAGCCTACTCTTCAAGGAAATTGAAGAGTCATGAGAAGAATTATGCTACGCATGATCTGGAATTGCTAGCTGTCATCCATGCTCTAAAGCTTTGGAGACACTACCTATTGGGTCTCAAGTGGGTCTTTATCGAGAATGAGCCCAACATGAGGCAACGTCGATGGATTGAAGTGTTGGAAAAATATGACTTTGAAATTAAGTACCGACCAGGGAAAGAGAATGTAGTTGCCGATGCACTTAGTCGCAAGGCATTCCTTAATTCCCTAATCTTGCAGAACCCATCAACAGCTAGATCTCTAGCTACAAAAGTATCTATTGCAAACAATCCAATACTTGAGTTAGCTAGAAAGGATGCATGCCATGATCCGACCTACCAAACAATGCTAAGGGAGATCTCTATCAAAGATCAGAATCAAAAGTTGCAGGCTAAGTATCATGAGTTTTCTATCAATAGTGGACTTGTCTACTATAAAACAAGGCTGTGTATACCAGCAAGCAAGTCATTTAAGCAGAAGATATTGTGGGAAGCTCATGATTCCCCTTTTTCAAGACATCCTGGCTATGCCAAAACTCTCAATGAAGTTAGGAAGAGCTACCATTGGGAGAGGCTTAAAGGTGACGTTCTCAAATATGTCCCCGAGTGTTTGTCTTGTCAACGTATCAAAGCCGAACATGTCAAAGATGCCAGGGAAATTGCAACCGCTTGACATTCCCCAAATGAAATGGGAATTCATCAGTATGGATTTTGTTGTAGGCCTACCCCAAGTTCAGGGAGGATACAACTCCATCATGGTTGTGGTTGACATGCTTACTAAGGTTGCACACCTTATTCCAGTAAAGACAAACTATAAAGCCTCAGACATTGCAAGATTGTTTATCAAGGAGATATTCAAGCTACATGGTTTACCCAAAAGAATCATTAGTGATTGTGATTCTCTCTTCACGTCACACTTCTGGAGAGCTATCTTTGAAGCTATTGGGACTCAACTCTACTTCAGCACCGCTTACCATCCCCAAATGGATGACAGAGTGAATAAATCAAATAATCCAGGATATGCTTAGGGCATACTGTTGTCGAGAGCCGAAGAGGTAGATTCAATACTTGCCTTTGGTTGAATTTGCCTACAATGCTTCTTACCAACAAAGCATTCAGATGACCCCTTTCCAAGCGTTGTATGGTCATGACTGTCGAAGTCCCCTAAACTTTTCAGATCCAACCTTAAGGGTTGAAACTTCAAGGTAGATGTTGGAAGAGATGGATGACCAAATAAAGTCAATAAGACAAGACATCCAAGAGGCCAAGGATAGACAGAAGGCATACGTGGATTTGAAGCGTCAAGATAGAGTCTTCGAAGAGGGAGACATGGTCTTCATTTGCGTACGCCCTAAAAAGAGTTCCCTATCCTTACGAGATTGCAAGAAGCTAAGTCCAAGGAATTGTGGTTCGTACAAGATTCTCAAGTGCATAGGACCAAATGCTTATAAACTGCAACTCCCTGAGAACCTAAAGGTTCATAATGTATTCCATATCAGCCTATTGAAAACGTATGTACCTAATCCTAACCATGTAGTTGATGACCAACAAGTTGTAATGCCTAGTCAAGGAGTCCTTGAGCTAAGGCCTAATAGGATCTTAGATGTTAGGGAGAGAGAATTAAGATCCAGATCCTTGAGAGAATGCCTCGTCAAATGGAAAGATTATCCCGAAGAGGATGCCGCTTGGGTAGATGAAGGCACTCTCAACCATCAATATCCCCAGTTTATCTCGAGATGATGACATCTCGATTCCTTTAAGGGGGAGAGAATGTAACAAATCTAATTCTATCACGCGTGAATAGGGCTTTGGGATAATTCATTTTTATTAGATCAAGGTAAAAAAAATTTATTATTCCCTCCTTCCCCCAGCTGACTGTCGAGCTGGGGGAGAGGGAGGGAAGTATGGGACACCAAGCTCCTTGCTGGAGCTTGAAGCAAGGGGGATTCATGCCTCGTGACACGTAGAGAGGGAGGATCTCCCTCCCCTCCCCCTATAAAAAGCAAGTCAGTGACACTGAGCAGGAAGGGGAATAATGAGGCGTTGCAAATCCACGCTAGTTGTTGCAGGGAAGGATCGAAAGGGAGGACTAAAAGGCTGCCAATATCCGTGAGTCACCCTGCGAGGGTGAGGCAGCTCATCACTGTGATGTGGACGAAGGCCTGGGCTGCCGTGCAGCCAACAGGAGTCACCGCTAGGCTGAAAGGGGAGAGGAGGATTCTACCCACCGCCACGCTGCTCAAGGGAGCCATCTCCCTCCACGTGGTGCCACGAAAGCCCATATCCTTTTTCTAACGGTCTCCTCCAAGCCTCCCTTCTTGTGGGCTTGGGGATTTCACCCCCTTGTTGTGCCTCATAAATTCCCTCCCCCCCCCGGTTTTAACCCCTATAAGCTCTTTCCATGGTATTTTGGACCCCCCCCTAGTGTTCTTAATTTTCTTTTAGGCCCTTACTTTTGGCTTCGGAATCATTTTCCCCCATGTTTTATCCCTTGAAACTCCGTTCACCCCCGTATCGTAAAACCCTCCAAGGGCCCTAATTGTGCCTATTATCACCCCCCCTCCCCGTTCTTTAACCACCTATAAGCCCTTTTTCTTGGGCTTTATAAGTCCCTTTTCCCCCAAAAGTACTAAGGCTTTAAAAGGTCTTACTACCCCCCTCCTCATGGTTAAACCCCTTAGCCGTTCCTTGCCCTTTTCAAACTACCCTTGGGACTTTGGTTTTTCCCCTACTCGATAAAAAAAAAGAAGGGTATTGAAGTGCAAGGGAACGACGGTGGAATTCTAAAAAGGAGTATAGAGTTGCTTCCACATCCGAAGGACTACAATTGCGATGTCTCCTAAGAAAGTCCAAGGCGCAACCGCGGGAGGGTCATCTCCCTGTATCCATGTGGATATTTCACCCCAAACCCAGGTTTTTCCTTCTTAATTTTTATTTGATATTGTTGTAATTCAAACATGCAAGGTTAATTATTAGAAATATGATATATTTTCGTCCTAGTTGTTCACGACGAAGGAACTTAGACATCAATACTTCTAAATGAAACATGAAAATTAAGAAAGTATAAATGCATTTCTAGCGAATAGCTTATGCATCGAAATGAATTATAAGCTAGATTATTATCCATTAAAATAGTATACTTCGGTTAAGCCTAGAAGTATAAAGTGCATCTCGCACTATTAACCCATATCGCAATGAATCATCATGGAAAATGCAGAGCATGAAATGACTTTTATGATGCATTGACTTTATGAAATTATCGTTGGCAACTGCATAAATTAGCAAGAAAAAGGTTGCTTATTTAGCATGAATTTTGTTCATAAAGAAAAGGAAAGATTAGTTGAACCTATGTTTGACCTCAAACCGATAAGTTAAGGATTGAAAAATCAATTTTCGCATATTCAACGAATCATGTGGAAGTAATCTCGAAATATCTTCTAGAGTTAACCAAATCGGAAAAAAAACCTAATTACCTAAGCCGCAGAATACTCGTTCGGAATAAGTTAAATTCCAGGAAACGCGTATACCTTAAATACTTGCCCACATTCACTGAATGTAGGGACAGTGAATCGTAATCGTAAAGTGAACTAGGGTTTGTCCTTGGGAATCTTACAAAGATGAAACTTGAAAACCCTAGGTCTAATGACGTTAGTCTAAAGAACCTGAAACAGATTGTTTCGTGACTCCATTGTCGCATAGTATGATGCGATACTTACGCAGCAAGTACGGAGTCATATGGTCTTGTGATTGGATCACAAGAAAAAGGCCAAATTCTCACAACGAGGATGGCGGATCCTTACGCAAGTTATCTTGCAAGAGGATGAATACCTTGGTATCCTTCTTGAGTAAGGAAGATTAATTGGAAATTAAAGACCAGAAACTGAAGTACCCAATGAACTTAAGGTTTGAAAAAGTTGGGGTAATAGGGTACGCCCTAACCCAAGATATAGGGAATCTTGCCAAGTTGCAAGTCATCTCGGATCGAGTGCTGGATGCATTCGAAAGGAAGGATTCATTCCTTAGCAATTTGCCAACAACAAAAACAATCAATGGAAATGTTTGTGCTTGCTATAGATTTTAGAGCATTGTTTGACTCTGTTTGATTAATGAATTAAAAGATAAATGGATATCTATACTTCAGGTTGAAGGCCTGAAGGGAGAGGAGCTTCAGTTACCCCCGACTGCCTGCCTAACCCTAACCAAGGGGGTTGTTGACCGCGCCGAGAAAGTGGACCGAACTCACCACGAGAGGTCTCTCCGTTGAGCGCTACTTGGAGCAGGAGGATGCTTGGGTGCTAGGGGGGGCTCTGGCCATAAATCCCTCGCCTTCCGAGTCTTGTACTCTTGCTAACGTGGCTCGAGATTGGATCTCGAGGCCCGCATACTAGTCTATAGGCAAAAACTTGGAATAGTAATCCCTGTGGATTGCTAGATAGCCTTCGGGCGGATTGGGAATAAGCCCACGGGCTGGACTCTTTGTATTTCAAAGATAAATATGATAACGTGTTAATAAGGAATTTGTCTGACCTTGTTTTTCTATGTCAAGTGATAAGATTACGTGAGAGAACCAGTGCCTAATGGGTTAATTAAAGAAGCTGGTTGTTACATGTCCAACTAATGTGTTAGGTAATTAAGTAACTAAAACAACCCGAGGAAAGTGCGGAGGATGGGCCATGGGTCCGTCCTACGGATGGGTGGTCCCGATTGGCCAGGAACTTTTCTCAAATTGCGATGGACATCAGGAGGATCGTCAAAGAACACGAACAACTAAAGCGTTGACCTAGAGTTAAGAGTGAACCCGATTTACGCTGTTTTAGGGGAACGGAATGGGACTATGCCTTATGGCAGAGAGGTTGAGATATGCATCCCTCTCATTTCACATTCTCCTTAAACCAAGTGCAGCATGAATCAACTTCGGACCTGGAATTTCTGCGTAAAGTAGTTCGCTTGGGTCTGATGCTAGTTGCTATTAGGAAATGACCAATAAGGAAAACCCTAATTCAGGTTGATCCTAAGTGGGAATGGCCGGAATACTTCCGCTACGTGGCAGACGCGGAAAGTCCTAGATCGCAAACCCTGTAACATTCCATGGGAGTGCCGAGCGGATCTTTCTAGACATCCTTTCCGATGGACTGCTAAGACGTGTCCTAGATGTTACTAGTGGACACGTTACTTGTCTTTATCTTGTGTACCTCTTGTCTATTCTTTTTCTTCTCTTCTATCTCCTATTCTCTACTTCTCTCTTTCATCCCCGATGGATACAAGGTTTCAACTAAAATCCCTTCGATAATTGGATGCATCAATGTTCTTTTTATTCTATTCTTTTATAAGAAAATAACTCTACATTAGAGCATTTAAGCCATCTTTATGAGTACTAGTAGTATGGAATGTATCCCATGACTTAAGTAGTGTAACAAGCAAGTACAAAGACTTTATGTTACCCTCAAACTAAATGCCCTATGAGATTATTTGGTTTAAAATAGGGTGGAGCTCATTAAAATGAGTGGTCATGGAAGTGCTCTTCGTATGAAGGTTCAAAAGATTCTTCAATCAATAAAATTGTGAACTATGATTTTCTTGTCATAAAGGTCACATATCTTTTTTCATAAATGATAAGCACTACCTTCACCAACAATAACCTTGAAATAAACCATTATAAAACATGACAAGATAATGGTGGACTTGCATACCTGATCAACCTCTTCTCAATCATCTCCATTTCAATATTGTGGATTTATGCCCCTGGTTTTCAATGGCTTGATTTTTTTATTATACACAATGTCTACCAAAATTGAGTCTTCCAATATTAAAAGGTATTACCATTCAACTTCTCTATGTTAAAAACATAATTATCATGGAAGCATTTAAAATATTTGTCAATATGTCCACCAATTGAGCCAATACACACAAGTGAGAAGCAATAGAGAGTGAAATACAAGTGTTTTCTCTCAACACAATATTAATGAGTTTGGAAATCTCCCAATTCCCATTTTTTGAGTACTAAAAAGGTGGCACATGGATATCATGCCCATAAGTTTCTCAAAACCATATGATGTGACGCATAATTGGAAAGTTTTTGAAAAATGGAGTCTATTAAGCTATAGAGCGCTCGATTTGAGTTGTAGTGTTCAAGTTATGACAAATCCAATGATTTGACCACATACCCCAAACTTATGGGAAATTTCCATATTGCCCAATATGGTGTTTCTCAAAGAAGTTATTCAAAATTAAATAATTGCATGGCTATCCATGTAGTTATAGTAAATGAATTTACAATTGTAGGCAAATGAGCAAAAGACAAAGCTTCCATTGCTAATGATATTCAAGTAGCAACTTGGATATAAAATAAAACTAGTAGTATAACACTATAAGGATATAGGGAAATAGTGACAACTAGTTGCAACTCATATTAGCGGCATAATCGTGTGTTTCTGAGGGAGAGGGAGAGAAAGAGAGAAAGAGAGAGAAGGAGAGCTTCTCACCGCCACCGCCACCACTCGCGAAAAAGAGGAGGAAGTGCACAAAGGGCAAAGAGAGACCATCGTGAAGAGGAGATGAAGAATCCATCCTTGGGCCTTTGCGTTAAGTACATTGCTCCCTCTTGGTTTGTTGTTGTTCTTTTTTCTTTTCTTTTTTTTGTTTTTGTTGAGAATGAGGTGCATCGAGGGAGAAAGAGAGGAAATGAGAGAGACAGTAAAAGAAAGAAAAAGGAAGAAAGAATGAGAGAGAGAGAAAATAAACATGAAACATAATAAAGAAAGAGATAGAGAGAGGAGACTGAATGAGAAAACACAAGGGGGTAGAGAGAAACAAAGAGAGGGTTTGTTCTTGTTCTTTCTTCTTTTTTTTGTTTGTTTTTTTTAGATTGATGTGCATTGAGGGAGAACTCGGGGGGTTTAGTATCTATATATTCTCTATATAACGTGTGTTCATGGCCTATTTATAACTATCCTAATCTTTGAATGTTTCTTGAATAAAACATCACCCTTTTCTATTCAATCTGTAAGTAACCCCTTTATATGATATCCTTCTGTATGTAAAAAGTGTATAAAAATTGTGTTTTAAAAATCCCTTATTTTGAACTCACGTTATATATACATATATACATGAGTGACCCCTCCGAATGGGAGAAAGAGAGGAAATGAGAGAGGGAGAAGAAAAAAGGAAAAGGAAGAGAGAGAGAGAGAGAGGGGGGGGGAGGAGGGAGGGAGAGAGCAAAATGAGAGAGAAAACATGAGGGGATGAAGAGAACAAAAGAGAGGGTTTTTCTTGAGAATGAGATGCGTTGAGGAAGAGAGATAGGAAATGAGAGAGGGAGAAGAAGAAAGGAAAAGGAAGAGAGAACAAGAGAGAGAGATAATAAACATGAAAGATAACAAAGAAATGGGAAAAGAGAGAAAGGGAAGGAGAGAGGAGAATGAGTTAGAAAAAATAAGGGGGTGGAGAGAAACAAAGAGAGGGGCAACAAAGAAAGAGAGAGAGAGAAAGAAAGAGAAAGGGGAGGAAACATAAAAGGAAGAGTGTAAAGAAATGTGCAAAGAAAGGGGGAGAAAACCAAGACTTTAGTTTACGTTAATTTTGTTGAGGTATAAGAGAAAAAATCCATTCTCAAATAAATAAAGAAAGAAAAAAAAAGAGAAAAAAAAATTGTTTGTCATAACGTAGACAAAATGAAAACAATGAAAGTCGTGACGTTCAAGATCGCGAGGCATATCTTAATCAGTGTGTCCTATGTCCTTGCTCTCAATACAAGCCGAAAATTACACGAAAGTATCACTTGTCCATAGAACATGTATGATGCTTTGACAATTTTCTATCAAAGATCATTGGTTAGGTGATCTTAGACTTTGAACAAATAGTAGGCTTAATGTGTATCAATCATGCATTATATTCGCAAAATAATTGAATATCATATACAGAAAAATTAGATGTGGTTGTAAAATTTATATAGGGAGGTGACCTCTCATCCCAAGGAGGAGTGCACCTATTGCAGCCAGCTAGAATATTTTGTGGGCATGTGATGGATGGAGTGCCTAAGCCAATCCACCACTTGGAAGACACTACCCAATCTATATCATCAATACCTGAGGAGACATGCAGGATCTTAGACTTTCCTACAATCTTGGAGCCTGAGATGGAGGCAATCATTGATGCATTGATGCCCATGGATGCCGAGATATCTGATCTACTTAGAGAGGAAGGATCCATACTATTATATGATGGGTGCCGGGTATCTCGCCTAAAGACGCTCCTTACAGTCCTAATTATGCACGCACAATATGGATGGAGCGATGTGAGTGTGTTTGAGTTGTTTAGGTACCTTCTACGTACGCTTCATTGATATCTTTTCGGCACCATTATACAAAAAAATTGT
This sequence comes from Lygodium microphyllum, assembly GCF_053477565.2. Taxonomy (NCBI): domain Eukaryota; kingdom Viridiplantae; phylum Streptophyta; class Polypodiopsida; order Schizaeales; family Lygodiaceae; genus Lygodium; species Lygodium microphyllum. The sequence continues at coordinate 118,678,712 of NC_141153.1, read as the reverse complement.
GCTTTTTCAATGTGTTTTATGATTTGTTTTTAAGTTTATAAACATGTTTTATGAAAGCTTGGCATGGACTACAACAACATCCATGCATGTGTCAACGATTGTGTGTTGTTTCGAGGAGAGTACATGATGCACAGATCGGATACTGTAAACGCGCATAGTGATCGTCAGAAGGTCCCCAAGAATAAAAGAACTCTACTTTTTGCACAAACCTCAAGGTAGAAAGCATGCACGACATGAACAAGAGACCAATTGGGTGCAATCTCCCCCCATGCCTTGTGTGAGCGCTCCACAAAGCATGTATTTTATGTATTAATCATCTTCAAGCTCAAATAATAGTCCAAATTACAAAATAGCACGCTTTTGGCTTTTGAGTTTGCTTTAGTGCCAAATATAAATAAAGCTAATGGGCAGGGGCCCAAGAGTCAAGCATACCCAATACAATGTCCAAATACAAATATCATAATCGTGCGCCCATGCGCATACAAAAATAATAAATAAATATCCAATGCCTTAAGAAATAGACGTGACAAAATATAAGCGCCATGCCTAAGCTATGCATCCATCAAAATATAAATGATAACTCAAATACACGCTATCCTCCAATGCCTTCCTCTGCCAGTGCTGCTATCTCTACACATCAACTGAAGCATTCACAATTGTTAGTAAAATAATATAATTAAACCGATAAAGGTGAATACCTAGCATTCTTCAGGTACATAAATAAATCAATTGGTTAGAAATCAATCCTAACCTTAATTTATCACGAGTGCGCACTCTAAACTCATAAACGTTTAATAATTTAATATGTATTTTATGGAATCACCCGCTATGGAATCACCCATGTACACACTAAATTAACGAAACGCCCGAAAAGGATAGGCGTCCCCATCGACTTCTCGCACAAAGAATCCACTTTATGTATGAGCCCCGGTAATAAAAGTTTACGGAATCCATCATAAAACCTCATGGAATCCACCATGGCATGGAATCCACCATGAAATATGCCTTCTGGCATCATACCCTTGGGGTGGGATAGCAATTGTCCTCAATTGCTATTAGTTCAATGTGGAGCTAACAAAGTGGGGAAAGTATTTAAGTCTCTAGTGTGCATCCATTGGGCCTCTTCAATAGGATGGTTTTTAAACTTAACCAAATATCTAGAATATCTACGGCTAGTTCTAGTGGTCATAAAGTCAGTATCTATAATAGCTTCAGGTTCAAGGATTTCTGTCTCTTCATCTAACAAAGGTGGATTTTCATAAACAGGATGTATAGGTAATTGGCCTCTAAAGGGTCGTAATAAACTAATGTGAAAGGTGTTGTGAATTTTCCAATGTGGTGGTAGTTCTAGTTTAAATGCATTGTCATTGATTTTGTGAATTATCTTGATTGGTCCATAGAATCTAGGTGCTAATTTCACAACTGGGTGTTTATCTACACTTTGTAATTTACGTTTTTCTATTCTTAACCAAACATAGTCATCAACTTTGAAATTCATGGCCTGTCTTTTCTTATTTGCTTGCTTTGTGTATGATTACTGAGCTTTGGCAATCATATCTTTAACTTCATAAAAAATAGTAGCGCGCATGTTAGCAATATCATCAGCACTCTGAATTTTATTTGATAAAGATGCAATAGGTTTAGACAATCTATAACCATAAATCACTTCAAATGGTGCTTTCTTTGTATCTGTATGTGGTATATTGTTATACGCAAACTGAAGTAAATGTAAATGTGTATCCCATGTATGTGGTTTAGAAATAGTGTAAGCGCGTAAAAGATCTAAAATAGTACTGTTAGTAGCTTCTGTTTGACCATTTGTTTCAGGATGAAATGCAAATGAAAAATCAATCTTTGTGCCTAAGTTAGCAAACAAAGTAATCCAAAAATTATTATAAAATCTAAAATCACGATCAGAAATAATAACTTTTGGTAATCCATGATTAGTAAAAATAATTTTCAAATACAACTAAGCTGCTTGAGATGGTGTTAAAGTTTTCTTGCATGGAATGAAATATGCTTATTTGCTAAACCTGTCTACAACAATCCAAATCATATCATGGTTAGCTTTAGTGTTAGGTAAACCAATAATAAAATCCATAGAAATCTGTTTCCATGGTCATGATGGAATAGATAAAGGCATTAGTAAACCATACTATTTACCATGATGTCTCTTAACTCTTTGACAAAATAAACATTCAGAAAAAAAGTTAGATACATCAGTGTCCATATGTGGCCAATAAAAATCTTCAGTCAATGTACACAAAGTAGATATAATACCTCTATGACCTTGATATGGAGGACAATGAATCTCATTTAAAAAAAATGATCTAAATGGGACTGTAACACATAATCTCTTTTCATAAAACATGAATCCATCATTGTAAGACAGTGAATCCAGCTATTTCCAACTAATTTATTCCAATCAGCTTGAAAAGTAATATCCAGATAATAAGTATCTTTCATAGGAATAAGAGAATTAAATGATATGACAGAGATATTATGAATGGTCGGTCTTCTACTTAAAGCATCGGCTACTACCTTTTCTTTTCCTGGTTGATACTGTAGAAGGAAATGAAAACTCTGAATGAATGCTGCCCATTTGATATGTCAGTCAGATATTTGGGGTTGACTAAGGAGATGTCTAATGCTTTGTTGGTCAGTCTTAATCATAAACTCAGAACCCATTAAGTAATGTTTCCATTGACGTAAGGCTTGTACAACAGCTAACAATTCTTTATCATAAGTGGAATAGTTAAGTTCGGATGGTTTCAGTTTACAGCTAGAATAGGCTATGGGATGATTATCTTGCATAAGTACGGCTCCTATTCCGGATCCGCTAGCATCAGTAACTACTAAAAAGAATGGTCTATTGAAATCAGGTAGTTGTAATATAGGAGCATGGGTTAATGCATGTTTCAATAAATCAAAAGATTTTTGTTGATTATCAGACCAATGATAAACAATACCTTTCTTTAAAAGTTTACTCAAAGGAAAGGCAAGTAATTAAAAATTTCGTACAAACTTCTTGTAAAAACTAGCAAGACCTAGAAAAGAATGTAACTCATGCACAATTTTAGGTATGGGCCAGTTTAAAATTGCTTCTATCTTCTTAGAGTCAATGTTAATACCTTCTGATAACACAATATGACCTAGATATTCAATTTCTGTTTGAAAGAATTCACTCTTTTCTAGATTAGCATACAATTGATTATCTTTCAACAACTTGAAAACTAAAGATAGATGTTCATAATGCTCATTCTCATTTTTACTAAATACCAATATATCATCAAAGAATACTATAACACAATGCTGATATTTCAGAAATATGTGATTCATCATTCGGCTAAATGTAGCAGATGCATTAGTCAATCCAAAAGGCATCATTAGAAATTCATAATGTCCAAATTATGTTCTAAATGCAGTTTTGAATATATCAGATTTATCTAATCTCACTTGATGATAACCAGATTTAAAATTTATCTTACTGAATATGGCAGAACCTTGTAGTTTATCCATAAGATCATCTACCCTAGGAATTGAATATCTATTCTTCACAGTAATTTTATTCAGGGCACGATAATCAATGCACATGCGATAAGTATTATTATTCTTCTTTACCAATAAAATAGGTGTACCAAATGGAGAACTACTAGGTCTAATTAATCCTCTGTTTAATAATTCCTCTACTTGATTTTGAATTTCTTTCTGTTCAATTTGATTATGCCTATATGGTGCTTTCCATGGTGGTTGTGTACCAGGAATTAAATCTATTTTGCGATCTTAAGGACGTGAATGAGGTAGTCCAAGTGGTAAATCTTCAGCAAAACAATCTTTAAATTGAGCAAGAAATTGTTTATGCCTAGGGTGCATATGTTTTTCTTTAACTTGAAGTTCATTCACCCAAATTAAATAAGATTTACTATTTTTACGTAATGCATGTTTAGCTTGAGTATGAGTAAGCAATGGAAAATTATTGGATGCGTGCATACCATTCAATGTGATTAGTTTTCCTTGAAAATTAATTTTAACTGAATGCGTGAAATAATCTATGTCAGGATTATACTGGTGACGCCAAGGCATACCTAGGATAATATCACTGGACTGCAAAGGTACAACTAGGAATTTCTTTCGTTCATTGTATTCACCAATTTTAATTTTTAAGTTATGCACCTCTTGTGTTCCATTATATCTTGTGCCTAAGAATGCTGCTTTAATGCGATAATGTGTAGAAACAGTTTGTAAATTCAATTCTTTTACTAACTTTGCAGAAATAAAATCATGTGTACTACCATCATCATGCAAAATAATCTTTTCTTTTCCATGCACTAAACATTTCATTGTCAAAAAAGAATGTGGAGTTGGTATACCTGGTAAAGTGTATGAAGGAGTAGCAATGTTGTCCTCATCTTCCGTAAAGTCACGAATTTCCTCATGTTCTTCATACTCCATTGCTCCAAGATAATTGATATGGACAAGTGGTTTCTTCGATTGGCAATTGGCTGCTAGATGTCCAGGTTGATGGCATTTGTAACAAACTATAGGTTTGGCTTTAGATACATTATTGGTAATGGCAAGAAATTTAGGAATGTTAGGATTTGGCTGTGAGGATGACTTAGGGTTTGGATTGGTATTTGATGGCAAAGCAGGTGATTTTTTCCAAGACTTACGGAAAGATGATGAAGGAAAACGACTTTTATTAAATCTTCTAAAATTTGAATTGAATTTCTTGGAACCATAGTTACCATTTGCTTGAATTGTGGCCACTTGTCTCTTCCTTGAATCTTGTCTTTAGTGTCATGAGCCAAAGAAATTGCATCTTCAAGGGTTGCAGGCTTGAACATATTGACTTCAGCGTAGTAATGCCCAAGTAAGCCAGACATAAACTTGCGCTTGTGAGTCGCTTCAGGTACGTCTTCAAGCATTTGGAGTTGCAATCGGGCATTCCAAAAACGTTCGGTGTATTGAGAAATAGGCTCACGATCTCTTTCCTGTAGAAGATCCCATTGCTTTATGGCTTTTTCATGGAATTGAGGAGGAAGGAAATTCTATAAAAACTTCTTTTTGAAACTCTCCTAGGTAGTGGGACAATCAATGCTCTTGCAAACCATGGTCCACCAAAGAGATGCTCGATCGACTAAATGATTAGTGACACATTTAATTTTGTCTTTTTCAGCATACGTCTCTTCATGAAAGTAGTCATCAAACTGACTGATAAATGCAAGTACAGTCTTTCCATCTCGAGTTCCATTAAAAGTAAAGAATTTGAAATTTCTTTTACTTATCTTTGTTTCTTTGTGGATGGATTGAGCTTCAAGCGTCGCATCGATGGTTCATCGGATAAGATCTTCGGGGTGTGGTCCATCTTTGTCGATGGTAGATCGTTGCAAATTGGCCAATTGAACTTGCAAAGCTTGTCGGGCTCTTCGTTCTTCATCAAGCTGCATCATAATTAAATCCAATTTTTGTTCCATTGTAGGTTCAGCAAGATTGCCTTCAGCCATTAAATCATCCATATTTTGTTCCGTCATCCTGTAAAAATCCAAAAGACCTCACTCTCTCAAAATCGAATTAGCGGGATGAGTGTAGCTCAAAGTCGGGTATACAAGGCTTATAGATTTTTTGTTTGGCTTCCACGGTCTTCGACTTTTGCGGTTGCAGGATTTGTAGTCTTCGTAGAAACTGCGTATGACCTTTTGCGTGTGCTAAAACTAGTTCAGCAAGTCTGCATATGTGAACAGAGTCTTCCAAGGAACAATTTTGTAGTTCAGTGCTTTTGCGCAAGAACAGTCCTTATGGAAGTAATTGAGATAAGTCGATTTTGATCTCTATAGACTTGTTTGACCTTTGTGACTTGCAATAATCACAAGACTTGCAAAACTTTAGTGATTAAGCCTTGGTAGAACTTGAATAACTTAAGCTTATTAAATCTGCAACTGACGACGATTTTTGAGGGGGGGCAATTTTTGACGCCGAAAATCACGCTGAAGAGGTGTTGCTGCCGCCGATTTTATGATTGAAGCTTCTTAAGCTTCTTATAAAACTTACTAAGCTTTATTTTAAAGCTTAAGAACTTTTAGTTATGGAAGAAGCTTACTGTGATTGTGGAAAAAAACCGAGTTGTAGTGAGAGATGTAGTGTAACATCTACTTCTCAGATGTGAGATTGGGTGGCGAAAAAGCTTAAATCTTTTAATATACCTCCCAGCAGCCCACTTCTTTCTAAAAAAACGTAATCACTCACAACAATGGGAGAGGTTTTTTTGGCACCGCAAGCAGAGAAAGCAGAACGATATGCTTTGGATTCAAAGCTTTACAAGGAGAAAAATAATTATAAAAATCACCAAAGATCTTTGTGAGAGGGCGAGCTGAGAAGAAGATCAAGACGACTGAAAACGCTACAGCCACAACGTGTGTTGAAGATGCAGCCACGACGAAAGGTGGCGCAGTAAAAGGAGGACTGATACGATGACAAAAACGAAGGTGAAGCATCAAAAGATCAGGACTAAGCTGGGATGAAGTTGAAGATGGAGCTTTGAAGTCGAATCCAAAGACGAGGAGGACGAAAAGGAGAAGATTGACGAGCTCTGCGACTTCGGAGGGTGATGAAAGTTAGCTTAGAGTCTTTGGCGAAGGCTGCTCTCTCTGAGAGAAGGTGATGAAGGAGATCATCATGTCGACATAAGACGTGACGAAGGAGAGCCAAGTGCAGCGACGCAGAAGACTAAAGGCGACGAGGGACAAAACGCAGCAAATGAAAATGCCATTACCTTCTTCTTCCTCAATCCTTACTCCTCTTCATAATTCTGACGCCCATAATAGCCATCATGCGAGCTGTTGATCTTTACCGGTACTTTGGAGGCTCTTCACCACCTCTACATGGCATCTGTTAGGCTGGAGTTTTTATTGCTGATAAGCTTTATCTTCCCTAGGCTAGAATTCTCGACGCCTTCCTTGTCATCTAGTTCCATTATTAAGCAGCCGTGGGTAAGAAGGAGAAGGGAGGCCGCGAGACAAATCCAAACGGATGAGAAGACGAGGACCTCCATCTCAAGTCATCAAATCCGTCTTCCATTCCCCGGAGATCTCGTTGAGTTTGGCATTAGCCATATAGCAAGAGAGCTCGATAGAGATAACACATGGGCTGTCGTCTTGCATGACGGAGATTTCATGGGAATCTTTGTTATCTTCATCAACAATAATATCGGAAAGAGAGAAAAAGAGCAAGAGTGCTTCGTCTATGCTGAGCTACAAAAATTGAGAAGAAACAACAGCAAACATAAAACACAGCCATGCATGAGAACCAATGCTTTTTTCGAGAAATTGCAGGGCCAAGAACTCACCAAATTCTGAATTGCCTTTATTCGTGAGGAAGCTTCTTCCCATGTCAAAAGGAGAAAACAATCCGATTTCTGAAGCCTACAAGAATAATGGTGAAGTCAATACAAGAAGCTGAATTGACGTGGAAGAATAAGCTTGAAGGCATCTTTGTCAAGGGAAAAGTTCACTTGCAACAAAACTAAGGTGAGAGTATAATGAGATCATGAGAAGCCAATCAAACTTCTAGCTAACATACATAGTTGTTTACTTGCTAGCGTGTGGTTGAAGCACCCCTAAAACTACAGTGGACCGGCATCAGACACTCAAATGCAGACTATTGTCCACCTTGGATAAGTTGTCCTAGGCCATACAATATCCTTCAAGTGACTCTCACATCTCTGTTTTGACACATTAAGCGGCAACAATCAAATAGTCAAACATTGATTCAAGGTACAAGATGTCACTATTTCCTACTTTGCATTCAAAGCATCCTTTACCAACAGAATCTCTTGTATTGCCTCATGTGAGATGACCTTGTAAATCCATATTTTCCAAATCCTCATCTAAGCTCTTGAAACTCATTTTGAACTATTCCGAAAGCACTGTATTAAAAGTTGACTAGAGATTTCACAATTGCATCACATAAAATTGTTCAAATGAGAATCCTAACCATTCCTTCACTCCATGATTTAATCTGAATTTGAGTACTCTTGATCCATTATTCTCAACTCACTTGGTGTCCTTGCGACGAGTGACATTCACTAACCGCATGCATGATTTCCATGTGACACTTGGTGAACCAGAAGTGAAAGTGTCGCTTCTGATTGTCGAGATGGGAGACTCTTCAAATACTCCACCACTTCATCATCGAGTGCTTCTTCCTTTTCGACTGATGAGATGAATAATTTATTGCAAACTCTATCTTCGGCTATTATGATGTAGAATCAACAAATGCAGCTATCAATACAGCAATAACAACAGCAGCTACATCGACAATAATTGGATCAACAACGAATGCTACATCAAGAACAAAAGCATACACATGGAGTAACCAAAGCGATCGAGGCCATGGTAAGTGAACACAAATTATTTGATGGTAGGAATGTTTCAGCTTATCTTAAAACATTTGAAAGCTAGATGCACTTCTTTGAAGTTCCTACCAATTGGAGCAACTATTTCTTATACCTTGCCACACCTGCTTTGCAGGTTAGAGTGACTGATTTATTTGTGCAAGATTGAAATTGGAATGTTTTCAAGAAGGAACTCAAAGATGAATATTTCTTGGAGGATTATGGTATTGCTATATGCGAAAGACGTTCAGAGAATGGGTTTATCTGCCCAACAAAAGACTTGTTGCTTCCAAGTTATTATGCGAGTTTGAAGAATGTTACAACCAGTTGGATGCACTTGAGTAAAGAGCCTTAAACTCGAAGAAAATGGAGTTATTTTTTCAGGTAGCTAATCCTCCACTTCAGGACGTGTTGGGAGAGCTTCTTGAAGACCATACATAGTCTATGGGATTGAAGACAAATTGGCAAGATGCTATTGATGCGCTTTTTACATTGACAAAGAGGCGAAGATTGAAGGCTCGCCTACACAATGGTATGCAAACTCCCCTAACGATGTCTTCTCCTACCTCAACTTCTCCTGCTGTGGTACTTCCACTTCACATCCCATGTCTATGCCTACTTCTATGCCTATCCCTATGCCACTTACTACGGTAGTTGTCAGGCCATCTGCCAAACCAACTATCAAAGACATGGTGGAAGAAATTTCAAAGAACTTGAAGGATCTTCAAATAAAGATGGCCAAAAGAGATTAACAACCACTTAACCCAGCTCCAGCTTCTGTCCCATCCTCTTCTACTCCTACGAATTCTTCCAAAAGTGATCGAGTACATCGTTTCATATGGTGCAATAGTCCAGACCATGAGCACAAGGAGTGTCAAGACTTTGAAGAAGTGAAAAGACTAATGTTGGTGGTCTGGAAGGACAAGATGATATGTTTCTCGGAATCACAGAGCAACCACTCAAAATAAATTTTGGCAAAGGAGGTATGAAGAAATTATTGGAGAAAAATCTCTTACATTCTTCTTATGTGAAGAAAGAGGTGGCAAGAGAAGCTGTTGCCTATGGTCTTCAAGTGGAGCAGTTACCGAAAGATAAGTCTCCTCTATCGTCCTATGCACTACATGCAAAAAAGAAAGGTAAAGCTTCATTATCTAAACTTTCATTCATAGGAGATGCAATTAGACAATGGACTGGATTTCATGAGTGCATAGATGTCTTTTCTATCCATGCTTATATTGCAAAATCTCAAGGGTTTGAAGCACTTGTTGAAGAAAAGTGCAAAAGAGATAATGATCAACCTAAAGGATGATCAAAGAAGACAACTAGGAGGAGTGAGCCAAAAGTGCAAGAAGTCCAAAAGGCCCCAAAGTTAAAGGATTCGAAGCCGAAGAAGCAACCTAGATTCAAGCTGATATTCGACATCGAGACATCCATAGACTTGAAAAGGTACTTGAAGTTCAAACTCTTAATTGAAAAATTGAATTTACTCTTGGAGAAGTTTTGGGGATTTCCAAAAGAGAGTTGCATGATGTTATTATTGGCATCATAAAAAGAAAGCGTCAAATTATTGAAGAGCCAACACAGGATATGATCCATTGAGAGGCTTTAGTTATTGCCGAGGCAATTCTCAGTGGATTACGAATTGAGGAGGTTGATTCTGATGAAGAGACCATTGAGAATCCTACAGACGGAGCTCTATGTATGCAGTCCAAGAAGTCTCTTCATCCTTTACTTCAGCCCTTACAGTATGATGAGAGCGAAGATGCCCCTAGATTGGTGCCTCGTAGCCATTTTTCTCAAAGTCACTAGGCTCTTGCGACTACGAAAACTGTCATTAATCTTGGTGAGACTGAGACTCCTTGTGTTGTGCTTTTGGATCATGGTTCCGAGATTAATGTAATTGTGCAAGGTTTATATGATACTGGTAGATGGCTAGTTGATGTGGATCATGGTTGGTGCATGCGTGCAGCCAACAACACTGTAAGAGATTTATATGCTGCTTGTCCAAATCTGAAGATTTCTATTGGAGATGTGGAAGAGTCTTATCATTTCTTTGTACAAAACTCTTATTCTTATCCTATTATTTTGGGGCAGCCATTTATTGCTGAGTCTCGGATGGAGATTGAGGTTTTGGATGATGGGTATGCCTATGCATGGATCCAAAGCAAGGATGGGAAGAGAGCTATCCAGTTCATGACTGTTTGAATCAATCATCAGAGAAATAAGGATTCTTTGAGGGATTTTCCTCTTCTAGCAGGAGAGCCCAATTTTTGCTAAGTACCAGTGTCTTACAAGACGATGGTGGTACGAGTCAAGAAAAGCTCTCGCCTCCTCGCAGCAATAGTTTTTCTTTTTGTGTTTATGGTGTATCCATTGAAAGTACTTTTTGTTTTCAGCATATTTCTGATATGCCTAGAGCTAATAGGGAGTATGTAAAAAGAAAAAAAGAATTGATGATTGCAGGTGTTTTGCAGGAAGAAGACCGGATAGATGGTCTCTATGATGGCCTTTCATGCTTAGATACCATGGAATAACTTTTGGTATTGCTAAATGCTAACAATCAAGAGTTTTCATATGTCTTACAGATTCATTCTCTGGCGATCTATTGTGAGATTGTTGATTTCATGCTTCGAAAGAATTTGGGTGCTAAGGATTCTCAGCAAAAAGTATTATTTGCTGACATACTTCAGCAAAAAGATTTGGGTGTTGTTGTTTATACACTGTAAAATTTGTGTTTATCAAGGTATTTTCATTAAGCGGTGAAATTTGCAGGTTCTAGCAGTGAAGCCAGAGTTCTGAAAAAATATAAGATGGTTGACAAAAAGGTTAGACGAGTTGCAGGACCTCTACCTTTGGATAGTAATGAGATGATTAGGAGAGCTGCTATGCAACTTCCTTTGCGAGATCCTGCTGGTATTAAGCATAAGTATTCAGCTGAGACATTTAAAGAGATGAAGATTGGGATTGAAGATCTCCTACTTTTTTGAAGAGGTGAGATGCTTTGAAGAGCTGTTATACAAACATGAAAAAGCTTTTGCTTTCTTTCCACATGAGATTGGATGTGTTGATCCTAGGGTTGTGATGGATATGGTTATTTTTACCATTCCGCATGTTCCTTGGAATCTACAGCCTATTCATGTACCGATGGCTCACTTGTCCAAATTGGTAGAGCTTTTGAATGAGTGGATCAGGATGGGAATTCTAGAACCATCTTCAGCTCCATATTCCAAAAGATGGTTCACAGTTCCTAACAAGAATGGGACAGTCAGAGTTATACAGGACCTACAGCCAGTAAACAAGGCCACTATTCGAAATGTTGGTGCTAGACCTATTGTGGATGAGTTTGCTGAAGCTTTTGCAGGATGTGCTATCTATTCTCTTGATACCAGGAGGCATATTTCATGGTGGATTCTGTGCCACGGTGGATTCCGTGAGGTTTTACGATGGATTCCGTAAACTTTGATGATCGAGGCTCATACACAAAGTGGATTCTTTGTGCGAGAAGTTGATGGGGACGCCTATCCTTTTCGGGCGTTTCATTAATTTAGTGTGTACATGGGTGATTCCATAGCGGGTGATTCCACAAAATGCATATTAAATTAATAAACGTTTATGAGTTTAGAGTGCGCACTCGTAATAAATTAAGGTTAGGATTGATTTCTAACCAGTTGATTTATTTATGTAGCTGAAGACTGCTAGGTATTCACTTTTGTTGGTTTAATTGTATTATTTTACTAACGATTGTGAATGCTTCGGTTGATGTGTAGAGATAGTAGCAGTGGCGGAGGAAAGCATTGAAGGATAGCGAGTATTCGAGTTATCACTTATATTTTGATGGGCGTATACCTTAGGCATGGCACCTATATTTTGTCGCGCCTATTTATTGAGGCATTGGATATTTATTTATTATTTTGTATGCGCATGGACGCACGATTATGTTATTTATACTTGGACATTGTATTGGGTATGCCTGACTCTTTGGGCACCGCCCATTAGCTTTATTTCTATTTTGTGCTAAAGCAAACTCAAAAGCCAAAAGCTTGCTATTTTGTAATTTGGGCTATTTTTTGAGCTTGAAGATGATTAATACATTAAATACATGCTTTGTGGAGTGCTCACACAAGGCATGGGGGGAGATTGCACCCAATTGGTCTCTTGTTCATGTCGTGCATGCTTTTTACCTTGAGTTTCGTGCAAAAAGTAGAGTTCTTTTGTTCTTGGGGACCTTACGGCATTCACCATGCGAGCGTACAGCATCTGATCTGCGCACCAGTGGTATCAGAGCGAAGCTGAGATCGAGAGTTTCCAATCGCTACCCATCTTGTACGAAGACGGAGCTCCTGGAACGATCGAGCTCTATGGTCAATCTCATCGCGAATGGTCGATACGGGTGGATTCCTGGCAGTCAAGAATCTCTATTTCCATCCTCAGATCGCGAAGGACTGACCTGCAATGACGGAGGACCACTCCTACATCCTCTTCTTCAAGTCATCAACAAACAGAGAGATAAGTCTTCAAAATCCATAAGCTTAAAATCTTAAGTAAGCTTCATAGGCTTAAAAAGCTTAAATTTTTTAAATCGTCAATAAACGGCATCAGAGGAGGTCTGCGTGATTTTCGACAGCTGAAAAAACGCCCCCCCTAAAAATCGACGTTGTTGCTGCCAAAGACTAAAGCTTACTACACTAAGTCAAATCACACAAAATCTCCCAAGTCCTCCAAGTCTAAATTCTGCAAGTCTGCTAAATCGCTCAAGTTCTGCAAGTTCTGGTACTCTGCAAGTCACATAAGTCTGCAACTCTGCAAGTCAGACAAGTCACTTGAAGTCAAAACTAACTTGTGCTCAAAACTCATAGAAGGACTGTTCCTGCGCAGAAACTCCGAATTGCAAAGTTGTTCATTGGAAGGTACTGTTCGCATACGCAGGTTTGCTGAACCAATTTCAGCACACGCAGAAGGATAAAACATAGATTTTTCAAAGATTACAAATCCCGCAATAGCCAAAGACAAAGATTGTGAAAGCCACACACAAAAATATATAAGCCTTGTACACCCGATCTTGAGCTACGCTCATCCTACTAATTGGATTTTGAGAGTGTGAGGTCCTTTGAAGTTTTGCAGGATGACGGAACCACATATGGATGATTTAATGGCTGAAGGCAATCTTCCTGAACCTACGATGGAGCAAAAGCTGGACTTAATTATGATACAGTTGGATGAAGAACGACGAGCTAGGCAAGCATTGCAAGCTCAATCGGCTAATTTACAAAGATCGACTACCGACAAAGAGGAACCACAATCTGAAGATGTTATCCGACGTACCATCGACGCGACTCTCGAAGCTCAATCCATCCGCAAAGAAACAAAGATAAGTAAAAGAAATTTCAAATTCCGTACTTTCAATGGCACGCGAGATGGAAAAACTGTTCTTGCATTCATCAGTCAGTTTGATGATTACTTTCATGAGGAAACATTAGCAGAAAAAGATAAAATCAAGTGTGTCACTAATCATTTAGTGGATAGAGCATCTCTTTGGTGGACCGTGGTTCATAAGAGTATAGATTGTCCCACTACTTGGGAGAATTTCAAGAAGAAGTTTATGCAAAATTTCCTTCCTCCACAATTCCATGAAAAAGCCATAAAGCAATGGGACCTTCCTCAGCAAAGAGATCGTGAGCCTATTCCTCAGTACACCGAGCGCTTTTGGAATACATTACTCCAGTTACGCATGCTTGAAGACGTACCTGAAGCGACACACAAGCGCAAGTATATGTCTGGATTACTTGGGCATTACTACGCTGAAGTCAATATGTTCAAGCCTGCAACTCTTGAAGACGCAATTTCTCTAGCTCATGACACTGAAGACAAGCTTCGAGGAAGAGACAAGCGTCCACAGCAATTTCAAACCAATGGTAACTATGGATCTAAGCAATTCAATTTAAATTTTAGAAGATTTAATCAATGTCATTTTTCTTCATCATCTTTCCGTAAGACTTATGCAAAACCACCTGCTTTACCATCCAATACCAATCACAACCCTAAGCCAATTCCATAGCCAAATCCTAATATTCCTAGACTTCCTCCCATTGCAAACAATGTATCTAAAGCCAAACCTATAGTGTGTTACAAATGCCACCAACCTGGACATCTAGCAACCAATTGCCAATCGAAGAAGCCACCTGTCCATATCAACTACCTTGGGGCAATGGAAGATGATGAACATGAAGAAATGCCTGATTTCACGGAAGATGAAGACGACATTACCACTCCTTCAGATACTTTACCAAGTATGCCAACTCCACATTCTTTATTGACAATGAAATGTTTAGTGCATGGAAAAGAAAAGACTATTTTGCATGATGATGGTAGTACTCATGATTTTATTTCTGCAAAGCTAGTAAAATAATTGAAATTACAGACTGTACCTATGCATTATCGTATTAAAGTAGCATTTTTAGGCACAAGGTATAATGGAACACAAGAGGTGCATGACTTAGAAATTCAAATTGGTGAATACACTGAAAGAAGGAAATTTCTAGCAGTCCAGTGATATTATTTTAGGTATGCCTTGGCGTCATCAGCATAAACCTGATATAGATTATTCCACGCATTCAATTAATATTCAATTTCAAGGAAAACATATTACATTGTATGGTATGCATGGATCTAATGCTTTTCCACTGCTTTCACATACTCAAACTAAACGTGCATTACGAAAAAGTAGTAAATCTTATCTCATTTGGGTGAATGAACTGCAAGTTAAAGAAAATCATATGCACCCTAGGTATAAAGAATTTCTTGCACACTTTAAAGACTGTTTTGCAAAAGATCTACCACCTGGTTTACCTCCTTCACGTCCAGAAGACCACAAAATAGATTTGAATCGTGGTACACAATCACCTTGTAAAGCACCATATAGGCATAACCAGATAGAGCAAAAAGAAATTCAAAATCAAGTTGAGGAATTACTAAATAGAGGATTGATTAGACCTAGTAGTTCTCCATTTGGTGCACCTGTTCTGTTGGTAAAGAAGAAGAAGAATACTTATCGTATGTGCATTGACTATCGAGCTTTAAATAAGATCACAGTAAAGAATAGATATCCAATTCCTAGAGTTGATGACCTTATGGATAAACTGCAAGGTTCTGCCATATTTAGTAAAATAGACCTTAAATCTGGTTATCATCAGGTGAGATTAGATAAGTTTGACTTATTCAAGACTGCATTTAGAACACAATTTGGTCATTATGAATTTTTAGTGATACCTTTTGGATTGACTAATGCACCTACTACATTTAGTAGAATGATGAACCGTATATTTTTGAAATATCAGCATTGTGTTATTGTATTCTTTGATGATATTTTGGTGTTTAGTCAAAATGAGAAAGAATATTATGAACATTTGTCCTTGGTTTTCAAGTTATTAAAAGATAATCAACTGTATGTCAATCCGGAAAAGAGTGAGTTCTTTAAAACAGAAATTGAATATTTAGGTCATATCGTATCATCAGATGGTATTAAGGTTGACCCTAAGAAAATAGAAGCAATATTGAACTGGCCTATACCTAAAAATGTGCATGAGTTACAATCTTTCCTAGGTCTTGCTAGTTTCTATAGGAAGTTTATGCGTAATTTTTCATTACTTTTTGCCTTTGACTAAACTTTTGAAGAAAGGTATTGTTTATCATTGGTCTGATAATCAACAGAAATCCTTTGACTTATTGAAACATGCATTAACCCATGCTCCTGTATTACAACTGCTTGATTTTAATAGACCATTCTTTTTAGTAGTTACTGATGCTAGCGGATCTGGAATAGGAGCCGTACTTATGTAAGACAATCATCCCATAGCCTATTCTAGTTGTAAACTGAAACCCTCAAAACTTAAATATTCCACATATGATAAAGAATTATTAGTTGTAGTACAAGCTTTAAGACAATGGAAACACTACTTAATGGATTCTGAATTTATGATTAAGACTGACCAACAAAGTATTAGACATTTACTTAGCCAACCTCAAATATCTGACCAACATATCAAATGGGCAACCTTTATTCAGAGTTTTCACCCTATCATTCAATATCAACCAGGTAAAGAAAATGTAGTGGCCGATGCATTAAGTAGAAGACCCACCATTCATAATATTTCTGTTATAACATTTGATTCTTTAACTCCTATGAAAGATACTTATCATCGGGACATTACTTTTCATGTTGAATGGAATAAATTAGTTAGAAATAACTGGATTCCTATTGATTCACTGTCTTATAATGATAGATTCATGTTTTATGAAAAGAGATTATGTGTTACAGTTCCATTCAAATCTTTTGTTTTAAATGAGATTCATTGTCCTTCATACCACGGTCATAGAGGTATCATATCTACTTTACATACATTAACTGAAGATTTTTATTGGCCACATATGGACACTGATGTATCTAACTTTGTTTCTGAATGTTTGACTTGTCAAAGAGTTAAGAGACATCATGGTAAACAGTATGGATTACTTATGCCTTTATCTATTCCATCGAGACCATGGGAACAAATTTCTATGGATTTTATTACTAGTTTACCTAATACTAAAGCTAACCATGACATGATTTGGACTGTAGTAGATAGGTTTAGTAAACAAGCATATTTCATTCCATGTAAGAAAACTTTAACAGCATCACAGGCAGCACAATTGTTTTTGAAAACTGTTTTCATCAACCATGGATTACCAAAAGTTATTATTTCTGATTATGATTCTAGATTTTGTAACAACTTTTGGATTACTTTGTTTGCTAACCTAGGAACAAAAATTGATTTTTCATCTGCATTTCATCCTGAAACTAATGGACAAACAGAAGCCACTAACAGTACTATTCTAGATCTTTTACGTGCTTACACTATTTCTAAACCACAGACATGGGACACACACTTGCATTTATTACAGTTTTCATATAACAATACACCACACACATCTACAAAGAAAGCACCGTTTGAAGTGATTTATGATTATAGATTGTCTACACCTGTTGCATCTTTATCAAATAGAATTCAGAGTTTTGATGATATTGTTATTATCCAAGCTATTATTTTTGATGAGGTTAAAGATATGATTGCCAAAGCCCAGCAATCATATACCAAACAAGCCAATAAGAAAAGAGAAGCAATGAATTTCAAAGTTAATGACTATGTTTGGTTGAGAATAGAAAAACATAGATTATAAAGTGTAGATAGACACCCAGTTGTCAAATTAGCACCTAGATTCTATGAAACATTTAAGATCATTCACAAAATTAATGAAAATGCATTCAAGTTAGAATTACCACCTCATTGGAAAATTCACAACACATTTCACATTAGTTTATTACGACCCTTTAGAGGCCAATTACCTATACACCCTGTTTATGAAAACCCACCTTTGTTAGAGGAAGAGACTGAAATACTTGAACCTGAAGCTATCATAGATATTGACTTTATGACCACTAGAACTGGCCGAAGATATTCTAGATATCTAGTGAAATTTAAGAACCATCCTATAGAGGAAGCCCAATGGATGCACGCTAGAGACTTAAATGCTTTTCCCACTCTGCTAGCTCCATATTGAGCTAATAGCAATTGAGGTCAATTGCTATCCCACCCCGGGGGTATGATGCCAGGAGGTATATTTCATGGTGGATTCCGTGAGGTTTTACGGTAGATTCCGTAAACTTTAATGACCAGGGCTCATACACAAAGTGGATTCTTTCTGTGAGAAGTTGATGGGGACGCCTATCCTTTTCGGGCATTTCATTAATTTAGTGTGTACATGGGTGATTCCATAGCGGGTGATTCCGCAAAATGCATATTAAATTAATAAATGTTTATGAGTTTAGAGTGCGCACTTGTAATAAATTAAGGTTAGGATTGATTTCTAGCCAGTTGATTTATTTATGTAGCTGAAGACTGCTAGGTATTCACTTTTATCGGTTTAATTGTATTATTTTACTAACGATTGTGAATGCTTCAGTTGATGTGTAGAGATAGCAGCAGTGGTGGAGGAAAGCATTGAAGGATAGCGAGTATTCGAGTTATCACTTATATTTTGATGGGCGCATACCTTAGGCATGGCGCCTATATTTTGTCACACCTATTTATTGAGGCGTTGGATATTTATTTATTATTTTGTATGCGCATGGGCGCACGATTATGTTATTTGTACTTGGACATTGTATTGGGTATGCCGAACTCTTTGGGTACCTCCCATTAGCTTTATTTCTATTTTTTGCTAAAGCAAACTCAAAAGCCAAAAGCTTGCTATTTTGTAATTTAGGCTATTTTTTGAGCTTGAAGATGATTAATACATAAAATACATGCTTTGTGGAGCACTCACACAAGGCATGGGGGGAGATTGCACCCAATTGGTCTCTTGTTCATGTCGTGCATGCTTTTTACCTTTAGTTTTGTGCAAAAAGTAGAGTTCTTTTGTTCTTGGGACCTTCCGGCATTCACTACGCGAGCGTACAACATCCAATCTGCGCATCATCTTTTGGTGATATTAATTCTCAATATGATTAGTTCTAGCTTGCCCTTGAAAGCAAAGATTTGACTACGATGAAGACACCTCTAGGCCTTGTTCGAATGTGTATGCTTCCACAAGGAGCTACTTATTCAGTTTTCCATATGATGAATGGGATGAACAAGGTTCTATGAGATTTTATTCTTGAGCTTACTATGCCTTTTATTGATGACTTACCTATCAAAGGATGCTTGGAAGAAGGTAAAGCTAATTCTTTAGATGATCATGGATACAGATTCTTTGTGGCTTCACATATTAGAGATGTTGAGAATATCCTTTGTAGACTAGAGGAAGTGAATTTAACCTTGTCACAGTTGAAGTCTATTTTTGGTGCCACAGAAGCTTTGATTGCTGGTCATATGTGTGGGTATTATATTAGGAAACCTTCTCCTGCAAAGGTTGATGCCATTGAAAAGATTGCAAAGACTTGCTCTTCTACTTCGGAGGTTCCCAGGTTTGGAGCTTGTGTGTTTTATCTTATTTGGATTCCTCATTTTACTCATATTGCCGATGATCTCTACCACCTTTTGAGAAAAGGCAACATTTTTCTTGGGAGTTAAACATAT
The DNA here is from genome assembly GCF_053477565.2 of Lygodium microphyllum. Classification (NCBI taxonomy): domain Eukaryota; kingdom Viridiplantae; phylum Streptophyta; class Polypodiopsida; order Schizaeales; family Lygodiaceae; genus Lygodium; species Lygodium microphyllum. Next base: position 118,659,212 of record NC_141153.1, on the reverse strand, counting down.
TAAAGCCATGCAGAAACTTAAGAAATTATTGCGAGCTGCTCCGACTCTTTGAAAGGCTAGTTATAAGTGTGGAAGACCTATTGTGCTTACTATTGATACTAGTCCTATCGACATTGGATGGGCTATTGGCCAAGATGATGCAAATGGGAATAGGTATGCTATTCGGTTTAAGGCAAAAGTCCTAAACGAGCGACAATGAAGGTATCCACAAGTTAAAAGAGAGCTCTTGGGAGCTGTCACGGCTCTCAAGAACAGAGAGTACTTCATTGGTGCTATTGTGGTGGTTGAGACTGATTGTTTGCCGCTTTTAGGTATGATCACAAGTTATTCTTCTCTAAATATTGCCATGCTTAGGTGGATTGGGTACATAAAATCTATGAATCCTGAGTTCAAGCACATAGCAGGTAAAGACAACCCAATAGTTGATATGTTTTCACGAGTGTTTTATGATGATATGGATTTTTCTTGCATTGAGGATGCTGATGATGGGGTTGATCTTTCAACCATGCATGCCGATCATAATTTTCATTTATCTTATTTTTTGGAAAGCTTTGATGAGACTTTGTATGCATGAGAGTATTTACAGATTGGATGTTATTTGAGTGCTGTGTCTAGATAGGATGGATAGTTTGATGCAGACTTCAAAAAGATTAGAAGAAAAGATTATGGTTTCTTTTTGCAAAGTGGGCTACTTTGGAAGCATCGACGAAAGTGAGGAGGTCAGCAATTGAGAGTTGTTTGTGATATAGCTTTGTAGGTGCATATCATGGAAGAATTCCATGAAAGTCTTTGGGCTGGACATCGAGCTATATGGGCAACCTATGAGAAGATCAAAGAACGCTTTTGGTGGAGAACACAATATTAGTGAGTTTGGGAATCTCCCAATTCCCATTTTTTGAATACTAAAAAGGTGGCATAACATGCCCATAAGTTTCTCAAAACCATATGATGTGACATATCATTAGAAAGTGTTTGAAAAATGGAATCTATTGAGCTATAGAGCACTCAATTTCGAGTTATAGTGTTAATGTTATGACAAATCCAAAGATTTAACCACGTGTCTCAAACTTATGGAAAATTTCAATTTTCTCCAATATGGTGTTGGAGAGGCATGTATAGAGATATCTCAAAGTTGGTTGAGACATGTCTTGATTGTCAATTATCCTCTTCAATGAGGCATAGAGATGAGCTTCATCCTACCTGCTTGCAATGTGTTCATTACAGGTGGGTTCTTGATTTGATTACTATGCCTATTGGTTTATGGCAAATGTGCTATATTTTTTTGGCACGAGAAGATCTCACAAATCAAGTGGAAGGAAGAGCATTACAAACAAAGTCTTCTGTGGTTTGTAAGTTTCTATTGGAGGATGTTATTTGCATATATGGATGTATTGGAAAAGTTACTACAGATAGAGGTGAGTTGGATGGTGATGATGGTAGAGGTTTTTCTCCTGCCTTGGCATTAAGCTTGCTTTGACTTCAACATATAATCCAGAAGGCAATGGAAAGAGCGAAAGAGGCCATCCGACAATTGTGAAAGCCTTGGCCAAAGCATGTGGTGGACGGGTTCAGGAGTTGCCCAGGTTGTTGTCTTATGCCATATGGGCCGATCGCACTACTCATTGTGTAACTACAGGATATATGTCAGCAATTGAGTTGATGTATGGGTAGAAGCCAGTCATGCCTACAAAGACTTGCACACTTACTTGGAGTGCTTTATCGTGGTAGCAAGAGAGATATCTAGAGAAGATCTTTTGGCTCTTCGTATCTATCAATTGGAGAGAAGACCTAACGATATTGAGAGAGAAATTCAAAAGCTCAAAGAGACCACAATTTGCAACAAAGACCACTTCGATATTAGACAAAGATTAAGGCCTAAAGAGATTAAAGAGGGAGATTGGGTGTTGGTTTTTTATGACAGTAGTCTAGACAACCAATATAGTGCTATCCTCAAGGTTTCCAAATGATGGTTTGGGCCTTATTTAGTGCAACATGTCCATGACAATGCTACATATTCCTTAGCAAAACTTGATGGTATGGCCTTGTAGATTCAAATTGCAGGAAAGAGAATAAAACTCTTCAAGAGAAGAGATGCTACAGCCTATCCAGTCAAGGAGTTGGATGATGCAAATTACAATGGACTTGAGCCAGGAAGCATAAAGATGAAGATCTGGACATTGAAGATGCTTTTGAAGAAGAAGAAGAGATTTATTTGACCGTCGAGCTTGGCGGTGATGAGGATGGGTAGCTGTGACAGCCCATCTAGAGGATGTGCAGGTTTGGAGGGGGCGGATGTCGTGACGCTGCATGTCTACCACTGCAAACCTAAGGGCAGAATTTTTTGCCAATATTTTGGACTCTTACACTAGCGTCATTATAAGTTTATTCTTTTTTATGTGTGTCTTTAGTGTTTGCATGACGCACGAGCACCTATAGTTAGGTTAGACACAAATAATTGTTTTGAGGTGCCTACTTCATTGCCTCCCAAGAGAGTAGTAGATCACCCTATTGATTTGGAGTGCAACTCAAAGGCAATCAATAAGCCACCTTACAGATTGTCTAAGTGTGAATGAGAGGAAGTAGCCAAGAAAATCAAGGAACTTCTTGAGATGGGATTCATTGAATCAAGTTCTTCACCTTATGCACCTCTAGTTTTGTTAGTAAAAAAGAAAGATGGATCTTTCAGAATGTGCATTGACTACATGGATCTTAATAAGATCACAATGAAGAACATGTATTTGATACCCAAGATTGATGATTTTCTTGATGAGTTCAACGGAGCTCGATTCTTTACAAAGATTGATATGAGGTCAGGGTATCATCAAATTCGCATGCAAGAGGGTGATGAAGTCAAGACTACTTTTTAAGGACTAATCGAGGGCTCTATCATTTCTTAGTGATGCTATTCAGGCTTACAAATGCTCCAACTACCTTCCAGATCTTGATGAATAAGATTTTCTAGTCCTTCCTCTTTCAGTTTGTCTTGGTGTTCTTTGATGACATTCAGATTTACAGTAAGACTTTATAGGATCACTTAGTAGATATGAGGAGGGTTTTTTATGTATAGACATCACAGGCTTTTTGTTAAGGAAAATAAATGTTCTTTTAGGCAGACTGAAGTGGAATACTTGGCACATATTGTTAGTGAAAAAGGGATACAGGCTGATCCCAAGAAGGTGCAATGTATAAAATATTGGCCAACACCCACTACTACTACTTCTCTTAGAGGATTCATTGGTCTATCTTCATTCTATCGCCGATTCATCAAGCATTTTGCGGCTATTGCAGCTCCTTTGATTGACAGGTTGAAGAAGGAGGTTTTCTTTTAGGATGCTCTTGCAGATAGTAGCTTCAACCAATTAAAGGGACTCCTTACTTCTACTCCTATCTTAGTATGCCTGGACTTCTCCAAAGAATTTACCATACAGTGTGATGCCAGTGGCGGTGGCATTGGGGCTGTTTTCTTACATGAGCATGGAGTGATTGCCTTTGAGGGTCGTAAGCTTACAGATAAAGAAATGGCCATGAATGTTTATGACTTGGAGATATTGGCTATCTTGAATGCAATAAAGAAATGGCATCATTACTTGTATGGCAGCCGATTCAGAGTCTGGAGTGATCACAGGGTTCTTAAGTGTTTCCTTACTTAACCCAATCTTACTCCTAAGCAACTTAGGTGGGTAGCTACTCTACAGAATTATGCCTTTGACATCCCTCATATGAGCGGCAAAGACAATATAGTGGCTAATTCTCTTTCTCATATGTGGGCTTGCAAAGTTTCAGCATGACTGAACTACAGAATGATTGGATTGAAGAACTAAAGGACGCTTATCTTTTGGATGAGGAATTCAGCCATATTTTTCAGAAATTATAGCAAGGTGTTATGAAAAAAACTCACATTATCAGTTACAAATTGCCTTATTTGGTTGAAAGGCAAGATTGTCATTCCTTCTACCTCTTCTTTTACATGGAAAATTATGGAGGAACTACATTCTTTGCCTTTAGTTGGACATCTTGGAGTTTTCAAGACCTATGACATGATCAACAAAAGTTTTTATTGGAAAGGGATGTGGAAATATGTCAAAGACTTTGTCATGAAGTGTGTGCCTTATCAACGGAATAAGGATAGCACCCATAATCCAAGTGGTTTGTTGTAGCCATTACCCATTCCTATTGGCAAATGGACACACATTACCATGGACTTTATTACTGGCTTGCTTACTACCAGGAAGGGATGGAATAGTATATATGTGGTGGTTGATAGACTTACCAAGGCAACCCATTTTATTCCAACCAAGACCCAGTTTACTACCTCTCAAGTGGCTAGTCAGTTTAATGGAGCAAATTTTCAAACTACATAGATTACCACATGTGATTGTTCATGATAGAGACTCAAAGTTTATGAGTAACTTTTGACAGGCAGTATTTACATCTATGGACACTAAATTGGCTCCATCTATAGCCTATCATCCACAAACTGATGGACAAACAAAAAGAGTTAATAAATGGTTGGAGACTTATCTTTCCCATTTCTACTATGATGTCCAAAACTCATGGGATTCTTGGTTACACTACTTGGTTGAGTTTGCTTACAACAACTCTACCCATGCTAGTATTAGAGTTTTGCCCTTTGAGGCTATGTATGGCTACAAGGTGCCCTTTGAGGCTATGTATGGCTACAAGGTGCCCTTACCCACAGTCATCTTTGATGAAAGGATCAACCCTCATGGGAAGGAAGAGTTGGAAAGATACTACAAGATACAGGCCGTGTAATGAAAGCGATGTTTCAATCATGGCAAGATACAAAGTATGATAATAACATAGTGCATACAAAATTCCTACATAAATCACATGACCCAAAAAGAAGAGCATGTGCGCTCCACAAATCCAAGTGTGAGCTATAGATCCTCGCCATCCGAAATCTCATCCCGCCGCAAGGGAGTATCGAACGGACTCTGCAAAAAAAGAAACAACTACACATCAGTCCATCATACAATAATGCATTTTAATTAAAATTAGTAACTACGAAAAATAAAGATGAGTGACTTATAGGGTAATCGCGTCCATACAATTAGTCGATCAATGCAGTGAGATGGTATCTCTTTACATATCGAGTCTCCAAGCCCGCGGTTTGCAATGGAGTGATGCAAAGGAAATAAAATACAATTGTTAGAAACATGATTGTCAATACAAGGGGTATTGCAAAAAAAATAAACAAGCAGAACAAAAGAAAAACTTACAAAGTCCTCCAGATAAGTCATGTGGCCGTTACTCCCAAGATGATGGACCACTTCTGCCTCCAGTCGTGCCCTCGCTGCCTCGCACTGCTGTCTCTAATGTCATGGAGAATCTATAGCCTCCTCCCTGAGTCGACACCAGTCATCCGCGTCTAGTCACTTGAGCTTTGAGGCCCTACTCTTAAGTTCCTTGTGTGCATCTGATCGTCTGTGTGACATGTCGCACGCATGCACTCCATCATCTAGCCTGTGGAAAATCTTTCTGCTTCGGCGGGTACCGGAACTCCTCATGCAAGGATGCTACTACACGATGGGTACCGTTTGCTCAAAAACTGAGATCACATGATCAATAATCTCTGATTGAAACTCGCTGAAGCATTGTATGTGTTCTATAGACAATTGATGTTTTCATCTAATTGCTAGCTTACATTGAGAGCAAGGACATGGGACACATTGATTAAAATACACCTCATGAACTTGAAAATCAAGACCTTTATCATTTTCCATTTGGTCTACATTACGACAAACAATCTATTTTTATTATCATTCTTTTTTTCTTTCTTGAATTGTTTGAGAAGGGATTTCTTCTCTTGTAACTCAACAAAACTAACATATGTAAAGTCTCCACTGACCCGCAAATTAACGTTTTCGGAGTGTTTTCCGTCCATGGTATTGCACCGGACCTCGCCACTATTACTACTACTACTACTATTATTACTACTACAAACAAGAAAAGAAGAAGTTAAAGAACAAGATCTTACCCTCTTTTTGTTTTTTATCCATTCATTCTCTTCTCTCCCTCTCTCTCTCTCTCTTTCTCTCTTTCTTTATTATGCTCTATGTTTATTCCCTCTCTCTCTCATTCCTTCTTTCTTTTTCTCTATTCCTCTCCCTCTCTCATTTCCTTTAACAAAACATCTTTCTCTCTCTCTCTCTCTCTCTCTGCTATTGCTACTGCTACTACTACAACAACAATAAACAAGAAAAGAAAAGAAAAAAAAAACAACAACAACAACAACAACTACTACTACTACTACTACTACTACTACAAATAAGACCACCACCACTACCACAACTATTATGACTATGACCACTACTACTACTACTACTACTACAAATAAGAAAATAATAAATTAAAGAACCAATACTACTACTACAAACAAGAAAATAAGAAATTAAAGAACTACTATTACTTCTACCACCACCACTACTACTACCACTACAAACAAGAAAAGAAGAAATTAAAGAACTACTACTACTACTACTACTACTACTACTACTATTACTACTTCTACAAACAAGAAAAGAAGAAATTAAAGAACATGATCTTACCCTCTCTTTTTTTTTATCAATTCATTCTCCTCTCTCCCTCCCTCTCTCTCTCTTTCTCTATTATGTTTAATGTTTTTTCCCTCTCTCTCTCGTTCCTTCTTTTGTTTTCTCTCTTCCTCTCCCTCTCTCATTTCCTCTCTTTCTCTCTCAGTACACATTATTTTTAACAAAAACAAGCAAAAGAAAATGAGAAAAAACAAAAACAAACCAAGAGGGAACACTACAAACAAGAAAAGAAGAAATTAAAGAACTACTACTACTACTACTACTACTACTACTACTACAAACAAGAAAAGAAGAAATTAAATAACATGATCTTACCCTCTCTTTGTTTTTTATCCATTCATTCTCCTCTCTCCCTCCCTCTCTCTCTCTTTCTCTCTTTCTCTATTATGTTTAATGTTTTTTCCCTCTCTCTCTTGTTCTTTCTTTCTTTTTCTCTATTCCTCTCCCTCTCTCATTTCCTCTCTTTCTCTCTAGGTACACATAATTTTTAACAAAAACAAGCAAAAGAAAAGGAGAAAAAGTAAAAATAAACCGAGAGGGAACAATGCACTCACTGCAAAGGCCCGAGCATGGATTCGACGGCTCCTCTTGGCGACAGCGGCTCCTCTTCACCCTCCGTACACTTCCTCCTCTTCTTCGCAAATGGTGGAAATGACAATGAGAAGCTCTCATTCTCCCTCTTTCTCTCTTTCTCTCCCTCTCCCTCTCAAACGCAAGATGCAGTTCACTCTCCCTTTCGCTCCCTCTTTCGTTCGTTTAATAGTAGAAAATGCACACAAAGAGAGAGAGAGAGAGAGTGAGAGAGAGTGAGAGAGTGAGAGAGAGAAATAATAAAATAAGCTAGAAACAGAGGGATCTAAAATAGATCATCGATGGTAGGCATCAAAGAAGGATGAATCAAATGGATGGTTCTTGGAAAGATAAGCTAAAAGATCCACCCTCAATAGGTTAGTGGTCTGCACATGAGTAGAGGCTGTATTCTGTCGTTGGTTTAGGACTATAGAATCAATCATTGAATGCCGTAAAGTGTTAGGGCAAGCAACCACTTTAGAAGAATAGTACTGGAACATTTCATCTATCCTCAACTCCAAATGGTTGACATATAAGGCAGCTTGTAAGACCACATCCCTTACATACCAAGCCAGATGTACATCATCTGGAATTAAAAGATCACCTCGTAGATACATATAAGACATCAACATTGTATCCAACATCATAGAATCTTCAAAGACCATATAGAAAACTTCTGTCAGCAAATCATAGGATGAGGCTCCACTCCAACCATCCTCTGGAAGAGGTAGATCCATCGTTGAGAGCTTAATATAGAAGGCCAACTTCTACAGCTAATAGTGGACAAAAAATAAATGGTCGGGAGGAACATACTCCTAAAATTGCTCAAATGTAAACCATAATAAATCCATCTTGGACTGCAATCTTTCCACTTTAGCTTGAAACAACAGACATAATGTTGCATATCTCTGGAGAACTGCCAAGTCCACAGGGGTCAAAGAATGAACTAGTTGCACAATAGGGCTCTATGAAGAAGAACATGATTGGACTAATTTCTCGTTAAGGTGTTGAATTTGGTTTTGGCTATGGTCTAAGTTGGTATTTGCTATTTTAAGCTCCTCTGTCTGAGCGACTAGCAAAGCCTGAAGCTCGTGAGATTCTTTCAACAATCTATCTTGTTCCTCAGTTACATTAACCACTTGAGTATTAATGTCAGCCAACTAAGTGTGCAAACTAGAAATTTTCATTTTTTGAGCATTAATGATCTTAGTATGTTACTCCATTTGGGTACAAAAGTCAGAAAAACATTCAAGAATAGAAGCCAGCTCTGCATTTTCTCTTGTCAGCTCTTCTATGGTCTGTTGTACTTCATCATAGTAAGAGGAATAGAGCTGCTAGATACATTTAGTCATTTGAGAGCTCAATAGAACATTGAACATCTTGACATAGGAACGGAATTGTATCTCCAATTACCAAGCATTGCACTAAAGGGATGGAAATCTCTAGAGAAACCTCACGATGTGCTCTGAAAAAATTCGGCGTTGTGAGGAAAACCGATAGGTGACTGCTAGATTGATCCCGAACGGAGACTGGAGGAGGAGCTAGAGCTGATTCAGCCACTCGTTTTAAGCATTTCCTCTGAACTACCACAGGAGGGATAGGATCAAGATCCTCAATGATGACATCAGAGTGTTCAGTAGGGGGAGGAGCATCTGGTGGATCAACTATCAAGGTAGAAACTTCCTTTGAAGGGGCAACATATGCCAAAAAGACAGAAAGATAGGATTCAAATGTAACATTTCTGACATTACCCCGGTAGATCTGACAAAGTATTGATCCATTTTGGATAGAAGGTAGGAACTCAAATCAATCATTATGCCTTATAACACGATTCTAGAAGCTGTAAACAACTCATTTGAAAGGTAATTAGAGGGTGTCTTGGCAGGCATAAACCTGTCTTGAAGGAACTGATATAGCTGTTTCCACACAGAATTGGAGATCATGGAGACACTGATGCCAGAAGTGGTAATAACTTTCTTGGGATCCAACACATCCTGTCTTCTTTTGTAACAATTCAAGGATATTCTCATTCGAGAATAGTTGTCTAGCAGTATGGAGAAAGTCTCCCCGATAGGGTAGCGATAGAGCCTTGCCCAAACTTTTAGGCGTCAATTGGACAATGGTTCCTTTGAGAGGACAAGACCTCTTACTGTAAGAGGCTAGAAACTGATCACAAGTATCAGTATCCTCTCTGGGATAAGTAGTAAAGAGAGTGCGATGAACTTTTATTAAGCCTGTTTTGCCAATAAGTTCAAACTCCAGCAATAAAGAATAATCGTGAGAGACCAATGGAACGTACTGGATTGGAGGAGGAGCTTGAGGTGCCATCCAGATAGATTACACACACACCACACACAGACAATCATAGTGAATGCCTACAAAACAACAGAATATCCATAAAAAAGAAATTGACCAAAATAAACACACAGAAACGTGACTAACTGACACATCACCCCAAACAATCCACAATCTAGAAAACATTCTGCATGACCTCTACACATATGCAACTGAAAGCTTCATGCTACGCAACAAACATGCATTCGAGACCCCGTATCAGACAATAAAAGAAAACTACAGACCGCACCCGTAATCGTATCATACAATCAAACCATAATACTTCAATAACCCTCTCAGGACATATCCAGAACTTTGGTAAACAATGATAGCTCAAAAGACTGCACGTGCCCATCCCACAAAGTACATTCATTGAAAATGAAAAAAATACAGTGAGGGGAACGATTTTAGTGAAGGATTCGTTTTAATAAATTATTAAAAAATGGGTGAAATTTTATTGGATTGTAAACCTTAAAAAGAAAATGGTGGTTAATTTTTAAATTGTTAGTTACAATTTATTAATGTGCAACGGTGCTTTTAACGAATCCTGGACTTCGATACCCAGACTCAGGTCTCTAAATGCAGATTTATTATTTAAAAATTAAGTGTGTGTTTAGTAGTTTTTGTGTAGTTAGTGCGTGTATTCGTGATGGTGGGTTCATTTTTAATAAACTTAGATGTGTTTGTAGCATACGAAGCACGTGCTAAGTGAACGGCTAGTTCATTTTTAATTGTTTAGAAAAATATGTGTTTAACATGAGTGCACGTGGAAAAGTAGGTGATTTAAGTTCATTTTAACCATTAACCAAAGCAATAAATATAAATACCTAACAGGGGTGTGTATGCAAGAGATTGAGGGCGCACTAATGGATCCCAAGATACAATGAGTCCAACAAAAAAGCAAAAGCCACTACTAAAAAAAATGAAACACCTTATTCTTAAAAAAAGGGAATATGAAGGCGAGGTTAATTGGGTCATATTCAGTTTAGTTAATTCGGATTAGTATTTGGGTATTTTTATCATTTTTGTTATTATTTATGTGTTTTTTTAAACTTTTGATTTATTATGATTTTTTAAAAAAATAAATTTAATAACTAGCTTTGAGCAATCAACCCTGAGTGAGAATTGAACCATTAGGCTTCAACAATGGATCTATATTTTTCAATAATTTTTAGCATATTTTTAAAAATTAAAATAAAATTTCTATGACATTAGGTAAAATTTAATATTTTAGCCTAAAAATAATAGGGTGTTCATGTATCAAGGCTTTTTCAGCTTATAAAAATATTTTAAAATTAGCCAGATGCATTGTTGGAATTTTCTATGATTTTTCTAAATTTAATTCTGATTTTTATGAATTTTTATTGATTTTTTCTCAATTTTTAACAGATTTTGAAGGATTTAAAAATTCTCCAATTGATTCTTTGTATTATAACCAACAATATAAATTTTCTCAATTTAGGAATGAATATTTCACTGATTTTTTAATTTTTAAATTACATTTGTATGATTTTTTAATGATTTTTTAATGATTTTTTGGGGATTTTAGGTGTTTTTTTCGGGTGCTAATGGGTTTTTGTAAAATAAAAGCAAGTACCCGGACTGTGCGTAAAGAGTAGCATCTAGAGTCTAGAGTACTAGAGAACTTTTCTCGAAGGAAATTGACAGCAAGGAACGGTGACCTAGAATCTAGAATACTAGAGACCAAGGGATCTCGAAAGGGTCAGTTACTTGGGGAGAAGCTTAAAAGAGCTGTGTGAGGAAGATATTTACCACCTGCCTACCGTGCACAGAAGATGAATGAGTTCTATGAGCTGAAACAGCTTGGTCTATCTCTTGATACTTACTATTCAAAGTTTGTCTCTCTTTTGAAGTATGCGCCACAAATGGATATGACACAACAGGTGTCAAAGTTTTGTGCCGGATTAAGCCCACCCGTAAACACCTGTCTCGAGTAATGCGCCCAACAGATCTTCAGGATGCACTCATTCGAGCTGCAACCATAATACAGGAGGTGCAAACCAAGCCAAGAAGTAACAAGACTTGGTCTTATAAGGATCAGAACAAAGGAGCGTATAGGTCCCACGCCAAGAGAGCGCAAGGCCAAAATGTGGGACAAAGGAAGAAAGCCATCACCAACACTGTCAATAATTTTGTTCCTACCCAAGGTAATGGCTGCAATCTCTGTTGCTTCCATTGCAATAAGCCTAGTCATTTCAAAAGGCAATGTCCCAAGCTTGGCGGGGGACAATGTCAAGGACCATCCCAAGGAACCGTCCGTGGCCAAGAAGCCGCCGTGATGGTCAGAGAAAGAGCCGCAAGTGTTGCCAACAGGCAGATGTGCGATGAAGAACACCTGACCATGGAAGTAGACTTTGAGAGGGCAACAGTCCATGCCGCTCTTCACAAGAAAGGCCTGAATCGCCAATTTTCGGTGATTCAAACACCATTAGATTATCAAGGTAAAAGTTTCAAAACCTTGATTGATTGTGGCAGTACGCATTCCTTTATTTCACCAGCTTATGCAAGAAGATTAGGAATAGCCACAAAAGATGCATCTAGCTTGCTTGTGGAATTAGCAAATGGTCATGTGGTCACTTGTACCAGGAAAACTGCTAAGGTGGAATTCCTTCTGGGAGGAAAGTCGACTTCGGTCAGATTTAGGGTTATGAACCTAGGTATCCATGAGTGTTTGCTCCGAATGGATTGGCTTAAACCTAATGATGCTCACATTCATTGTGGAAAGGGCCAAGATTCCTTCCGAAATTCTGAAGTGGAATTGGTCACAAGTCAAGGAGAGGCTGGGAAGCCAAAAATTCAATTGGCCAAAGCGTCTCGGATAATTAAAGGAGTTAGGAAAGGGCTACCTGTCTATTTGATTAAGCTTAATAAGCTAGATCAGAATCAAGAGTCTAAGGAAGAACCTTCATGGCTAAAGGAGTACGCATACGTATTTCCTGAAGAGTTGACAGAACTTCCTCCTCAAAGGGAAGTTGATCATGAAATCAAGCTAGAACTAAGAGCTGCACCAATTGCAAAGAGACCTTATAGAATGTCCATCCCGAAAGCGATTGAGCTGAAGGAGCAACTCAAGCAACTGTTAGACCAAGGCTACATCCACCCTATATCCTATTCCAAGAATAGATGAACTTCTTGACCGTCTTCAAGGTGTGAAGATCTTCTCCAAGATTGATCTCAGGTCTAGTTATTATTAGATAAGGATCAAGGAAGAGGATATCCCAAAGATGGCATTCAACACAAGATATGGACACTTTGAGTTCCTGGTCATGTCATTCGGGCTGACAAATGCGCCTGCTACCTTCAACATGTTAATGCAGGATATCTTTAGGCCCTATCTTGATGACTTTGTACTCGTCTTCTTTGACGATACTCTAGTCTACTCCAAACAGGAAGAAGATCATGAACCCCAGCTCCACATTGTTCTTGAAACAATGGGGACACATAAGCTTTATGCCAAAAAGAAGAAGTGTGTATTTTTCAAAAGACAGATTGAATATCTGGGATTCATTGTATCAACGGAAGGGATTTTAGTGGATCTGCCAAGGTCAAAGACGTTCTGGAGTGGCCAGTGCCAGCAACTGTCAAAGAAATACGTAGCTTTCGTGGATTGACAGGATGGTACAGGGTCTTTATAAAAAACTTTTCCTTGATAACAACACCGCTGACTGATCTACTTAAGAAGCAAACATCAATTGTATGGTCAACTGCTGAATAGTCCAGCTTTGATAAACTAAAGCAAAGCTTGGTATCATCACCTATCCTGAAACTTATGAACCTTAGTAAGGAGTTTGAAGTAATAACTGATGCTAGCACACTTGCCTTAGGATGTGTGCTTATGCAAGAGGGTCATCCTGTAGCATACTCTTCAAGGAAACTGAAGAGCCATGAGAGAAATTATGCTACCCACAATTTGGAACTGCTAGCTGTCATCCATGCTCTCAAGCTTTGGAGACACTATTTGTTGGGTAATAAGTTTACCTTAGTGACGGATCATAAAAGTCTCAAATGGATCTTTACCCAAAATGAGCTCAACATGAGGGAACGTCGATGGATTGAAGTACTGGAGGATTATGATTTTGAAATCAAATACCAGCCTGAAAAGGATAATGTAGTTACCGATGCACTCAGTCGCAAGGCATTTCTAAATTCTCTAATCTTGCAAGATCCATCAACGGCTAGATCTCTAGCCACAAAGGTATCCATGCCAAACAACCCAATTCTTGAACTAGCTAGAGAAGAGGCTTGCCATGATCCAACCTATCAAAAATTGCTAAGGGAGATCCCTATCAAGGATCAAGACCTGAAGCTACAGGCAAAGTATCTAGAATTCTCTATCAATAATGGACTTGTCTACTATAGAACGAGATTATGTATACCTGAAAGCCAGTCACTCAAGCAAAAGATACTTTGGGAAGCTCATAACTCCCCTTTTTGAGGACATCCTGGCTATGCCAAGACCCTCAATGCAGTCAGAAAGAGCTATTATTGGGAAAGGCTTAAAGGTGACGTTCTCAAATATGTCACGGAATGTTTGTCTTGTCAATGCATTAAGGCCGAACATGTCAAAATCCTAGGAAAATTACAACCACTTGACATTCCCCAAATGAAATGGGAATTCGTTAGTATGGATTTTGTTGTTGGGCTACCCCAAGTTCAGGGAGGGTACAACTCCATTATGGTTGTGGTTGATATGCTCACCAAGGTTGCACATCTTATCCCTGTTAAGACAAACTATAAAGCCTCAGACATCGCAAGGTTATTTATCAAGGAGATATTCAAACTGCATGGGTTGCCCAGAAGAATCATTAGTGATCGTGACTCTCTCTTCACATCACATTTCTAAAGGGCTATCTTTGAAGCCATTGGGACTCAACTCTGTTTCAGTACAGCTTACCATCCCCAAATCGATGGTCAAGCGGAGCGAGTCAACCAAGTTATTGAGGATATGCTAAGGGCACATTGCTGTTGTGAACCCAAAAAGTGGATTCAATATTTTCCACTGGTCGAGTTTGCCTATAATGCTTCCTACCAACAAAGCATTCAGATGACCCCTTTTTAAGCATTGTATGGGCATGATTGTCATAGTCCTTTAAATTTTTAGATCCAACCTTGAGGGTTGAAGCCTCAAAGTAGATGTTGGAAGATATGGATGACCAAATCAAGTCAATAAGACAGGACATCCAAGCCACGAAGGATAGACAGAAGGCTTACATGGACCTAAAATGTCAAGATAGATCCTTCGATGAAGGAGATCTGGTCTTCATTTGCGTACGTCCAAAGAAGAGTTGCCTATCCTTAGGTGAATGTAAAAAGCTTAGTCCAAGGTATTGTGGACCTTACAAGATCCTCACGTTCCTAGGGCCTAATGCTTATAGACTGCAACTCCCTGAGAACCTAAAAGTTCATAATGTAGTCCATATCAGTCTATTGAAGAAATATGTATCCAACCCTAGTCATGTACTTGATGATCAACAAGTTGTAATGCCTAGCCAAGGAGTCCTTGACCTACGGCCTGACAGGATCTTAGATGTTAGGAAGAGGCATTTGAGATCCAGAACCTTGAGAGAATACCTCATCCAGTGGAAAGATTATCCCGAAGAGGATGCCACTTGGATGGATGAAAGTACTCTCAACCAACAATACCCCCAGTTCTTCTCGAGATGAGGATATCTCGATTCCTCTAAGGGGGAGAGAATGTAATATTTTTACACGAAATATTAAAGAATTTTGACCACTACACACCCCGTGCAAAAGTAGTGCTAAGTCATCTCCCGCGACTTAATAATGTTAGTGGCTAAGTCCTTACACCATGTTCTTCAATAAATAGCTCACCGCATCGAGCATAGGAGGCCAAGGCTAAAAACCCGCAAACCCGCGTGAGAACAGCTCTTATAGAGGGAAAAAGGGGATAATGAGTAATTTTGGTGCAAATTTTTTTTATTATTTACCCCCCTCCCCTCAGCCGATGCATTGCGAGGAGAGGGAGTATGGTGGAAACCTTGTGTTATGTGGAGAGCATGGGGGAGAGAGGAGGCATGCAAGCCAACCACGTGGGAGGCTACCCCCCCCCCCCCCTAAAGCCTATAAAACCACCCCCTCCCCAAGGTTGAGGGAGGAGGGGAGAGAAGAGAGAGAGAAGGTGTTGCCGTGCAGCCCGCCATCACTGCCCTGCTACAAAAATGCCATGATGTCCGCCTGGCCGCCGCCTTCATCGCCATGACCACCATCATCATCATACTCCTCCGCGTTGTCATCATCGTGCCCATCATTCTGTCCTCCAATCATTTCTTCCACCCCTCCACATCATTTTGTTCCAAACAGAAGCTTCTTGGAAGCTTCTAACAAGGCTTTCATAAGCCTTGTACACGCGGCCTTTCCCGGGTTTCTTAAAACCACGTCTTGCAATAGAAATTCCTACGCGAGGGGTAGTAGGCGGGTTTTGAGACTGATTTGCCAAAGGCTAGAGGAAGTTTGGAGATCGCAAAAAGGCAAGGACAAGTTTGCGGAGTCAAGAACCTACATCATCAATGGCCCCCAAACAAAAGACGCAAGGTGCACATGCGGGAGCCTCCAACCCAAGTTTACACATGGACATCGCTGCGAGTCCTCATGCCCAGGTTCCAAATTGTATTTCTTGCATGAAAGGAATGCGTTTAAGCACGATGGTTTTTAGAAAAATTTAAATGCACTCATCCCTTCGATTTACAATGTTTAGTGCATGTCGATTAATTGAAATTACTTGCACTCCCGTCAACAAGGGTAGTTGCAATCCCCTTGAATGTATGATGCTTAAATTAGAGATGGATCGTGCTAAGAAGGATAGAGCTTGTTGCATGTTGCATTTATGATTTAAATCCATGGACGTGATTCGTATAAAGGTTAATCCTAGACGCCATTGAATATTGTCCAAAGAATTGCATTACATGAAAAGGAAACCATGAACTTACTTGTTGCATGAGAGGATGCTTGCATTTTAAGTCAGGTTAAATGCTGTAGGATGGATTAATCCAATAAATAGTCCTATGACATTCACTCATGCATGAACTTATCGAAGTTGTTTTAGAAGAAGATGCATTTCATATTAAATCATGAATTCAATGCATTGGATAAAGGGTTTATAGGTATAGTTCTTGTTGAAACTCAACATAGGTTTCTACATGAGTTAGTCCTAAATTGTCAATCATTAAAGCTTGGTTCCGTTTTATCATTATAGTTTTAGTGCAAGGGAAAAGAAATGATCATTGAAAATCTTTTAGCTGCATAGAAGGAAAAGTCTATGAATCGCATAGAATGTTATGTTTTGCAATTATTTACATCTCTTAAGAAAAGGGATTTGCATCTCTTCCAAGGAAAGATCACCTCTTGTCGCTAGACAATTGGATCAATTAGGTAATTCGTTGTAAGGATGTAACTCAAATGATGACCACTTCAATATGCCAGGTAGAGCTAAGCCGTGTTAAAATTCTGCTTAGTATCACACAGAGAAAAATGGACTTGATAATTCCAACCTCAAAGGTCCTACCCACATGTTGAGATATGGAGCTCCACTCTGATATGCTAGGGTGACCGTTGTGCATTTATGTCACCGACTTGTTAGCTGCAGATGCGGTTGGTACACCGCCCATGAATAATAGCTAGATGACAGCTATCCTTATCTACTCTAGTTCGTGGCTTAGTTAGTATGCCACCTTAGTTAGTTGACTTTGGTTTGAGAACCATATATAGGGTTCTTCTATTTCTCTGTACTAGTGTTCTTTTTGGCTTACACAACTAAGAAGAGAAAAATAGTTTTCAGCTTCCACCTTTGTGTGTATTCCCCCATTGTGTAAGTGAGAAAGCTACAAGTGAGACTCCTTCCTTCTCTCCCACAATCTTGACACAACATTCATGCAATGTTTGGGTTAATTGGACGCCATTCAATAATGATCTAGGGTTTTTACCCTAGGGAAAATTGGCCTAATACTAGACTTTCGATTGAGATTAAAAACCCTAGAGCCAATCGTTATCAGCCTAGTAAGGTTAGGGTTGGGTTGGGTAAGAAGACATCCCAAACCCTACATCTTGACCAAACGTATTTATTGACCAAGGAATGCCGTTTGATGGGAGAAATGATCCTGCAAGTCCGATGCGACTCCTATGCAACAAGTTGCAACGTCGCATGGTTTTGTGTTAAATCACAAAATAGAATTGCCACTCCTTAGAACGAGGTTGGCAAGTCCTAAGTTCAAGTCAAACCATCTTGAGAATGAGTAGTCATCCTGCTACATCACCCTTCCTTGGGCTGATTTGCCAAGATAGGGAAGTTATGTATTGCCTAGCAAGCAATTGACCAATCAAGTTGGGGCGACAAGGTTGCCCAGGATTTATTGTCTTAGTAAAAGAAACCTAAGGTGTTTGTTAATTTGGGTTAACAGGGTATAAACACTAGCCCAAGGAAGGAGGAGGGTAAACTAGCAACATAGCTTATGAAACCCTAAGGGGATCTTGCCAAGTCGCAATTGATCCCAGATCGAATGCTCGTTCGGAGAGAAGGATTTACACCTTAGCAGTTGGCCAAATAAACGACCACTGGATTGATTATGTTTGTACAGTTAGGAGCATTATTTGTACTTCTTTGCTCAAGCCTGACCCTATCCAAGGGGGTTGTTAGCCGCACTGCGAATGTGGACCGAACCCGCCGCGATAGGTCTCTTCGTGGGTGCTACTTGGAGCAGGAGGATGCTTGGGTGGCAAGGGGCTCCGGCCATAAATCCCTTGCCTCCGGGTCCTGCACAAGAGGCCGACGTGACTCAAGATTGGATCTCAAGGCCCCCATACTAGTCTACGGGCGGAAACTTGGATTAGTAATCCCTGAGGATTGCTGGATTGCCTTCGGGCGGATTATGGATTAGCCTTTGGGCTGGATTATATGATGTATTCCAAACACTGATAAATAAGATCAATGGTTGAAAATGAACTTGTTTGACATTGTTTTTCTATGTCAGTGCTTAAATTATGTGAAGGAACCGGTGATTAATTGGCTAATTAAGGAAGCTATTTTTGCTTGTCAAACTAAATGTGATAGGTAATTAGATAACTAAAGCAACCCTGAGGAAAGTGCAGTGGATGTGACCATGGGTTCGTTCTATGGATGGGTGGTCCCAGTTGGCCGCGAACTTTTCTCGAAGGAAATTGAGAGCAAGGAATGGTGACCTAGAATCTAGAGTACTAGAGTCCCGATGTATGTTGTTTTAGGGGAACGGAATGGGACTATGCCTTATGGGCAGAGAGGTCGAGCTTTGCATCCCTCTCGTTTCCCATTCTTCTTGAACCAAGTGAAGCATGAATCCACTTCGATCCTAACGTTTCTACATAAAGTAGCTTATATGGGGTTCGACGCTAGTTACTCTTTAGGAACTTGACCATTAGGAAAATCGTGATTCAGGTTGATCCTAAGTGGGAACAGTCGGAATGCTTCCGCTTTGTGGCAGACTAGGGAAGACCTAGATTGTAAACCCCGGACATTCCGTGGGAGTGCCAGGCGGCGCTTTCTGGACTCTCTTCTCAAGGAGCTGCTAAGACGTGTCCTACGAGCGAGCAGGTGGACACATTACATCCTCCTTCTCTCTCTTTGTCTATTATTGTCTCTCTTTCTGTTCGTCCCTATCTCTCTCTCTTTGTCCCTTAATTTCTATCTACCTCCCTCTCTTTCTCGCTTTCTCTCTTAATTTCTCTCTCCCTCTCCTCTTCCTCTCTCTAGACCTCTCCCTCATCTCTCGCTCATTCTAATTTAACCTATCTTTTTCTCTTATTCCTTCCATTTATTTATCTCAATTTTTAATAAATAGCAAAAGCTTGCAACCATTGATTTAGTGGAGGAGGAATTTGATCACAAGAGTGATGATAACCAGTCTGCATTAATCATTGAGGAGCATGTGACTAGGAACTTATAGGTTATGCATAGAATTCCTTTGCATTTCAAAAGGAAATGTTTTGGTTTGGCAAATAAGAAGAGATGAATAAATTCAATAAGAGTGAGTCTTTGGGATTGGTTACACCTTTCCTTAGGTCTAATAAAATATTCCAAGTTAAGTTGATCATTGAATGGTTTTGGTTATACAAAAATAATGTAGATCATACTTGGGATGTTTACAAATATATTCAACATATTCGGATGTTGCCTTGTATTTGGCATATTGCTAGGGAGACAAATGTGTTCCATGAAGAAGCCATTTCTCCTAAGATGGCTGGGTTCAATGTCAAAGATGGGGATAGTCCCTTAAAACCAATAGTCAATGTTTTTTTGGGAGAATTAGGGCAAGGATCCTCCTTTGGGAGATGGAGTAAGAAGTGGAGGCATAGTATATGAAGAGAAATAGAAAAGAAAATAGGTCTAGGTCACTCTTTAAACATAGCATTTCTGGAGCAAAAGGTAGTGCCACCTCATGCCATAGTCTCCTTTTTTATAATGATTGAGCACCTATATGTTGTGCAAATCAAGTGTAAACCATTGGCATGATCTTTCCCAAATTTTCAAAAGAGAAAGAGAGAGAACAAGCCATATCTTGCTTGCACACATATTTGCATTACAACTATATAGAAGTGCTAGGTTTAGATAAGAAGTAGCACATATTGATTCATCAATCTAGTAGAAGTTGTGCTTATTTAATCCAAATGCATAAAATCTATTGCCATTGTTGATTAGACCTTGCCTTATCACTCATGTTATATAGATCATGAGTGTAACTAGGGACCTCTTAACTTTTTTGTGAATCATCAAGCTATTTCTTAAGGATGACCAATTTTTGCTTAAATGAACTAAACACATAAAGCCCATCACCATCATGGATTAGAGTTCTCTGAGTTTTCTAGATAGTGATTAAGCATTTTGTGTATTTTTGTGGCATCAAATTCAAAATCCATTTGTAGCTTGTATGAAAATTTGAATTGGTATTATGTAACTTTCATACTCATAGATTGTTGAAATTGTGAAATTACAATTATAGGTAGCTTATTGATGTTAATGTAACATATCCTTACATAGGGTCATACTTTCTTAAAATATAATTGGTTTCAATGTTCCTCCCAATCTTGTACACATAATTGCATTTTGATAAATTAAATTTATTTTTTGGAATGTCCACTACATTGTGATGAGGTCCCCATCTATCTTAAGAGGTCTCTTTTATTCCTTTGCTTTTTGAGAAAATTTATATTTAATTTCTTTGCTTTTTGAAGAAATCAGTATTTTATTTCTTTAATTTTTGGATTACATTAGTTTTCCACTATAAAAATCAAAAGGGAAAATATTTGTCCTTTTATATATATTTGTATTAATACATTAATCTCTTTGAATGCAAAAGTTGTGTAGTTTCCCTAGATATGATAGCCCTTGCAACACTTTAGGATCTATCAATCCAAAAAACACTTAAAATGATAGCGATGGCCATCCGCATCATGTTAGAAAAGGCTAGTTATGCATAGCAAGGTTGGTTATGCGAGGCATGAGATTGCATAAGTAGGGTGGAGTTGTTAAAAATTGTTTTTGAGAGCACAAATAGTTCTTTTGATATGGTTGAACTAGATATATTGGAGACGACCATTGCCCAATACTTGGGCATATGCATAACTTTAGCATGATAACCACTATGATGAGGACATGGTTAAAGAGGTGGCAAAGTTGATGATAACCTATCAATGTACACAAGACTTAAGTGGTAGTAGTCATTTGGGGTACTAGTGAGATCAAGAAGATATATTATAGAATGACCACCTTGTTTATGGGTATTTCATTATTATAATAATCCAAATAATTATTATAAAAATATCCGTTTTTGTCTTCAAATGAATTAATTTCACTCATGGAAGTTTAATATGACAAGGACAATGTGTAAAAGTTTTGGGTGGTGCTAACTGTTCCACATGTAGTATAGAATAACATGTCTTGTTTGGGTGCTTCTTTGCTATAATAATGAGGGCTTCTATGTTAAATGGGCTCACTACACCTCATTGTAGTTTTATATGGTAAAAAATATTTTTCACTCCTTGTTATTAACAACAATGAAAACCTTGGTGCAATTTCATATTGGATCATATCATAATTTCACTCATTGTCATGCTAGCAAGGTTGGTTTTTTAACATATTGGTATCCTTTTAATACCCATTGTTCCACATATCCATCTTTGATAATGCATGTGTTTTAAATGTAGGTCATTGCTATGTTGTATGTCAAGTAGTACTTGATATACTTTAGTACAATAAATAAGAAAATCTTTCAAACCCTAACCACACTATAAAGTACTCCAAAAATTTTGAATTTATTATGGAAACTCCAAACGTAGTCTCAAAAAATCCAAAGGAAAGGCTTACTTTTTAAGAACCCCTAATATTCATACTATCCAAGAAATAATTTGCAATCTACTATGATTATTTAAAGGATTACATTGAGTTTATTTTGGTATCAGTTGTATTTTTCTCCCATCTTTGTTTGATATGTAAATTCCCTACAAACTATTGCTCTAATATAGAGCCCCATGACACCAGAACTTGAAGTACATCATGCAATACAAATGGAGTACTAGGACCTCATTGCAATCTCATATCACCCTTGCCAACAATATCACATACATTATCATTACCCAGTCTAACAATGTGGTAGGTATAAAACCAATAATGATGCACAATATGAAAAGAAACCTCTAAATCAAGAAGCGAACATTGAGAGTAAGTAGATTGAATATCAAGAAAGTGAGTAGCATCAAGTGAAAAAACATCAAATATATAATTATTTGAACTATACTCCAAGGTATTTATCTCATCAATCTTAATAGTGGACTTATTAATTATGTGATCCTTAGAATATTTAGCATTATCTTGCATTTCTTCTTTGTCTTTTTTACACCTATCATTGTCCATTTTATGACC
The DNA here is from genome assembly GCF_053477565.2 of Lygodium microphyllum. Taxonomy (NCBI): domain Eukaryota; kingdom Viridiplantae; phylum Streptophyta; class Polypodiopsida; order Schizaeales; family Lygodiaceae; genus Lygodium; species Lygodium microphyllum. Next base: position 118,636,808 of record NC_141153.1, on the reverse strand, counting down.
CTAATGTCCACAATAGTGATAAGTAAAAGAGGGCATAGGATCACAAGACTTACTGTTTGACTTCTCGTAAGACTTATACTTGCCCCTCCTAGATTAAGTCTCCACCACATTGATCATTCCCTTTACCATCATGTCTACCTCTAATTGCAAGTACATGAAAAGTACGTTGTCATGTCACTACACGAATACAATGCGAAAAAACCTAGAGTACATCATCATCCGTCTTTCTCATTTATCTAGAGAGTCAATGTCATATTAGTCATTAATATTAGTGTCCATAGAGTGGACGGTTCCAACATACAACATTTTAGGACACGTTTAGCCTATTTTTAAAATTTTGGATATTACTTCTTGTAAATATCCTAAAAAGATGTAGAAAACTTCTAAAATAGAGTGAAATATTAAAAGCAAGTGGATTTTCATCTAGTTTTGGGAGATCTCATGCAAAAAAAAGGGGTTTCCAAATTCATGCAATGCACGATCGCAATTTACAAGCAATATAGAGCACTTCAAAAAAGGAGGAGTGATCTAGGAGAATTTTGATTAGGTATCCTGGGTTTTTACCTCCCTTTTGGAGCCAATAGGTCCATTTGATTTGCGATTTGAGCAACAAAGAAGAAGCTGATGTTTGGTGCCCGTTTGTGGTCTACCAAGGAGCTCCAAGAGATCTACTACTTGGGGATTGCTTCCAAGTAGTCCCAAACAAGGATATTGCTTATCTTCTCAGATTCTATCAATACATAGTGCTTTGATTCATTAAGCTTTGTCTTTATCTTGTGTACCTCTTGTCTATTCTTTTTCTTCTCTTCTATCTCCTATTCTCTACTTCCTTCTCTCTTTGATCCCCGATGGATACAACTGTGCAGAATTGTAACGTGTCCACCTGTTCCCTTCAGGACACGTCTTAGCAGTCCATCAGAAAGAAGATCTAGAAAGCTCTGCCCGGCACTCCCATGGAATGTTACGAGGTTTGCGATCTAGGACTTCCTGCATCTGCCACGTAGCAGAAGTATTCTGGTCGTTCCCACTGAGGACTGACCTGGATTAGGGTTTCCTCTACTGGTTATTTCCTAAACGGCAACTAGCGTCAAACCCTGAGCGAACTATTTTACGCAAAACTGCCAGGGCCAAAGCGGATTCACACTGCACTTGGTTCAAGGAGAATGGGAAATGAGAGGGATGCAAAGCTCAACCTCTCTGCCATAAGACATAGCCCCATTCCGTTCCCCTAAAACATCGTAAATCGGGATCATTTTAACTTAGACTCTAGGTCAGCGCCCTTGCTGTTCGTGTCCTTTGAAATGATCTTCTTGCTATCCATCATGATTGAGAAAAGTTCCCGGCCAACCGGGACCACCCATTCGTAGGATGGACCCATGGCCACATCCACCGCACTTTCTTCAAGTTGTTTTAGTTGTCTAATTACCTACCACATTTAGTTGGACATGTATCAAACAGCTTCCTTGATTAGTCCATTGGGCACTGGTTCCTTCACATAATCTTAACACTTGCCATAGAAAAACAGTGTCCAACAAGTTCTTTTTCAACAGTTTATCATATTTATCTTTGGAATACATTTATAAAGTCCAGCCCGTAGGCTTATCCTTAATCCGCACGAAGGCTATCTAGCAATCCACAGGGATTACTAATCCAAGATTCCACCGGTAGACTATTATGCGGGCCTCGAGATCCAATCCCAAGTCACGTTGGCCTCTTGTGTAGGGCCCGGAAGGCGAGGGATTTATGACTAGAGCCCCCCCTGGCACCCAAGCGTCCTCCTACTCCAAGTAGCGCTCAACGGAGAGATCTCACGCGGCGGGTTCAGACCACCTTCCCGGCACGGTTAATAACCCCCTCGGTTAGGTTCAGGAAGACAGGCGGGGATAACTGAGGCTGCCTCTCCCTTCAGGCCTTCAACCTAAAGAATTAGATATCTTTTCATCCTTTAATTCCTCGAGTAAACAAAGAAAACAGTGCTCTCTAAACTGTTATAAGCACAATCATTTCTAGTGGTCGTTATTTTGGCCAACTACTAAGGAGTGAATCCTTCTCTCCAAATGCATCCAGCATTTGATCTGAGATCAATTGTGACTCGGCAAGATCCCCAAGGGTTTGTTTGTTAACCCTTATGTCCTTAGGTTAGGGCCGTACCCTATTAACCCAACTTAACCAATACCTTAAGTTCTATTAGTAGTAACTATGTTATTCCAAATTACTGATTGGTCTTTTGCTTCCAAGTAATTTACTAATACCCTTATATTGGTTACCTTTTCCAAGAAAGGTGCTATATTAGGATGACTATTCATAAGATAAACTTACGCAAGAATTTGCCAATCTCATTCCGACAAATCGGTCATTCTCTTGTGATCAAACCACAAGATCATGCAAATCTGCAACTCATTGCACAAGTGTCACATCTAATCCATAGGACTATTTTACCCATCAAACGGTATCTTCAAATCATGGAATCATGATTAGATAGGAAAGAGGGTTAGGGTGTCTTCGTATCCAATCCATTCGTGATTTCACTAGGCCGACATCGTTGGTCCTAGGGTTCCAATTCAAACCGAGTTTCATCCTCTTAGTGAGCAATCCTTAGGGTAAAAACCCTAGATCGTTTCTCGCAAGTATGTCCTATTGTCCCTACATTGTGTGAATGTGGGCAGGTCTTTAGGGTATGAGAGTTTCATCTTGGCAATAAGTGCGTCTAGGTCACGTCCTCAACGTGCTAAATCCTAGTTAGCATTTGAGATATGTTGCATCGATTTAATCATTTCTAAGCGAGTCCTTTGTGGTTTAGGTGTTTAGGGTAAAACAATATACTTATCTATTTATGAAGATATTGTCTTGATCAACAAGAAGAAAAAACTAGTTTCATTACGATACCATACACGATTCATTGCCTACGTATGATTAGATTTACAACCCCCAACTTTTTTGGTTAAGATCCAAGTGTATGTTAAGTTCCCGCATAATTTCCATTGATGTATTCACGATTCATGCTGCTAATCTTTTAGGGTTTATGTTAAAACAAACCATGCAGCCTTTTTCTAATTTCATTTCTGAATGAATTATTTGTATGTTGAATGAGCATTACACAACCTTTCGTAACTACTTACGTAATTGATTGAGATTTATGCCAATTTCCTAGAGATTAATCTACTTCATGCAGCCCTAGAATCATTTCCATTCCTTGCAAATTCCTATGGTTATTAGCAACCTTCTTTAATGAATCATTGCGAAGAAAAGATGTCTAATAATGCGACATGCGATTTATTCTTTCCATGCATAATCGAAGTGTACTACCATAATTTTGACTTGTAAAGATGTCGTTAGTTGATCTAAATTCGTTACTTTGCAATGTATAAAAACCACTTGCTAAGAATGCATAGAGATCTCATGCTCTTTTTTGTTTGTTTCATTGAAAAATACCAATGACTGAATTCTTCAATTGTGAGCTATTTCCTTTAAATTAGCCAAAGTATTTCAATCAAAAAAGTGCATCCTAATTCCATAAATGATCCATGCACAGTTGAAATATTACGACGTAAATCAAAATTAGGAATAAAACCTCGACTTGTGGTGAAATGTCCACATGGATGTTAGGAGATGATCCTCCTACGGTTGTGCCTTGTGCCTTTTTAGGGGCCATCGCGAATTCGACCTTCTTGCCTTGGCCACAAACTTATGATCTTTGCCCATCTCCCTCGCACGCAAAACTCCCTTTGAGATTCGGCTTCCTTGACCGATTGCACCGTCTTTCGGAATCGGGCTTTAGAAGGCCTTATAGGCTTCTTCCTCGAAGCTTGGAGAAACGAGAAGTTATCTTTAGGAGGGTTCAATGGGAAAGCCCTTAAACCCAACAAGGATATTGGCCTTGTGACAGATGAAATGAAGGCTTTTAAATTCCGGATTTAATATTGCCTTCATGGAAAGGGATAAAATGGATTTATAAGAAGGGTTTTTAAAAGGAAACCGGGGGTAAAGAGGTTTTGTGGAAATGCTATGGAAAGGTTTTGAAAACCGGCTGAGTTGGCTTTTATAGAGACTAGGGTGTAGAATCCATGGGAAGGGGTTTATCCAAACACCTAAACTGCAAAGTATTCACTTAGGATGGTTAAATAGATACAATATACTCCAAGTGCTAGCTAGAGTTTAGCACATTAAGGACTTGGCCTAGATGCACTTATTACCAAGTCAAAACTCTCATACCCTAAGTCCTGCCCACATTCACGGAATCTAGGGACAATAGGACGTATTTGTAAGAAATAATCTAGGGTTTCTACCCTAAGGATCACTCGTTAAAAAGATGAAACTCGGATGAGTTGGAACCCTAGGACCGACGATGTCGGCCTAGTGCAATCGGAAATGGATTGGATATGAAGACACCCTAAACCCTGTTTCTTATCTAATCATGATTCCGTGATTAAGAAGACGTCGTTCGATGGGTGAAATAGTCCCATGGATTAGATGCGACACTTGTGGAACAAGTTGCAACATCGCATGATCTTGTGGTTTGATCACAAGAGAATGGCCAATTCCTCGGAATGAGATTGACAGATTCTTGCGCAAGTTTATCTTGCAAGAGGATGAGTAGTCATCCCGATATAGAACATTTCTTGGGAAAAGTGACCAACATAAGGGGATTAGATATTTTCTTGGAAGCAAAGGACACATCAATAATTTGGAGCAATATATTTATTGTTAATAAAACTTAAGGTATTGGTTAGGTTGGGTTTATAGGATACGGCCCTAACCCAAGGACATAAGGGTCAACAAACAAACCTTGAGTATCTTGCCGAGTCGCAATTGATCCCGATCGAATGTTAGATGCATTTGGAGAGAAGGATTCACTCCTTAGCAGTTGGCCAAAATAAGGACCACTGGATATGATTGTGCTTGTAATAGTTTAAAAGAGCATTGTTTGCTTTGTTTGGTCAATGAACTAAAGGATGAAAAGATATCTAATGCTTCAAGTTGAATGTCTGAAGGGAGAGGCAGCCTCAATTACCCCAGACTGTCTGCCTGACCCTAACCAAGGGGGTTGTTAGCCGCGCCTGGAAGGTGGACCAAACCCGCCATGAGAGGTCTCTCTGTTGAGCGCTACTTGGAGCAGGAGGATGCTTGGGTGCCAAGGGGGGCTCTGGCTGTAAATCCCTTGCCTTCCGGGCCTTGCACAAGAGGACGCTTAGAGAAGGAGGATGCTTGGGTGCCAAGGGGGGCTCTGGCTGTAAATCCCTTGCCTTCCGGGCCTTGCACAAGAGGCCAACATGACTCAGATTGGATCTCGAGGCCCGCATACTAGTCTATGGGCAGAATCTTGGATTAGTAATCCATGTGGATCATTGGATAGCCTTCGGGCGGGTTATGGATAAGCCTACAGGCTGGACTTTATAAATGTATTCCAAAGATAAATATGATAACGTGTTAAAAAGGAGCTTGTTTGACACTGCTTTTCTATGTCAAGTGCTAAGATTACGTGAAGGAACCGGTGCCTAACGGGCTAATTAAGGAAGCTGCTTGATGCATGTCCAACTAAATGTGGTAGGTAATTAGACAACTAAAAAAACTTGAGGAAAGTGTGGTGGATGTGGCCATGGGTCCATCCTACAGATGGGTGGTGCCGGTTGGCCAGGAACTTTTCCCAATCATAATGGACGACAAGGAGATCGTCTCAAAGGGAATGAATAGCAAAAGCGCTGACGTAGAGTCTAGGTTATAATAATCCCAGTTTACGCTGTTTTAGGGGAATGGAATGGGACCATGCCTTATGGCAGAGAGGTCGAGCTTTGCATCCCTCTCGTTTTCCATTCTCTTTGAACCAAGTTCAGCGTGAATCGGCTTCGGCCGTGGCGTTTCTTCATAAAGTAGTTCGCTCGGGGTTTGACGCTAGTTGCCGTTTAGGAAATGACCATTAGGGAAAACTGTGATTCAGGTCGGTCCTAAGTGGGAACAGTCAGAATACTTCTGCTACATGGCAGATGCGGAAAGTCCTAGATCGCGAACCCTATAACATTCCATGGGAGTGCTAGGCGGAGCTTTCTAGATCTTCTTTCTGATGGACTGCTAAGACGTGTCCTGAAGGGAACAGGTGGACACGTTACAGTTGGTATTAGAGCAAAGCAACAAAGGATTTGTTTTTTTGAGAAATCTTAATAAGAAGAAGTAAAGAAAATGCTGTTGTTAAGAACATTTCCTTACTTTCGATGTCGTCTTGCAGAATTATGAAGCATGAAATAGGTTCTTAGTGTTCCAAGTCATGTTTATGACCGCAATGCATTCCCCGGATTATCGACAAAGGGTTTATATGATGAACATCCTAGATCCTATTTATAATCCATCCTCTTTGCACGTGGAATAGAGATGGATGGGTGATTCAGGAATCTACTACATAGCTACCCACTAGTTTGCGCACCTTCGAACCAACCTAAAGAGGATCAAGTGGTTGGAGGACTTGAAGATCGTGAAGTTGTTCATTTTTGTGGAGGCTCATGTAAACTCAACTTTACATATCGAAGGTCGGAGGGTTGAGTTGAACTCATATGCATATGATGAAGTGAACCGTGTAATCCCCGCCAATAGGATCAAGGTGTTGGGGCGCTATGAGAAGAATGAGTTCCAAAGGAAAGGATACCCTAATCTTCCGATGACTTACCGATTCTTGAAGATCCATGACCCGAAACCATACTATTATCTAGTTCCCATAGATAAATGTAATACAACACTATTCTCCCCGAACTAAATGTAACAATTGCTTTGCCATCCCAAGAAATATTGTACTCCGAAAGGGCTAGACACATATAAATGGAATAAGACTTATTTTTATCAATATCTATTTTGTTTATGAGAATTGATAAAAAGTTAAGTGGCTAGATCTCTTGGGTGATAGCTGAATTGGGTATGAATTATAAATCATAACGAATAGCGAGTTATAACGTTAAGAATCCTCTATTCAGGCACAAACCTAGGTACAGATTCCCAGTTCGCCCCCCACATCAAGTACTGTCGTGATCCAAGAGAAGAAGTTTCTTCTCAAGCAGATCAAACCGCCAGAAACTTGAAGGCAAAGGTAGGACTGTCCAAGCGGATGCTCAGATTTGGATAGATTCTATGGAAGATTATTTTGAAGTAGTTGGTATTGCACTCGCCATGGGACTATGCCTTATGACAGAGAGGTCGAGCTTTATATCCCTCTTGTTTTCCATTCTCCTTGAACCAAGTGTAGCATGAATCCGCTTCGGCCCTGGCGTTTTTGTGTAAAGTGGTTCGATCGAGGTTCGACGCTAGTTGCTATTTAGGAATATGACCATTAGGGAAAACCCTGATTCAGGTCAGTCCTAAGTGGGAACTGTTACAATACTTCCGCTACATGGCATACGTGAAAAGTCCTAGATCGTGAACCGCATAACATTCCATGGGAGTGCCACGCGGAGCTTTCTAGATCTCCTTTCCGATGGACTATTAAGACGTGTCCTGAAGGGAACAGGTGGACACGTTACAAAGATCCCACTGTTTGATTACTTTTTTGTGGAATTGGGATGGAAGAAAATTCTGCAAAAAATTCATTTGAAAAGTCTCCTAAGTAGTAGGACAATCAATGCTTTTGCGGACAACAGTCCACCATAGGGATGCTCCATCCACTAAATGATTAGTGACACACTTATTTCTATCTTTTTTGGCATACTGTTCTTCATGGAAATAATCATCAAAATGACTGATAAAAGAAAGTACAATGACCCATTGAAAGTACGAAATTTGAAATTTCTTTTACTTATCTTGGCTTATTTCCGAATAGATTGTGCTTCAAGTATCACATCAATCGTACGTCGTATAATATCTTTAGGTTGCGATTCATCTTGATCGGCAGTAGATCGTTGAAGACTAGGCAATTGAGCTTGCAAAGTTTGACGTGCTCTTCATTCCTCTTGTAGCTGCATCATAATTAGGTCTAGTTTTTGCTCCATCATTGGTTCCGATAAATCACCTTCGACCATAAAATCTTCCATATTTTGATCGATCATCCTACAAAAATTCAAACAACCTAACACACTCGAAATCCTATTAGCGGGATGAGCATAACTCAAGGTCGGGTTTACGAGGCTTGCTTTTTTTTAAAAGGTGGCTTTTTAGCAATCTTGCTTCTCCGCGGTTACAAAAATTGATGTCGTCCTTCTTCCAAGCGGATATGTCTTCCGTATAGTTTGAGTGTGATTCTGTGATTGCTAGAATCTGTCTCTGTAACAATGTAGATGTGAACACCGGCTTGCTAAGGGGTTGAAACGAATTCGGGATTGTCCAGTGTAAATGCTGGCGTAAGAGAAGATTGGAACTAGAAGATTTGAAACCTTAATAGCTTAGAAAGGAGTTAAGCTTTAATTAAAGAGCTTTAATCAATCAATTTGCTGTAGACTAGGACAAGAGTATGCCGTCGACGGATTCGGTGGCGGTCAATACATGCTGTCGCCGCAGAATCGACAGATTTATGGAGCGAAAGCTTTATTAAAGCTTTTTAAGCTCAATCAAGCTTCTTCTTTCTGTTTGCTAACTAAGAAAAAAAAAATGTGTTGATAAGGGAGTTTTCCACATGGTTCTCCACCTCTAGAGAGTAGTCCCTCGTGATCGAACTGCGTAACAGGGGGTTCTTCACTGCCGCAAGGAACACACTGGTATTAACGGATTGTTGCAAGACTGACTATAGAGCCCGTTTATTCCAAGAGCTTTGCCTTCACGTGAGATGGTAAGTGATTAGAAGCCCTCGATCTCAGCTTCACTCTGATACCGCTACTGCGCAAATCGGATGTCGTATGTGTACGTAGCGAGCAGCAGAAGGTCCCCAAGAACAAAGAACTCTACTTTTTGCTCAAAATCCAATAGAATAGACTTGCATGATATGAAGCAAAAAGACCAATTGGGTACAATCACCTCCCATGCCTTGTGTGAGCACTCCACAAAGCATGTATTTAATATTTTATTCATCTCTAAGCTCAAAAATAGCACAAATTTACAATTAGCATGCTTTAGCTTTTGTGTTTGCTTTTGTCCAAATAAAGAATGAAGCGGTTGGGCGCCCCGAGAGTCAAAATGTGCCCAAATAGAATGACTAATAATGAGTACTTAAATCGTGCACCCATGCGCATACAAAATAATAAATATATGTCAAGCGCTTCAATAAATAAGCATGTCACAATAAATATTGGTACCGCACCTAAGAGGCGTGCCCATCAAAAATGATAATTTCTTCTAAATAACTTGAATATACTTGATCGCTCAGTGCTTCCCACCGCCACCGCTACCTACTCTACACATCAACTGAAGGATTCACAATTGTTAGAAAATAATAAAATTAAAGTGAAAAAAGTGAAAAACTAGGAGTCTTCAGCTACAAAATAAATAAATAGGTTGGAACTATATCCTAACCTTAATTTAATACGAGTGCGTACTCTAAACTCATATACATCCATTAATTTAAATATGTATTTTGTGGAATCACCCACTATAGAATCACCCACTTGCACATGAAATTAATGTGATGCCCAAAAAGGACAGGCGTCCCCATCAACTTTTCGCACAAGGAATCCACCTTGTCTATAAGCCTTGGTAAATAAATATAATTTAACGAAATCCACCACAAAGTCGTTAATAAAGAATGGGGATTTGGTATACCTGGAAAAGTATCTAAAGTAGTGTCGTTATCATCATTGTCTTTCATGAAATCTGGAATTTTTTCATGGTCTTCATCTTCAATTGCTCTCTCAAATAGTTTATGTGAACAATTGGATTTTTTGATTAACAATTCACCACTAGATGTCTAGGTTGATGGCATTTATAACAGACTATGGATTTGGCTTTAGAAACATTGTTCATAATAGCATAAAGTTTAAGAATATTGGGATTTGGCTAAAGAGATGGCTTAGGATTTGGATTTTTGTTTGATGGTAAAGCACGGGGTCATGTCCAAGATTTACGGAATGAAGATGGAACAAAGCGATTTTGATTAAATCTTCGAAAGTTAGAATTGAATTGCTTTCTACTGAAGTTACCATTGTTTGAGAATTATGGTGGTCACTTCTCTAGTCCTCCAATTTTGTCTTCAGCATCATAGGCCAAGGAAATTGCATCCTCGAGAGTCGTTGGCTTGAAAATGTTCACTTCTGCATAGAAGTAACCAAGCAAACTAGACATAAACTTGCACTTATTGGTCACCTCGAGTACATCTTTGAGCATTCGAAGTTGCAATAAAGCATGTCAAAAACGCTCAGCATATTGTGAAATAGACTTGTGATCTCTTTGCTGCAAAAGATCCCACTGTTTGATTACTTTTTGGTGGAATTGGGATGGAAGAGAATTCTGCAAAAGAATCCATTGAATCGTGCCCATACAATGCTTGAAAAGGGGTCATCTGAATGCTTTGTTGGTAAGAAGCATTATAGGCAAACTCAACCAATGGCAAATATTGAATCCACTTTTTTGGGTTCACGGTAGCAGTGTGCCCTAAGCATATCTTCAATGACTTGGTTGACTCGTTTTGTTTGACCATCGGATTGGGGATGGTAAGCTGTACTGAAATAGAGTTGAGTCCTAATGCCCTCCAAGATAGCCCTCTAGAAGTGTGAGGTGAAGACAGAGTCACGATCACTAATGATTCTTCTGAGTAATCCATGTAGTTTGAAAATCTCCTTGATGAATAACCTTGCAATGTCTGAGGCTTTATAGTTTGTCTTAATACGGATAAGATGTGCAACCTTGGTGAGCATATCTACTATGACCATAATGGAGTTGTATCCTCCCTGAACTTGGGGCAGGCCAATAACAAAGTCCATACTAATGAATTCCCATTTCATTTTAGGAATGTCAAGTGGCTGCAATTTCCGTGGCATTTTGACATGTTCTACCTTAATTCATTGATAAGACAAACATTCAGTGACATATTTGAGAACATCACCTTTGAGCCTATCCCAATAATAGCTCTTCCTGACCACATTAAGGGTCTTGGCATAGCCAGGATGTCCTGAGAAAGGGGAGTCATGGGCTTCCCAAAGTATCTTCTACTTGAGTGATTGGCTTGCCGGGATACATAATCTTGTCCTATAGTAGGCAAGTCCACTATTGATAGGTTGGGTCTTGATCTTGTCCATGTAGCTTCGGGTCTTGATCTTTGATGGGGATCTCCCTTAGCAATTTATGATAAGTTGGGTCATGATATGCCTCTTCTCTAGCTAGCTCAAGAATTGGGTTGTTTGGCATGGATACCTTTGTAGCTAGAGATATTGCTGTTGATGGATCTTGTAATATCAAAGAATTTAGAAATGTATTGCGACTGAGTGTATCGACAACTACATTCTCCTTTCCAGTATGGACTGAGTGTACTTCAATCCATCGACGTTGCCTCATATTGAGCTCATTCTGGGTGAAAATCCATTGATGACTCTTGTGGTCCGTCACTAAGGTAAATTTGTTACCCAGCAAGTAGTATCTCCAAATTTTGAGAGCATGGATGACAGTCACCAGCTCCAGATGGTGGGTAGCATAGTTCCTTTCATGATTCTTTGATTTCGTTGAAGAGTATGCTACGGGATGACCTTCTTGTATGAGCACACATCCCAAGGCAAGTGCACTGGTATCAATTATCACTTCAAACTCCTTACTAAGATCAGGAAGTTTCAGGATGGGTGATGATACCAAGATTTGCTTTAGTTTGTCAAAGTTGGTCTATTCAGCAACAAGTGACCATACAACTGATACTTGCTTCTTTAGTAGATCAGTCAGAGGTACTGCAATCAAAGCATAGTTTTTTATAAAGACCCTGTATGATCCTACCAATCCAAGAAAACTACATGTTTCTTTGACAAAAGTTGGTCTTGGCCATTCCAAAATGTCTCTGACCTTGGCTGGATCTATTGAATTTCCTTCCGCTGATACAATGAATCCCAGATATTCAGTCTGTCGCTTGAAAAATACACACTTCTTCTTCTTAGCATAGAGCTTGTGTGCTCTCATTGTTTCAAGAACAATGTGAAGTTGGGGTTCATGATCTTTTTCTTGCTTAGAGTAAACTAGGGTATTGTCAAAGAAGACGAGTACGAAATCATCAAGATAGGCCTGAAGATATCCTACATTAACCTGTTGAAGGTAGCAAGAGCATTTGTCAGCCCAAATGACGTGACCAAGAATTCAAAGTATCCATACCTTGTACTGAATGCAGTCTTCGGGATATCTTCTTCCTTGATCCTTATCTGATAGTGTCCAGACCTGAGATCTATCTTAGAGAAGATATTCGCACCTTGAAGACGGTCAAGAAGTTCATCTATCCTTGGAATGGGATATCTGTTTTTAATGGTTGATTGATTCAACCCTCTATAGTCAATGCATAACGGAAGTGTTCCATCTTTCTTCTTTTGGAACAACACTGGAGCTCCCCATGGCGAACTGCTAGGACATATGTAGCCTTATTCTAATAGTTTCTTGAGTTGCTTCTTCAGCTCAATCGCTTCCAGGATGGACATCCTATATGGTCTCCTTGCGATTGATGCAACTCCTAGCGCCAGCTTGATTTCTTGATCAAATTTCCTTTGAGGAGGAAGTTATGCTCTTCAGGAAATACGTCTGCGTATTCCTTTAACCATAAAGGTTCTTCTCTAGATTTCTGATTCGGATCTAGCTTATTTAGTTTAATCAAATAGACAGGTAGGCCTTTCCTAACTCCTTTTATTATCCGTGTTGCTTTTACCAGCTGAATTTTTAGCTTACCAGCCTCTCCTTGAATTGTAACTAGTTCCCCTTCACAATTTCGAAAGGAGACTTGTCCCTTTCCACAGTGAATGTGGGCATCATTGGGTATTAGCTAATCCATTCCGAGCAAACATTCGTGGACACCTAGGTTCATTACCTTGAATCTGACTAAAGTCGACTTTCCACCTAGTAGAAACTCCACCTTAGCAGTTTGCCTGGTACAAGAGACCTCTCGACCATTTGTTAATTCCACAAGTAAGGTAGGTGTATATTTTTTGGTTATTCCTAATCTTCTTGCACAGGCTGGTGAAATGAAGGAATGTGTACTGCCACAATCAATCAAGGTTTTGAAGCTTTTACCTTGATAATTCAATGGAGTTTGAATCATCGAGAATTGGCGATCCAGGCCTTTCTTGTGAAGAGCGGCGTGAACCATTGCTCTCTCAATGTCTGCTTCCATGGATGGATCTTCTTCATCACTCAACTCCTTGTTGGCAACACTGGAGGTTCTCCCTCTGGCCCTGACGGTGGCTCCTTGTCCATGGGTGGCTCCTTGGAATGGCCCTTGACGTTGTCCTCTACTAAGCTTGGGACATTGCCTTTTAAAGTGACCAGGCTCTTGCAATGGAAGCAACGGAGATTGCGGCCATTACCTTGTGTAGGAACGAAATTGTTAATAGTGTTCGCCCTAGCTTTCTTCCTTTGTCCCTGGTTTTGGCCCTTCGCTCTCTTAGTCTGAGATCTAAGCTTTCCCTTGTTCTGATCCATGTAAGACCAAGTCCTGTTATTCCTTGGCTTGGACTACACCTCCTATATTATTGGTGTAGCTCGAATGAGCGCGTCTTGAAGGTCCATTGGGCACATTGATTCCAAGTGAGTGTTTATGGGTGGGTTTAACCCATCACAAAACTTTGACACCTGTTGTGTCATATCCATTTGTGGCGCGTATTTTAAGAGAGAGACGAATTTTGAATAGTATGCATCTAGGGATAGTCCAAGCTGCTTTAATTCATAGAATTTGTTCATCTTTTGTGTGCAATAGGCAGGTGGTAGATATCTTCCTTGCACAACTCTTTTAAGCTTCTCCCAAGTAACTGACCCTTCCGAGATCCCTTGGTCTTTGCACCATTGTTTCCACCAAAGTCTTGCTTCGACGGTAAGCTTCACTTTCGCGAGCATAGCTTGGTTAGCGGGTGCAGTACCTGTTGCCTCGAAATAATATTCCATAGATTTGATCCAGACCTCGGCATTAGTTTGGACGGTACGTCCTTTACCATCTAATTCGGGTGGCTTGATTTGTTTGAGAAGGAACTTCTTCTCTTGAATTACAGCTGTATTTAGTGCAGGGGTCAGACTAGGAATCTGCACTTGAGGTTGTGCCTGGGAAATAAGATTCTTTACGTTAAAGACTTGCTAAATGTTTCTCAAATTACATTAATATGCCCAATTTAGCTTTTAGCCAAGTGACCTAATCACTTAACTCCTTTACCAACACTTACAACCAAGATAGACAGTGATAAAAAAAATCTTATTCATTCATGTGGGCATAGCCCTTTCAAGTACATTTATTTTGGAAAGGTTTGAACAAGCCGATAGGCACATCAGTTTTTAGGGGACTAAGTAATAATATGGAGTGGGGTCATGGATTTTCAGGAATCGATAGGTCATAGGAAGCTTGGGGTATCCCTTCCTTTGATACCCGTTTCTCTCATAACATCCCAGCACCTTGATTTTGTCGGCAGGTATTACTCGAGTCACTTCTTTGTACACATACTTGTTTTGTTTGACTTTCTACCTGTTTATCTCATAATATCCCAGCACCTTGATTTTGTCGGCAGGTATTACTCGAGTCACTTCTTCGCGTTTGTGTGAGCCTCCGAGATATATAGATTCACGATCTTTAAATCCTCCATCCACTTGATTCACTTTAAGTTGGTCCGAAGGTACGCAAGTCGGTGGGCCGTTATGTAATATTTTTTTGATTCACCTGTCCATCTCCGTTCCATCTACAAGGGTTAAGGATTGTAGATACGAAATATTCATCATGCCTAGTCTCCGTCGAAAATCCGAAGCAAGCATTGCTGTCATAAACATAACCTAGAACACCAAAAATTTGTCCATGCTTCGCGACTTTGCAGGACAACATCCATAAGTAAGTAAGGAAATGTTCTTAACAACAACATTGCTCTATTTTCCCTCATTAAGATTCCTTGTAAATATTAGATCCTATTGGTTCGCTCTGATACCAACTGTAACGTGTTCCCCTATCCATTTGTAGGACACGTCTTAGTAGCCTATCGGGAAGAGAGTCTAAAAAGCGTCGCCCGACACTCACAAGGAATGTCACGGGGTTTGCGATCTAGGTTTTCTCAGTGTGCCACCCACAAAGCGGAAGCATTCTGGTCGTTCCCACTTAGGATCAGGGTTTTCCTAATGGTCAAGTTCCTAGAAGGTAGCTAGCGTCGAGCCCTAGACGAAGTACTTTGCGCAGAAACATCAGGGTCGAAGTGGATTTATACTGCACTTGTTTCAAGGAGAATGGAAAACGAGAGGGATGCGAAGCTCAATCTCTCTACTGGTAAGGCATAGTCCCATTCCGTTCCCCTAAAACAGCATAAATCGGGACTCTAGTTGTATAGATTCTAAGCCATTGTTACCTCACAGTCAATTCCTTTGAGAAAAGTTCCTGGCCAACCGGGACTACCCTTCCATAGGACAGAGTGAGGGTCACATCCACCGCACTTTCCTCGGGTTGCTTTAGTTATCTAGTTACTTACCACATTTAGTTTGACAAGCAAAAACAGCTTTCTTAATTAGCCAATTAATCACCGGTTCCTTCACGTAACTTAGACACTGACACAGAAAAACATTGTCAAGCAAGTTGCTTTTTCAACATTTGATCTTTATTTATCAGTCTTTGGAATACATCAAATAACCTGCCCCAAGGATATTCCAGCAATCCTCAAGGATCGCTATTCCAAGTTCTGCCCGTTGACTAGTATGCGGGCCTCAAGATCCCATCTCGAGTCATGTTGGCCTCTTGTGCAGGATCCGGAGGCAAGGAATTTATGGCCAGATCCTCCCTTGGCACCCAAGCATCCTCCTGCTTCAAGTAGCACCCACGGAGAGACCTCTCGCGGCAGGTTCGGTCTATGTACTCGGCACGGCTAACAACCCCCTTGGATAGGGTCAGTCGGAGGTAAATGGTATTGCCTCTCCCTCCAGGCTTTCAATCTGAAGCATTAGTTATTTTTCCTGAATTAGTTCCTTGAGCAAAGAAGTACAAATAGTGCACCTAAGTGTACAATCATGAGCATCCCAGCAGTCGTTTGTACGGCCAACTGTAAAGGTGAGATTCCTTCTCCCCGAATGCTTCCAGCATTTGATCCTGGATCAATCGCAACTTGGCAAGATCCCAAGGGTTTCCTAAGATGAGTTACTTGTTTACCCTCTTTCCTTGGGTTAGGTTTTATACCCTGTTGACCCAAATTTTCAATACCTTAGGTTTCCTTATATTACGGTCAATAAATCCTAGGAAATCTCGTCACCCTAACTTGGTTGGTCAACTACTTTCTTGGCAAATTCGTAACTCCCCTAGCTTGGCAGATAATTCCAAGGAAGAGTGATGTAGTAGGATGATTACTCATCCTCTAGAAAATTAGACTTGTACTTGGAACTCGCCAAACTTGGTCTAAGGAGTGGCAATAATATTTCATGATTTAGACACAAGACCATACGACATTGCAGCTTGTTGCACGAGATAAATGTCAGCACCTAATTTGTGGGTTTATTTTTCTCATCACATGTTATTCCTTGGTCAAGAATACCTTTGGTCAAGATGTAGGGATTGGGAGTCTTATTGACCCAATCCAAAACCCTAACCCTACTAGGCCAATAAACGTTTTGGTGCTAGGGTCCCTAAGTTCCTTGCGGGAGTCTAGCATTTGGTCAACTGATCCTTAGGGTGAGAACCCTAGATCTTTCTTGCACGGCGATTAAATAGTCCTAACATTTCATGGATGTGGGTAGGACCTTTAAGATTGGAAGTATTAAATTGGCATCCCAAGTGCGATACTAGGCAGAATTTTATCATAGCTTAACCCTACCTAGCACATTGAGGTGATCATCATATGCTAACTAATCATATCTTTATGATTCTTATATAAGCTACTCAATTATACGTGAATTACTTAGTTAATCTAACCAACCCACGATTAAAGATGATCTTCCCTTTTAAAGATGCAAATACTTTCTAAAAGGTGTAAGTAATTGCAAGATGAATGAGATGTATCATTCCATGCAATTCAAGACCAAAGACCTTTTTGCCTTTCTGCAACTAAAGGATCTATGGTGATCTTTCTTTCCCTTGCCCTATACTATAATGATTGATATTCAAAGCTAACTCTTATAAACCCGAACGTTGATGCATCGAATTCAAGCTTTAGAATTTTAATGAAGATGCATACTTTCCCAAATTCAAACTTTGATAAAAGATCTCTATGCATGAGCGAATGCCATGAGTCCATCATTGATTTAATCCTTCCTTTATCACTTAATCCAAACTAGAATGTAATTATCATCGCATGCAATTTGCAAGGCTCATAAATCCTTTCCATGAATTGCAACTACTCGTACATCATTTAATGGCGTCCACGATTATCTTATACACGAGTCACAACTAAGAAATTATTACATAAGTGCATTATGTGTTATATGCCCTATCCTTTGCGCGTTGCAACAAGGATACCTTTGCACAATTCTGTCGTTTTAAATATGCATCATACATTCAGAATTGCAACTACCCTTGACCATGGAAGTGCAAGCAATTGCAAATACTCGACATGCAACTAAATGTTGTAGAACGAACAAGTATATGGATGTCCCAATGCATTTAAAATTCCCTATGATAATTAAACATGCTTAATGCAACCTTTCCATGTGGGAATAATATTCGGAACCTGGGCATTCAATGTCGGGGCGTTGTCCACTCTCGTGCTTTGGGTGGAAGCTCCTACGTGTACTCGTCTGGCCTTTTGTTTAGGAGCCATTAAGGAAGTAGATTTCGACTCAGCAACTCTCCCTTGGTTCACTTATGCGTTTTGAAGTCTCTCTATCCGAGATCTCCTCTTCCGCGCAGGACACAGGCCTTGCAAGAGACGGTTTTAAAAAAAACCAAGGGCAGGGGTGAACTAGACCTAGGGAAGCTTCAATTGAAGCTTCCAAGCTTCTGCAACATAGGGAGATGACATGGATGGGGTGATGATTGTGAAGATGACGATGATGAAGATGAGGACGACGACGATGATGATGATGATGATGATGATGATGATGATGATGAAGGCGACGGGGATGGCAACAGCCTACGACAGTGGCAGTTCTGGCGGCGGCGGCAGGAGGGTAGCACAACACGATCCCTTTCTTCTTCCTCCCAAGCTTGGGAAGGGAGGTTTATATAGATTGAAGGGGGGGTAGCCACACAAGTGGTAGGTAGCATGCTTCCCCTCCCCATGCTCCTCCATAACACCTACTCAACACATACTCCCTCTCCCACCATGCAACGGTTGAAGGGGAGGGATTTCTTTTTTAAAAAATTACAATTAATTCATTATCTCTTTTGTCCCTTGAAGCGGTGTTTCTGCATGGGCTATGGATTTTGAGCCACGGCTTCCTATACACGATGCGGGGCTGGTGTTTGTTAATGCATGAGGGTGGAGCAACTCTTAGCCCAAGGTTTTTCTGTTGTGGGAGGTTACTTTGAACCCCTTTTTCATGAGATCTAGGGTCGTTAATATTTCGTTGCGGAAATACTACACCTTGTGGGAAGACGAAGCTTCTCATTTTCAATCTTTTACTCTTTTAATAGCTCTATTGAAAACTTATGTCAAATATTCTCTAGGGTTCTCAAGTTTGTTGCCTTGTTGTAGCTCTCTTCATCTACTTATCATTGTTTCAAGGCAAGAGACCTACAACATGCTTACCTTCTTACCCACTAATTTGTCTCAACTTTGGCATTATCTCTCTCCTCAATCAACTTCTTTTACTGCATAAGACTAGCAATAGCATGACATTTATCTGGTGAATGCACTTGCATAAAACTAAAACCACTCTACCCTTTTGAATTTAGTATGGTTGAATTTTTTGCAATAATATTCAAACATGAAAGACAATCATAAAACCTTGCAATGCTTTTACATCCTAAAATAAACTATGAATTTCCAACTCTTTCTCTTTCCTATAAACACAATTCTTAATAGCTCTATACATTCCTACAACTCTAATAACTTACCAAAACTTCTCTAGATAGACCAAGAAATCCACAAGAAAGAGCAACAATGTCTAAAGGTGAGAGATTTTCCCTTTAGATATTACCACTATTTCAGCTACAATGGTACTCAATGAAAATTTGGCTCTTTTGGGGGCAATGCATAATCCAATAGTGTATCCCTTTTCCATGAGTGGTTTACACAAACTCTTATAATTATACAACCCATTTCCCATCTTTACTTTTGATGCATGCATAGAGAGATCCATGATCTATGACTTTGGTTTCCATACATGCAAAAGTAATATAGGGCTATCCCAAAATAATAAGATAAAAGCAAGAATCCTACAAGAAAATGTGGTGATCATCCTGGATGTTTCCCATGAAAACCTTGTTGTTTGTGTAGGTTACTGAAGGGGTTCACTATATAGAGATTCTATATATTACATGCATTCAAGTCATATTTATAAATATCCTTATTTGTGAAGTTTTCTTCAATAAAGCACAAAATTTTTATTCAATCTATAAGTAACCCCTTTATATGATACCCTTTTGTATGTAAAAAATGTTTAAAAATAGTTTTTTTAATCCTTGATTTTAAATTTAGGTGGCACATATATATACTCATGAATGACCCCCTTGAGATAGGTTGGATTTAACTCCCTACTAGTATTATTAGCAGCACGTGTCCCCAATCCATGTTCTACATCCTCAAATAAGCT
The DNA here is from genome assembly GCF_053477565.2 of Lygodium microphyllum. NCBI lineage: Eukaryota > Viridiplantae > Streptophyta > Polypodiopsida > Schizaeales > Lygodiaceae > Lygodium > Lygodium microphyllum. The sequence goes on along the minus strand of NC_141153.1, from coordinate 118,617,095 downwards.
ATGAATAATTATATTTATCTTAGAACCATGAGCAACCAAAGCAATGCATGGTGTCTCTACCTAATCAATCTTGATCACTATCTTTGCAGTCACATGGATCCAATGGTTTGTAGAATAATGGTTGTGGGATAACAACATCATTAAAAGTACTCTTTGTATTCATCTCTTCCATATGAATGCCTTGCATGTGGTAGGCTCCTCCTACTCTATATGATGGCCTAGTTTGGTCCACCTAGAAAGTGCCTCTTCCTATCTCTCCATGAGACTCTTGCTTTTCCATCCAAAGAATTTCACCTAACATGAATTTGACTTTACTATTCAAGAGTCTCTCTTCCTATACTCTCTTCACATCATCATTAACTCTATATCTATATACCCAAGTCATTCAACAATTTTAGAGCCAAACTGCTTCATATGCAACTAGTGCTGCACCTCTATACTTTGCTTCTCTACTAGAGAGAGAAATTGTAGGTTGTTTTTTGCTACTCCAATTAATCATTCTACTTCCAAGTCTAAAAACATATCCACTTGTCAACCATCTACTATATAAATAGCCAACCCAATCACAATACATATATCCTCTCAAGTTAAGAGGTTTTCCAAGCTCATAAAATAGCCCATGCCTAGATGTACACTTATCATACTACATAATCCTCCTTACTACATCCAAATGACATTTTCATGGCTTCTACATAAACTAACTAATCAACCCCTTTGAGTAGCTAATGTCAAGGCACATAATAGTAAGATAGATAAGGCTATCTACCATCTACTTGTACATTGTAACATTCTCTATCTCATTGCCAACATCAACTCCAAGATTTATATTCTCGTCTAATGGAGTTTCCATGGGCTTAGAGTCTAGCATTCCATTTGTAAAATATCCTATCTAGATTGCTTTATTAGTAGCCAAATCCCTTGAGGTGTATTCACTACCTCAATACCAAGAAGGTCCTTTAGCTCTCCCAAACCTTTCAATTTGAATTCAACCTATAATATAAACTTAATTTTAGCAATGCTAGAATCATTATCTCTAATGATGATCAAGTCATCCTTAACATAAATGACTAAGAAGACATAACCTATATCTATCTTCCTCATGAGCAGACTATGATTTGCATCCCCCATATGAAATCCAAGTTCCTATGCCTAAGAGTTGATCCTAGCATTCCATGCTCTTCATGCTTACTTCAAATCATAATGTGTCTTTTTCAACTTACATACATGATTAGAATAATCTAGATGTACCTAACCCTGTAGGTACTCCTTGTATACTTTCTCAACTAGATTTATCAATCAAGAATGCATTTTTTACATGCATCTACCACAGTTTCCATCCTTTAGATGCTGCCAAAGCAATGCCAATTCTCATAGTTGCCATTTTAGCAACCAAGCTAAAAGTGTCCTCATTATCAAGTTCATACTACTACACACAACCTTTGGCACTCATCCTTACTTTGAATCTTTTCAAATATCCATTTTCTTTGCATTTCACCTTGTAAACCCATTCTTAGCCTATGGGTATTTTACTTTCAGATAATTTGACTAAATCTCAAGTATAATTTCCAACCAATGTAGCATACTCTTCATCCATAGCTATGCACAAATTTTTGTCAACAACTACTTCATTAAATTTTGTAGGCCCTTTATAACTAAGTACTTTTACAATATAGGAAAAGTTTTTAGCTAAAGACCCACTATAAGTCAAGCTATCAATATTCTTTGTAACTTTCTCCGATATTCTCAATTGTGGTACATTGTGAGACTCCCTTTCATGAGGTGGTGCATACTTGTTTTGCTTAACTCTAGGAGTAGTCAATGATAGTATACCAAGTTTACTTTCTAAGTTATAAAACCCAAGGAAATCATCACAAAAAATAAGTGGCCAAGTAACATCTTCAAATATTTTCCAATTTCCTTTATACAACCTCCTCCTTACTAAAATATCCATGTCAATGGACATAGAACAATGACTGTTCAAGCAACCTTTCCTTGTATTAACCGAAGAGGATGTGTCTCCTATAGGCCCATAACAATGGTCTCTATAGTGAAAAATTTAGCATGAATATCATCTAGTGGCCCATAAAGAAATAACCACATTTTTAATCCCATACCAAGAAGAGAGCTCATCAAATATAACATCTCTTCTAAACAATCTCTCATGCGTAGAAAGATTGTAGCATTTCTGTACTTTCCTATCCCTTTCATAGCCAACAAAGATAGACTTGAGTGCCTTCAAATCAAGCTTCTTCATTTTCTCATTTTTCACATGCACATGACAAATACATCCAAAGTCTTTTAAATGGCTAATATCAGGTTTGTATACCCATATAGTTTCTCATATGCCATAATGTCATGAATACCAATTATAGGAGTCCTATTTAAGACATACACAATAATGACAACTACTTCAACCCAATAATAGTTTGGAAAATTCTTATAATTTAACATAGCTCTTGTAGCTTCCATAAGCACTCTATTTTTCCTCTTTGCTATACCATTTTGTTGTGGTGTATGGCAGCATATATGTTTCCTTTTGATTCCATGCTTAGCCGATACATGTCAAATTCATGTGAGACGTGTTCATCTCCTTCATGTAATCTCAAGCAAGAGACGTAAGATCCAAAACATTTTTGAATATGACTTTTAAAATCCCTGAAGACATCCATTACTTCATCCTTATGCTTCAAAATATACAACCAAATTTACTTGCTATAATCATAAATGAAAGAGACATAATACCTTGCACTACTAAATGATGCATTATGTGCTAGAACCCAAACATCTAAGTGTGCTATTTGCAATGTTCTAGTGTTGTTATTGACATTTCTATCTTGAAATGAAAACTTATCTTTCTTTTCAAATTAGCTTGCTTAACATATGTGTCCTAATTCCATATACTTGAATCTTGAAAGACTAAGTATATCTTTCTACTGCATAGTTTTTGGCCATTGTATATTAACATACCCAATGCACTTATGCCATATTTTAACATTCTTATTTCACTATCATGAGCAAACATGGTTGCCTTTAGTTAAAAAATAGTGGTATCTAGAGTAAACACTCTACCATTTTGTTTATCATCTTACAACCATTCCCATTTTCTTCTATGAAATATTTATGTATATTGAATCTAGCTTGCAGATTCTACTTAGCGATTTGTCAAACAAATAGTAGGTTTTTAGCCATAGATGGTACATATAAAACATTACAGAGACTCGTTTTCTTTCCATCATGTATGACTAAGGGTACAATGCCTACTTGCTTAATTTCATGCTATGTATTATCACCTGCATATGCATAACCATCAGCTCTTATAGTCATCTCATCAAACCATTCTCCATGTGGGGTCATATGATTCAAAGAACTTGAGTCAATGTGCCATTTCTCATAAGCCTTACCTAACCTAGATATGTCTTTTGATACATGTGTCATGGCAAAAAATCTATTGGATTGATCATCATTAGTATTACCAGATGATGCATAATGATCATGTTGTTAGCCCTTAGTGTGATCAACTCCAATTCATCATGTAGTAAGAATGCAAGCAACTCATCCTAATCAGGAAGTTTATACCCAATGCCTTTGTAAAAATATTAACTATCTAATCCTATGTGCTGATATATAGCAAGCTAGCCTCCCCTATAAGTATCTTCTCTCGCACAAAGTGGCAATGCCTGTAAATGTGTTTTGTTCTAGCACAGAACACCAAGTTCCTAGCTAACTATATGTTTCTTATGTTGTCATAATGAATGAGAGTGGAACCATCTCTTCGTACATCCAAATCACCCAACTTTTGCAGCCATACCACCTCATATCTTCTCATAGCAACACCTCTCTACTTAGACTTTATACCCCTTAAAGCAACTACAATTTTCTTTTTCTTGCTCCACATAAGTGTTATACTACAAAGGAAAAACATGAATTTGTTGGTAGATATTTTGTTACATATGCTTCCAACCCAATTTGTATTTGTGTATCCAAATACATGTATATCCTTATTAGCCTCATTAAAAAGTCTAGAATGCAAACTAGGCTTAACATATCTCAATATGCATCTAATTGCATCCAAATAAATCTTTCTAGGCATTTGCAAAAATTGATTGAATAGGCCTGGCCTTGTAATAGTCATGTAAATTAAGCTCCCTACTAGTATCCTCCTGAACATAGTAGGGTTTTCTATCTCATCCTCAATATTAACACTCGACATCACATTTTTCTCCAATGGCACTAAACAAGGCTTACACACTATCATACCATACTTGGATAACATATCCAAGCCATACTACGTTTGGGATAGCCATATATCATTTTGAAAGAGGCTTACACATTTTCATACAATACTTAGGAAATATATCCAAGCCATACTATCTTTGGGACAGTCATATACCATCATCAAATTTGAATGCATGAATACTAAGAAAGTATCGTAGCTCACCTAAATCCTTCATCTCAAAACTCTTCTTCAAATGGTCCCTATCTTCTACAATTCCACTATTTGTTAGCCGTAAGGATCAAGTCATCCACATAGATGACTATGATAACGAAATCACCATCTATCTTTCTCACATAAAGTGAGTGATCATCATCAAAAACATAAAAGCTAATGTTTTTAAGATACTCTCCAGTCTTGTAAGACCATGCTCTAGCTACTTACTTTAGCCCATAGAGCACCTTCTTTAACCTATACACATATGTGGTATGCTCTAAATCCTCATAACCTCATGGCTACATCATATACATCTATTCTTGCAATTTTGTGTGTAAGAAGACATTCTTGATATCCATTCGGTGCAAAATCCTACCTTTGGCTACTATCAAAGCAATCATACATCTAAAAGTTGCCATCCTAGCAACTATATTGAATGACTTTTCATAATCTATGCCATATGCTTAAGCATAGCCTCTTATAATTAGCCTAGCCCTATACCTGCTAATAGAACCATCTACATTATATTTAATTTTCTAGACTTACTTACATCTAATATCTGTCTTTCCCTTAGACAATCGTACTAGATCCCAAGTCTTATTAGCTTCTAATGCAACCATCTCCTCATCCATTGTTGCATTCTAATGAGCATGACCAATAGCATGACCAACCATCTAACTGTACTAGACATGCATACCACTTAATCACTTAATGGATCCTTTACATTACCATGTTCTCTCTATGGACTTAGTATTCTAACTTAATGAATACCAAGCTTATCATTCAAACCCTTTTAACTATTGGAATCTCCATCAAATCCCAAATGACTAGCAAACACATCATTACCATCTGAGACTTTCTTCTTCCCTTTGTCTTTACCTACAATACTAGTAGATACACATGAAGATGTTGGACTATCCCTTAGTCTCCTAAACTAAGGGCTAGTTGTTTGTAGATGTAGTACTAGATAATGTTTCTAGTTCATTAAGGCTCCGTGATTCTTTCTTGTCTTTCTACACACAACTCTCATCATCATCAACAACATACAATGTATAATAGGATTATAAAAATGATACCCTTTCTGCTCTAAAGAGTATTCAATAAAAATATATTCTTCAATCTTTGGGTCAAGCTTCTTTTGCAACTCATTTGAATCATCACTCATTTATACATAACTTGAATTTTGTGAATTATGCATCTCTCCAAACCATTCAACATGATTGGTTATATAATTGGATACACTTGAATCAACATACCATACATTATCATGCATATCCTTTTCTATAATAGCATTCACCATATTACACTACATAATAAAGTCACTTTTTTTTGTCTTCATTTTGTCATGAAGACGATGCACAATTCGCTTATTGCAATTTACTACTATGGATATCATTCTTAGCACAACAATGAGCTATAATATAACCTATTTTGCTACAATAGTGGAAAACAATACCAAAATTACTAGTCTCTATTCTACCATCCACCTTTTTCTCTAGAGCTCCCCCTACCTCTAAAGTTTCAATAGCCTCCCAAAACCTACATTTCATCAACGATTGATTGAACTTGTTTTGTTGGTTATCATTAGTATGTCCCATCACAGCATCTTGAGGAGGATATAACACATCCTCTTTGTGAGCTTGAGTAAAATGCATGGACCTATTCAACACTTTTTGCAGACGATTCACCATGCATGTTGATCTTTTCAATGAGATCACGAGAGAGACCAACTCATCAAAAACTAAAAATTGATTCCATACATAGACAAAAGTGAAAAATAAATTTTAAGGCTTTTCATTAGTATGACCATCTAAAGTATATGAAACCAAATCATCATCATTAGGTATTGTATCAATAGTTGCTAAGGTATGTGCAATGCTTTTGACTTTTAAAACACACTCATTTGTAGATAACTTTCTTATAGCGTGCTCGCTTGTCCATTTTGCGGGACCTGTCCTAGCAGCCCATCGGGAGGGGGGTCTAGAAGGCTCCGCTTGGAATTCGCAGGGAATGACACAGGGTTTGTGATCTAGGTCTTCCCGAGTCTACCTCGAGCGGAAGTGTCCAACCGTTCCCACTTCGGATCGACCTGTGGTCAAGGTTCCTTTCCTTTCAGCAAAGTCTCTAGGAAGAAGCTAGCGTCAACTTCATTGTCTTATTATCTCATCAATTGAGAAAAGTTCCCGACTAATCAAAACCACCCTTCTATAGGACAGACCTAAGTCACGTCCACCGCACTTTCCTCAGTTTTCTTTAGTTATCTAATTACCTAACACATTACATTCAACATGCAAAATCAACTTCCTTAATTTAACAAATTAATCACGGGTTCCTTCACGTAACTTAGGCACTGACATAAAAACAATGCCAAGCAAGTTCCTTTTTCTCTAATAACTGCTCTTTATTTATTAAAAAATCCCGAAGTACATCCAATATCACGCCTGAAGGCTATCCCAGCAATCTACAGGATTGCTGCTCCAAGTTCCGCCTGTTGACTAGTACACCGGCCTCGAGATCCCACATTGACCTCTTGTGCAGGATTTGGAGGCAAGGGATTTACAGCCAAAGCCTCCCCTGGCACCCAAACATCCTCCCGCTCCAAGCAGCACCCTTGGAGAGACCTCTCGCGGCGGGTTAGGTCCATATACCCGACGCGGCTAAAACCCCCTTGGATAGGGCCATGTAGACAGTCGAAGGTAACTGCTCATGCCTCTCTTTCAACCTGAAGCATTAAGTGTTTTCCTCGAATTAGTTCCTTGAGCAGAGAGATCAAGTAATGTACCTAAGTACAAGCACGAACATTTTGGAGGTCATTTGTCCAATCGACTGCTAAGGTGTAACTCCTTTTTTTTTTTCAGATGCTCCCAACATCCGATCTTGGGTCTTTTCCACGTCTTAGCGAGATCCCAATAATTCCCAAATAAGATTTCGTAAGAAAATGGCCTTGGTAAGATAACTTAATCTTGACTTGCCCTTTTCCCTTGGGTTTTACCTTAGGGTATCGTAATCCCCAACTCACTCATTAGCTGGTCAATCAAGGCAAGGGACATGCCTTATTCGCAATCCAACCAAGGGTCTTTTAATCTCTAATTCAAACCAAGCTCAGTTAACACATACGGCAGCACATGATTCTTCATTTAGACTTCCAAGATGCAGCCTAGATTTATGCGATCCTTTCAATTCTCTTGGTGCGGTTCTATGCAAGATTTTCCAATCAACCTTATTCCATCATGCACATTGTGCATTTAGTATAGTTGTACCTCCTAAACGACTTTTATCTTTCTTTATTCCTGGCAACGAGTACTTAGTTTTAATGCATCGGATCACATGTGATTTGAAAGTTTAGGGATTTGTCTAATGATGCAAGTATATCTCATGGACAGAAAATAACATTTCATGTGTTTCTTTTAACCATGATTGCGAAACGTGAATTCTAAATGGCTGTTCATGCACTGAACTGATTAAAAAACTATCATTTTATGTGAGGTAAGGCGATAACCTTATCATTTTATGTGAGTAAAAGCTATCATTTCATGTGAGGTAAGGCGATAACCTTATCATTTTATGTGGGTAAAAGCTATCATTTCATGTGAAGATGATAACCTTATCATTTTATGCATAAAATCTTATGCGAATTCCAACCTCTACCATTTCGTGCATGCAACTTAGTTCTTAGAGTAAACAAAACCCTATGCACAACATCAATCCTTTCATCCCTTCCACAAGAAATAATTCCTAAATTAAATTTTAACACTTAGAACCTGGGCTTGATTCGTGTGTGCTCCGTTGGTCGATCAGCTCGCCCCTCTAGCATTACTGGTGGCTTGGGCGCCTACGCTTCCCGTGACTTTCTTCTTGGGAGCCATTCATCTTGCGGAGATTTGGGCAGTGCGGATCTTGACGGGTTTTGGGTTTATAGGTTTGGTAGAAAAGACCGTTGGATGGGGGTCCTTCACCGAGAGAGTGGTTTGGGTGTGGCTTGTTGCGGTTACCAACTCGTAACATACCAACTCCCACTCCCATGGAATGTTACCAACTCCCATGGCTTGTTACGAGGTTAAAATAGTATACTTCGGTTAAGCCTAGAAGTATAAACTACATCTCGCACTATTAACCCATATCGCAATGAATCATCATGGAAAGTACAAAGCATGAAACGACTCTTACGAGGCATAAAATTTATGAAATTATCGTTGTTAATTGCATAAATTAGCAAGAAAAAGGTTGCTTATTTAGCATAAATTTTATCGCAATGAAAAGGAAAGATTAGTTGAAATTAACCTAACCTATGCCTGACCTCAAACCGATAAGTTAAGGTTGAAAATTTAATTTATGCATAGTCAACGAGTCATGTGGAAGTAATCTCGAAATTATCTTCTAGAGTTAACCAAATTGGCATAAAACTAAAACACCTAAGCCGCGGAGTACTCATTCCAAATAAGTTAAATTCCAAGAAATGCCTATACCTTAAATAGTTGCCCACATTCACTGAATGTAGGGACATTGAAATGTAATTGCAAAGTGAGCTAGGGTTTGTCCCTAAGAATCTTACAAGATGAAACTTGGAAACCCTAGGTCTAATGACGCCAGCCTAGTAACCTAAAACAGATTGTTTCGTGAATCCATTGTCTCATAGTTCGATGCGACGCTTGCGTAGCATGTGTGAAGTCATATGATCTTGTGATTGGATCACAAGAGAATGGCCAAATTCTCGAAAATAAGGTTGGCGGATCCTTGCGCAAGTTATCTTGCAAGAGGATGAATACTTTAGTATCCTTCTTGAGTTAGAAAGATTAATTGGAAACTAAAAACCAGCCGATAAACTGAAATAACTGATGAACTTAAGGTTTGACCAAGGCGGGTTAATAGGCTACACCCTAACCTAGGATATAGGGAATCTTGCCAAGTTGCAAGTCATCTCGGATCGAGTGCTGGATGCATTCGAAAGGAAGGATTCATTCCTTAGCAGTTTGCCACCAAAAATGATCAATGGAAATGTTTGTGCTTGCTATAGACTTTAGAGCACTATTTGGCTTTGTTTGATCAATGAATTAAAAGATAAATGAATATCTATACTTCAGGTTGAAGTCCTGAAGGGAGAGGCAGCCTCAGTTACCCCCGACTGCTTGCTTGACCCTAACCAAGGGGGTTGTTGACCGTGCCGGGAAAGTGGGCCGAACCCGCCACGAGAGGTCTCTCCGTTGAGCACTACTTGGAGCAGGAGGATGCTTGGGTGCCAAGGGGGGCTCTGGCCATAAATCCCTTACCTTCCAGGTCTTGCACAAGAGGCTAACGTGACTAGGGATTGGATCTCGAGGCCCGCATACTAGTCTATGGGAAGAAACTTGGATTAGTGATCCCTGTGGATTGCTGGATAGCCTTTGGGCGGATTGTGGATAAACCTACGGGCTGGACTCTTTGTATTTCAAAGATAAATATGATAACCTGTTAATAAGGAACTTGTCTGATATTGTTTTTCTATGCCAAGTGATAAGATTACGTGAATGAAGAAGTGCCTAACGGGTTAATTAAAGAAGCTGGTTGTTACATGTCCAACTAATGTGTTAGATAATTAAATAACTAAAACAACATGAGGAAAGTGCGGAGGATGGTCCATAGGTCCATCCTATGGATGGGTGGTCCCGGTTGGCCGAAAACTTTTCTCAAATCACGATGGACAGTAGGAAGAGCATCAAAGAACACGAACAACAAAAGCGTTGAACTAGAGTTATGATTAAACCCGATTTACGTTGTTTTAGGAAAACAGAATGGGACTATGACTTATGGCAGAGAGGTTGAGCTTTGCATCCCTCTCGTTTTGAATTCTCCTTGAACCAAGTGCAGCGTGAATCAGCTTCGGACCTAACGTTTCTGCGTAAAGTAGTTCTCTTGGGTCTAACACTAGTTGCTGTTAGGAAATGACCAATAAGGAAAACCCTAATTCAGGTCGATCCTAAGTGGGAATGGTCGGAATACTTTCGCTATGTGGCAGACGTGAAAAGCCCTAGATCGCAAACCTCGTAACATTCCATGGGAGTGCCGAGCGGAGCTTTCTAGACATCCTTTCCGATGGACTGCTAAGACGTGTCCTGAAAATACAAGTGGACACGTTACACTGGCTAAGCATCATGAATTCTCTATCAATAGTGGACTTGTCTACTATAGAACGAGAGTATGTATACCGGCAAGCCAGTCACTTAAGCAGAAGATATTGTGGGAAGCTCATGATTCCCCTTTCTCAGGACATTCTGGCTATGCCAAGACTCTCAATGCAATTAGGAAGAGCTACTATTGGGAGAGGCTTAAAGGTGACATTCTCAAATATGTCACTGAGTGTTTGTCTTGTCAACGTATCAAAGCCAAACATGTCAAAATTCCAGGAAAGTTACAACCACTCGACATTTCCCAAATGAAATGGGAATTCATCAGTATGGACTTTGTTGTTGGCCTACCCCAAGTTCAGGGAGGATACAACTCCATCATGGTTGTGGTTGACATGCTTACTAAGGTTGCACACCTCATTTTAGTAAAGACAAACTATAAAGCCTCAGACATTGCAAGGTTGTTTATCAAGGAGATATTCAAGCTACATGGGCTACCCAGAAGAATCATTAGTGATCGTGATTCTCTCTTCACATCACTTTTTTGGAGAGCTATCTTTGAAGCCATTGGGGCTCAACTCTGTTTTAGTACCGCTTACCATCCCCAAATTGATGGCCAAACGGAGCGAGTCAATCAAGTCATTGAGGATATGCTAAGGGCACACTGCTATCGTGAACCAAAAAGGTGGATTCAATACTTGCCTTTGGTTGAATTTGCCTACAATGCTTCTTACCAACAAAGCATTCAGATGACCCCTTTTTAAGCATTGTATGGTCATGGCTGTCGAAGTCCCCTAAGCTTCTCAGATCCAACCTTGAGGGTTGAACCTTCAAGGTAGATGTTGGAAGAGATAGATGATCAAGTAAAGTCAATAAGACAGGACATCCAAGCTACCAAGGATAGACAGAAAGCATGCACGGATTTGAAGCGTCAAGATAGAATCTTCAAGGAAGGAGACATGGTCTTCATTTGGGTATGCCCAAAGAAGAGTTCCCTATCCTTAGGAGACTGCAAGAAGCTAAGTCCAAGGTATTATGGACCATACAAGATCCTCAAGTGCCTAGGACCTAATGCTTATATACTGCAACTCCCTGAGAACCTAAAGGTTCATAATGTATTCCATATCAGCCTATTGAAGAAGTATGTACCTAATCCTAGCCATGTACTTGATGACCAACAAGTTGTAATGCCTAGCCAAGGAGTCCTTGAGCTATGGCCTGACAGGATCTTAGATGTTAAGGAGAGACAAGAGAGATCCAGAACCTTGAGAGAATGCCTCGTCCAGTGGAAAGATTATTCTCAGGAGGATGCCACTTGGATAGATGAGTGCACTCTCAACCATTAATATCCCCAGTTTATCTCGAGATGAGGACATCTCGATTCCTCCAAGGGGGAGAGAATGTAATATTTTTGTTGAAAAATATTATGTGCACACGTGAGTCTCATGCAATGAAAATGCCAGCATTGAAAATACGGACGGTGCGATTGTACACGACGTATCATCATTGGCAGAAACGAGACCAAAGTAAAAGAAACTGCATATATTCGAGTGAACCTCCTCTTGGGAGGAGATCAAGAGGAAATTGATTAATTTATGGAAAATTTTTTTAAACCCTTATTTCTGCCAACCGAACGCTATGCTGGAGGAGAGGGAGTAGGCGGGGATGACTCAACTCTCTTGCTGGAGGTCGTGGAAGGGAGAGGGGCCATGCAACTGGCCGCGTAGGGAGAGAGGTCTCTTCTCCCTACCCTATAAATACCACCTCTATGGGGTGAGTAAGGAAAGGAGCTGAGGGTCAGTCACTGCCAGGCCGAGAGAGGGAGAGAAGGAGCTGAGGTCGGACGCCGCCAGGATGAGAGAGGGAGGAGAGCTACGTTGCGCCATGAGAGGAGGAGGAGTTGCTGCCGTTGAAGAACCGCCGCTGCCATCCTTTTTCCTTCTGTGCCGCCAACAATCGTCAGAAAATCATCTCCTCTCCTCCACATGGAGTATCCCACGGCTACAGAAACTTCCAAGAAGCTTCTTGGAAGCTGGGGGGGCTCTCTAAGCCCCCTTTCTCATTGAAATTCCCACGCAAGGCCTTTTTAACTCCCGGGTTTCCTCAAAACCCTTTTCCCTTGTTTCCCCCCTAGAATTTAAGCCCCCTTCTCTTCCCTTATATCCTCGGGAATTGAGCACTTCCCCTTTTGCATCCCCCAAGAATCCATTTACCCCGGTTTTAAACCCTTCCCATGGATTCTCCACCCTAGTCTCTATAAAAGCCAACTCAGCCGGTTTTCAAAACCTTTCCATAGCATTTACACAAAACCTCTTTACCCCCAGTTTCCTTTTAAAAACCCTTCTTATAAATCCATTTTATCCCTTTCCATGAAGGCAATATTAAATCCCGAATTTAAAAGCCTTCATTTCATCTGTCACAAGGCCAATATCCTTGTTGGGTTTAAGGGCTTTCCCATTGAACCCTCCTAAAGATAACTTCTCGTTTCTCCAAGCTTCGAGGAAGAAGCCTATAAGGCCTTCTAAAGCCCGATTCCGAAATACGGTGCAATCGGTCAAGGAAGCCGAATCTCAAAGGGAGTTTCGCGTGCAAGGGAGACGGGCCAAGATCATAAGTTTGCGGCCAAGGCAAGAAGGTCGAATTCGCGATGGCCCCTAAAAAGGCACAAGGCGCAACCGTAGGAGGTTCATCTCCTAACATCCATGTGGACATTTCACCACAAGTCCATGTTTTCTTCCTAATTTTGATTTACGTCGTAATATTTCAACTGTGCATGGATCATTTATGGAATTAGGATGCACTTTTTTTATTGAAATACTTTGGCTAATTTAAAGGAAATAGCTCACAATTGAAGAATTCGGTCATTGGTATTTTTCAATGAAACGAACAAAAAAGAGCATGAGATCTCTATGCATTCTTAGCAAGTGGTTTTTATACATTGCAAAGTAACGAATTTAGATCAACTAATGACCATCTTTACAAGTCAAAATTATGGTAGTACACTTGGATTATGCATGGAAAGAATAAATCGCATGTCACATTATTAGAAATCTTTTCTTCGCAATGATTCATTAAAGAAGGTTGCTAATAACCATAGGAATTTGCAAGGAATGGAAATGATTCTAGGGCTGCATGAAGTAGATTAATCTCTAGGAAATTGGCATAAATCTCAATCAATTGCGTAAGTAGTTACGAAAGGTTGTGTAATGCTCATTCAACATACGAATAATTCATTCAGAAATGAAATTAGAAAAAGGCTGCATGGTTCGTTTTAACATAAACCCTAAAAGATTAGCAGCATGAATCGCGAATACATCAATGGAAATTACGCCGTAACTTAACATACACTTGGATCTTAACCAAAAAAGTTGGGGGTTGTAAATCTAATCATACGTAGGCAATGAATCGTTTATGGTATCGTAATGAAACTAGTTTTTTCTTCTCGTTGATCAATACAATATCTTCATAAATAGATAAGTATATTGTTTTACCCTAAACACCTAAACCACAAAGGAATCGCTTAGGAATGATTAAATTGATGCAACATATCTCAAATGCTAACTAGGATTTAGCATGTTGAGGATGTGACCTAGACGCACTTATTGCCAAGATGAAACTCTCATACCCTAAAGACCTGCCCACATTCACACAATGTAGGGATAATCGGACATACTTGCGAGAAACGATCTAGGGTTTTTACCCTAAGGATTGCTCACTAAAAGGATGAAACTCAGTTTGAATTGGAACCCTAGGACCAACGATGTCGGCCTAGTGAGATCACGAACGGATTGGATATGAAGACACCCTAACCCTGTTTCCTATCTAATCATGATTCCATGATTTGAAGACACCGTTCGATGGGTAAAATAGTCCCATGGATTAGATGTGACACTTGTGCAATGAGTTGCAGAGTTGCATGATCTTGTGGTTTGATCACAAGAGAATGACCGATTTGTTGGAATGAGATTGGCAGATTCTTGCGTAAGTTTATCTTGCAAGAGGATGAATAGTCATCCTAATATAGCACCTTTCTTGGAAAAGGTAACCAAGATAAGGGGATTAGTAAATTGCTTGGAAGCAAAAGACCAATCAGTAATTTGGAATAACATAGTTACTACTAATAGAACTTAAGGTATTGGTTAAGTTGGGTTAATAGGGTACGGCCCTAACCCAAGGACATAAGGGTTAATAAACAAACCCTTGGGGATCTTACCGAGTCACAATTGATCTCGGATCGAATGCTGGATGCATTTGGAGACAAGGATTCACTCCTTAGTAGTTGGCCAAAATAACGACCACTAGAAATGATTGTGCTTATAACAGTTTAGAGAGTACTGTTTGCTTTGTTTACTCAAGGAATTAAAGGATGAAAAGATATCTAATTCTTTAGGTTGAAGGCATGAAGGGAGAGGCAGACTTAGTTACCCCCGCCTGTCTGCTGACCCTAACCGAGGGGGTTATTAACCGTGCCGGGAAGGTGGACCGAACCCGCCGCGTGAGATCTCTCAGTTGAGCGCTACTTGGAGCAGGAGGACGCTTGGGTGCCAGGGGGGGCTCTAGTCATAAATCCCTCGGCTTCCGGGCCCTGCACAAGAGGCCAACGTGACTTGGGATTGGATCTCGAGGCCCGCATAATAGTCTACGGGTGGAATCTTGGATTAGTAATCCCAGTGGATTGCTGGATAGCCTTCGGGCGGATTATGGATAAGCCTACGGGCTGGACTTTATAAATGTATTCCAAAGATAAATTGTTTGACACTGTTTTTCTATGGCAAGTGTTAAGATTATGTGAAGGAACCGGTGTCCAATGGACTAATCAAGGAAGCTGTTTGATACATGTCCAACTAAATGTGGTAGGTAATTACACAACTAAAACAACTTGAAGAAAGTGCGGTGGATGTGGCCATGGGTCCACCATGGGTCCGTCCTATGAATGGGTGGTCCCGGTTGGCCGGGAACTTTTCTCAATCATGATGGATAGCAAGACGATCATTTCAAAGGACACGAACAACAAGGGCGCTGACCTAGAGTCTAAGTTAAAATGATCCCGATTTACGATGTTTTAGGGGAACGGAATGGGGCTATGTCTTATGGAAGAGAGGTTGAGCTTTGCATCCCTCTCGTTTCCCATTCTCCTTGAACCAAGTGCAGTGTGAATCCGCTTTGGCCCTGGCGTTTCTACGTAAAATAGTTTGCTCAGGGTTCGATGCTAGTTGCCGTTTAGGAAATAACCAGTAGGGGAAACCCTAATCCGGGTCAGTCCTCAGTGGGAACGGCCAGAATACTTCTGCTACGTGGCAGATGCGGGAAGTCCTAGATCACAAACCCCGTAACATTCCATGGGAGTGCCGGGCGGAGCTTTCTAGATCTTCTTTCTGATGGACTGCTAAGACGTGTCTTGAAGGGAACAGGTGGACACGTTACAATTCTTCACATTTGTATCCACCAGGGATTAAAGAGAGAAGGAAGTAGAGAATAGGAGATAAAAGAGAAGAAAAAGAATAGACAAGAGGTACACAAGATAAAGACAAAGCTTAATGAATCAAAGCACTATGTATTGATAGAACCTGAGAAGATAAGCAATATCCTTGTTTGAGACTACTTGGAAGCAATCCCCAAGAAGTAGATCTCTTGGAGCTCCTTGGTAGACAAAAAACGGGCACCAAACATCAGCTTCTTCTTTGTTGCTCAAATCGCAAATCAGATGGACCTATTGGCTCCAAAAGGGAGGTAAAAACCCAGGATACCTAATCAAAATTCTCCCAGATCACTTCTCCTTTTTTAAGTGCTCTTTATTGCTTGTAAACTGCGATCGCGCATTGCATGAATTTGGAAACCCCTTTTTTTTGCATGAGATCTTCCAAAACTAGATGAAAATCCACTTGCTTTTAATATTTCACTCTATTTTAGAAGTTTTCTACAACTTTTTAGGATATTTACAAGAAGTAATATCCAAAATTTTTAAAATAGGCTAAACGTGTCCTAAAATGTTGTATGTTGGAACTGTCCACTCTATGGACACTAATATTAATGACTAATATGACATTGACTCTCTAGATAAATGAGAAGGACGGATGATGATGTACTCTAGGTTTTTTCGCATTGTATTTGTGTAGTGACATGACAACGTACTTTTCATGTACCTACAATTAGAGGTAGACATGATGGTAAAGGGAATGATCAATGTGGTGGAGACTTAATCTAGGAGGGGCAAGTATAAGTCTTATGAGAAGTCAGACAGTAAGTCTTGTGATCCCATGCCCTCTTTTACTTATCACTATTGTGGACATTAGGGTCATAAAATGGACAATGATAGGTGTAAAAAAGACAAAGAAGAAATTCAAGATAATGCTAAGTATTCTAAGGATCACATAATTAATAAGTCCACTATTAAGATTGATGAGATAAATACCTTGGAGTATAGTTCAAATAATTATATATTTGATGTTTTTTCACTTGATGCTACTCACTTTCTTGATATTCAATCTACTTACTCTCAATGTTCGCTTCTTGACTTAGAGGTTTCTTTTCATATTGTGCATCATTATTGGTTTTATACCTACCACATTGTTAGACTGGGTAATGATAATGTATGTGATATTGTTGGCAAGGGTGATATGAGATTGCAATGAGGTCCTAGTACTCCATTTGTATTACATGATGTAGTTCAAGTTTTGGTGTCATGGGGCTCTATATCAAAGCAATAGTTTGTAGGGAATTTACATATCAAACAAAGATGGGAGAAAAATACAACTGATACCAAAATAAACTCAATGTAATACTTTAAATAATCATAGTAGATTGCAAATTATTTCTTGGATAGTATGAATACTAGGGGTTCTTAAAAGTAAGCCTTTCCTTTGGATTTTTTGAGACTACGTTTGGAGTTTCCATAATAAATTCAAAATTTTTGGAGTACTTTATAGTGTGGTTAGGGTTTGAAAGATTTTCTTATTTATTGTACTAAAGTATATCAAGTACTACTTGACATACAACATAGCAATGACCTACATTAAAAACACATGCATTATCAAAGATGGATATGTGGAACAATGGGTATTAAAAGGATACCAATATGTTAAAAAACCAACCTTGCTAGCATGACAATGAGTGAAATTATGATATGATCCAATATGAAATTGCACTAAGGTTTTCATTGTTGTTAATAACAAGGAGTGAAAAATATTTTTTACCATATAAAACTACAATGAGGTGTAGTGAGCCCATTTAACATAGAAGCCCTCATTATTATAGCAAAGAAGCACCCAAACAAGACATGTTATTCTATACTACATGTGGAACAGTTAGCACCACCCAAAACTTTTACACATTGTCCTTGTCATATTAAACTTCCATGAGTGAAATTAATTCATTTGAAGACAAAAAGGGATATTTTTATAATAATTATTTGGATTATTATAATAATAAAATACCCATAAACAAGGTGGTCATTCTATAATATATCTTCTTGATCTCACTAATACCCCAAATGACTACTACCACTTAAGTCTTGTGTACATTGATAGGTTATCATCAACTTTGCCACCTATTTAACCATGTCCTCATCATAGTGGTTATCATGCTAAAGGTATGCATATGCCCAAGTATTGGGGAATGGTCGTCTCCAATATATCTAGTTCAACCATATCAAAAGAACTATTTGTGCTCTCAAAAACAATTTTTAACAACTCCACCCTACTTATGCAATCTCATGCCTCGCATAACCAACC
Organism: Lygodium microphyllum; assembly: GCF_053477565.2. Classification (NCBI taxonomy): domain Eukaryota; kingdom Viridiplantae; phylum Streptophyta; class Polypodiopsida; order Schizaeales; family Lygodiaceae; genus Lygodium; species Lygodium microphyllum. The sequence goes on along the minus strand of NC_141153.1, from coordinate 118,598,835 downwards.
TTGCTATGCATAACTAGCCTTTTCTAACATGATGCGGATGGCCATCGCTATCATTTTAAGTGTTTTTTGGATTGATAGATCCTAAAGTGTTGCAAGGGCTATCATATCTAGGGAAACTACACAACTTTTGCATTCAAAGAGATTAATGTATTAATACAAATATATAAAGAGAATAGCATTTACAAGGATTGATTTACTTTTAAAAGGACAAATATTTTCCCTTTAGCTTTTTATAGTGGAAAACTAACGTAATCCAAAAATTAAAGAAATAAAATATTGATTTCTTCAAAAAGCAAAGGAATTAAATATAAATTTTCTCAAAAAGCAAAGGAATAAAAGAGACCTCTTAAGATAGATGGGGACCTCATCACAATGTAGTGTACATTCCAAAAAATAAATTTAATTTATCAAAATGCAAGTATGTGTACAAGATTGGGAGGAACATTGAAACCAATTATATTTTAAGAAAGTATGACCCTATGCAAGGATATGTTACATTAACATCAATAAGCTACCTATAATTGTAATTTCACAATTTCAACAATCTATGAGTATGAAAGTTACATAATACCAATTCAAATTTTCATACAAGCTACAAATGGATTTTGAAATTGATGCCACAAAAATACACAAAATGCTTAATCACTATCCAGAAAACTCAGAGAACTCTAATCCATGATGGTGATGGGATTTATGTGTTTAGTTCGTTTAAGCAAAAATTGACCATCCTTAAGAAATAGCTTGATGATTCACAAAAAAGTTAAGAGGTCCCTAGTTACACTCATGATCGATATAACATGAGTGATAAGGCAAGGTCTAATCAACAATGGCAATAGATTTTATGCATTTGGATTAAATAAGCACAACTTCTACTAGATTGATGAATCAATATGTGCTACTTCTTATCTAAACCTAGCACTTCTATATAGTTGTAATGCAAATATTTGTGCAAGCAAGATATGGCTTGTTCTCTCTCTTTCTCTTTTGAAAATTTGGGAAAGATCATGCCAACGGTTTACACTTGATTTGCACAACATATAGGTGCTCAATCATTATAAAAAAGGAGACTATGGCATGAGGTGGCACTACCTTTTGCTCCAGAAATGCTATGTTTAAAGAGTGACCTAGACCTATTTTCTTTTCTATTTCTCTTCATATACTATGCCTCCACTTCTTACTCCATCTCCCAAAGGAGGATCCTTGCCCTAATTCTCCCAAAAAAACATTGACTATTGGTTTTAAGGGACTATCCCCATCTTTGACATTGAACCCAGCCATCTTAGGAGAAATGGCTTCTTCATGGAACACATTTGTCTCCGTAGCAATATGCCAAATACAAGGAAACATCGGAATATGTTGAATATATTTGTAAACATCCCAAGTATGATCTACATTATTTTTGTATAACCAAAACCATTCAACGATCAACTTAACTTGGAATATTTTATTAGACCTAAGGAAAGGTGTAACCAATCCCAAAGACTCACTCTCTATTGAATTTATGCATCTCTTCTTATTTGCCAAACCAAAACATTTCCTTTTGAAATGCAAAGGAATTCTATGCATAACCTATAAGTTCCTAGTCACATGCTCCTCAATGATTAATGCGGACTGGTTATCATCACTCTTGTGATCAAATTCCTCCTCCACTAAATCAATGGTTGCAAGCTTTTGCTATTTATTAAAAATTGAGATAAATAAATGGAAGGAATAAGAGAAAAAGATAGGTTAAATGAGAATGAGCGAGAGATGAGGGAGAGGTCTAGAGAGAGGAAGAGGAGAGGGAGAGAGAAATTAAGAGAGAAAGCGAGAAAGAGAGGGAGGTAGATAGAAATTAAGGGACAAAGAGAGAAAGATAGGGACGAAGAGAAAGAGAGACAATAATAGACAAAGAGAGAGAAGGAGGATGTAATGTGTCCACCTGCTCACTCGTAGGACACGTCTTAGCAGCATGTTGAGAAGAGAGTCCAGAAAGCGCCGCCTGGCACTCCCACGGAATGTCCGGGGTTTGCAATCTAGGTCTTCCCGAGTCTGCCACAAAGTGGAAGCATTCCGGCTGTTCCCACTTAGGATCAACCTGAATCACGATTTTCCTAATGGTCAAGTTCCTAAAGAGTAACTAGCATCGAACCCCAGATGAGCTACTTTACGTAGAAACGTCAAGGTCGAAGCAGATTCATGCTTCACTTGGTTCAAGGAGAATGGGAAACGAGAGGTATGCAAAGCTCGACCTCTCTGCCCATAAGGCATAGTCCCATTCCGTTCCCCTAAAACAATATACATCGGGACTCTAGTACTCTAGATTCTAGGTCACCATTCCTTGCTCTCAATTTCCTTCGAGAAAAGTTCGCGGCCAACCGGGACCACCCATCCATAGAACGAACCCATGGTCACATCCATGCACTGTCCTCAGGGTTGCTTTAGTTTTCTAATTACCTATCACATTTAGTTTGACAAGCAAAAACAGCTTCCTTAATTAGCCAATTAATCACCGGTTCCTTCACATAATTTAAGCACTGACATAGAAAAACAATGTCAAACAAGTTCCTTTTCAACAATTGAACTTATTTATCAGTGTTTGGAATACATCATATAATCCAGCGCGAAGGCTAATCCATAATCCGCCCGAAGGCAATCCATAATCCACCCGAAGGCAATCCAGCAATCCTCAAGGATGGCTTGGCGAGCTTGAAAACGTGGCATGTACAGAATAGATCCACAAATGGAGTCTAATGAATAGCAACGGATTCACATGCATGGAGCCACATTGACTCTACCTTTCCAAGCTTTGCACAAGAGCCAAGGAATCTTCAGCTGGGTCTAGCTATGGATGGCGTGAACCCATTCAATATCCACTCAACTTCTTACAATATGTGGCCTGTAGTCCTTGTTAACTACAACATTCCACCATGGCTTTCTAGAAAGAAAGGACACCTGATCCTTAGCTTGCTTGTTCTTGGCCGCTACAAAGTCAAAAATATGGATGTCTATCTCCATCCATTAGTTGATGAGCTTAAGATCTTGTGGAAGGAAGCGATCGTTGTGGAAGATATGAGCAAGTGTGACGGTCAATGATCTGCTAATATATGAGTCATTCTCATGTACATCATGCATGATTTTTCAGGATTCGAGAAGTGCTCAGGTAAGTAGGCTTCCGTTTGTGAAAATTACACGACGCAGCGAACAGAATCTGAGAAAGAGATAGAGAGTACACAACAGATAAGAGGAGAATCAGTAAATTCTTTAGCTCTAAACAACTGATACAAAGATAGCTCTGTCCACCCATGCGCTTCTACTGTGTGAAGCTTAGATGGCGATCTAGACAGAAGATAGGTGAAGAGCTAAAGGCTAGCTGGAACAACAACTCTGACTGGGTGAAAGATGAATGATAGATGGCTGTGAAGGGGTTTAGCTTTTATAGCCCGCGAAGGTCGTTAGGTCGGCCTAACCGACCTACCATATGAGCCTCCACTAGTCGGCTAGGGAATATTCCAAGGAATATTCTAGGGGCCGCTTCCACAGCCCCCGGATCCCAAAATAGGGGCCGCTTTTAACTCCCTTATCCTACAACTCGATGCAATGCGCCTCGAGTTGCTTCCAGCTTAACCACTCTATCTAACCCAAAGATTAGACCCACAACGGTCACCTTTTTGCCATCCGGTCACATAGACCTTATCTGATATACAAGTCAGGACTCAACCAATGTCCGGGCTCACATTTGTCTTCTCATCATAATGGGGGCCTTACAACTTTGAGCACCATGGATCATTGGTGGCACCTAATGAGGATGGGACATTGATCATACCTAACACCGTTCCCGTTGGTCATATCTATCATAGCTCGTTCAAGTTTGTATTCACAGGATAGAGGTGTTGGGACAGGTCAGGTTACCTCATGTTATCATGCATGTCCCTTGTGTGGGCCACAGTTAGACTCCCGAAGGTCAGAAATGATCAAGAACATGGTATATCAAGGACACACTGCTTTCTTCCTGGAGGGTCATCAACTAAGGGAAGGTTTTCTTAGAAAATCTCTAGCACGAATGAACGCCAAAAGCTGGTACGAGTTGAAAATGGTCCACACGGAGTCGCATCCAAAACGGAATGAGAAGGTTCTTATTTTTCTGTGAGTTGTCGTGTTGGACCCACTTACAAATAAACCACTTGTTGGATCCCATTGATAGTTTCAAGAATGTGGGTAGCTTACTATGGGACAACATAACAGGAAAGAGAGACTCTACAGGGGTATGAATGGATTTGAAGGAGGTAGGTAAGATGGAGGCACTTTGTTGGCCACAGTCCGGTGCTGATGGTCGCTTGCAACTACCTTGCACTCCTTGGGTTTTGTCCATTAAAGAAGAGTGCATTGTGAAGTAAATTATCAGGTCTATCCACACTTCGACGGGTATGATACATTCTCTCAAATCCAGTTTTTCTAAAGATGATCAACTATCAGGGCTAAAATCTCATGATTAGCATAAGATATGTCAGGTTTGTACTATGAATGGATTGTAAGTGGCCTACATATTTTGCTATCAAGTCTAGTCAGTGTTCGTAATGCTTCTTTATTTGTGGTAGTTTATACTACTGATCGTGATCGCATGATGCCTCACTGCACAAATACGCGGGGCAATTTACATGTTCTCACAGAGGGAGATCAAGATATCCTCTATTGAATTTGCAAGGTGGAGAGCAATGGAGACAAATACCTACCCACCAGTATGCTCATGATACAAAACCACCTCCTGGTGCATCTCATAGATGAAGTGGAGATTGTAGGACCTGTCCATACACGATGGATGTTCTTCTTGGAGTGCTTCATGAAAACCTTGAAAGGCTTTGTGGGACAATGAGCTTGGCTAGAAGGTAGCATGGTTGAAGGTTGGTTGGTGTCTGAGGCCTTGGTGCATATTTCACAGTGGCTACCAACAATGGATTCAGACAATAGTATGCTATGGTCACTGACTAGAGACGTGGTGGTTGGAAATAGGGTAGAGAAAATGATGGATGCTCTAATGGAGGAGAAAGTGAATCGTTTTTGTATGTTGCACCATGCCTCCATGGAGACGTGGCTAGCTAGGTACGAGCAAGCAAGGAAAGATCGAGAAGAAGTGGGATTTGAATGTCCACGTAGTATGCACCATCGACCGATTCGATATCCCGAGGGCATGGAGGAAATACCATGGTGTCGTGACGCTGCGCCTCTACAATTGCAAACCTAAGGGCGGAATTCTTTGCCAAGATTTTCGACTCTTAAGTCAACCTCATTATAAGTTTATTTTTCGTTATGTGTGTCTTTAGTGTTTGCATGGCGCACAAGCATCTATAGAAAGGTTAGGCACAAATTCTTCAATGCATTCATAATTTTATTTGTGGAGCATCGCTCGATTGATTGCATAGCATGGATTCTAATTTGCAAACTGCACGAGTGATTGGGCACGAAGTTCTTTCCCAAAGCATATTCTTGATAGGGGACAATGCATGGAAAAATAGCTTCACATGAAGGTTTCTGTTTTTAAGACTCAAGTGATAGGGTTTTTCCATTGGATTAACATAAACTTGACTAAATTTTGCTCTCTTGTGAGAAAAATCATGGATAAATTTAAAGAGACCCAAACATTATTACATCCAGAAGCCACATTTGAAATAGAGATACAGAGCCCTCTTAACTCATATACATATTATAACCTTTATGTTGGGCATGGAAAGCCCACTTTTGAGCCTGATACGTCATGGTTTAAAGGTAAAGTTTCCTACATCAAAGTTTGTTCATGCCTTCTGAGTGAAGCCCCAAACTCACTCTTTATTCTTTTCCCAAAGGAGATTAACACTGACTTTGAGGTGAATGGTGGTAGATTCTCTCCTCTTGAGAGAGCTTGTTTTTCCCTTTGCAGGGATAGAATCGATTCTAATTCGGCAGAAATGACATATCTGAATACTAACAATCTAAGGACAAAGGGAGATCTTGCAGAGATGAGCTTATACTTCCTTTTGTGCTCTCTCGTATTGATTGTGGGAAGGAGCCTAGGCATACAGCTCGATGGGGACGTCGCACCTGAGCAATGAAGCAACAAACAATACATTTGTCAATGTAGAGGAAGAATACAAGGTGCTCTACATTAGACGTTATTCCAGAAGAGGAAGCTGCAGATCCTAATAAAGCTGTGGCTGAAGAGGCTGCTGAAGATGAATCCTATGCTAAAATTGGAATATACTCATTGATAGGTGACCTGCCATGTAACATCTACTTCTCAGATGTGAGATTGGGTGGCGAAAAAGCTTAAATCTTTTAATATACCTCCCAGCAGCCCACTTCTTTCTAAAAAAACGTAATCACTCACAACAATGGGAGAGGTTTTTTTTTGGCACCGCAAGCAGAGAAAGCAGAACGATATGCTTTGGATTCAAAGCTTTACAAGGAGAAAAATAATTATAAAAATCACCAAAGATCTTTGTGAGAGGGAGAGCTGAGAAGAAGATCAAGACGACTGAAAACGCTACAGCGACAACGTGTGTTGAAGATGAAGCCACGACGAAAGGTGGCGCAGTAAAAGGACTGATACGATGACAAAAACGAAGGTGAAGCATCAAAAGACGAGGACGAGGCTGGGATGAAGTTGAAGATGGAGCTTTGAAGTCGAATCCAAAGACGAGGAGGACGAAAAGGAGAAGATTGACGAGCTCTGCGACTTCGGAGGATGATGAAAGTTAGCTTAGAGTCTTTGGCGAAGGCTGCTCTCTCTGAGAGAAGGTGATGAAGGAGATCATCATGTCGACATAAGACGTGACGAAGGAGAGCCAAGTGCAGCGACGCAGAAGACTAAAGGCGACGAGGGACAAAACGCAGCAAATGAAAATGCCATTACCTTCTTCTTCCTCAATCCTTACTCCTCTTCATAATTCTGACGCCCATAATAGCCATCATGCGAGCTGTTGATCTTTACCGGTACTTTGGAGGCTCTTCACCACCTCTACATGGCATCTGTTAGGCTGGAGTTGAAGCTCCTGCGGTGAATGAATCATTAGCACTTGTCATCAAAGGCACTGCTGATAAGCTTTATCTTCCCTAGGCTAGAATTCTCGACGCCTTCCTTGTCATCTAGTTCCATTATTAAGCAGCCGTGGGTAAGAAGGAGAAGGGAGGCCGCGAGACAAATCCAAACGGATGAGAAGACGAGGACCTCCATCTCAAGTCATCAAATCCGTCTTCCATTCCCCGGAGATCTCGTTGAGTTTGGCATTAGCCATAAAGCAAGAGAGCTCGATAGAGATAACACATGGGCTGTCGTCTTGCATGACGGAGATTTCATGGGAATCTTTGTTATCTTCATCAACAATAATATCGGAAAGAGAGTAAAAGAGCAAGAGTGCTTCGTCTATGCTGAGCTACAAAAATTGAGAAGAAACAACAGCAAACATAAAACACAGCTATGCATGAGAACCAATGCTTTTTTCGAGAAATTGCAGGGCCAAGAACTCACCAAATTCTGAATTGCCTTTATTCGTGAGGAAGCTTCTTCCCATGTCAAAAGGAGAAAACAATCCGATTTCTGAAGCCTACAAGAATAATGGTGAAGTCAATACAAGAAGCTGAATTGACGTGGAAGAAGAAGCTTGAAGGCATCTTTGTCAAGGGAAAAGTTCACTTGCAACAAAACTAAGGTGAGAGTATAATGAGATCATGAGAAGCCAATCAAACTTCTAGCTAACATACATAGTTGTTTACTTGCTAGCGTGTGGTTGAAGCACCCCTAAAACTACAGTGGACCGGCATCAGACACTCAAATGCAGACTATTGTCCACCTTGGATAAGTTGTCCTAGGCCATACAATATCCTTCAAGTGACTCTCACATCTCTGTTTTGACACATTAAGCGGCAACAATCAAATAGTCAAACATTGATTCAAGGTACAAGATGTCACTATTTCCTACTTTGCTTTCAAAGCATCCTTTACCAACAGAATCTCTTGTATTGCCTCATGTGAGATGACCTTGTAAATCCATATTTTCCAAATCCTCATCTAAGCTCTTGAAACTCATTTTGAACTATTCCGAAAGCACTGTATTAAAAGTTGACTAGAGATTTCACAATTGCATCACATAAAATTGTTCAAATGAGAATCCTAACCATTCCTTCACTCCATGATTTAATCTGAATTTGAGTACTCTTGATCCATTATTCTCAACTCACTTGGTGTCCTTGCGACGAGTGACATTCACTAACCGCATGCATGATTTCCATGTGACACTTGGTGAACCAGAAGTGAAAGTGTCGCTTCTGATTGTCGAGATGGGAGACTCTTCAAATACTCCACCACTTCATCATCGAGTGCTTCTTCCTTTTCAACTGATGAGATGAATAATTTATTGCAAACTCTATCTTCGGCTATTATGATGTAGAATCAACAGATGCAGCTATCAATACAACAACAACAGCAGCAGCTACATCGACAATAATTGGATCAACAACGAATGCTACATCAAGAACAAAAGCATACACATGGAACAACCAAAGCGATCGAGGCCATGGTAAGTGAACACAAATTATTTGATGGCGGGAATGTTTTAGCTTATCTTAAAACATTTGAAAGCTAGATGCACTTCTTTCAAGTTCCTACCAATTGGAGCAACTATTTCTTATACCTTGTCACACCTGCTTTGCAGGTTAGAGTGACTAATTTATTTGTGCAAGATTGAAATTGGAATGTCTTCAAGAAGGAACTCAAAGATGAATATTTCTTGGAGGATTATGGTATTGCTATATGCGAAAGACGTTCAGAGAATGGGTTTATCTGCCCAACAAAAGACTTGTTGCTTCCAAGTTATTATGCAAGTTTGAAGAATGTTACAACCAGTTGGATGCACTTGAGTAAAGAGCCTTAAACTCGAAGAAAATGGAGTTATTTTTTCAGGTAGCTAGTCCTCCACTTCAGGACGTGTTGGGAGAGCTTCTTGAAGACCATACATAGTCTATGGGATTGAAGACAAATTGGCAAGATGCTGTTGATGCGCTTTTTACATTGACAAAGAGGCGAAGATTGAAGGCTCGCCTACACAATGGTATGCAAACTCCCCTAACGATGTCTTCTCCTACCTCAACTTCTCCTGCTATGGTACTTCCACTTCACATCCCATGTCTATGCCTACTTCTATGCCTATCCCTATGCCACTTACTACGGTAGTTGTCAGGCCATCTGCCAAACCAACTATCAAAGACATGGTGGAAGAAATTTCAAAGAACTTGAAGGATCTTCAAATAAAAATGGCCAGAAGAGATTAACAATCACTTAACCCAGCTCCAACTTCTGTCCCATCCTCTACTCCTACGAATTCTTCCAGAAGTGATCGAGTACATCGTTTCATATGGTGCAATAGTCCAGACCATGAGCGCAAGGAGTGTCAAGATTTTGAAGAAGTAAAAAGACTGATGTTGGTGGTCTGGAAGGACAAGATGATATGTTTCTCGGAATCACAGAGCAACCACTCAAAATAAATTTTGGCAAAGGAGGTATGAAGAAATTATTGGAGAAAAATCTCTTACATTCTTCTTATGTGAAGAAAGAGGTGGCAAGAGAAGCTGTTGCCTATGGTCTTCAAGTGGAGCAGTTACCGAAAGATAAGTCTCCTCTATCGTCCTATGCACTACATGCAAAAAAGAAAGGTAAAGCTTCATTATCTAAACTTTCATTCATAGGAGATGCAATTAGAAAATGGATTGGATGGCATGAGTGCATAGATGTCTTTTCTATCCATGCTTATATTGCAAAATCTCAAGGGTTTGAAGCACTTGTTGAAGAAAAGTGCAAAAGAGATAATGATCAACCTAAAGGATGATCAAAGAAGACAACCTAAAGGATTTAAGTATGGTTTGAATTTTGACATATGCGTCTATTTTTGCGTGTATATGCGTGTCTATTGTTCAGATAGATGCGAGTATAGACGCGAACATAGACGCGAAAATAGACGCCAATATAGACGCGTAGGTAAACGTAGATATAGACGTGCATTTGGGCTTTATCATAATTTTTGTTTTTAAGATAAGTTTTGATAGTGAATTCTTATCATAAGTTTTAATGTATTTATGATGATTTTTGTGTATTTAAAATTGAGATCTTATGTAAACATATGAATGACAAATATTTTGATGTTGTCATGAATTAGGTTTAATCATGTCGACGTCGTCATCACCTAGTGCGGTGCAAGCTGATGAGTCAATGAGCACATCCTCAAGTGAGGATAAAACATTGCATATTCATAATCGAGATGCATGGCTACGACGAAAAATTAAATGCATGTATGATCGTTGTCGAGGGTGTATTTTTCAAGCACGTCGAATTGCAATGTCACACCTTAGCTTGTATGGACAATGGGACCGAGAAAAATCACCGGTATTCATTGTTTTTTTTTACCACTAAGATTGCATGTCTATGTTACATTAATTATATATCAACGTACATGAAACTCCCTTTTGTGGTTGAGTAGGATGCGGTGCCACATCCTCAAATGCTCCCTCTCGGGCGTCGAGAGGCTGCAAAACGTCGACACGAGGAGGCAGAGTCTTCAAGAAGAGTAGAGACTGACGACCATGATAGTAGCCCTCATGAAATGCCCCATCAAGTCGTAGAGGATGAGATTTTGGACAACATGGTACAAAATCTATTTTTGCAACCGGTTCAGGGAGAAGGTCACTCTACGAAGCCAGATGATCCACTATATGTAGCATCATCTACTCCGTTGTATGAAGGTTGTACGTACTCCGTTCTTAGTGCATCCCTCGAGATACTTAACTTGCAAACAATTTATGGATGGAGTAATGTCAGTTTGGATGCGTTATTGAAGTAGGTATCAATTCAGTTTGACTTATGAATCATAATATTAATTGTTCTATTTTGAAATCAGATAGAAATATATATTGGTAGTTTTTTAACTCACTTTTAAAAATATATGTAGGTTATTATCACAAATGCTTTCAAAAGGAAACAAATTGCAAACTAAGAGAGAGCAAGCAAGACATTACTTGACATCTCTAGGAGGCCTCGATTATGTCAAGATCCATGCATGTGTCAATGATTGTGTCTTATTTCGTGGGATTCATGTGAGTTCGTATGACAGTTTCCTGTTTGTGGCGAATCAAGATACGAAGTGGAGATGGTCAATGGATGTGCCTCGTAAGGTTTTGCGACATTTTCCGATTGTTCCACGTATAAAACTTATGTTCAAGTGTAAGTCTATTGGAAAGCTCATGTCATGGCATGCTAGTCATCGTTCAAGTGATGGAAAATGGAGAGTCCCTGCATACACACCATCATGGCAACATATAGATAATTTGTGGCCCGTTTTCAAAGAAGAGCCAAGAAATTTGAGATTTGGTTTAGGTATGGATGGAATCAATCCATTTGGTATCAAAAGCACATTATACAGTGTATGGCCAGTGGTATTGGTGAACTATAATATTCCTCCATACATGGCAATTAAAAAGGGACATGTGATGTTGTCCCTTCTGATTCCTAGAAAGAACAAGGTAAAAAAACATGGGCATTTACTTAGAGCCTTTGATTGAAGAGTTAAAAATGTTATGGGAAGGTATTGAGGTGCAAGATACAAGTGCATCTGCATCCTCTAGAGATTTCACATTGAAGGCCATGTTGTTGTGGACCACGCACAACTTTCCAGGATACGGAGAGTGTTCAGGTACATGTATATAACTCTATATTTGAAATTCAAGACTTGAATCAATTGCATTTTATTAATTCACTTGTTTTTCCAGGTTTAACCACGTCAGGATATCATGCATGTCCTATTTGCGGTGCCTCTCTAGTTTCCTCTAGGCCGGCACGTTTAAAGAAGGCTATCTACGACAATCATCATCAATTTCTTCCTATTGACCATCCCAAATATGTTCTCCCTACTAATGGAATGACTCCACAATCTCTAACCATTCGAGATTGGAAGGAGAGATGGATTAATGCCGACAGCCACCCTCCACTCGGCATGAGTCGATAAGAAGTGCATTTCTCTCGATTGACTTTAAAGTATTTAGCACGATGAATTGTTTACATAATATATTGTTTGTTTGTTAGGTTCTCTATATTTTTTCATCTTTCGTACTGGACTGAACTCAAGATCAATCACCTGTTGGACCCCATGCACATATTCAAAAATGTTGTATCTACATTATGGGATCACTTGATAGGGGCTCGTGATTCAGTTAATGTAAGGGAGGATTTACTTAACATTGGTCGCACGAGACGAGCCTGGCCACGCATTGGACCCAGAGGAAATATTGAGCTACCCCATGCACCTTGGATGTTGTCAAAGAACGAGGAAAAAATAGTGAAGGAACAAATATATAGCTTTCGAACACCCACAGGATGTATGAGATGTCTCAAGGGAGCCTTCATAAAGAAAAAGAAAAGAGGTGTGGAGCAACTATCTGGTTTGAAGTCCCACGATTGGCACAAAATGATTCAAGTAAGGGTATCTCTAACCATGAATATAGTAATTAGTGGAGTAACTATGTGTAAACTTTGGGGTATGATGACTTTTTCCTCAACTAATCATTTGATCTATGAATATTGTTTACATTCAGTTCGTACTTTGTACTAGCATATCCCATTGTGTATCCAAAGATGTACGTGATATCATTTACAAGATGGGAGAGCTTGTGAGGTGTGTATACATTGTATTTTTTCATTATATATCTTTGAATTTCTACACAAAAATAAACAAGCACATCATACATCTTAACAGATACGTGAGCTCGAAGGAAATTGATCCAAACACATTGCAAGATGCTCGAGTATTATCTGTTGAGGTGGTTTGTTTGGTGGAGGAAATTTTTGCTCGATCCATTTTAACTACTCAATTACATTTACTCGTACATTTGATTGATGAGATCGCACTTTGTGGGGCAGTTCATGTAAGGTGGATGTTTTTTCTTGAGCGCTTCATGAAAACCTTGAAAGATTTTGTGAGGCAAAAAGCACGGCCTGAGGGAAGCATGGCTGAGGGTTGGTTAGTGCAATCATCCCTTGTTTATATCTCTGAATATCTTGCTGAAGTGGATCCCTCTCAACCACGACTATGGAAAGATGATGAAGACTTGAGGATGACCTCTATAGTACCTCAAGGAAAAGGAATGAGTAAAGTGCTAACAAAAGAAGAACTTCGTAAGTTAAATAGTTTTTGTGTGCTCAATAGTGATGTAATGAGTAAATGGGTGACACTGTATAATGAAGCAAGGGCAAGAAGAAAAAGCGAAAGACAAGAATTTCGCACTAGATATGGACATAATTTCTCATTTCTAGATCATCTAAATGCGCTCCCACGTCATATTGATATAGATTGGTTACACGAGGAAATAGAGAGAATGGAAAAAGAGGAGGAAATTAATATATCTCAAGAAGAGTGGGAATACGCACGAGGTTGCTTATCAAAGGTGAGACATACTATCAATTAATTTGTTTCTATAAGTTTTATTTTATATAAATAATTGACATGTTTGATCTTTTATCTTTTACTACTAGTGCACATTATTCAATGCACTTTGGTGTGAGGGTTAACATCTTCGAACTCAATGTATAGATAAAAAGAGAAATACCCAAGATTGTGGTGTCCTTGCTCACTTCGAGGATGCCAATGGTACCATGGAAGGTTATTGTGGCTTGATCCAAGATATTCTGAAGCTTGATTTCAGAAGATTCTTTATATATGTACTGGATGTGAAGTGGTTTAAATAAGTGGTAACAAATGGTAAGCATTGCACAATCAGACATCATCCAAGTGGTTTTGTAATCATTGACTCTACAAAATTTTACCAAAATAAGAATGACACATTAGTACTACCTCAACAATGCGAGCAGGTATATATGCAAAGGCTAATTTTGTTATATGTATACATGTGATACATATACACAATATAATAAATACTTAAGTTTTTTGCTTTTGTTTTTCAAATATAGGTTGTGTATCATCCAATGGTAAACAATAATCGATGGTGGTATGTCATCCCTATATCTAATCGTTCAAAACCAATATATGGTAATATTACCGATATGGAGATAGCAGATGACAATCCAACAATTAATGATGATGTGCATGATGACACCATAATGGATGATATGCGTGATATAGTACAAGATGAACCTCGCGAGGATGTTCAAGGAAACGCAGAAGAAGACAATAATGTGATTGTCGATGATATTGATGAAGTTATTGAGCAATATAGCAACACGACTGATAGTGGGATAGACTTATTTGTTTCGTTACCTCTTGGTAACATAGACCTAGAAGTAGATAATTTAGCAAGGGCTGATCTCATTGAAGATGAGATGGATCATTCACTGTAACATACTTAATTTGCTTATTGATTCAATGTGTATTCCTAATTCTATGGTTTTTATCATGCGCACACGTGCATACTCAAGAATCAATAGTCAATTTTAAAGCTAAATTGAATTTTCCATAATAAAAAGGAAGTATCTTTTATCATCTTCAAGTACGTAGAGAAATTACGAGATACATATTGCAATGCTTGCTACTAATTGTAAGGTTTCTGTCGCTTGCCGCTAATTACTTATATCAGGCTTGTCAACTGGAGGAACTGCTATTCATTAGAGAGCAATGAAAAAGTAATTATTAACTCTATTTTTTTAATTCAATGATTCAATGTGTATTTTTAATTCTATGGTTTTTATCATGCGCATATGTGAATGCTCAAGAATCAATTTCAGGTGGTTAAATAATTATTAACTTTGGTTTTTTAATTATGTGAATTGCTAATTTTAGGTGGTTAAATAATTGTGTGTCTGCTGGCGCGTCTATATTAGTGTCTATTTGTGCGGATATATAGACGCAAAATTTGCGTCTATTTACACACACTTATAGATGCTGTGATAGACGCGCCCGACTTTTGCGCGTCTAACATGCGCGTCTATGCCTCGTTTCTGTTGTAGTGAGCAAGGGGATAAAAAGCTAAGGAAGGGAACGAAAGAGGGAGGGGCGAAATGAGGACGAAGGAGTAGACTTAGTGAGTTAAAGCTGACGATAATAAGGGAAGATGATGAAGGTCACATGGGGAAAACAAGACGACGAGACGAAGTCACCGATAGAGTCAAAGATGAAGAGAAGATTGAAGTAGAAGAAATGCCGAAGTAGCTGAGTAGACCAAAGATGCTATAAAAGACTGCAACAAAGACGAAGCCAGGAAGGAAGCTGAAGACCGATTGAGACGATGAGTTCTATCCAACAGCATCAATGAACATGAAGTGGCAGAGAGATGATGATGCTTTATCTTGATCAAAGAATGTTGTGGTGTCAAAGGTAATCTAAGGAGGGAGTCGACGACATGGACCGCTACATTGTCAAAAGAAAACCGGTCTCCTTTGTGGTCACCCTTTTGACAACGGATGATTGCTCCCTTTGGCAGTTCTGCGAGTCTTCTCTACATTTCTCTCTATGTGAACCCTTCTCGATTGTTGGATAGGCTTACCACTCACCACCTTCAATATCTCACCGCCATGTTGGTCTACGAGGATTTACTCTAAGGGATTTGTTTTTTATTAAGCCTTATTAGAAACGCCATTTCGAACGGAGCCATAACTAAGCTAATCGAAGGATTTGTTGGTGGGAAATTAGAGCTGCAATTTTTACACTAGATAGCACTTAAGGCATTGGTGTTGTTTTATGCCGCCACAACTAGTTCTGCTTAGCTTATTATGTACCAATCTGCATCACTGCTTGATGTCTAGGAGATGAGCTTTTGTCAAACTCCTTTCCTTACAAGGAGATCTTGAATGGATGCTCGACTATAATTTTGAAGATGATATTCGCGATCTTTGATAGGAGCAAAATTTATGAGTTAATTTACTAAAGTTTGCATTTTCTAAGTACTCACACCTGGCTTTTTTGTAAAAGCTCAAGCAAAACATCACTTACCTATTTAGATCTTCATGGCAACAAGAATTGATAACAAGAATAAGGCATTAGCAAGTTCATTTCATTCACCAAAGCATGCTTCAATCAATGCATATCAGTTTGTTCCCACATACTCATCACATGCCCACTTACAACAAAATCCTCTGTCCATACCTTCTCTATAAAACCTTTCCTTCTTCATTTTGTGAGTGGTTCTCTTACCTCAGATGATTATTTCTTTGTATCTTGTTCCCAAATACAAAGCAAGTTTGAAAATTATCCTTGAACACTAATGCATTTGAATCTTCTACTCCATGTAAATGCTTTAAAATTGCGATTTGTTTATTATCCTTTCCTCCCATCTTGCTAAGCGTCCTTGCAACGAGAAACTTCATGAACTCCCTGTGCGAATTCCGTGTGACAATGGATGCAACACCACGTTGATGAGCTTCATGCATGCAAGAAAAGCCCTATTTTATCTTTTCTCACAGATGCGTACCTGAAGCAAGCAAAGAAAAATTGAAGCAAAAAGCCACTACCGAGGTTGGAGTTGGGGCTGTGATTGAGACGTTGAGTTCTGGGACTAGAGGTATTAACTTGTTGCCTGCTACCTTTAGGCCAGCTTTTCATATTTTAGGTAATCAGTCAGGGCATAACTTATAATGAAATACAAGGAATTAGAGAAAATGAATGTCCTAGGTGGATGCGAGGATTACTATCATGGGCGTGCAGTTCATTGTGCAACCTAGTGTTTCTATGCTTAAGGGTGCTTATGGTACCTTGCATACATATGTGTATGTGCATTAACATGTTCATATCTTAGATGTAATGTGGGCTAAGTGTGATTATGTAGAAACGAGAGTGCCTAATGTAAGTGTGTGTTGTACTGCAAGGTAGGTTTAACCTAGCAGTATGATCGCATGTATAAGTGGTGTGATTTGTACTTAGCGTACTAATGTAGGATGTGCCTAAGCATACATATGGTAGGAGTTTGTCCAACATCCCACTACAATGAGCTCATGTATCACAAAATTTTAGTTTCATTTTTGAGACAAGGATACATCAACCATGTCATCACATGTGCTTGCATTGCAATGTGGAATATGGGGCCAAGTTTGTTTTTCTAGGATAGGCTCTAGAAAATTTAAATATAACCTAATACAAACAATATGCCAAAAAGAACATCCCAATCATTATGCATTCAAGAAGCCTCTCATCCTTTCATTGCTATTGGTCCTATTGCTATGGACTTTATGCTTGTCATTCATAAAATCAACAACAAATCAAGCTGCAACAATTTGATAAATTTTCAAACGTACTAAGTATATGTATTTACATCGGGATATCTTATTAGCAAAAGCAACCAAAGTTTTTTGTGTCACATTGTCATCTTGTATTTGCATTGGAGTCTTAACATGATTCTGAAGGTTAAGGTTGATGAAACAAACATTCAATGTTATCCACTTTGATGGAAAGTTACAAGCATGCATTTTACTCCTTTTGACTGCCACGACAGATTATTTAATAAGAATCCAAAGCTTTGATTCAAAACAAGGGAATACAATTTAACCAACACTTGTTGCAAGTTGCGTACCTCGGATGATGACTATGGTCCTTTTGTCCTAGCCCAGGACCAAAGAGTTGAAAGAACACATTAGGGTTTAATAGTCACTACTCAATCAGGGTTAAGATTGACCAAACGGATGTACAATGTTCTCCATTTGCTAAATTTACAAACGCCCATATTATACCCTTCGACTGCCATG
Organism: Lygodium microphyllum; assembly: GCF_053477565.2. Classification (NCBI taxonomy): domain Eukaryota; kingdom Viridiplantae; phylum Streptophyta; class Polypodiopsida; order Schizaeales; family Lygodiaceae; genus Lygodium; species Lygodium microphyllum. The sequence goes on along the minus strand of NC_141153.1, from coordinate 118,581,155 downwards.
ATACATCCATTAAGAATCATAAGCTGCAATAGAGCCAACACGGTGCGGGTGGTAGCGGTCGACAAATGACCTGTTGTTTAGCAGGTAGGGCTGGTTGGCTGTACTTGGAAGTGGTAATATGATCATCTGGAGAAGAAGAAGAAGAATTATGGCTAGCATGGACGTGGTCGCCGCAGCCCTCAGCCTCATGCGACGAGCTGGCATTGTGAAGCTGCTGGACACTCTGCTTGTGGCACTTGTATGCGGGCGCATAAGCAATCGATCCAAGAATTGCGCCTACCACGCACAATGAGACTGAAGTCCCAAGCAATCCTGATACTCTGCTCTGGGGCATTGTAACTCGGTAGATATTGTCGATGATGAAATGTCGATAACGATACTCCTCCAAGGCGCTGGAATCCCTGTGAATGGACTGAAGTATTACAACGCACCGTGTTTATATGCTGATGATACCAATGCGCAGTCCGCCGCTCTTTTCGATCACCTTTCTAATTAGTCGAACAGCAACGATATTATTACGAGTCGTTATGGTATAAGTGAGAACTAGTATTATACGAGCTACATATTTTCCGCACACAGATATTTCAACATTGGGGCAATAGTTCCAAAGCCAACTACATAGAACTCAACAAAGGATGGTTGGACACGAATAGATTGATCGATTTATCGAAGTCGCACATCTGCAACAATAGTAGCCCATAGTCCATCCAAATAGGCGGCCAATAAAGGATGGTTAACACAAGGAACTGTGAACCACTTCCTTTACAGGAAATTCTTTTTATAACTGGTAAGAAGGTCAACCAAACTAGAAAGAATGAAATTATTTTATGTAGTAATGTGTTGTATAAATAATATTAATGTTAAGAAAACCAGCAAATCTTTGTTTTTATGAGTTACTTCTAGAAGACGATCCACAAAGCAACCTTCACTCTATTGATGGAGACATTATGTGGTCGCTACTTCAACTTTTCTATGATAGATATATTTGTGTTCTTTATGGGTCATATTCCGTTAGAGGATGCATTCCCTTGGTGATTTACCTTCACGTTTTAGTTTGAGTGTGACCTTGTGCATTTTAAGTTTATTGGGAGAGGCTCTCGAATGGAATGAGATTAGATTTCTTAATGCTCCATTAGTTTGAAAGGAAATGTGCTGCACACCATGCCATGATCAAGCAACTTGTCCCCTCGAAGGTTCTCCTCTCAAAATGCACAATGTGGGTTTCATTTCCAAGGCTTCATGCCATCTTTGATGTCAATATCAAGGGGATTGCAAGTGCACTTGGGAAAGAGTGCTATATGTTCCCCCACTTGTTGATTAATGTAGAAGGGGATCAAATCGTCTATATTCTGTAGGGTTGTAGAGTGGAGAAGCTTTCCATATGCATGTTACTTGTGCTAGAAAGTTAGTATTTTTGCAAGGGAATGCCCTCAAAATGCCTTCATATGATAAAATAGGTAGAAAAAATGAAGTGACATGCACCACTTCACTTGGGATGCCAAGATTTCTTAGGCAAACTAGGGAGGAAAGAAAGTGCCTACCATGGACATGAACAAGGAACCACTGCATCCAAGTACTCCAATATTAGTGGTAGTATGAGCTTAGAGAAGGCAAGCTAACCACTCAAGAATGCCGCAAGTAAAAGAAAATTCCCTATTCCTAACAATAAGAACTTCCCCCTTAACAAAGGGATGGATTACCAAAAAGAAAAAGCTAGGAAGTAGAAGTAAAGGGAGGATGAAGGGAGGTAAAGCATCCATTAAAAAACTTGCTAGAGATGCACAATGCTTCACTAATATATATGCCCCACTAAAAGCTTTGGTGGGATACTGCTTAATTTGTTTCTCATGCATAAATTTAATATTTATTCTTGGAATGTGCATACATCTCTAGTGGGGGATACTGAATCAACTTGGGCATGAACACCTAGATGGATGTCAAATAAGCATGAAGAGGACCTTATTTGCAAAGGTAAGACTTTGTTCTAAGCTAGATGAATTCAATCTAAACACATGTCTTTACTATAATATATCTATACATATGTACATTAGTCATGCATAGGTTGTGTGCATGTGTATGCGTGTACATGCATGCACATGTGTGTAATTAGGTATGTGCATGTTGTATGCATGTATATATGCATGTGTGTGTGTGTGTGTGTGTGTGTGCGTGTGTGTGTGTGTGCGTGTGTGCACATGTGTGTGTGTGTGTGCGTGCGTGCGTGCACATGTGTGTGTGGGTGTGTGTGTGTGTAGAGTTGTTTTACTCTCATCCCTATACCTTTTCATCAATTTCTAAGGATGTGTGTAGAGATAAAGTCTTAAACAAAAAATGAAAAAAAGGGAAGCATATGTGTTCTTCAACCACCATAGCTGAGTAAAAAGGAAATATATGTTCATAATTCTTGATCTATCCAGGATTATAAATGCTTGCACATGGATTATTATCAAATAATGTGGTGCCCATTCATTTGTTGATTTTTGAGTCTTGAGTCTTTTTGAGGTCATTGATAACAGTAGTTGAGTGTCATAAAATTGGCTCTAAAGCCTTGTTTTATAATTGTTCCATAATATTATGCCTCACATATTTTTCCATTTCATGTTCACCTACTAGTTAAGTTGACCTTAGAATACATTTGGTTGAAGGAATATACTCAACTCTTGTAAAACCACTTCTACATGGCCTTGAAAATTTTTCTAGTCTAGTTTTGAAGAAATAGAAAAATAAGAGAAGCTTACTATTTCTAATTGAGTAGATATGGAGTTTAATTATGGTAGTGTCTTAGTCTCCAACCACATAATTAACATCATCATTATTATCTATCTTAGATGGATGTTGTTGTGCACTTTCACAAAACCAAAAGAACTCTTAAGTTTGCATAGGATGGCTTGGATTTTGATTTTATTAATTTTTTTGATAGTGGTATTTGAGTTTTGATAAGTGAATACAAACTTGATATCTAGTAGGGTAGGAGCTTGAACTTGACTTTGGCTTTGATTTTCCTTATGCATATAACAATTTTGTCCACATTGGATGTGTTGTATAGGATGAAAGGAGGAACTATATCAACATGTTCAATGAGTAACCATGAGGAGAGGTAATATTTTTAGAGTCCTAACACTTGCACATCACTAGATGAAGGGTCATGGGCACTACATTGCACTTGTTCTTATGTAGCACTGCATTAGGGCTTCATATACCTCTACTTCTTCAACTATTTCCATGTCATGAAGGAAGATATATTGAACTACACGTTTTATATACATTGCATGACATGAGGCTTGTTGAAGCTATACTACACAACCCTAAAATGACATGCACAAGATATTCATTAAGCACACATATTTTCCATGACACTTTAGGAAAATTCCAACAGTCAACAACCCTAGATTGAGAGGGTGAATGGGGTTCGTTGAGATTAGGGTTGTGATTGTCTAGTCTAGCTATGAGAAGGGTCCAAACTAGTTTTCAACCTCATCTAGAGTGCTTGAGAGTGCGGGGGTGGAGTGGAGATATCCATTGAGTTGTAAGGTTCTAGAGTGTAAGAGACTAAAAGCATAATCGAAGAACCTTGTGTGCATATATGCATAAAAGCACAAGCACTAGAATAGGCACAAATGATTCTTCAATGCATTCATTTCTCTTTTATTTGCATTATGTGTGACATCCATAGCATATATTTTTGAATTGCATTTTCTTTGGAGCATGCATGCTTGGGTGCATGGTACATAAATACATAAGCATGTTTTAAGATAGATGCACAAGGGTCATCTAGGAGCCCATTCAATGGACATTAGTGTAATAACATGGATTACAATGAATTTTTTATGAGTAGGACCTACTAAATAAGTATATAGCATCTTCAATATATGCAATTTAAAGCTTTGATTCAATAGTTTCCAAACCAAGGAGAAGATTCCCAAGACTAGTGGCACAAGCTAGAAAGGTTTTCCCAAGTCTACGTGTCACAAGCTAGAAAGGTTTTCCCAAGTCTACGTGTCACAAGCTAGAAAGGTTTGGAATGCAGGGATAAGTGGAGGTATTTCTGTATCATGAGAGCTACAAGAAACACTTTCCTCCCCCTTATATTTTAAGACCTCTCTCTCTCTCTCTCTCTCTCTCTCTCTCTCTCTCTCTCGTTGTAAGATGTTTTTGTAAGGTTTTCCATGGCAAAGGAGATGAGTGTGTATAGATGTAACACTTTGGATGTGCACACACACACACACACACACACACACAACACATATATTCATGAGTATCTTGCCCAAGAGTAGTTGTAATTATCATGTGCATATAATATGATGAGAACTTTCAAGGAAATCAGGAATGTCACATTAGAAAACTCCATGAGAACTAACTCAATGATGCCAAGTGGTTGCAGCCTTTGTTGGTTTTCCATTCAGACCAAGCTCTTAGTTCATCAACTAAAAATTTGTACAAGTGACCACCATAATGATGTTGACTTCAAACCCACTATCTAAAAACATTATTGGTGGCCTAATTTTGCTATCAAAGAGAGATGATGGGAATACTAAGGTTGGACAATGGTCTTGAGGGGATGGGCTCCTGGTGCACCTTCCAAACTTCTTCTTCCAATGTAGATGTAGTCACTTACTACTTTTAGGTCTAATAGATCACACTGATTTGACTAGCTTATCTTTAGCAAGTGCTCCTTGAATACTAAGATCAAATTTAGTAATTCCCATAAGAATGGTAATGGAAATTAGATCCCATGAAGTCTAGGTATCTATTTCATTTGGAACGATCTCTATTAAGGTTGAAGCCTTGGCTTGGTGAGCAAGTTAAATCCCTTGCACCCTCATGAGTTTGGTAGAACCAGGAATTGGCTATGGAGGCTGTATTGTGGCCGATAATTTTATGGTTTCATTTGGTCTTGGATATGTTAGTGTAAAACCTAGAACTGATGGAAGTCTCTACTACAATGCCAATGGTCCTATGATCCGTTCCACACATGCAAGTTTGGAATCTAATACTAACACAGAATGTGGATCTTTGAAATTTTTTTATTCTTTTATCATCCACATAGAAATTATATGACACAGTGGATAGAATCTAAACAAGGAGTAGAGAAAGCACATCAAGTATGAGAATAATAAAAACTACTTTAATTTCAAACGAACTAGTATAAAGAAGTCTTTGTCCACCCATGTGCTTCCACTATAAAACTTAGATGGCGATCCAAATAGATAATAGGTGAAGAGCTTTAGGAAATGTGGAAGAACTTTGATTGGGTGAAAGATAGATTGATGATGGCCCTAGAGGAGTCTTCCTTTTATAGCTTGCGAAGGTAATCTAGTAAGCTATCTAACCATATTGCTAACCTTTCCTAGTAGACCAGTAGATATTCTAGGGAATATTTTCATTACCATTTTCAAGTTGCTACCAATATATCTACTCTATCTAACCCAAAGGCTAGATCAACAAAGGTCACCTTTTTCCATCCTGTCACACACATCTCATCTAACATGCAAGTTAGGAACCAAAAAATATGTGTCCTAGGACATATGGCTTCTACACATAATGGGGCCATAAAATTTTAGAGTACCATGGATCATCGTTGGCACCTTACAAGGTGGGGTAATGAGAATATCCAGCACCCCCTCTCAATGTCAACCTAAGGTTAAGTACATCCTCGGCCCAATGTGAAGTCTCTAAAGATGAATTTGAAGCAAATCTTTTGTAAGAGTTTTGGTGAAGATATGTACTCTCCCCCATAGACTAGCTCTACTATCCCATTCTCAATCAAATCACGCACATAGAGATAATGGATCTCAATGTGTTTGGTGTCTACATGAAAATTTGGATGTTTGGCAATGGCCATGCAGCTCTGATTTTCATATCTTAGTAATGTTGGATCTTCATAGTGTACCCCCATGTACCATAGGATCGTCTCTAACCATATTGGTTCACATGTAACAAAGCAAGCTACCTTGTACCCTAGTTTGGTAGAAGCTGATGCCATAGTCGGTTGCCACATGCAGGGCAAAGACTGCCAGAATACTCTTGGTATTAGAGTATTATGATGCAAAGGATGGAGAAGATCTTGTTGAAGACCATTTAGGTGTGGGTTCACAACAAGAACTTCAGTTCAAGAAAGAAGATCATGGGCAACATGTGGATTTGGATGATCATGACCCCATGTGGGAGCCCCTTCAGTCCACAGACCTACAGTTTGAATGCTTGAACATCACTAAGAATGCAGGGTCCATGAATATGCAACACTTAGGGGCTGACGCAGTAAACTTTTTAGCTTATGCAACCCCGAGTGTTGTTGACAACATCCAAGTGCAGACCGAGCTTAATCATATGATGCTTATGGTAGACTCAATGCAACAACTAGTGGTTCTGACCATTCTAGCTTTACTTGTGGATGGTAACCCAATGCATGGAAAGGATAACGACTTTCCATTTGACCCCGGCGGCAGTGCAGAGATGCACACTTGCATGGATGACCTGTATGCTAGTGATGCTTACCATGCAGGTTATCCATTTGATCCCGGGGGTTAAAAAAAGCTCTATCTACATCAACACTCCCTCGGTGCAGTCCCCTCACCTTGAGGCAGAAACCTTGGCTGAAGGACAACTCGATTTGGGCATGTTTTGCAGTAGACAGCCATCTGTTTTCAAACAGTTTTGGGCTTTCATTAATAGCTGAAACCCTCTGAGCTGAAATATTCCACATATGACAAAGAACTATTAGCAGTTGTACAAGCATTAAGACAGTGGAAACACTACTTAATGGGTTCAAAATTTATGATTAAGACCGATCAGCAAAGTATTAGACATTTACTTACCCAACCCCAAATCTCTGACCGTCATATCAAATGGGCCTCCTTTATTCAAAGTTTTCATCCTATCATTCAATACCAACTCGGAAAAGAAAATGTAGTGGCTGATGCATTGAGTAGAAGACCTGCCATTCATAATATTTCTGTCATATCTTTTGATTCTTTGATTGCTATGAAAGATACATATCATCAGGATATTACTTTTCATGCTGATTGGAATAAATTAGTTCAAAATAATTTCATTCTTATTGATTCATTGTCATATAATGATGGATTTATGATTTATGAAAAGAGATTGTGTGTTACAATTCCATTCCAATCTTTTGTTTTGAATGAAATTCATTGTCCCCCATATCAAGGTCATAGAGGTATCATATCTACCTTACGTACATTAACTGAAGATTTTTATTGGCTGCATATGGATGCTGATATATCTAACTTTGTTTCTGAATGTTTGATTTGTCAAAGAGTTAAGAGACATCATGGTAAACAATATAGATTACTTATGCCTTTGTTTATTCCATCTAAACCTTGGGAACAAATTTCTATGGATTTCATTATTGGTTTACCTAATACTAAATCTAACCATGATATGATTTGGACAATTGTAGATAGATTTAGTAAACAAGCATATCTCATTCCATGTAACAAAACTTTAACAGCATCATAAGCAGCACAATTGTTTTTGAAAACTGTTTTTACTAACCATGGATTGCCAAAAGTTATTATTTCAAATCGTGATTCTAGATTTTGTAATAATTTTTGGATTACTCTGTTTGCTAACCTAGGCACAAAGATTGATTTCTCATCTGCATTTCATCCAAAAACTAATGGACAAACAGAAGCCACTAACAGCACAAAACTTTTACGTGCATATACTATTTCTAAACCACAGACATGGGACACACATTTGCATTTATTATAGTTTTCATATAACAATACACCACACACATCTACAAAGAAAGCACCGTTTGAAGTCATTTATGGATATAGATTATCTACACCTGTTGCATCTTTGTCAAATAGAATTCAAAGTGCTAATGATATTGCTAGTATGCATAATAGTATTTTTGATGAGGTTAAAGATATGATTGCTAAAGCCCAGCAATCATATACCAAACAAGCCAACGAGAAAAGACAAGCAATGAATTTCAAAGTTGATGATTATGTTTGGCTGAGAATAGAAAAACGTAGACTGCTAAGTGTAGATAGACATCCAGTTGTTAAATTAGCCCCTAGATTCTATGGACCATTTAGGATCATTCATAAAATTAATGATAATGCATTCAAGTTACAATTACCCCCTCATTGGAAAATACACAACACATTTCACATTAGCTTACTGAGACCATTTAGAAGCCAATTACCTGTATACCCTGTTTATGAAAACCCACCTTTATTAGAGGAAGAGACTAAAATACTTGAACCAGAAGCTATTATAGACACTGACTTTATGACCACTAGAACTGGCCGAAAGTATTCTAGATATCTAGTTAAATTTAAGAATGGATAACTAAATTCATGACTCTGAATTTGACCGAAGACCTCTTTCCTCCCAGAAAGAATTCTACGTTAGCAGTTTTCCTGGTACAAGTAACCTCACGACCATTTGCCAGTTCCACAAGCAAGGTAGGTGCTTCTACTGTGGCTATTCCTAATCTTTTTGCACAAGCTGGTGAGATAAAGGAATGTGTACTGCCACAATCAATCAAGGTCTTGAAAATTTTAGCTTGATAGTCCGACGGTGTCTGAATCACCGAGAACTGGCGATTCGAGCCTTTCTTGTGTAGAGCGGCATGGACTGTCGCCCTTTAAAAAAAAATACTCTATGGTCTCAAAGAATCTTCACGAGCTTGGTATCAAAAGATTGATCTCTTCCTTATAGACAAGATTTTATCTCCAGTTCTTTAGATCCTAACTCATATGTTAAGTATTGCAATGATAGTTTTCTTCTTCTTGCTCTATATGTGGATGATACCATACTTATTTCTAACAATCTTAACTTCCTTCAACAAGTAAAGAAGGTTTTATCTTTTGTGTTTGACATGGTCAATCTTGGAGACATACACTCATATCTTGGTATTGAAAACTCAATGTTATCAACAAAATGGTAATTTAATAATATGTCAAAAAAATTTCATTCAAGATATTATTTCAAAAATTTGGTTTGAGTTCTGCACATCGTGTTAGCACTCCTTGTCTTGTGAGCTCTACCACAAACAATCACTTTTTGCAAAATGATGGAAAATTAGCATTACATCAACCTTATGCTAATCTTGTTGGATGTCTTCAATTTGTTGGCTTATTGTTGCATAAATAATCCTTTGTTTCAAGCCTAGTCATATCCCAACATGGAGCCTTGAACTCTTATTGTTGTATATAAGCCTTAGCCACTTTGTTGTTGCCTTTTGTCCTAGGTCTAATACTCTTCACATCAGTAGTTTCACCCATGAGTGCACCTTTTTGAGCATCATGTAATGGACCTAGGCATGATAAGACCTACTACTTGCTTTGTCATCATATGCAGAGTAATGTGTGATGCAGTATACACTATTCTTATTTTCTATAGAAACTCTAGATAAGCATACAATCATCCCATATTATTGTGTTCTACAATGAGAGCCTTGGCAGCTCGGTATCTTAGAGCTGAAAAATGCCTAACAATGCCTCTAGTTAGTCTTGTCCAAAATACCTCATCGAATATACCTTTCCTTCGTTGAGTTTTGTGCACTTGTCTTTAGAACAATTTATATCCTCTACAAAAGAGACCATCGTTTCTTAGCCGATGGTGCCTTAGTCCTGTTGAATATAGAGAGGTTCGAGTGTTCCACGTGAGCAAGTTCCATCAATGTGTTGCAAAAGAAACCATCGTTTGTTAGCCAACGGTATCTTAGTCCACGTGGATATAGTGAGAGTCGAGTATTGCGGGTGTGCATGTTGGATCATTGCGTTGTGCTGCTCCACGGCAGCACCAATATATTCACGTCCAGCCATGGTTTATTGGATTCTGTGCAGCTGGCTTTAGACTGAATGCCCCGATATTAAACATTTCCTTGAGCCAGATCATGGAGTTAGATATAGAAATAATAAAAATCTTGAAGGAGCTTGAAGGAGACTGATGATGAAGTACTGAAACAGCAAAACACGGATCATGAAGTAATGTAATTTGCAGATGAAGCAGGGCAGATCTGAAATGCAGCAATTGAGATGCTACATGGCTGTCCACAATAAGTGGTCAGTAGGCCTGGAGTGGAAATGCAGCAGCTCGACAGGTCATGTTGGTTGTAGCTGACTTGAAATATCTCAAACAGTAATAGTTGAGGTGAGGATGATGAATTAGGAGAAAAACTAGTAGATAGAACCACATGTAGACTGTCATCAGTAGTAGGTGGAGGGCAATGAATAGGCTGTAGCAGCCCTTGGAGCAGGTTGTGATGGTTGGCTGAGAGAGGAGTGTCTTTAGCTACCAGCCCAGGGTGGGGGCCAGGAGCCCCTTACCCTCGATGGCAACTAGTGGCAACTAGCTAGATATGCGGTGGCTCCCAAGCAGAAGCTCATGTTATTGAACACTATTAGGGGAAACCAAGGGAAAACAGTTCCCTTTTCCACATGGGAAAATTATGTCAAACAAACTTCTTGTGATTGACTATATTCAATCTTGACATTTGATTTGTAGGCTGCAGGAATAGAGAAATCATGAAGAATTTGGTCACTTCATGCGATAATCATGGCAAATTGGGTCAAGACATCCTGAACAGTAGCAACCTCCTCGAGATTAAGGCCAACATGACTACAAAGGATTCTGATCCATCTGATCAACCTGGACATATCATGAATCAAGTGAATCAAGCTGATATTTCAAGGTTAAAATTTTATTGTGCAATTTCTTCTTTGATATTAGCATGTCTAAGAGGAAGGGCAAAGTAGATAAAGTGATAAGGAAAAAAGAGAATTTCCATGGAATTCCCTAGTTGAAAGTACATATAAGTAGGGAATGTAAAAAATAGGAAAAATGAGAGATTTACTAGTGAGAGTACCTAGGGAATCACCTCTAGAAATTTTTTCCTATATATGAAATATTTGCTATATAGGAATTATTCCCTACATAGAAAATTTTGTATTTTCCTATGTAGGAAATATTTCCTACATAGGAAAGGTCTTATGTGATTTCCTACTTATTCTCACTAGGAAATGTCCCATTTTCCCTAGTTTTTACTTTCCCCACTTATATGTATTTTCAACTAGGGAATTCCATGGGGAATTCTCTTTTTTATCTATATGGGGATCGATTGAAAGTTCCTTGTGACGATCACAAAGCGCCGTCCTCATATGCTCATGATACCAATGCGCAGTCGGCGAGTCGATCGCTCTTCTTTCATATTAGTTTAATAAGTTGAATAGCAACGATACTATGACAGTTGTGACTCCAACTATTACTCCAGGTTGAGTATCTGTTGGTAGCTGGATACCAGGTAGACTGTCCATTGGCAAAAATACAAAAATCAATATGTCTTTGCTGTGGTCTTGGCAGAGTTACACTTCCTCTCATGATTTAAATAGCATCTCATATTATTGAGATGCTATTTGTAAAGCCTTTAAGCAACAAGTGGCAATAAGCCTAATTTAAAGTCTTTAAAAGGGATCCATTTCTTGCTAATGTGCAACAAGTGCAGTTTTGTACCTTGAACTACAATGGTAAAAAAAACTAGTCAACTCTTTCAAAGATGTCTTCTTTCTAGCTTGAGCAGAATCAAGTTTCATTTGCCAACTGTAGAATTCCTTACCTGAGTCGCTCCATCACACCATTCAATAATCCCACGAGCAATCACATTTCCCTACATGTAGAAAAATCAGCCTATTAGCAACATCCTAATAGTGATAAGACATGTACAATTTATTGATCTGACCTATGCTTAAAAGCCACAAACCCAGATGGAAATAACATGAAGTATAGCAAGGATAGCATTGTATGATTCTGCTAACCTACATGGGAGAGGCAAACTATATTGTACCCATCCTGAAGCTCTGGCCCATTTGATTTAACACACCTCAAATAGCTCTATTGATAGGCAATAACCACTTGAGGATTCAAAAATATTTGGGCTGATCCATTCAACATAAACGGCCCTTATCTCATCAGTTGGTTAGCTAATCTTGGTGATCTCCAAATCAGTTCAGTTGATTAACGAGCGTCATAAGTCACAGTCTTCATTAACACCTTAAATCTCTTTACATTCCCACAGGGCTAGGCTTTTTCTTGCCTTCCTCAAGCATCAGTACCAGACTGCCACTGTCTCCCTACATGTCAAATGCCTGTTGGTTCTCGCCCACAATCAGGAAATCAGTGAAAAAGGAATTGCCCTTCTCGTCATTGTACTCAAAGGCTGTAATATTCCCACTCGTGAATATTGACTTCCCCCACACTGCGTAAACCTCGTGCAAAGGTTATCTTTCATATTGGAATTACCGGCAGTATAATGTGTAACCTGCACGCGAGAAATCGAGACCATCCGCATTGGCAAAGCAAGCCGAGGGTTCAAATCCGCAATTCACACGTAAACACCCTCTTGGGAGGGGAAAAATGGATATTATTAAAGCAAATTTTTTATTTTCTTAAATTTATTTATCCCTTTCCCCCAGCCGATGCACGGCTGGAGGAGAGGGAGTGTGGGGGGATGGGCTTGGTGGAGTCGTGGGCTGCATGAGGAGGGGGGAACCCATGCAGGGGGCCACGTGGTGGAGCTCTTCTCTCCCCCCCCTTGTCCTATATATACACCCTCTAAGGTGTTGAAAAAGGGGAGGGGGACAGACGGCTGCTGCCATCGCCGTGTTGGGAAGGCGGAAAAGAAGGCTGCATGGGGAGAGAGAGAGAAACTGCTGCCGCTGTCGATGCCGTGGCCTGGAGTGCGAGGGCTGGAGGAAGCTGAGGTCGACGCCGTGCTGCTCAGGGAGGCTGTCGAGAAGGGGGGGAGAATCGTGATCTGCCGCCCTACCGTGGAAGTCGCCGCCCAGGCTGGACGGCCAACACCTCCACTTGGGCCGCCATAGACCGTCAGGCCGCCGCCAATCCCCCTGACCAAGTTAACCCCCATTCGACGACATCCTCCTTTATTAATTCCCCTTAATCATCACCTTAATCCCGCGCTATCACAGGAGATCAGAAGCTTCTCTAGGAAGCTTCTAAGGGATAAGGCCTTTGGGTCTTGTTCCTGCATACCTTCCCGGTTTTAAAACCGGGCTCCTAAAAGCTCCATTCCCACAAGCCTTCCCATAAGCCCCAACCCCACAAGCTCCCGGGTCTTCAAAGATCCGATTTCCGGTGAAGGAATCTCCTGCGTACAAGGGAGAAGGCACATCTCAAGGCTGTTCGGAGAAAGCGTAGAAGCGAGGGTAATCCGCAGAGTTTGTGATCACGCCTACGATGGCCCCCAAGAAGTCGCAAGGCATGCCTGCGGGAGGTTCTTCTCCTAGCATTCACGTGGACATCTCCCCGAGCCCACAAACCCAGGTTTTTACTATTGTGATTCCATACAAAAGTAATGCATTAAGCATGATAACTTCATGGATTAGGAAGCACCCGTGCATGTTCAAATTCACCTAGCCTAGTTAAATGCAATTGGGAAAATTGGTACTTTCAATGCTATAAACGCAAATTGTCTATCCATCTTACGACCTTAATAGTATATTGCCTTGTCGTACTTTTCAAAGTGACGAGCCTAGAACACCTCTGGCCTATCATTATAAGGTTGGAATTGTTAAAGTGCACCGTTGACTAGACATGGAAAGACTAAGCGTATGTTGCATTCTTAGGCAACATCTTCCTTGTAATGAGTCATGAGTAAAAGTTAACACCCATAAGATGTTATCCCAAAAGAAATAGAAGAGCACGAAATTAATCTTATGGACTTGCAAGTGGCATGCAAAATGGAAAAAGTTAACACGAGCTTTAATTTTGTATGAATTTCATTAACTTCATTGTAGCTAGGAGAAAGTTGCGTTTTGCATAGTCGTCATGCAAAAATTTCGTTCATCAGGAGCCGCATTTAGGAAAGGTTGCATGGTTTATCAAAGCATGAGATTCTAAAGTGTAGACAACAAGGTTGTAGGCATGATTATTTGATGTAAGTCCTAGTAGGACCTAGGAAAGTTAGTATCCAGATTATCATGCATTTTTACTTTACCAAGGAAAGATAGGGTTATTGTGAACCATGTGATGCGTAGAAGCAATGAATCGCATGTTTACATGTATTGGTGTAGTTGTAACTATTTTTCCTCCTTTAGATCTAGTTTATTATCTCTAGGAAAGGCTCATCCTTGTCGCAAGACAAGTATATTGAATTGTCTAAATCACCTAACCCACAAGGGATTCATATAGGCATGGTTCAGTCGATATGATAAATATCCCAAGTGCTAACTAGGGTTTAGCGCGATAAGGATTCGACCTAGTTTTACACTTGTTGTCAAGTCAAAACCCTCAAACCCAAAGATCATACCCACATTCACGAAATGTTGAGTCAATTGGATGCTCATGCATAAAACGATCTAAGGTTTCTACCCTAAGGATCACTCGTTCAAATGATGAAACTGCGATTGAGTTGGAAATTCCTAGGACCGTGGCCTAATATAATTAGGAATGGGTTGGGTAAGAAGACACCCTAAACCCTGCTTCTCGGCTGGGGATAATTCCGTGACCAGAAAATGCCATTCAATGGGTGAAATGATCCCGTGGAATAGATGCAACACATGTGCAAAAAGTTGCAACATCGCATAGACTTGTGATTTGTTCACAAGAGAGTTTTGCCATTTCTTGAAATGAGGTTGGCAAGTTATTGCGCAAATTTAACTTACAAGAGGATGAGTAATCATCCTGTTACATCACCTTTCTTGGGGAATAATTGCCAAGGAAAAAGGGGAGTTAGGTATTTGCCTGGAAGCAAATGACCAATCAATAAATTGAAGCGACATGGTCGCCAGGATTTACTATTAATAAAACCTAAGGTATTGGTTAAGTTGGGTTAACAGGGTATGGCCCTAACCCAAGGACAAAAGGGTGAACAAACAAACCCTTGGGGATCTTGCCAAGTCGCAATTGATCCCAGATCGAATGCTGGATGCATTAAGAGAGAAAGATTCACTCCTTAACAGTTGGCCAAATAAACGACCACTGAAATTGATTGTGCTTGTAATAGTTTAGAAAGCACTGTTTACATTGTTTGCTCAAGGAACTAAAGGATGAAAAGATATCTAAATGCTTCAGGTTGAAGGCCTGAAGGGAGAGGCAGCTTCAGTTACCCCCGACTGCCTACCTGACCCTAACCAAGGGGGTTGTTGACCCCGCCGGGAACGTGGACCGAACCCGCCGTGAGAGGTCTCTCCGTTGAGTTCTACTTGGAGCAGGAGGACGCTTGGGTGCCAGGGGGGGCTCTGGCCGTAAATCCCTCACCTTCCGGGTCCTGCACAAGAGGCTAACGTGACTCGGGATTGGATCTCGAGGCCCGCATACTAGTCTACAGGCAGAAGCTTGGAATAGTGATCCCTGGTGGATTACTGGATAGCCTTCGGGCGGATTATGGACAAGCCTACGGGCGGAACTCCTTGTATTTCAAAGATAAAATGATGAAATGATAATAAAAAAGTTGTTTGATATTGTTTTTCTATGTCACGTGATAAGATACGTGAAGGAACCAGTGCTTAACAGGGTTAATTAAAGAAGCTGATTGTTATATGTCAAATTAATGTGCTAGATAATTACATAACTAAAACAAACCAAGGAAAGTGCGGAGGATGGACATGGGTCCGTCCTACGGATGGGTGGTCCCGGTTAGCCGGGAACTTTTCTCAAAAAATCTCGATGAACAGCGGGATGATCATCTTTATCAAAACGAATAATGAGAGCAATGACCTAGACCCGATTTACGGAATAGGACTATGCCTATTGGTAGAGAGGTTGAGTTTTGCATTCCTCTCATTTCCCATTCTCCTTGAACCAAGTGCAGCGTGAATCCGCTTCGGACCTGGCAGTTTGCTTGGGTCTGACGCTAGTTGCTGTTAGTTAATAACCAAACAGGAAAACCCAAATTCCAGTCGATCCTAAGTGGGAACGGCCAGGATACTTCGGCTACGTGGCAGACACGGGAAGACCTAGATTGCAAAACCCGTAACATTTCAAGGGAGTGCTGGGCGGAGTTTTCTAGACATCCTTTCCGATGGACTGCTAAGACGTGTCCTGGATGATTCTGGTGGACACGTTATAGTTGGTATCAGAGCCGACCAACAACGGAATTGTTTTTATGAGATCTCAATAAAATGAAGTAAAGAAATTGTTGCTGTCCAAACATTTCCTCATCTTCAATTTTGTCTTGCAGAACTATGAAGCGTGGAACAAGTTTTTGGTGTTCCGGATCATGTTTATGACTGCAATGCATTCTCCGCATTATAGACAAACAGTTGAAATGATGAACATCCTGGAGCAGATTTATAATCCATCACCTTTATATATAGAACGAAGATGGACTGGGTCTTCAGGAATCTACTACATAGCTGCCCACCAGTTCGCTTATCTACAGACCAACCTGAAGAGGATCAAGTGGTTGGAAGACTTGAAAGTCGTGAAGCTGTTCATTTTTGTGGATGCTCACGTAAATTCGACTTTGCATATTCAAGGTCGGAGGGTTGAATTGAACTCATATGTATATGAGGAAGTAACCCGTGTAATCCCAGCCGACAGGATTAAGGTGTTGGGCCGCCATGAGAAGTATGGATTCCAGCGGAAAGGATATCCTGAACTTCCAATGAATTATCGATTCCTAAAGATCCATGACCCAAAACCCTACTATTACACAGTTCCTGTAGACAAATGTAATACAACGTTGTTCTCCCCAAACTGAATGTAATGATTGGATTATCATCACATGAGATGTTATATAAGGCTACGCCCATGTAAATATAAATAAGGACTTCATTTATCAATATCCGACTGTGCACCAGAGTTGTTAAAAAAGTTAAGTAGCTTCATGATTTACAAGATAGCTGATCTAAAGATAAGCTAACGTCAATTATCAGGTAATAACATTAAGAAAACTTTCACCCAGGCACAACCCCAGGTACAGGTTCCAAATTCGCCCCCTACATCAAGTACTGCTGTGATCCAGGAGAAGAAGTTCCTCCTCAAGTAGATAAAGCCACCCGAGTTTGACGGGAGAGGCAGATTCGTCCAGTCTGATGCTAAAATTTGGATTGAATCTATGGAGGACTACTTTGAAGCAGCTGGTACTGCGCCTACCAATCAGGCCATGCTCGCCAAATTAAAACTCACCGGCGAAGCTAGACTATGGTGGAAACAATGGTGCAGGGATCAAGGGACTTCAAAGGGGTCCGTCACCTGGGAGAAGTTAAAGAAAGCCGTGCAGGGGAGATATTTGCCACCTGCATATCGTACACAAAAAATGAATGAATTCTACGAGCTAAAACAGCTAGGACTCACCCTTGACGCATACTACTCTAAATTTGTCTCACTCTTAAAGTATGGGCCACAGATGGACACGACGCAGCAGGTGTCCAAATTTTGCACGGGCTTAAATCCACCTGTAAATACCCGTCTCGAATCTATGCGACCGTCAGATCTTCAGGATGCACTCATTCGAGCGGCACCTATAATTCAGGAAGTGCAAGCTAGACCAAGGGGTAACAAGAATTTGTCTTATAGCGACCCGAACAGAGGAGCATTCAGACCCCAAGTGAAGAGAGTTCAAGGTCACAATCAGGGACAAAGGAAGAAAGCAAGGACAAATAACGTCAACAACTTTGTTCCTACTCACAATAATGGCCGAAACCTCCTATGTTTCCACTGCAACGAACTCGGTCACTTCAAAAGGCAATGTCCCAAGCTCAGCGAGGGACATCGTCAAGGTGCAGGCCGCGGTCAAGGAGCCGCCACCCGTGGAAGAGGAAGAACTGCCTGCATTACCAATAGGCAAAGATGTGAAGAAGAAGAAGAGGAAGATCCGACTATGGAAGCAGAATTCGAAAGAGCGACAGTCCATGCCGCTTTACACAAGAAGGGGCCGAATCACCAGTTCTCGGTGATTCAAACACCGTCGGACTATCAAGGTAAAGGTTTCAAAACCTTGATTGATTGTGGCAGTACACATTCCTTTATCTCACCAGCGTGTGCAAAAAGATTAGGAATAGCCACAATAGAAGCACCTACCCTACTTGTGGAATTGGCAAACGGTCGTGAGGTAACTTGTACTAGGCAAACTGCTAAGGAAGAATTCTTTCTGGGAGGAAAGAAAACCTCAGTCAAATTTAGAGTCATGAATTTAGGTATCCATGAGTGTCTACTCGGGATGGATTGGCTTAAGCCTAATGACGCCCACATCCACTGTGGAAAGGGTCAAGTTTCCTTTCGAAACTCTGAAAGGGAGTTTGTTACAACTCAAGGTGAGGCAGGAGTGCCAAGAATCCAATTAGCCAAAGTATCGCGGATCATAAAAGGAGTTAGAAAGGGATTACCTGTTTACCTGATCAAACTCAACAAGTTAGATCAAAAGCAAGAGTCTCATGAGGGACCCTCTTGGCTAAAGGAATACGCTGACGTATTCCCTGAGGAATTGACTGAACTTCCACCTCCAAGAGAAGTTTATCATGAAATAAGGCTAGTGCCTAGAGCTGCACCAATTGCAAAGAGACCTTATAGAATGTCCATACCGGAAGCTATTGAGTTGAAGGAACAACTCAAGCAAATGTTAGATCAGGGTTACATTAGGCCTAGCAACTCACCATGGGGAGCTCCAGTACTATTCCAGAAAAAGAAAGATGGGACACTTCGACTATGTATTGATTACCGTGGGTTGAATCAATCAACAGTCAAGAACAAGTATCCTATTCCTAGAATAGATGAGCTTCTTGATCGCCTTCAAGGTGCAAAGATCTTCTCCAAAATTGATCTCAGGTCAGGTTACTATCAAATAAGGATCAAGGATGAAGATATTCCAAAAACGGCCTTCAATACAAGATATGGGCACTTTGAGTTCTTGGTTATGTCATTCGGGCTTACAAATGCACCTGCCACCTTCAATAGATTAATGCAGGATATTTTTAGACCATATCTTGATGATTTCGTGCTTGTCTTCTTCGATGACACTTTAGTTTATTCTAAACAGGAAGAAGATCATGAACCTCAACTTCGGATTGTCCTTGAGACAATGAGGTCTCATAAGCTGTATGCAAAAATGAAAAAGTGTGCATTCTTCAAGCGTCAGATTGAATATCTAGGATTCATAGTATCATCAGAAGGAATATCAGTAGACCCAGCCAAAGTCAGAGATGTGCTTGAATGGCCAATACCAGTATCCGTCAAAGAAATACGTAGCTTTCTTGGCTTGACAGGATGGTATAGGGTCTTTATCAAAAACTATGCTTTGATTGCAGCACCTCTTACCGACTTACTAAAGAAGCAGACTTCTACTACATGGTCAACTCCCGAACAAAATAGCTTCGACCAATTGAAGCAATGTTTGGTATCAGCACCTATTCTAAAACTTCCTGACCTCAATATGGAGTTTGAGGTAGTAACTGATGCCAGCATTCTTGCCTTGGGGTGTGTACTTATGCAGGAAGGTCATCCAGTAGCATATTCTTCAAGGAAATTGAAGAGTCATGAAAAGAATTATGCCACGCATGATCTGGAATTATTAGCTGTCATCCATGCTCTAAAGCTTTGGAGACACTACCTGTTGGGTAACAAGTTTACTCTAGTAACCGATCATAAGAGTCTCAAATGGATTTTTACCCAGAACGAGCTCAACATGAGGCAACGTCGGTGGATTGAAGTATTGGAGGAGTATGATTTTGAAATCAAGTACCGACCAGGGAAAGAGAATGTAGTTGCCGATGCACTCAGTCGCAAGGCATTCCTAAATTCCCTAATCTTGCAGAATCCATCAACGGCCAGATCTCTGGCTACAAAGGTATCTATGCCAAGCAACCCTATACTGGAACTAGCTAGAGAGGAAGCATGCCATGATTTGGCCTACCAAACAATGATAAAAGAAATATCTACCAAGGAGCAGAATCTGAAGTCACAAGCTAAGTATCAGGAATTTTCCATTGATAATGGACTTGTCTACTACAGAACAAGGCTATGTATACCAACAAGCCAGTCACTTAAGCAAAAGATATTATGGGAAGCTCATGATTCCCCTTTCGCAGGACATCCTGGCTATGCAAAAACTCTTAATGCAGTTAGGAAGAGCTACCATTGGGAGAGGCTCAAAGGTGACGTTCTTAAATATGTCACTGAATGTTTGTCTTGCCAACGTATCAAGGCTGAACATGTCATGATGCCAGGAAAATTGCAACCACTTGACATTCCCCAAATGAAATGGGAATTCATCAGTATGGATTTTGTTGTGGGCTTACCCCAAGTCCAAGGAGGATACAATTCCATTATGGTT
The DNA here is from genome assembly GCF_053477565.2 of Lygodium microphyllum. NCBI lineage: Eukaryota > Viridiplantae > Streptophyta > Polypodiopsida > Schizaeales > Lygodiaceae > Lygodium > Lygodium microphyllum. The sequence continues at coordinate 118,560,889 of NC_141153.1, read as the reverse complement.
GTGGTCGACATGCTTACCAAGGTTGCACACCTGATTCCAGTAAAGACAAACTATAAAGCCTCTGACATTACAAGATTGTTTATCAAGGAAATATTCAAGCTACATGGGTTACCTAAAAGAATCATTAGTGATCGAGATTCTCTCTTCATATCACACTTCTGGAGAGCTATCTTTGAAGCTATTGGGACTCAACTCTGTTTTAGCACTGCCTACCATCCCCAAACGGATGGACAAACAGAGCGAGTGAATCAAATCATTGAGGATATGCTTAGGGCATACTGCTATCGAGAGCTGAAGAGGTGGATTCAGTACTTGTCGTTAGTAGAATTTGCCTACAATGCTTCTTACCAGCAGAGCATTCAAATGACCCCTTTCCAGGCATTGTATGGTCATGATTGTCGAAGTCTCCTAAACTTTTCTGATCCAACCCTAAGAGTTGAAGCTTCAAGACAAATGTTGGAGGACATGGATGACCAAATAAGGTCAATAAGACAAGACATACAAGCAGCCAAAGATAGACAAAAGGAATATGCAGATTTGAAACGTCAAGAGAGGGTCTTCGGAGAAGGAGACATGGTCTTCATTCGTGTACGCCCTAAAAGGAGTTCTCTATCTCTAGGAGAATGCAAGAAGCTAAGTCCAAGGTATTGTGGGCCGTATAAAATCCTCAAATGCCTGGGACCCAATGCTTATAAATTGCAACTTCCTAATAACCTAAAAGTTCACAATCTATTCCATATTAGTCTCTTAAAAAAATATATACCCAACCCTAATCATGTACTTGATGACCAACAAATTGTAATGCCTAGTCAAGGAGTCCTTGAACTTAGACCGGATAAGATTTTAGATGTTAGGGAGAGACAGTTAAGATCTAGAACCTTGAGAGAATGCCTCGTCCAGTGGAAAGATTATCCCGAAGAGGATGCCACCTGGATAGATGAAAGCTCTCTCAACCTTCAATATCCCCAGTTTATCTCGAGATGAGGACATCTCGATTCTTCTAAGGGGGAGAGAATGTAATATTCCCACTCGTGAATATTGACTTCCCCCACACTGCGTAAACCTCGTGCAAAGGTTATCTTTCATATTGGAATTACCGGCAGTATAATGTGTAACCTGCACGCGAGAAATCGAGGCCATCCGCATTGGCAAAGCAAGCCGAGGGTTCAAATCCGCAATTCACACGTAAACACCCTCTTGGGAGGGACAAAATGGATATTATTAAAGCATTTTTTTAAAAATTTATTTATCCCTTTCCCCTAGCCGATGCACGGCTGGAGGAGAGGGAGTGTGGGGGGATGGGCTTGGTGGAGTCGTGGGATGCATGAGGAGGGGGGAACCCATGCAGGGGGCCACGTGGTGGAGCTCTTCTCTCCCCCCCCCTTGTCCTATATATACACCCTCTAAGGTCTTGAAAAAGGGGAGGGAGACAGACGGCTGCTGCCATCGCCGTGTTGGAAAGGCGGAAAAGAAGGCTGCATGGGGAGAGAGAGAGAAGCTACTGCCGCTGTCGATGCCGTGGCCTGGAGTGCGAGGGTTGGAGGAAGCTGAGGTCGACACCGTGCTGCTCAGGGAGGCTGTCGAGAAGGGGGGGAGAATCGTGATCTGTCGCCCTACCGTGGAAGTCGCCGCCCAGGCTGGACGGCCAACACCTCCACTTGGGCCGCCATAGACCGTCAGGCCGCCGCCAATCCCCCTGACCAAGTCAACCCCCATTCGACGACATCCTCCTTTATTAATTCCCCTTAATCATCACCTTAATCCCACGCTATCAGAGGAGATCAGAAGCTTCTCTAGGAAGCTTCTAAGGGATAAGGCCTTTGGGTCTTGTTCCTGCATACCTTCCCGGTTTTAAAACCGGGCTCCTAAAAGCTCCATTCCCACAAGCCTTCCCATAAGCCCCAACCCCACAAGCTCCCGGGTCTTCAAAGATCCGATTTCCGGTGAAGGAATCTCCTGCGTACAAGGGAGAAGGCACATCTCAAGGCTGTTCGGAGAAAGCGTAGAAGCGAGGGTAATCCGCAGAGTTTGTGATCACGCCTACGATGGCCCCCAAGAAGTCGCAAGGCATGCCTGCGGGAGGTTCTTCTCCTAGCATTCACGTGGACATCTCCCCGAGCCCACAAACCCAGGTTTTTACTATTGTGATTCCATACAAAAGTAATGCATTAAGCATGATAACTTCATGGATTAGGAAGCACCCGTGCATGTTCAAATTCACCTAGCCTAGTTAAATGCAATTGGGAAAATTGGTACTTTCAATGCTATAAACGCAAATTGTCTATCCATCTTACGACCTTAATAGTATATTGCCTTGTCGTACTTTTCAAAGTGACGAGCCTAGAACACCTCTGGCCTATCATTATAAGGTTGGAATTGTTAAAGTGCACCGTTGACTAGACATGGAAAGACTAAGCGTATGTTGCATTCTTAGGCAACATCTTCCTTGTAATGAGTCATGAGTAAAAGTTAACACCCATAAGATGTTATCCCAAAAGAAATAGAAGAGCACGAAATTAATCTTATGGACTTGCAAGTGGCATGCAAAATGGAAAAAGTTAACACGAGCTTTAGTTTTGTATGAACATCATTAACTTCATTGTAGCTAGGAGAAAGTTGCGTTTTGCATAGTCGTCATGCAAAAATTTCGTTCATCAGGAGCCGCATTTAGGAAAGGTTGCATGGTTTATCAAAGCATGAGATTCTAAAGTGTAGACAACAAGGTTGTAGGCATGATTATTTGATGTAAGTCCTAGTAGGACCTAGGAAAGTTAGTATCCAGATTATCATGCATTTTTACTTTACCAAGGAAAGATAGGGTTATTGTGAACCATGTGATGCGTAGAAGCAATGAATCGCATGTTTACATGTATTGGTGTAGTTGTAACTATTTTTCCTCCTTTAGATCTAGTTTATTATCTCTAGGAAAGGCTCATCCTTGTCGCAAGACAAGTATATTGAATTGTCTAAATCACCTAACCCACAAGGGATTCATATAGGCATGGTTCAGTCGATATGATAAATATCCCAAGTGCTAACTAGGGTTTAGCGCGATAAGGATTCGACCTAGTTTTACACTTGTTGTCAAGTCAAAACCCTCAAACCCAAAGATCATACCCACATTCACGAAATGTTGAGTCAATTGGATGCTCATGCATAAAACGATCTAAGGTTTCTACCCTAAGGATCACTCGTTCAAATGATGAAACTGCGATTGAGTTGGAAATTCCTAGGACCGTGGCCTAATATAATTAGGAATGTGTTGGGTAAGAAGACACCCTAAACCCTACTTCTCGGCTGGGGATGATTCCGTGACCAGAAAACACCATTCAATGGGTGAAATGATCCCGTGGAATAGATGCAACACATGTGCAAAAAGTTGCAACATCGCATAGACTTGTGATTTGTTCACAAGAGAGTTTTGCCATTTCTTGAAATGAGGTTGGCAAGTTATTGCGCAAATTTAACTTACAAGAGGATGAGTAATCATCCTGTTACATCACCTTTCTTGGGGAATAATTGCCAAGGAAAAAGGGGAGTTAGGTATTTGCCTGGAAGCAAATGACCAATCAATAAATTGAAGCGACATGGTCGCCAGGATTTACTATTAATAAAACCTAAGGTATTGGTTAAGTTGGGTTAACAGGGTATGGCCCTAACCCAAGGACAAAAGGGTGAACAAACAAACCCTTGGGGATCTTGCCAAGTCGCAATTGATCCCAGATCGAATGCTGGATGCATTCGGAGAGAAAGATTCACTCCTTAACAGTTGGCCAAATAAACGACCACTGAAATTGATTGTGCTTGTAATAGTTTAGAAAGCACTGTTTGCATTGTTTGCTCAAGGAACTAAAGGATGAAAAGATATCTAAATGCTTCAGGTTGAAGGCCTGAAGGGAGAGGCAGCTTCAGTTACCCCCGACTGCCTGCCTGACCCTAACCAAGGGGGTTGTTGACCGCGCCGGGAACGTGGACCGAACCCGCCGTGAGAGGTCTCTCCGTTGAGTTCTACTTGGAGCAGGAGGACGCTTGGGTGCCAGGGGGGGCTCTGGCCGTAAGTCCCTCGCCTTCCGGGTCCTGCACAAGAGGCTAACGTGACTCGGGATTGGATCTCGAGGCCCGCATACTAGTCTACGGGCAGAAGCTTGGAATAGTGATCCCTGGTGGATTACTGGATAGCCTTCGGGCGGATTATGGACAAGCCTACGTGTGGAACTCCTTGTATTTCAAAGATAAAATGATGAAATGATAATAAATAAGTTGTTTGATATTGTTTTTCTATGTCACGTGATAAGATACGTGAAGGAACCAGTGCTTAACAGGGTTAATTAAAGAAGCTGATTGTTATATGTCAAATTAATGTGTTAGATAATTACATAACTAAAACAAACCGAGGAAAGTGCGGAGGATGGACCATGGGTCCGTCCTACGGATGGGTGGTCCCGGTTAGCCGGGAACTTTTCTCAAAAAATCTCGATGAACAGCGGGATGATCATCTTTATCAAAACGAATAATGAGAGCAATGACCTAGACCCGATTTACGGAATAGGACTATGCCTATTGGTAGAGAGGTTGAGTTTTGCATCCCTCTCATTTCCCATTCTCCTTGAACCAAGTGCAGCGTGAATCCGCTTCGGACCTGGCAGTTTGCTTGGGTCTGACGCTAGTTGCTGTTAGTTAATAACCAAACAGGAAAACCCAAATTTCGATCGATCCTAAGTGGGAACGGCCAGGATACTTCGGCTACGTGGCAGACACGGGAAGACCTAGATTGCAAAACCCGTAACATTCCAAGGGAGTGCCGGGCGGAGTTTTCTAGACATCCTTTCCGATGGAGTGCTAAGACGTATGCTGGATGATTCTGGTGGACACGTTACAAAGGCATATGCCATGATGCTTCCTTCTGTTAGCCCTGAGCTTCTACCAACTTTTATTACCCTCCTCCCCACGATGCTGTTGATGTTTGCTTGCAAGTCAATAGTTATAACGTCTCCCATCTCACCTACCCCTTTGATAGTAGTTTTGACTTTGGAGTCGCACAATTGTCTCTGCCGCATGAGCAAACATCATCAAGTATCAATATTGTCATATCAAAAAACGAAAACCAGAATTCTTCTTTCAACTCACAGAGAAGTTTATGAAATGGACAATACAGAATTCCCTAATAGCAGACAGCTCAAAAACAAGTAGCAAAGAGGGAAACTTGGATTCACACTTGTAAAAATGCCATACCACTGCTCATCTGTAATAAAAGACATTGCCCTTTCCACTGCACCCAAATAAACACCAGGTCCAATATTTGCAGGCAGTGGATGGAACATTTTCTGGTTGGGGTAGTCCAAATCAACCATAACATGTTGATTTGTCAGAAACCCAACCTGACGAGTCCCTGTCCTACTCTGTACTATGGCTCCAAGTGCACTAAATGTCTCCTGACCTGCAACCTGTGAAATTCACCAGAGAGAGAAACGTATCAGAATTGTCAAACTAGTAATGATGGAACAATTATTTACATATATTGCAACTAAAAATCTGCCAATCTTCACCTCTACAGTGTTAAAAACACCATCAGTTGTTTAATTGATATATGATGAAGCATGTACCCACTCTCAGGATTTCTCAAAGTTTATGGAAAGGAGGGGAAAAATGTGCGGAAAACATCTAACGACACCAAAAACACAGAAACACATGAGATGGTCATTTCTATTTTCTATACCCAAATATGGACATCATCATGCTGCAATTGAGTATATCGGTAAACAAAATGATGATAGATTCGAGAGTGATGCCCCTCAAATATCAATGTAGACATATCAATCTGCCACTAAACTGTACACTATCATAATGCATCAAATGCCCTCATTTGATATGCTAGTTTATACAACTCAATTAAATAAAAAATACTAAACAGTTTGTTAGATCAATATAAGGCATCAATCTTGATTACATAGAAAGGCCTATAGTTGATCCGAAAATTGAACTAAGACCATAAGCATGACATCAAAAGACTAGACACATCCAGATTATGACCATGCTCTAAGGCTATGCAACTGATCCTTGAGATAAAATTTAGAAACTTGGTTGTAAGATGCACACCTCCAAAACAAACGTAAAATTATAGAATGACTAAATTTCAAGACAAGCAGTTTGTATTCAAACTTATAAGTTATTCACTAGCTTTTTACCTGAGATCCTGGGCGATGGATGGGTCATTGCCCCTTAAACCTTCAGCCAGCTCTGTGTATACCTCTTGCTTAGGGGTTGTGGCTGGAATACCAAAATAAGAGAACTCTACCACATCAACATCACACCATATGCCTCCAGCTAGTCAAACGTGAGAGTTAAAGAGGACAAACTCTTCCTACAAAAGACATGTAGATGAGAGTTAAAGAGGACAAACTCATAGCAAGTTTGATGCTGTCAACCATGAAAGTATTTGATGTGGTGAGCCTTGATTTGGTCCTTCAATCATACTAAGAGAGATCAAAATTTTCCTACAAGCTTAAATAGAATTGGCTAAGTAGCTGCATACTGAAAAGAATCCCTGCTTTTGAAGATTCTTAGAGAATCTGATATTGAGTCCTACAACAACATGACAAGTGCAAGTAAGATGCTTCTCTACAACTTAGGGCCATCAACATGTACATTAGTATATGAATTTGTTGTGATGTATAATCAAAAAGTGTTTGTGTCCTTAAAAATGAATTCGAACATTTGGTACCTCTCATCATGGAGAATGCCCAACTCCTGCACCATCATGGAGAGTTGATGCCATCATCCACCCAACAAAATCTGCATTTCCTACACACTAGGAAACATCATTAGAAATTTATGGACTGCTCCTATTGATGAGTCTTGGGAGAGATCTTTTCAAATGATGCATCACCTTAAAAATCTTATAATCCACTACTTTTCAAGAGGTGCAAGCATTGATCAATGGCAAAGGCCAAAAGCACTATGTCAAAGCTGCCCTGATGTATCACAACCAAGAGAAACCCTGCCATTTTTAGTAAACTGCCTTCCCTTTGATCTTGCAAGAGTGCAATCTCCCATAGCTCCATGGAAAAATCTGTGCTAGTGGTTGTACACTTCAGGCTTTGTAGTCCTATACACCACAAGACAATTAAATAATGAAATGATATTAAAATTATTTGCTAATGAAACAATGGCTTCCAAAAGACTTTCACGAACTGCGTTTTTGTAATTGGCTGATATTCTTTTAGCTAGCATTTAAAAAAATTAAAATCAATAGAATCCCTTTAACTTTGCATCCCTTAAGCAGAGTTAATAAGACTTTGATTCAAGTAGCCCAAAAATAAAGATACTCTTAACTTTGAAGCTTTCTTAAGAAGAGCAGTACCTGAATTAGTGGGAGACCAGTGCCTTGCAGTTAGGTTCTTAAACTGTATACTTGCAACTTGACGTACAGAAATTTCTGCACTTGGTGTCACAACAACTTGAAGCAAACCCATGAGGTGACTAGGTACATGCTGATACTGAAAACTGATCATTAAAAGTCCAAATGTTTAGGTAGTCAATTACAAAGAATGACATCACTGACATATTGAACCATACACAATTAGCTTTAACATTCAAAACATGCCTAAGGTGGTACTTTAGGTATGCCATCTTATTATCTCTTCTGATTTAGCTGCATAAGGTAGAAGAAACTCTAAATGCTGTCCAGAACCAACTCCAAATCATCCAAAAAAATTAGTATTAAGACAATTTTAGAGTGGAAGTGAAAGTCTTAAAAATGCAACATGGTGTGAGAATCATAAACCAGCTAAGTCATCATTGCTTAGTGCTCCTTAATGCCCATTCAAATGTGATTCTGTTTCAACTAGTAACTTCAGTAGAAGCTAACTCTACTGATCTATGAAGTACAATCCTAGTAGTTAAATTCAGCCTGCACAATATGCTCGCAAGTTTTAAAAATGTGGCATCACTTGAAAATCATAAAGCAGCTAGGACACCAATGCTTAATGCTCCTTAGAAGGCGATCTAGATTTAGAGTAGCAAATTTAGTTGAATCCATTGATTTGTGAGGCATTATCTGAGCACATAAATTCAGCTTGCACAGTATGTTCAGAACAACATTACGGCTTTTTTTCTGACATTAACAGGGTTTCTTGTCTCTCAATGTATTGATTCTCATATTAAAATTGATCATAACATTGCTTTGTGTAGCTAATGCAAACAGATTCTGACTGAAGCATAGAAGATTGCATGGAAACCATGAATTAACCGAGACATAGAGAAAATGATACTTATTCCAAATCAAGCGCCTTGCCTATTACACTTTGTTCAGGAAAAATAAACAAAGATATGCGTGATCGGGAAAAGCAAGAGAGCATACCTGAGCGAGCGCAGCTTCAATAGCTTTGTGCTCCTCTGGATTAGGACTGAGGACCAGCTGAAGCACGGAAGCAGAGTAGGCGCACAGATCCATGCCCGCAATGCCGATAGCTGCTTCTGTAATGATACCTTGTGATGTCGCCTGGCTATGGCGTCTCAAAGCAATTTACATCCCGTAGATACGCAAAGCCTAATAAAGGTCTAACCATGGTTCGGTTAATCGCATTTCTCATCTAACCATGGTTCGGTTAATCGCTCCTTGCCCTTGCTTATAATTAAGGGTGAAAGAGGTAAAGTGCATGCATTGAAACATTTTTGAGAGGCACTTAGGGTAATAGATAGGACAAGACACACGCATGTAAATTGTACCTTCGCTAGCCTATGGAGTTGAATTTATAGCATGTGTGGCCGACACATTTTAACTAGTGCAACTTGTCAGTTAACACGTATAGAGATGATGGAGTACCCTCTATAATTGAGGGTACCCCATGAACTTGGTGGAGTTCATAGAAGCTATCAATTGGAGATTGATCAATAAGAACTTCTCTATTCTCCTTTTGTGTTCTCTCTCTACACACAAAAGCTCTTGCCAAGTTGATGAATTTGGCTCAAGTGTTGTGACTATAAGGACCTAAAGCCCTCACAACACACTCACAAGCCCATATCCTCGGGCACGACATGGCTCTAAGGGAGTTAATATAAATTTACTATCCCCTTTATTGCAACAATGCCATGGTACATCAAGCTAGATACATATGATCCTTGTAGCAAAATTTCTATCCAAACTGGTTCTTACTAGCTTATATTTAACACCGCACAATAGCTAATCACTAAAACCAAGCACCAATTTCTAAGGGGAGAAGGGTCGCCACATTTATTGTGGGTTTGGAAAACTTCTCTGAAAATGTTCGCCTAAGCAATGACTAACATCTGAGGCACACCCCCTTTTGCTCTTCCTTCTACCACCTAGTGTGAATCTAGCCTTAGTTTGCATTTTTACCCATAACATGATTGACAAGGTCCCATATCAAATCGGTATTGTATGCCTTAGTGGAGGAACTTTCAAATTTGACTCTATTTTGTGTGTTCTAAAATGGGCTCCACATTGTAACTACTATGTGGTCTATTTTTTGTATAACATTGATGGCTCTCCATCTTTTTATCTTTCCCTATTATTCATTTCAAGCTTTAAGTTTTTCCAACCTTGAAAAGTTGTGTGAAAGTAATTCACTCAATTCTTATGCAAGAGTTACAAGCTATGGGGGAACCAATACAAGTCACAAACTCGGGCCCCCTTACTCTAATGGAGAGGACTAAAAGGGAACTTGGGTAACTTCCAAGTTAGCCCATAAAAACAACTTTACAAAGCAGATGCAAAAACATTCAACTTAATGACTATCACTAAAAGAGTATTAAGCTAACTTCCAAGTTATGGAGTTTTTAATCTATTGAGTGCTTTGCAATTTAACATGTTTTTTGACTGTGTAGATAGGAACTTAAGACCTTATCATATGATTCCAAGCATCCTTCAATTATGGGTTGAATCCTTCCCTTTCTAGAGAGGAGGTGCTGAACCTAAACAGAGACTGGCTTCCATTTCTTTCTCCAACTAAACCGATCCTTCTTAGATGGACTTCCTAGGAACCTCACATTCCAAGAGATCATAGAGATTAGCTTTCGTCATTTACTAGAATTTCTTCAAACTATTTTGATAGAAAAAGATATAGATAATTGCATGTTAGGCTTTATATTTGCAAGCGTAATCACTATGTAAAGGGGGCCATTAAAGTTTTTTGTTGTTATATTAGGTAAATAATCTTGCTTTTGCTCGCATTAGTCACAACCCTAGATAGCTTTAGAAAACTTTCATACACTTTCATCAAATACATCGACTAATTGCTTCTCTACTTGCACAATATTGGTAAGTTATTGTTGGTAGCAAAGAATTGGGAGACCAAGTGTCTTCTTACTCCATGTTGCACCTTCAAATCCAAATTCCTAAGCAAAGGGTTGGTGATTATGGTGGCAAAGATTAATGGGACCATGGGACACCCTTTGGCATCGACATCTTTACCTCAAATGGACCTAAGCATAGACCATTTACAAATACATTCCAAAGAGATTGAAACATCCCTATATAAATTCCACGATTCCTCCTCCATCATCTATCATAGTGATGAACTCTTGTTGCTTATTTTGTCTCATCAACTCATAAAATTAATTGGTTGAAGAACCAGTCCCATAAGATACCATTTCCCTCAGACTAAATTTTGGCAACTTCACCTTTATGTTTTTGCAAATCCTCCATGTAATGCTCCACTTCTTTGAGAAGTTGATAAAACATCCCATTAGTAGAACACTTAGAAAGAGTCATAATAATATAGTACTCCCTGCATTGCTAACTACTAACATGCAACCCTCTTTGAATCCAATCCTGATCTTTGCCATACATCTTGGTAATCTCAGTTATGATAGCTATGGATCTCATCTAGTTCTATGTTGGATTAGCCATTGGATTGTTGGTTTGTTTCCAAATATCCTTCAGCTATAGGTTGAATCCTTCCCTTTCTAGAAAGGAGGTGTTGAAAGAGAGGGGCTTCCATTTCTTTCTCCTACTAAACATATCCTTCTTGGATGGACTTCCTAGGCACCTCGCAGTCCAAGAGATCATAGTGAGCCAGGTAATTAACATTATATCTTTGTTCGAACCTCCATAATCCAAAATAGAAAAATAGCCTTGTCAATAAAACATTTGCAAGAATCTTTTAAAGGGAAAGCTTTTATTTCTTACCTCCATTAGACTTCAAAGATTTTGGTGGTTGAAATTATTTCTTTCCATCCCACTTTAACTTCAGCATCTCTAGGATCACGACTGATGATTAGGTTGCTCCTTAGGTTCCTCCTTTTGAGGCTTGTTTGTTTTCTTGAATTTACCCTTCTCAACCTATGTTTTTTCCTTTTTTCTTCTTTTGAAGTTCTTCCTTATCTCCACTATTTTCTCCTTTGCTTCTTCTTATCTCAATTCCTTTTTGGGCATTCCTTTGCAAAGCACCCATCTTCTTTGCATTTGAAGCATGTATCCAAGAAGAGGGAGAATTTGACATCGACCAAAAACTCAATCCCATTAGGATAAAAAATCCAGAGCATCTCAAGGATCTTCTTCCTCTTATCCCAAAGTACGAGAGGCCACTTGCTCCACTAGTTGATATTATACAGAGCACTCTACCTAGCACTTCTACTAGCACATTAACTTCTCCATCTTGCAAAGTAGGAAGTACATGAAAACTAGCCCATATTAGGCATTCAATTTGCAAAACCTCCTCAGGAATAAAATCATGATGCCATGGAAGCATGTAAACAAGGCTCACTTTAACCCAAACAAGTGAACCCAAAACCCAATCTCTTTTTGCTTTAGATGAAAGCAAGACCCAAAAGAAGTCTAATGGCAAGCAAAACAATGTGAGCACCACTTTGATCCATAGGTGAGCCAAAATAATCTAGCAAACTCATCCTCAAGGGGGACCTTCCCTTAAAATACATGTACATGTTGCATAGAGAATACTTAGCATTGCTTTGCCGAATGCATGGAAACAAGGATACCACTCATGCACATAGCACTTGCTCCCCAAATTCTATTGTGACTCTCTTTTAATTCTCATTGAAATATATTTGGTCACCCCACATCTTCTTCTCTAGCTCTTCCATGTTCATGCTAGCAATGACAATGTTAGCATAATCCATCTCCATCCCGTTGTCTTGCTTCTATTGCTTTATGTTTGTACTCTGTGTTCCATCATCTCTTTCTCCTTGTTCACCCCCTGAATATGCTACATACATGAAAGTGGGAGTATATGCCGCATGTTGGTAGGAAATGTTACTTTTTTAATGAACTTAATACAGCTACCCTAGTTAATTGACCATGTGCCATGACTATCCATTGGGAGTTCCCCTCTTCAAGTTTCAGCATATTCAAGAGGTTCTATGTCTTTCATTTAAGGAAAAGGCTATTACAATTTGAACTGTTTCTATTTTGCTACTGGATGGATATGCTCCTTGTTTGTAAGGGGCTCAAATAGTTGTTGATAACTATTTGTGCTTGTATGGATGCTAGGTATATCCCACACTTCAGGGGGGATTTGAGGGGAATTTCAAGATTTAGAGCCATGGCATTGAGTTGAATTGAATGAGATTTTTCTTTGTTTTAATGTCACAAGAAAAAAATTTATATTGATAAAAATGATATTTTATTTGAGGATGTGTAAACTATTTGTGCTATGTAAGTAATAATTAAAAGTTATCAAAATGCACAAATGTATCTTATAGCACATGTACATTTTGGATGCATACAAACATATCCATTACAAGTGTGTATTGACATTGTCTTATTTGATATTGACTACATGGTTGATGGTTAGGCCTATCGATTGTGATGTGTATTACTTAACATGACTATATAAGCATGACTATAGATGTTCTATACAAATTTATTTTGATTTACTGTGCATGCACATTATCCTATGATCCATAGCTTCATAATTTTATCCAATAAACATGGTTATATTAGGTGATATACAAAAATTTGCCTTGCTTTACCATATAGACACTTATTTTACTAGTTATAGCTTCAAATCTATCTAGTAAAATTAAAAACCTAGTTCCAATTTAAAAAACCCTAGTTACTAACTAGAAAAAATTGTGTATTTACTAGATATAAGGCTATCTACCATCTAGTTTAGTGTCTAAAGTTCCTTGTGTCTATTTTAATATTGGCCTTGTTGAGCATGTTCTTAGCACAAAAAGCATGCTTTTCTTTTAGCTCTCTTATTTTTTCTCAAAAGATAAATTCAAAATTTTTCCAATCTTAATTTGTTCTTCTTTTCCTCTTGTGTTTTCCTTTTATTATGATGCACTTTCAATGTTCCATTGAGAATTTGCAAGAGCTTCCACATTGTTTGAATTATTTCACCTACCTTTGAGATTGGTGAGAATTTGATATGCTCCCATCAATACTTTTCTATGGAATTTTTCAACCTCAAACCCTAATAAAATGAGGATTTCTTTGTTTTGGAGCACTAGTTCTTTGTAAAGGTAATATACTTCCACCCTTGTAAGGCTATTTAGGTGTAGCCTTCTTGTTATTCAAGTCACCTCATAGTGAACCTTAAAGTAGCTTCCCATCTATCATGTTGCAAGCTTTCACATAGAGCTAGCTACAATAGTTGGCAATCACTAGAATCCTTGGTACTTATATTTTTGTGTTAAGACATGAAGTTTATAAGTTTAGTGCTAGTTTGAAAGGTGATAATATTTCATCATACAACTAGCAATGTAGTTTGCTTTATTTTCTATAGCCACATGTCTTGGGCAATGCAATTTAGCTTTTTCTCAATATGGCTACACACTTTGCCTTGGTGGTTCTTTTTTTCCATGTGCACTTCCATGACCAATATGGTCATGCACTTGGTAATGTGCTTTCCTTTTTAATATGGCTATCTAATTTTCATGATGGGGTATATAGGATTGTGTGGTTTTCTTGCCATGCACTTTGAATGTTTGCTCTTGTTGCTCATTTGGACAGTAGGGAATATGATGTTAGTGTGTGGAGTTTCTATTTAATCCATAGGTGCAATATGCTTTTTTCTCACTAATATAATCATGAGCTTTGCAATAAGATGGATGTCATGGCCATGATATATGTTTGGTCAATGTGGCCATGTACTTTGCTCAACATTGTAAGTGTTATTGTTGCTAAATGCAATGACTCTGTTGTTGGGGCCACACAGTTTGTGTTATTCATGTGTACTAAACATCTTTCTTTTAATTTTCTTTTTTGTTATTGTGATTACCTTTCAACAATTGTGGTCTTGCTTTTGTGTCAATGTGAAAAGGTTAGCTGTGAGTAAGTATTATACAAATGTAAATGTCTAATCAATGAATATTTATTTACTAATTATACCTAGAAAAATCATGAGTTCCAAGTTAACTTGATAGAATATCTATAATTCCCTAGTTAGAGGATAGTACTTGCTAGTTATGACTAGTAAAAAGTAAAATTTTCTAATTAGGTTGATATTATTACTAGTTATACAATAACTTGCTAGATAATGTTGCTAGATAGGGCTTCAATTTTCTAGATACTATCTAGGAAAAGGATGTTACTAGTTAGAAGAGACTAGCGATGGCAAAATTATCTAGTTATAACTAGAAAATTCTACATTCTTCCTAGTTTGGTTAGTAATCTTCCTAGTTATAATGTGAACTTTCTATATAGTAAGTGGTTTAGAGTTTCTTGTGACCTTTGTCCTTACCTTCTCGAAACCAACATTATCAACTTGAATTGAGAAATAAAGAATTGTGATAAACATCATCTTTATCTTATCCTCATTGTACCTTTAATTCCTTATTACATAAAAGTAGGGAATCACACCCTTATAATTCCTTATGTAGGGATTTTCAAAGGAATGTGGGGAATGCTCTATATTCCCTATTATAAGATGTAGGGAACTTAGGGACTTTCAAAGGAATGTAGGGAATGCTCTATATTCCCTATTATAAGATGTAAGGAATGCAATTTCCTAGTTATAGACGGGAATACGTACTTGTCTACATAAGAAATATTGGAGAATTTCCTATATTTCACCAAATTGCCTATGTGGGGAACGATTGAAAGTTCCTCGTGCGTTTAGTTCATTCAGAGAAAACATTCCAGCGCCTCGGGGGAATAATATCATCATCGCCATCTGACCTTGACAATATACCGAGTTATAATGGAGCAGATCAGAATATTGGGAATGCTTGGGACGTCAGTCTCGATGTGCGTGCTGGGTGCATACATGTGCCACAAGACGGAGGTCCAGCAGCTTGATAGTCGGACCACCTCGTCACAGGCTAACGGCCCCGGCGACAAAGTCCATGTTAGTCATCATTCTTCTTCTTCTTTCTCCTCCGCTCTAGACGATCATATTACCACTTCAAAGCACCTAGCAGCCCCACCTGCTCGACAACAGATCATTCGTCGACCGCTGCCGCCCGCACTCTGTTGGCTGTATTGCAGCTTCTAATGCTTATTGAATGCACCATGGCAGCCAAAACGGATCACAATGGTTATTGTAACATTCCATATCTGAAAACATTGTACGTGCGTTTCGTTAATCTTAAACTCTGGTTACAAGTACTGGTAGAATTCCGTTCCCTTATTTTGAATCAAAGCTTCTTACGTGCTTTGAACCAATCATTTTGGGAGATTGTATAGCCAGTCATGCGAGAGAGTGTGTACGCACGCAGGCGTGCGCACGGCACGTCTGTTCCCATGTATTTCTTGCCATCACTAGCTCGCGCCAATTGGGCCATACTTGAACTCAAGTATTGACACGGACGATGACCTAAGGTGAATTGGATCCATAGAATGAAGCAAAAGATATTGTCAAGCACAATAAATTTACAGAAAAGGGATTTGCAAATGGGGATCTTGCATTCGCCTCATGTATTTGCACTCCTGTGCTCTTGTGTCATGGCTCCTCTTCCTAGGATTGACATGTGGCTTTAGGCCATTTATTATCACACATAAATATATCACTATGCACAATGATAGGGATACCAATTTCTCCAATACAACTTCTTTACTTGAAACCAAGGATGGATTAGTATTTCATGCATGCGTAATTTGGTAGTGCAATAGATAGCTGTCATTTATGAGAGGCCTATTTTCTATTGCACAAGCTGGCTTCCTATGATTGGAATGTTGTGACGTTGTCTAATTTTTTGTTGGTGGCGACAAATGTGATGCAGTGGGAGATATCTTTGATCCTAAGGGTTTCTTCAGAAATTTTTTATTTCAAACAACACTTTCATACTTACTCTAAGATAGTTAGTTAGTACCTCCTTCTTTTCTTAGCTCTTATTTCTCTACACTTGGGCTTGTGTAAAATCCTTGGGTGTGTCTCTTTCAAATGTAGCTGGACCCCTTGACAATCTAAGGTTTTTTTTCCAAGTTTTTGCCTAAAGGGACGACAATCTAAGGTTTTTATCCCCTTGAGAATATGTTCTCATATATGGAGGATAACCATTCAATGCCATCATCCCTCTAGCAAGGGTATGTTACTAGGAGTTGCTAGCCAACAAGTGAGCTAGATATAGTGAAAGCTAAAAGCTCAAGATTACATAGTCTCTTGGGGTATCATGATGGTAGAGATTGCTAAAACTTCCACGTGTTTTGTTCCATTGCGGTATTTTTAAATATTATTTAGATTATTTTAAAGTATTTCAAATATCACTATTAATTTATGACATTTTGAATATCAAATAGTTTTTATATGAATATTTTTCATGTGAAAGGTGTTTGTACAAGTATCTTGGTATATATACCTTAGGTATTTGTAGATTATGAGTGCATCAACCTTATTTAGGGAAAGCATTTTATCAACTACCATGAGATAGATTGGTGTGAAAGTTTATATAAGCTATCAAGTTTTACTCTCTTTTTGGATGTAGGCATTCAATGTGCATATAGCTTGCTTAACTTATCAATGTTTCATTCGTTATAAGTGTATTACTATCATGCTAATCTTAATGTTGGCGTCGTTGTGCTATAGAAAATACAATTGAATTTTGGTTAATAACTTTTATGATACTAGCTACAAGCTTTCTTATCTTAGGTAAGTATAACATTAATATCAATTTCCTTATGTTTTCTTTCATAAATATGCTATATTTGATTTTTCCACTATTTATGAGCTAGAAGATTTGTCAGGGAATGCGGAACAAGACTAGAAAGGATCGAAAGAACCTCATGTAGCTAGTAAGGAAAGGAGATTCTCAATAATTTTATGTTTCCAAGGTAGTGTATAGGATCAGGGAGAGAGATTGTCAATGAGAATGGGGTGTTTTGTCAACACATAGGGAGAAGGATGATGCAAATCATAACTCAATGCATAAGAATGTGTCTTATATAATAATGATATATTAATAGATATGAAAACTATAATACAATGCATAGGAATGTGCATTATATTATAATAATATGTTAACAGATTATAACTTTCAATATGGAGCTATGGTCTAGAGGTCAAAATGACAAAAAGAGCCAATGTAATGATCAGGAAGATGATATCATTCAATGGGTAGAGACATGATTTTTAGAGTATGTTGAGCATCTTCTCTAGTTGTTTTTGGCTTTCATGGAGGGCAGGATGATCAAAGAATAGATAGGGTAGGAGGAATATTGATCATGGTAGTTATAGCAGGTTGTGACATGGGAGAGAGGGTATTATGATGGCCTATAAAAGGCCATAATATGTCTCTCCCTCCTTCCCTCCCTCTCTTCCTCTCCTCTCTCTCTCTCTCTCTCTCTCTCTCTCTCTCTCTCTCTCTCTCACTCATTGACACACTCTCCCTCGCTTTTCAATCTTTATTTTCCTTGTAGCTCCAATAACTAGTATTAGAGTAGTAGGGAATCCCTCTAGCACCACAAATAGAAATCTTCATGATCTCCATTTTGGACATGATTTTGACATGTTTGGATAGTTATATACACATTATTCTTGATTAGTGGTTCACTTTCTATCTTCTCTCAATTTTGCAATTTGTTGGCTCTTTAGTTTCTATCACTTAAAAATTAGTTACTATTTTGCAAAAGTGGACTTACCATTCATAATAGACAAGGAAATCTATAGCATCAAGAAGTTTGATAGTACTAACTTAACTTTGTGGAAGAAGAAAATCCAAGATGTTCTTATTCAAAAGGAGTTAAGGCCCATAAGAGGCATAGATGTATGTTTGAAAGTTGATGACTTGAACTCCGCGATTTGTTCTCACTTTTACGCAATCTCCGAACTTCCCCCAAGCTTGGCAACTGAGCCTCAAGATCTGCCTACTCCCTCTTGCGTAGGAAATTAAACAGGGCTTATGGGAGCCCAACCTTAGAAGCTTCTCAAAAAGCTTCTGCCTAAACAGAATGACCTAGAAGGGGAGGGGGCAATGATTGGAGGAGGGGAGATTGACAACAAAGAGGAGAGTTGTGATGATGATGGCGTGGGGTGGGCAGCGGCTATAGCTCGGCAGGCAGGCCACGTTTTTTGCAGTTGGGCGGCGTCCTAGGCAGCATGTCCATGCTCCTCTCTCTGTCCTCGTTTGTGCCTCCCCCAGTGCCTAAGGGGAAGGTTATATAGCCATTGAGGGGGGGGGGGGGGGGGGGGGGAACTCCACACACGTGGAGCTTTCATACCTTCTCCCTTCTCCCCATGAATTCCACCACTAAGCCTTCTTCTCCCACTCCCTCTCCCCCTGCCATGCATCGACTGAGGGGAGGGGTAATTAAAAAGATTTTCCTTAATCTTACCCATTTTCCAATTTCCTCTTTTTTCTAGAAGGGTGTTCTCATGCATCTTTGCGGTTTTAAACCCCGGCCTCTTTTACACGACACGGAGCCGGATTTTAACATTGTGCGTAGAGGGAACACTTAGCCACCGACATTATTCGACGTGGGGGAATTATTTTGTACTACCTTTGTGCAAGATGTGTGGGTTTTATAGTCGACTTAATATTTCGAGTGGAAATATTACATTCTCTCCCCCTTAGAGGAATCCAGATGTCCTCATCTCGAGAAGAATTGGAGGTATTGGTGGTTGAGAGTACTTTCATCCATCCAAGTGGCATCCTCTTCGGGATAATCTTTCCACTGGACGAGGTATTCTTTCAAGGTTCTGGATCTCAATTTTTTCTCCCTAATATCTAAGATCCTATCAGGCTATAGCTCAAGGACTCCTTGGCTAGGCAATACAACTTGTTGATCATCAAGTAAATGACTAGGGTTAGGTACATACTTCTTTAGTAAACTGATATAAAATACATTATGAACCTTTAGGTTTGCAGGGGGTTGAAGTCTATAAGCATTAGGCCCTAGGCACTTGAGAATCTTGTAGGGTCCACAATACCTTGG
Source organism: Lygodium microphyllum (assembly GCF_053477565.2). NCBI lineage: Eukaryota > Viridiplantae > Streptophyta > Polypodiopsida > Schizaeales > Lygodiaceae > Lygodium > Lygodium microphyllum. The sequence continues at coordinate 118,541,595 of NC_141153.1, read as the reverse complement.
ACTTAGCTTCTTGCATTCACCTAAGGATTGGGAACTCTTCTTTGGGTGCACGCGAATGAAGACCATATCTCCTTCAGCGAAGGATCTATCTTCACATTTCAAATCCGCGTACGCCTTGTGTTTGTCCTTGGCGGCTTGGATGTCCTGTCTTATTGACTTCATTTGGTCATCCATATCTTCCAACATTTTCTTTGAGGCGTCAACACTCAAGGTTGGATCCGAGAAGTTTAAAGGACTTCGACAGTTGTGCCCTTACAATGCTTGAAAAGGGGTAATCTATATGCTTTGTTGGTAAGAAGTATTGTGGGCAAACTCCGCCAGTGGCAAATATTGGATCCACTTTTTGGGTTCACAACAATAGTGTGCCTTTAGCATATCCTCAATGACTTGGTTGACTCACTCCGTTTGGCCATCGGTTTGGGGATGGTAGGCTGTACTGAAACGAAGTTGAGTCCCAATGGCTTCGAAGATGGATCTCTAGAAGTGTCATGTGAAGAGAGAGTCACGATCACTAATGATTCTTTTGGGTAACCCATGCAGTTTGAATATCTCCTTGATGAACAACCTTGCAATGTCTGAGGCTTTATAATTTGTCTTGACAGGGATAAGATGTGCAACTTTGGTAAGCATGTCAACTACAACCATAATGGAGTTGTAACCTCCCTGAACCTGGGGTAGGCCAACAACAAAATCTATACTAATGAATTCCCATTTCATTTGGGGAATGTCAAGTGGTTGCAAATTCCCTGGCATTTTGACATGTTCGGCCTTAATGTGTTGACAAGACAAACACTCTGTGACATATTTGAGAACGTCACCTTTAAGCCTCCCCCAATAGTAGCTCTTTCTGACTGCATTGAGGGTCTTGGCATAGCCAGGATGTCTTGCAAAAGGGGAGTCATGAGCTTCCCAAAGTATCTTTTGCTTGAGTGACTAGCTTGCCGGTATACATAATCTCGTTCTTTAGTAGACAAGTCCATTATCAATAGAGAATTCTTGATACTTAGCCTGTAGCTTTGGGTCTTGATCCTTGATAGGGATCTCCCTTAGCATCTTCTGATAGGTTGGATCATGGCATGCCTCTTCTCTAGCTAGCTCAAATATCGGGTTGTTTGGCATGGATACCTTTGTGGCTAGAGATCTAGCTGTTGATGGATCTTGCAGGATCAGAGAATTAAGGAACGCCTTGCAACTGAGTGCGTCGGCGACTGCATTCTCCTTTCTAGGCCGGTATTTGATTTCAAAATCATATTTCTGCAGCACTTCAATCCATCGACATTGCCTCATGTTGAGCTCATTCTAGGTAAAGATCCACTTGAGACTTTTATGATCCGTCACCAAGGTAAACTTGTTACCCAGCAGGTAGTGTCTCCAAAGCTTGAGAGCGTGGATGATAGCTAACAACTCCAGATCGTGGGTAGCATAATTCTTCTCATGGCTCTTCAATTTCCTTGAAGAGTATGCTACAGGATGACCTTCTTGCATAAGCACACATCCTAAGGCAAGTGTGCTAGCATCAGTTACTACTTCAAACTCCTTACTGAGGTCCAAAAGGTTCAAAATAGGTGTTGATAGCAAACCTTGCTTTAGTCAATCTTAAACTCTGGTTACAATCTTAAACTTTGCATTTCGTCAATCTTAAACTCTGGTTACAAGTACTGGTAGAATTCCGTTCCCTTATTTTGAATCAAATCTTCTTACGTGCTTTGAACCAATCATTTTGGAAGATTGTGTAGCCACTCATGCGAGAGAGTATGTACGCACGCAGGCGTGTGCACGGCACGTCTGTTCCCATGTATTTCTTGCCATCACTAGCTCGCACCAATTGGGCCATACTTGAACTCAAATATTGACACGGACGATGACCTAAGGTGAATTGGATCTATGGAATGAAGCAAATGATATTGTCAAGCACAATAAATTTACAGAAAAGGGATTTGCAAATGGGGATCTTGCATTCGCCTCATGTATTTGCACTCCTGTGCTCTTGTGTCATGGCTCCTCTTCCTAGGATTGACATGTGGCTTTAGGCCATTTATTATCACACATAAATATATCACTATGCACAATGATAGGGATACAAATTTCTCCAATACAACTTCTTTACTTGAAACCAAGGATGGATTAGTATTTCATGCATGCGTAATTTGGTAGTGCAATAGATAGCTGTCATTTATGAGAGGCCTATTTTCTATTGCACAAGCTGGCTTCCTATGATTGGAATGTTGTGACGTTGTCTAATTTTTTGTTGGTGGTGACAAATGTGATGCAGTGGGAGATATCTTTGATCCTAAGGGTTTCTTCAGAAATTTTTTATTTCAAACAACACTTTCATACTTACTCTAAGATAGTTAGTTAGTACCTCCTTCTTTTCTTAGCTCTTATTTCTCTACACTTGGGCTTGTGTAAAATCCTTGGGTGTGTCTCTTTCAAATGTAGCTGGACCCCTTGACAATCTAAGGTTTTTTTTCCAAGTTTTTGCCTAAAGGGACGACAATCTAAGGTTTTTATCCCCTTGAGAATATGTTCTCATATATGGAGGATAACCATTCAATGCCATCATCCCTCTAGCAAGGGTATGTTACTAGGAGTTGCTAGCCAACAAGTGAGCTAGATATAGTGAAAGCTAAAAGCTCAAGATTACATAGTCTCTTGGGGTATCATGATGGTAGAGATTGCTAAAACTTCCATGTGTTTTTTTCCATTGCGGTATTTTTAAATATTATTTAGATTATTTTAAAGTATTTCAAATATCACTATTAATTTATGACATTTTGAATATCAAATAGTTTTTATATGAATATTTTTCATGTGAAAGGTGTTTGTACAAGTATCTTGGTATATATACCTTAGGTATTTGTAGATTATGAGTGCATCAACCTTATTTAGGGAAAGCATTTTATCAACTACCATGAGATAGATTGGTGTGAAAGTTTATATAAACTATCAAGTTTTACTCTCTTTTTGGATGTAGGCATTCAATGTGCATATACCTTGCTTAACTTATCAATGTTTCATTCGTTATAAGTGTATTACTATCATGCTAATCTTAATGTTGGTGTCGTTGTGCTATAGAAAATACAATTGAATTTTGGTTAATAACTTTTACGATACTAGCTACAAGCTTTCTTATCTTAGGTAAGTATAACATTAATATCAATTTCCTTATGTTTTCTTTCATAAATATGCTATATTTGATTTTTCCACTATTTATGAGCTGGAAGATTTGTCAGGGAATGCGGAACAAGACTAGAAAGGATCGAAAGAACCTCATGTAGCTAGTAAGGAAAGGAGATTCTCAATAATTTTATGTTTCCAAGGTAGTGTATAGGATCAGGGAGAGATATTGTCAATGAGAATGGGGTGTTTTGTCAACACATAGGGAGAAGGATGATGCAAATCATAACTCAATGCATAAGAATGTGTCTTATATAATAATGACATATTAATAGATATGAAAACTATAATACAATGCATAGGAATGTGCATTATATTATAATAATATGTTAATAGATTATAACTTTCAATATGGAGCTATGGTCTAGAGGTCAAAAATATGACAAAAAGAGCCAATGTAATGATCAGGAAGATGATATCATTCAATGGGTAGAGACATGATTTTTAGAGGATGTTGAGCATCTTCTCTAGTTGTTTTTGGCTTTCATGGAGGGCAGGATGATCAAAGAATAGATAGGGTAGGAGGAATATTGATCATGGTAGTTATAGCAGGTTGTGACATGGGAGAGAGGGTATTATGATGGCCTATAAAAGGCCATAATATGTCTCTCCCTCCTTCCCTCGCTCTCTTCCTCTCCTCTCTCTCTCTCTCTCTCTCTCTCTCTCTCTCTCTCTCTCTCTCTCTCTCTCTCTCTCTCTCTCTCTCTCTCTCTCACTCATTGACACACTCTCCCTCACTTTCAATCTTTATTTTCCTTGTAGCTCCAATAACTAGTATTAGAGTAGTAGGGAATCCCTCTAGCACCACAAATAGAAATCTTCATGATCTCCATTTTGGACATGATTTTGACATGTTTGGATAGTTATATACACATTATTCTTGATTAGTGGTTCACTTTCTATCTTCTCTCAATTTTGCAATTTGTTGACTCTTTAGTTTCTATCACTTAAAAATTAGTTACTATTTTGCAAAAGTGGACCTACCATTCATAATAGACAAGGAAATCTATAGCATTAAGAAGTTTGATAGTACTAACTTTACTTTGTGGAAGAAGAAAATCCAATATGTTCTTTTTCAAAAGGAGTTAAGGCCCATAAGAGGCATAGATGTATGTTTGAAATTTGATGACTTGAACTCTGCGATTTGTTCTCGCTTTTACGCAATCTCCGAACTTCCTCCAAGCCTGGCAACTGAGCCTCAAGATCTGCCTACTCCCTCTTGCGTAGGAAATTAAACAGGGCTTATGGGAGCCCAACCTTAGAAGGTTCTGCCTAAACAGAATGACCTAGAAGGGGGCAGGGCAATGATTGGAGGAGAGGAGATTGACGACAAAGAGGAGAGTTGTGATGATGATGGCGTGGGGTGGGCAGCGGCTGTAGCTCGGCAGGCAGGCCACGTTTTTCGCAGTTGGGCAACGTCCTAGGCAACACGTCCATGCTTCTCTCTCTCTCCTCGCTTGTGCCTCCCCCAATGCCTAAGGGGGAGGTTATATAGCCATTGAGGGGGGGGGAACTCCACACACGTGGAGCTTTCATACCTTCTCCCTTCTCCCCATGAATTCCACCACTAAGCCTTCTTCTCCCACTCCCTCTCCCCCTGCCATGCATCGACTGAGGGGAGGGGTAATTAAAAAGATTTGCCTTAATCTTACCCATTTTCCAATTTCCTCTTTTTTCTAGAAGGGTGTCGAACATCTCTAACCTTGGCTGAATCCATTGAGATTCCTTTCGCTGATACAATAAATCCCAGATACTCAATCTGTCGTTTGAAGAATGCACACTTCTTCTTCTTAGCATAAAGCTTGTGTACTCTCATTGTCTTAAGGACAATGCGAAGCTGGGGTTCATGATCTTCTTCCTGATTAGAGTAGACTAAGGTATCATCGAAGAAGATGAGTACGACGTCATCAAGATATGGCCTAAAGATATCCTGCATTAACCTATTGAAGGTGGCAGGTGCATTCGTCAGCCTGAATGACATGACCAGGAACTCAAAATGTCTATATCTTGTGTTGAATGTCGTCTTTGGGATATCCTCTTCCTTGATCCTTATCTAATAGTATCGAGACCTGAGATCAATCTTGGAGAAGATTTTTGCACCTTGAAGACGGTCAGGAAGGTCATCTATTCTTGGAATAGGGTACTTGTTCTTAATGGTTGATTTAACCCTCTGTAATCAATACATAACTGAAGCATTCCATCCTTCTTCTTCTAGAACAGCACTGGAGCTCCCCATGGCGAACCGCTAGGATGGATGTAGCCCTGATCTAATAGTTTTTTGAGTTGCTCCTTCAGCTCAATCGCTTCCGGGATGGACATCCTATATGGCCTCTTTGCAATTGGCGCAGCTCCTAGCACTAGCTTGATTTCATGATCAAATTCCCTTTGAGACGGAAGTTCTCTCAGCTCTTCAGGAAATACGTTCGTGTACTCCTTTAGACATGAAGGTTCTTCACTAGACTCATGATTCTGATCTAGCCTATTAAGCTTAATCAAGTAGACAGGTAGTCCCTTTCTGACTCCCTTTATTATCCGAGATGCTTTGGGCAATTGAATTTTCGGCTTTCCATCCTCTCCTTGTGTTGTGACCGATTCCCCTTAAGAGTTTCGAAAGGAAACTTGGCCCTTTCCACAATGAATGTGGGCATCATTAGGTTTAAGCAAATCCATTCCGAGTAAACACTCATGGATACCTAGGTTCATAACCTTGAATTTGACCGAAGTCGACTTTCCTCCCAGTAGGAATTCCACCTGAGGATGCGCTTGGGCAATAAGTTTCTTTACGTTAAAACTTGCTAAGCGTTCCTCACATTACATTTCATGCCCAATTTAGCTTTTAGCCAAGTGACCTACTCACTTAACTTCTTTATCAATACTCACAGTCAAGACAATCATTGATAAAAAGAAGTCTTATTTCATTCATATGGGCATAGCCCTTTTAGAATACAATATTTCTTGGGAAGATGGAACAAGCTAATACATTAATTCGGGGAGAATAAGGTTGTGTGGCATTGAGCTACGGGAACTAAGTAATAGTATGGATTGGAGTCATGGATTTTCAGGAATCGATAGGTCATTGGAAGATTAGGGTATCCTTTCCTTTGGTACCCATTCTTCTCGTAATGTCCCAACACCTTGATTCTGTCGGTAGGGATTATCCGGGTCACTTCCTCGTACACATACTTGTTCTGTTTAACCCTTCGACCGTCGACATGTAGGGTTGGGTTTGCGTGAGCCTCAACAAAGATGAACAGCTTCATGATCTTCAAGTCCTCCATCCACTTGATTCTCTTTAAGTTGGTTCGAAGGTACGCAAATCGGTGGGTAGCTATGTAATAGATTCTTGAATCACCCTTCCATCTCCGTTCCACATACAGGGGTGAAGGGTTGTAGATGCGGTCTAGGATATTCATCATATCGATCCTCCGACGATAATCTGAGGCATGCATCGTGGTCATAAACATAATCTGGAACACGAAGAATCTATTCCATGCTTCATGACTCTACAAGTCAGCATTGATAAGTAAGTAAGGAATGATCTTAACAGCAACATTTGCTCTACTTCACCTTATTAAGTTTTATTGTAAATATTAGTTCCTCATTCGTTCACTCTGATACTAAGTGTAACGTGTGCACTTGTTCGCTTATTACAGGACACACCTTCGAAGCCCATTGGGAAGACAGTAGTCTAGAAAGCGCTGCCACTACAACAAAAAGGCTCCATAGACGTGGTGGTAGACACAATATTTGAATTGTGTTTAAAAATGTCAGGCGCATTTATTACCGCGTCTACTAGTACGTCAAAAATTTCGCGTCTACAAGCACACTTATAGTGAAAACTACACGCGCATATAGACGCGCATATACACCCGAATATAGATGCTCATATAGACACACTTATAGATGCGCATATAGATACACATATACAAATGCACATAGATGCGCATATACACTCGCACATAGATGCGATTTCACCTACAAATTAGACGCAAATATAGATGCGCAAAACAGTGTACGAAAAAAAGCCAGAGAGCATGTGGTTGCCATGCAACCACATGCTCTCTTGCTTTTTTTCCCCCCATCAAATTTTGTGTGTTTGGGGAAAACACAAGAACATTACTCAAGAATATTAGGCATACTTCTCATGCAATAACAAAACATGCCTTATCTATGATGAGCCCCTTCTCGTAAAAGTCCATTGCAAAGATCGTGTGGTACCAGTGTGAGAGATAAGTAATTTTACAAGGTAGCTAATACAACAAAAAAAAAGTGATTTTATAAGCTAGGATCCGTTTCACTTAAGGTGCCATTGCATTGTAGTGAGTATTTCTATCTACATGTCTATCTGTTTGTCTCTTTATATGTTTGTCAATTTGTCTCTCTCTCTCTTTCTCTCTCTTTCTCTCTCTTTCTCTCTCTCTCTCTCTCTCTCTCTCTCTCTCTCTCTCTCTCTCTCTCCCTCTCTCTCTTTTTTCATATTTTGTACAACAAAGTTTCGCTTCTATTAGTGCTTGTACACTGCACGCTAGACGCGCTCCTACACGCGCCAGGTCCACAAAACTCAAAAAAACCTCAGAGGAGGTGTGGTTGTTTAATGCGAGCGCGTCTACAGGTGCGTCTACTCTATGGATCAAATGTGCTCTTACACGAGCCAACTCCACAAAACTCAAAAAAACCTAGGAGGTTTCATGGATATTCAATAGTTGCGCGTCTACGAGCACGTCTACTCTGTATATCAGATGTGCTTGTAGACGCGAATTAGCAGTGAAGCACAAAATAAAACTAGGAAAATTAAGCAACAATTAACATATCCAAAGCTAAGAAGGAACCGAAATACAAATCAGAGTAAACAGAGAGAGAGAGAGAGAGGAAGGGAGAGAGAGAGAGAGAAGAGAAGAAGGACTCACCTTGAATATTTGTTGTGATGGGCAGCAGAACAACTACAAACTCCTTCTTCTCCTCCATCTCCTTGCTCTTTGGCTATTCTCCTCGTCGCAAAAAACATACCAAAAGCTAAGAAGGTAGCAAAATACAACTCAAAGCAAAGATAGAGAGAGAAAGAGAGAGAGAGGGAGGGAGGAAGGGAGGGAGAGGGAGAGAGAGAGATAGAGACCAGAAGAAGGACTCACCTTGAATCGGTATTGTGATGGGTGGCGACAGGGCTACAAACTCCTTCTTCTCCTCCCTCTCCTTTCTCTTTGTCTCTTGCTTCCTCCTCTCTTTACCCTTTCTTCTTTGCCTCTTCCTTTCTCCTCTCTTTATGTCATGCGCCTGTCAAAAAAAACCCAAAAGAATCGCAAGACTGGACTACTTTGAAAAGAATGACACACTAGCAATATTTTTCAAAATTTTTCAAAATTTTAGTGCGGGTCTGTCCGCACATCTGAAAGCGCGCCTATAAGCGCGTGTATATAGAGCACGAATTGCATCTATATACACGCGCTTATATACACATAGTTAAACGCGCCCGACTATGCACGTGTACCAAGCGCGTCTATAACTACTGCTTGTTGTAGTGTGCCCGGAACTCCCATGGAATGTCATGGGATTTGTGATCTAGGTCCTCCCAAGTCTGCCACGAGGCGGAAGCATTCCGGCCATTCCCACTTAAGACCGACCTGAATCAGGGTTCTCATAATGGTCAAATTCCTAGAATGGTAGCTAGCGTCGAACCCCAGGCGAACTACTTTAGGTAGAAACGTCAGGGTCGACGTGGATTTATGCTGCACTTGGTTTAAGAAAAATGGAAAACGAGAGGGATGCAAAGCTCGACCTCTCTGCCCATAAGGCATAGTCCCATTCCATTCTCGTAAAATAGCATAAATCGGGACTCTAGTATCCTAGATTCTAGGTCAACGTTCCTTGCTGTTCATTTCCTTCGAGAAAAGTTCCCAGCCAACTAGGACCACCCATCTGTAGGACGAACCCATGGCCACATCCACCGCACTTTTCTCAGGTTTGCTTTAGTTGTCTAATTACATATCACATTTAGTTGATACAAAAAAAGACAACTTCCTTAATTAGCCTTTTAGTCACTAGTTCCTTCACGTAATCTTAGCACTGACATAGAAAAACAATGTCAAACAAGTTCCTTTACAACAATTGATCTTATTTATATTTGGAATACATCATATAATCCAGCCCGTAGGCTAATCCATAATCCACACGAAGGCAATCCATAATCTGCCCGAAGGCAATCCAGCAATCCACAGGGATTACTAATCCAAGATTCCTCTCGTAGACTAGTATGCAGGCCTCGAGATCCAATCCCGAGTCACGTCAGCCTCTTGTGCAAGACCCGAAAGGAAAGGGATTTACGGCCAGATCCCTCCTGGCACCCAAGCGTCCTCCTGCTCCAAGTAGCGCCCAACGGAGAGACCTCTTGTGGCGGGTTCGGTCCATGTTCCCGGCATGGCTAAAAACCCCCTTGGTTAGGGTCAAGTAGACAGTCGGGGGTAACTGATGCTGCCTCTCCCTCCAGGCCTTCAACTTGAAGCATTAATCATCTTTCCATCTTTAGTTCCTTGAGCAAACAATACAAACAGTACTTCTAAACTATACAAACACAATCAATCCAGTGGTTGTTTATTCGGCCAACTGCTAAGAAGTGAATCCTCTTCTCCGAATACGTTCAGCATCCGATCCTGGATCAATTGTGACTTGGCAAGATCCGCAAGGGTTCCATTGCTTGTTTACTCTTTTATCCTTGGATTAGGGTCATACCCTCTCAACCCAAATTAACCAATATCTTAGGTTTCTTAAAAATAGACAATAAATCCTAGCGACCTTGTCGCTCTAACTTGGTTTGTCAATTGCTTGCTAGGAAATACATAACTTCCCTTAACTTGGAAAATCAGCCCAAGAAGGGTGATGTAGCAGGATGACTACTCATCCTTTTGCAACTTAGACTTGCGCTAGAGCCTACCAACCTTATTCCAAGGAGTGGCAACTCCACTTTGTGATTCAACATAAAGCCATGCGACATTGCAATCTTGTTGCATAGGAGTCGCATCTAACTTGTGGGATTCTATCTCCCATCAATGACGCTCCTTGGTCGAGACGTATGTTTAGTCAAGATGTAGTTGGGGTGTCTTCTTACCCAACCCAACACTAACCTTGCTAGGCCAATAACATTTCGGCCTAGGGTTTTTAGGCTCAATCAGAATTTTAGTATTAGTTCGTTCGATCCCTAGGGTAAAAACCCTAGATCGTTAGTGTATGGGCATCCAATTAACCCAAACATTCTGTGAATGTGGGTAGGTCTTTTGGGTTTGAGGTTCTCGACTTGGCGACCAACTGCGATACTAGGCAGAATTCTAACGTGCTAAACCTTAGCTAGCACTTTGAGGTGTTTGTTGTACTAACTAGTTATGCTTATATGAATCCCTTGAGGGTTATACCCTTATAAGTGATCTAACCAAATTGGTCTACTTGTCTTGCAACAAGAAACGATCTCTTCTTAGAGATGCTAAATTTGTTCTAAAGGTGTAGATTGTAGCAAGACATCACATTACATGCAAATATGCGATTCATTACCTCTATACGCTATACGGTTTGCAATAACCCTTTCTTTTCTTGCTAAAGTCATGATGAATGACAATTTGGAGAATAACTTGCATAAAACCTACAAAGATTTACATCAAGGAACTATGCCTACAAACTTTCGTTTAATGCAATTGAATTTCATGCTTTGATATGACATGCAACCTTTTCTAAATGCAACTTCGATGAAAGAAGTTTACGCATGACAAATATGTAACATTCAACCTTTTCTAGATACAACTCCATTAAATGAAGTTCATGCAAGACGAATATTATAAGACTAATGTTGACTTAATCCATTCGCATGCAACATGCAAGTCCATGGTTTCATTTCCATGCTATGCAATTTTTTGGACAACATCTGATGGATGTTAACGATTTTTCCTCATGCGAATCACAACAAGGAAGCTATTGCCTAAATGCAATATATGCTTATTCTTTCCACGGCCAATCAAGGATACACTTAACAATTTTGTCTTTTAACCCTAAGCAATATGCGTTTAGTCTTGTCACTTTGGAAATGCACAAAAAGGGAAACATGCGACTAAGCTCGTAAGATGAATAAGTCATTTATATTCATAACTTTTCTATGAATTTTAAGCATGCCCAACGCGGAATTTAACTTCCAAGAACCTGGTTATGAGGACTTGAAGCGATGTCCACGTGTAAACTTGGGTTCGAGACTTCTGCGTGTGCCTTGCGACTTTGGCTTTGAAGCCATTGTTGATTACTTGAACTCCGCGATTTGTTCTCACTTTTACGCGATCTCCAAACTTCCTCCAAGCTTGGCAACTCAGCCTCAAGATCTGCCTACTCCCTCTTGCACAGGAAATTCCTTCACAAACGCAGTTTTAAGAAACCGGGAAGGCTCGTGGAAATGGGGCTTATGGGAGCCCAACCTTAGAAGCTTCTGCTTCAACAGAATTACGTGGAGGGGGGGGCAATGATTGGAAGAGGGGAGATTGACGACAAAGAGGAGAGTCGTAATGATGATGGTGTGGGGTGGGCATCGGCTGCAGCTCGGCAAAAGCAGGCGGCGTTTTTCATAGCAGGGTGGCATCCTGGGTAGCACGTCCACGCTCCTCTCTCTATCCTCATTCGTGCCTCCCCCCAATGCCTAAGGGGGAGTTTAAATAGCCATTGAGGGGGGGGGAACTCCACATACGTGGAGCTTTCATGCATTCTCCCTTATCCCCATGCATTCCACCACTAACCCTTCTTCTCCCACTCCCTCTCCCCCTGCCATGCATCGACTAAGGGGAGGGGTAATTCAAAATTTTTACCTTAATCTTATCCATTATCCAATTTCCCCTTGTTTTTAGAAGGGTGTTCTCACGCGGCTTTGCGGTTTTAAACCCCTGCCTCTTTTACACGACAGGGAGCCGGATTTTAACATTATGTGCAGAAGGAACACTTAGCCACTGACATTATTCGACGTAGGGAAATTATTTTGTACTACCTTTGCACAAGATGTGCGGGTTTTATAGTCGACTTAATATTTTGAGTGGAAATATTACAGAATCACCCACTTGCACATTAAATTAACGTGACGCTCGAAAAGGATAAGCATTCCTATAAACTTTTCGCACAAGGAATCCACCTTGTGTATGAGCCTCGACAAATAAATATAGTTTTATAATGGAATCCACCGCAAAATCGCTAATAAAGAATGAGGATTCGGTATACTTGGTAAAGTCTAAAGTAGTGTTGTTATTGTCATTGTCTTTCGTGAATTTTGGAATTTCTTCATTGTCTTCATCTTCAGTCTCACTCCCAAATAGTTGATGTGAACAATTGGCTTTTTGCATTGACAATTCACCACTAGATGTCCAGGTTGATAGCATTTATAACAGACTATGGATTTGACTTTAGAAACATTATTGGTAATAGGGAAAAGTGTAGGAGTATTGGGATTTGGCTAAAGAGATGGCTTAGGATTTAGATTTGTGTTTGACGGTAAAGCACGGGGTCATGTCCAAGATTTATGGAATGACGATGGAATAAAGCGATTTTGATTGAATCTTCAAAAGTTAGAATTGAATTGCTTTGTACTGAAGTTACCATTGTTTGAGAATTGTTGTGGTCACTTCTCTCGTCCTCGAATTTTGTCTTCAACATCATGGGCCAAGGAAATCGCATCGTCCAGAGTCATTGGCTTGAACATCTTCGCTTCCACAGAGAAGTGAGCAAGCAAACCAAACATAAACTTGCACTTATGGGTCGCCTTGCGTACATCTTCCAGCATTTTGAAGTTGAAATAAAGCATTCCAAAAACACTCGTAATATTGTGAAATAGACTCGTGATCTCTTTGTTGTAGAAGATTGTAACGTGTCCACCAGTTCCCTTCAAGACACGTCTTAGTAGTCCATCGGAAAGGAGATCTAGAAAGCTTCGTCCGGCACTCCCATGGAATGTTATGGGGTTCGCGATCTAGTACTTTTTGCATCTACCATGTAGCGGAAGTATTCTAACTGTTCCCACTTAGGACTGACCTCAATCAGGGTTTCCCAAGTTAATTGATTTATCGAAACACCTAAACTGCAAAGTATTCACTTAGGATGGTTAAATCGATACAATATACTCCAAGTGCTAGCTAGAGTTTAGCACATTAAGGACTTGGCCTAGATGCACTTATTACCAAGTCGAAACTCTCATACCCTAAGTCCTGCCCACATTCACGGAATGTAGGGACAATAGGACGGACTTGCAAGAAACAATCTAGGGTTTCTACCCTAAGGATCACTCGTTAAAAAGATGAAACTCGGATGAGTTGGAACCCTAGGACCGATGATGTCGGCCTAGTGCAATCGGAAATGGATTGGATATGAAGACACCCTAAACCCTGTTTCTTATCTAATCATGATTCCGTGATTAAGAAGACGTTGTTCGATGGGTGAAATAGTCCCATGGATTAGATGCAACACTTGTGGAACAAGTTGCAACGTCACATGATCTTGTGGTTTGATCACAAGAGAATGGCCAATTCCTTGGAATGAGATTGGCAGATTCTTGCGCAAGTTTATCTTGCAAGAGGATGAGTAGTCATCCCGATATAGAACATTTCTTGGGAAAAGTGACCAACATAAGGGGATTAGATATTTGCTTGGAAGCAAAGGACCAATCAATAATTTGGAGCAACATATTTACTGTTAATAAAACTTAAGGTATTGGTTAAGTTGGGTTAATAGGATATGGCCCTAACCCAAGGACATAAGGGTTAACAAACAAACCCTTGAGTATCTTGCCGAGTCGCAATTGATCCCAATCGAATATTGGATGCATTTGGAGAGAAGGATTCACTCCTTAGCAGTTGGCCAAAATAAGGACCACTGGATATGGTTGTGCTTGTAATAGTTTAAAGAGCATTGTTTGCTTTGTTTGCTCAATGAACTAAAGGATGAAAAGATATCTAATGCTTCAAGTTGAAGGCCTAAAGGGAGAGGCAGCCTCAATTACCCCAGACTGTCTGCCTGATCCTAACCAAGGGGGTTGTTAGCCGCGCTCGGAAGGTGGACCGATCCCGTCGTGAGAGGTCTCTCCATTGAGCGCTACTTGGAGCAGGAGGACGCTTGGGTATGACAAATGTCAGCTTGAAGAAACTGAAACGGATTGCTTCGTGACTCCATTATCGCATAGTATGATGCAGGACTTGCGCGGCAAGTACGAAGTCATATGGTCTTGTGATTGATTCCCAAGAAGAAAGGTTAAATATCCTCAACAAGGATGGTGGATCCTTACGCTATCTTGCAAAAAGGATATATTCTTTGATATCCTTCTATGTAAGGAAGGTTAAAAACCGGAAACTAAAGTATCCAATGAACTTTAGGATTGACCAAGTTGGGCTAATAGGGTACGCCCTAACCCAGAATATAAAGGATCTTGCCAAGTTGCAAGGCACCCCGGATCGAGTGCTAGATGCACTCAAAAGGAAAGATTCCTTCCTTATCAGTTTGACAACAAGAAGATCGATTAATGAAAATGTTTGTGCTTGCTAGAGATTTTTAGAGCACTATTTGACTTGTTTGACCAATGAATTACAAAGTAAATAAGTATCTATACTTCAGGTTGAAGGCCTGAAGGGAGTGGCAACTTCAGTTATCCCCGACTGCATGCTTGACCCTAATCAAGGGGGTTGTTGAATGCGCCGAGAATGTGGACCGAACCTACCGCGAGAGGTCTCTCCGTTGAGCGCTACTTGGAGCAGGAGGACCCTTGGGTGCCGGGGGGCTCTGGTCATAAATCCCTCGCCTTCCAGGTCCTGCACAAGAGGCTAACGTGACTCTAGAATGGATCTCGAGGCCCGCATACTAGTCTACGAGCAGAACCTTGGAATAGTGATCCCTGTGGATTGCTGGATAGCCTTTAGGCGGATTATGGACAAGCCTACGGGCGGAACTCCTTGTATTTCAAAGATAAATATGATGATATGTTAATAAAGAACTTGTTTGATATTGTTTTTCTATGTCACATGATAAGATTATGTGAAGGAACGAGTGCTTAACGGTTTAATTAAAGAAGTTGATTGTTACATGTCCAATTAATGTGTTAGATAATTACATAACTAAAACAAATCGAGGAAAGTGCGGAGGATGGGCCATGGGTCCGTCCTACGGTTGGGTGGTCGTGGTTGGCCGGAAAATTTTCTCAAATCTCGAAGAACAGCGGGATGATTGTCAAAGGACACGAACAACGAAAGCGTTGACCTAGAGTTATGTCTTAAACTGATTTACGTTGTTTTAGGGGAATGGAATGAGACTATGCCTTATGGCAGAGAGGTTGAGCTTTGCATCCCTCTCATTTTCCATTCTCCTTGAACCAAGTGCAGTGTGAATCCACTTCGGACCTGGCATTTCTGCGTAAAGTAGTTCGCTTGGGTTCGATGCTAGTTGCTGTTAGGAAATGACCATTTAGAAGAAACCCAAATTTCGGTCGATCCTGAGTGAGAACGTCTAGAATACTTCCGCTACGTGGCAGACGCGGAAAGCCCTAGATCGCAAATCACGTAGCATTCCATGGGAGTGCCGGGTGGAGCTTTCTAGACATCCTTTCTGATGGACTGCTAAGACGTGTCCTGGATGATACTAGTGGACACGTTACATCTATGAATATTCTTCTACATCTTCTATTTCTTTAAACCCCTTCTCTTTCATCTACTCCTCTCCTTGAATCTCCCTTCACCCTACTATCTCTTACCCCCGTAGTAAACTTTTAATCCCAAATGTTCCGACAATGTGGCTCGCTATGTACAAGTAGGCCACGAAAGATCAAGAAGAAGCGTGATCAAAATTTTGATGCAGTATACACCATTGACCAATTCGATATTCTGAGGGCATGGAGGAGATGCCGTGGTTTATTCCTTTGAGATGGTTACATGGATCTTTGAACATAGCTTCTTGTGAAGGGGTGGAGGTCTCCACTAAAGGAGTGCGATTCTCGAGGGGATGTAGTCCGAAGGTGAACACATGTTTTATAATCTATCTGATGGGACCTAAAACGGGCCGGCATTGGCTCATGCACTAGCCGGACCTCTATCATGCGCTCAACAACCCCACGGCCTCGCGGCCAAGAGCGTGGATGACACATACATCATCTTCCTAAACATCTTGTGTTTGTGTCACATCTCGTAGTCCAACTCTAGCCCAATTAACACTCCTCAGAGGGAGTCCCAACACATTGCCTAAAGGCATGAAGTACAAACATAGGAGGTCCTCCCACGGGCTGACTGCCGCTACCTCACTGCGACTCTCCTACATCTTGGGGATTGGCCCCTCGATGCATCGCTAAACATATATAACACAATATCGCACATAGTTCTCTTAAGGTACCAATTATTTCGTATCCAGGAATGTACCATACCTCACTTTACTTTCCCCTAGACCCAACGCCTAGCCTACATCTTGGACAACCCTACTCACTCAACGTTGGTCACGATCTAGGGAATACAAGTGCTATGCATCCAGGAGGTATTGTCTGGTACCTTTAAGTTTCTTTATGATTTATGCAAATTGTGAATGTACATGTGCTCAAACAAATAATAATCAGCATTGTGCTTAGTGCACAAGCATTCTTTCAATGAATTTGACTATCGCTCATATGCGGCATTGCACGAACCTAGCACCGAGAAACCCTCGTGCTACTAGGTTCTTAATTTTTAATTATCAACCAACCTAAATGATATGAATAAAAACCAGCAAGATTTTCATCATTTCATTCAGCATTTAAACACCTTTTATACACTCTACCCCCTCACCCGTTTAAGTTGTGCATTATTGACCGGTTTAGGGTTCATTTCCATGTTTTTATTGTATGAAAAGCAATAAAAACTCACTAAAACATAAAGGTAGGTCTGAACTGAGGCTAAACCTCATACTTCAGACTCCCCATACATACACAAACATGGTTCTTATTTTTCCTTAATTTTTGGCACTCAAAATCTTTTTTTTCCTTATTTTTAATGGTTTTTTCCTATTTTTCTTGTATTTTTTGCAATATTAAATAACTGAAAATACAAAATGAGTTGTGGCCTCTGGCCCTTAGGTTCATTTGCAACAAAAACACAAATTTAGTTGGTGTGTCTTATTATATCTTCCATTTATATATCAAAAACACCCAATTTTTCCATATTTCGCGTGTTTTACGGGTTTTACACTATTAATTTCAATCACAACACTTATGATTTTCTGATTTTTTGAGCATAAACTGATCAAACTTATAGCAAATAACAACATAATGCATAATCATCCCATGGGAATAAATACTCATGAAGCAAATTGCATAAAACATCAATTTCCTTTGTAAAAATGAAATTACCGTTCTTTGCGGGTTGCGGGTTTTTATTTGCCATGTCTCGGGACTGATTTCCAACAGCCATTAATGCTCATGACAGTCCACAATCAGCAATCTTCATTCCTCTTGAACCAGGGAGCAATCTGGTCTTTATTGGACAAGCATCCGTCATCCATTCTTCTTCTTATTCTTCACCACATGAATCTGCCCTTAGAGGAGAGAGAGGGAGGAGAGAGAAAGACCGATTTTCTCTCTCTCTCTATAGTCCACCATTCTTCGCGCGAGAGGAGGCGATATGGAGCGGAGAAGGAGTGGATTAACCCTGGCCTGCCATTGATATGGCTTGCTTGCAGCAGAAAACCTCATCCATGGGAGGGGGCGTTTTTTTCGCGAGGTTGATCAGCCGCCGCCCTCCTCCTTTCACGTTTTTTTGAGGGGTGAGGGGTACCAAGAGGCACCCCCTTTGGGCCCCTACTTGGCCACCCCTTCATTCTTGGCCCTTTTTTGGGCACCCTCCCGGGTTTTGCCATATCTCCTATGTCGGGCATCCGATTCGAGCCCAAAAAAATCCTGCGCGACCGTCTTGAGACCATGAACTGACCGGAAACTTCCGTCACTTGCACAAGCGTACAGAAAAATTACTAAAAATCCGCAAGTGTTGCATGGGCGTCCTTAGAGCATTTTGACGCTTAAAATCGTCCTAGATCGAGCCGCCGCCTTCGACGTTGAATATTTTTTCCTTGATATTCCTAAATTTTAGCTATTTTTAAGCACTTCTCGGCATCAAAATTCTGCTCTCACTATCCTAACTAGATTTTATATGTGATAACTAATATGATCTTTTTAAGGTACAGTACAAAATCTATAGTGGAGTTAGTTGCAAGGGTGACATTTTCGCATTCAGCGCATCAATAAAAATGCGCTCCACAATGGATTATGGTGTCATAGCAAAGTTCTAGCAAGAGAGCCGATAGTGAGCCACAGATCCAAACACCATTATAGATCAGATATAGTATTTTGAGAACTTATAAAGTGTTATCTTAGTGGATTACCATAGCTTCTCCATGATCATATTTGATATACAGCGGCTCAAAGTGGTATTGGAAGGAGCTAGGGCAACTGTTTGGCGAGGTCCATCTAGATTTCTAGAAATTGATTTTGAGAAAAGATGGAAAGATCTGTGCAACACATTTGTCTTGTCAATCCATTGTAAGCACGTGCCTAAATTGTTTTTTAAAAAAATTCACGACACAGAATAATCACAAATGTTGAATTACTCTTATGTGTGATTTTGAACAATAGATGATATGATAGATGCTCTGATCCTGAATGATGGGGAGAGGAGGGTGATGTCTTACATGAGAGAGTTGTGCCAATAAGTTTTTCAGCACAATGTCTTGGACCATTGAAAGAATATACCCAAGGGGAGCAAGGACTATATAATGGCATCCTTGTACGAGGAGTTTTTAGTACCTATTGTAGGATAGAGGTTTTCCACTGGGTGGATGATGGAGTATATACGTGCATACATGTCACATAGATGATCGGATGCATGCAAGGCACTCAAGAGTAGCACCTCAAAGCATGAGTGGCTAGACGCATATGATTGGCAGAGACTTAGGGAGGAGGCTACAAATTATCTAAGACGTTGGCGACAACAACGGGAGGCAGCGAGGGCACGAGTGGAGGCATGGATCGTGCATCATCTGAGGAGTAGCACCCACAGGACTTATCTAGACTTTGTAAGTTTTTCTTTTGTTCTTCTTGCTTTCATATTCGCAATATCACTTGTACTAACAATTGTATTTTGTTTTCTTTGTAGCACTCTATCACAAATGTTAATCCCACCGGCTTGGAGACTCAATATGCAAAGAGACACGTTCTCACTACACTCATTGATAGATTGTACACACGCGGTAGCCCAATAAGTCAATTATCTTTCTTATCCATAGTTACAATTTCTTTAAAATTGCATTATGTGTGGTGGATTGATGTGTATTTTTTCATTTTGAAAAGTTCATTCTCGATGCCCCTTTGCATTGAGATGAGTTTTCTGATGGCGAGGATCTATAGCTCTCGCTTGGATTGTGGAGCACAAACCCTCTTCTTTTTTGGTCTTGTGATTTGTGCAAGCATCTGCCATGTACTATTGCTTAGATGTACTTATCATCCTTTGTATCTTTTGATAATTATAGATAGAAATTTATGTTAGTTTCGGCTCTCCTCTCTCTCCATGGTTCCATGTAATGTCATGAGTTTTCATTAGTGATCTTGTACTTATTCTATGTATCAGTCTTCTGGGTTCAAGTACATTTTGCACTCAGCTTGACGACCATTGTGCACCCAACATGTAATTCATTAGTAGAATATTATACAGCACATGGTGCTATATGTGGTAGGAGCAAGATGCCCTGCCACAAATCTTCTTTCTCAATAACCGTCACTATTAGCATCACTAATTTCTTTGCACTTGTTGTCATGCCACTATGCGAACATGGTGTGAAAAACTCTGGAGTGCATCATCATCCGACTTTCTTATTAATTAAGAGATTCAATGTGATCTAAGTCATTAGTGCTAGAGTCCGTGGCATATATGGTCTAAAAATACTAGATTTTGGACAATTTTAGCCTATTTTAGATATGTTGGAAATTATTTATTGTAAATATCTGAAAAATCTAAAAAATCTTTTAGATTAGGATGGCATGCAAAAAGCAAGTTGCTTTTTCAACCAGTTATTAGATTTTTCATAAAAAAGAAAGATGGGTGAAATTGGGCGTGTCGTGATTGCTGTTGACAGGCTGAAAATCGCACTTTGAACTAGAAGAAGTAGAAGAAGTGATCAGGGAGATTCCTGAGCAAGTGTCCTAGGGTTTTACTCACCTTCCAAAGCTAACGATGCCACGAGATTTGGGTTCCGAGTAGCAAAGAATGAGTTATTTTTTTGGATGCATGTTTTTGTTCTATGAAAGAGCTCCAACAAATCTAATGCTTGGAGAGTGCTTCTGAGTAGTACTAGACAAAGGAGTTCAGGTTCTGTCAAATACATATTGATTCAATTCATTGTGCTTTGTCTTTATTGTGTTTACCTCTTGTCTATTCTTTTTCTTCTCTTTCATCTCCTATCTCTACTTCCTTCCAACTTTGATCCTCCCCGGTGGATACGACCTTTTGACAAAAACCCCTCCGACAGCGTCGCTATTGCCCTTGCAATTTATGTCGCAAACTATCGCTATATTTGTCATAAGAGGCAAAAATAGCGATGCATATAGCAATGGTTTTGTAGAGACATTTATACCGACACTTTTAGTAAGGACAGGGGAATTTTTTTTAACTGAACATTTGCATTGCTTTGAACGTCGATACGAGGCCTGTATCTTGTAGTGCACCATGTAGTCTTTTATTTTTTACAATAGCTATGTTTTTAATTCATCTTCTTTCCATGCATCAAACTTCCTAATCTTATCTTCTCTTCTTTTTACCTATCCTTTTGTAATGTGTCCACATGTTCTCTTTAAGACACGTCTTAGCAGTCCATCACAAAGGAGATCTAGAAAGCTCTTCCCGACACTCCCATGGAATGTTACGGGGTTTGCGATCTAGGACTTTCCGCATCTGCCATATAGCGGAAGTATTCTAGCTGTTCCCACTTAGTACTGACCTGAATCAGGGTTTTCCTTAATGGTCATTTCCTAAATGGCAACTAGCGTCGAACCCCAAGCGAACTACTTTACATAGAAACGCCGGGCCGAAGCGGATTCATGCTGCACTTGTTCAAAGAGAATAGAAAACGGGAGGAATGCAAAGCTTGACCTGTCTACCATAAGGCATAGTCCCATTCCGTTCTCCTAAAATAGCATAAACCGGGATTATTATAACTTAGACTCTAGGTCAACGCCTTTGCTATTCATTTCCTTTGAAACGATCTCCTTGCTGTCCATTATGATTGAGAAAAGTTCCCGGCCAACTGGGATCACCCATCTGTAGGATGGACCCATGGCCACATCCACCGCACTTTCCTCAAGTTGTTTTAGTTATCTAATTACCTACCACATTTAGTTGGACAGCCATCAAGCAGCTTCCTTAATTAGCCCATCAGACACTGATTCCTTCACATAATCTTAGCACTTGACATAGAAAAGCAGTGTCAAACAAATTTCTTTTCAACAGGTTATCATATTTATCTTTGGAATACATTCATAAAGTCCAGCCTGTAGGCTTTATCCATAATCCGCCCGAAGGCTATCCAGCAAACCACAGGGATCACTATTCCAAGTTTCCACTCGTAGACTAGTATATGGGCCTCGAGATCAAATCCCGAGTCACGTTAGCCTCTTGTGCAGGTCCCGGAAGGCAAGGGATTTACAGCCAGAGCCCCCTGGCACCCAAGCGTCCTCCTGCTCCAAGTAGCGCTCAAGAAAGAGACCTCTCGCGGCGGGTTCAGTCCACCTTCCCAGCGCGGCTAACAACCCCCTTGGTTAGGGTCAGGCAGACAGTCGAGGGTAACTGAGGCTGCCTCTCCCTTGAGGCCTTCAACTTGAAGCATTAGATACCTTTTCATCCTTTAGTTCCTTGTGCAAACAAATCAAACAGTGCTCTCTAAATTGTTACAAGCACAATCATATCCAGTGGTCGTTATTTGGCCAACTACTAAGGAGTGAATCCTTCTCTCCGAATGCATCCAGCATTCAATCCAAGATAAATTGCAACTCCGCAAGATCCCCAAGGGTTTGTTTGTTAACCCTTATGTCCTTGGGTTAGGGCCGTTACCCTATTAACCTGACTTAACCAATACCTTAAGTTCAATTAACAGTAAATATGTTGCTCCAAATTATTGGTTGGTCCTTTGCTTCCAAGCAAATATCTAATTTCCTTATCTTGGTTACTTTTCCCAAGAAAGGTGCTATATAAGGATGACTAATCATCCTCTTGCAAGATAAAATTGTGCAAGAATCTGCCAATCTCATTTCGAGGAATTGGCCATTCTCTTGTGATCAAACCACAAGATCATGCGCCATTGCAGCTTGTTGCACAAGTGTCGCATCTAATCCATGGGACTATTTTACCCACCATCGAACGGCGTCTTCTAATCACAGAATCATGATTAGATAGGAAACAGGGTTTAGGGTGTCTTCATATCCAATCCATTCCCGATTGCACTAGGCCATATTGTGAGTTTTAGGGTTCCAACTCAATCCGAGTTTCGTCTTTTCAAGGAGCGATCCTTAGGGTAGAAACCCTAGATCATTTCTTGCAAGTATGTCCTATTGTCCCTACATTCCGTGAATGTGGGTAGGACTTAGGGTATGAGAGTTTGGACTTGGCAATAAGTGCGACTAGGTCGAGTCCTTAATGTGCTAAATCCTATTTAGCATTTGGAGTATGTTGCATTGATTTAACCATCCTAAGTGAATCCTTTGTAGTTTAGGTATTTTGGGTAATCTAGATTACTTGTCTTACGACAAGGACAAACTATTCCTAAAGATATTGTCTTGATCAAAGAGGGAAAAAACTAGTTGCATTACGATACCATTTTCATAAGCAGACGATTTATTGCCTCTAAGTATGATTAGATTTACAAAACCTAACTTTCTTGTTAAGATCAAAGCGCATGTTAAGTTACAACATAATTTCCATTGATCCTACTAGAACATGCATTCACGATTCATGCCACTAAGTTTTTAGGGTTTTATGTTAAAACAAACCATGTAGCCTTTCCCTAACTTCATTTCCGAATGAAATATTTGTACATTGATTGAGCATTACACAACCTTTCCTAACTAGTACGTAGTTGAATGAGATTTATGTAAATTGACTAGAGTTAACCTACTTTATGCAGCTCTAGAATCATTTCCATGCCTTGCAATTTCCTACGGTTGTTAGCAACTTTCTTAATGAATCATTACAAAGAAAGATTTGTCTAGACTTTCGATATGCAATTTAATCTTTTTGTGCATAATGAAAGGTGTACTACAATAATTTCGACTTTGTAATGATAGTCATTAGTTGATCTAGATGCACAAAACAACTTGCTAAGAATGCATAGACATCTTATGTTTTTTTTTTTCGTTCCTTCCATTGAAAAATACAAATGACCAATCTTCAATTGTGAGTTACTTCTTTTAAAAATAGCCAATGCATTTGAATCTCAAAAGTGCATCCTAATTCCATGAATTAACCATGCCTAATTGCAATATTTTGATGTAAATCAAAAATAGGAAGAAAACCTGGACTTGTGGGTTCGGTGAAATGTCCACATGAATATTAGAAGATGATCCTCTTGCACTTGCGCCTTGTGCCATTTTACGGGCCATCGTGAATTTGAACTTCTTGCCTTGGCCACAGTCTTATGATCTTGGCCCGTCTCCCTCGTACTCGCTATTCCCTTTGAGGTACGGCTACCTTGACCGAAGTACCGACTTGCGGAATTGGGCTTTGGAAGGCCTTAGAGTTTGAAGCTTGGGCCTTCTTTCTTTCCGAAAAGAGGGATTTATGAGATGGTTCTTGCAAAATCCTTGCGGAAACGAAGGCTTGAGAGATTCTTCTCCTTGAAATTCCGGCTAGGAATGGTTTTATGGGCTTTGAGGAAATGGGGACTTATGAACTTCTCCTTCCTTTCATAGAAGTTCCGGGGATAAAGATCTTTATGGAGGGGGGGTGTGGGGGAAACATTAGAGATGGGTTTATGGGGGAAATCGAGTGGGAAGGGTTTAGAGAAACCCTCTTCTTCTTACAAGAACCGAGGCTAGGGCCTTAGTAGCTTCCTTTGCTTCAAAGCCAGGATGGGTTTATTGAGAACTAATGGGAAGGGCTTTAAAACTGGGGCTAATATGGGCTTATGGGGACTCCAACGGGAAGGGCTTTAAAACCAGAGGTAAAGATTGCTTGTGGTGGATGCAATGGGAAGGGGACTTAAAAATCCCGGGGGTAAAATGGGCTTTATAGGGACTCCACGGGAAGGGGCTTTAAAAACCCGGGGTAAAATATGGCTTTATGGAAATCCACTGGAAGGGGTGGTTTAAGAAGCCCCCTTAGAAGCTTCTGGCAGGTGTGTGATGACCACGTGGAAGAAAAGGGGATCAAGGACTACGTGGACGATGAGGATTTTTTAAGCCTTGATGGCGGGCAGGAGGTGGAATGGCGGCAGCAGATTGGTGGGTTGGCAGCCGGCAGCGGCTAAATGAGCCCAGGCGCCGGCGTGTCACTGGCATCTCCCTCTCCGTCTCTCTCTCCTTCCACCCTTTGCACAGCAACTGGTGGCTTCTGTAGTTTCTTCCCTCTTCCAATCGTCCTTAATGGAAGCTTCAATGCCTCCACAGTCCAACCCATCCTCCTTCTCTCACGCCTTCTTACTCCCCCCCAAAGGGGGGTTTTAATAGGATAAGGGGGGGAGAGGGCTCCCTTCCCCACGTGCCCCCTGCATGCTATCCTCCCTTCCACCTCCTCAGTTTCCCATTATAGCCCATCCCCTTCCCTCAGCCACGCTTCCGCTGGGGGAAGGTAAATAATAAATTTTTTTGCAATAAACCTATCATTATCCTCTTGACCTCCTCCCAAGAGGGAGTTCACCTGCAGTTATGTGGGATTTTAACCTTGATCCTGATTTGCCAATGGAGAGGTCATGATACCTCGCGTACAGTTTAAAGATTGCACCCTCGGTAACTCCAATGCCAGAATTGACCTTTGCGTGAGTTTCACGCGGGTTGTGGAAAGTCGGACTAGTAATATTTTTTTAACGAAAATATTACGCCTTTAACCTTAATGCTAAGGTATTTTTCCTATTAATACTTATTGTTGCATAAATAAGCCTTTGTTTCAAGCCTAGTCATATCCCAACATGGAGCCTTGAAGTCTTATTGTTGTATATAAGCCTTAGCCACTTTGTTGTTGCCTTTTGTCCTAGGTCTAATACTCTTCACATTAGTAGTTTCACCCATGAGTGCACCTTTTTGAGCATCATGTAATGGACCTAGGCCTGATAAGACCTACTACTTGCTTTGTCGTCATATGCAAAGTAATGTGTGATGCAGTATACACTATTCTTATTTTCTATAGAAACTCTAGATAAGCATACAATCATCCCATATTATTGTGTTCTACAATGAGAGCCTTGGCAGCTCGGTATCTTACAGCTGAAAAATGCCTAACAATGCCTCTAGTTAGTCTTGTCCAAAATACCTCATCGAATATACCTTTCCTTCGTTGAGTTTTGTGCACTTGTCTTTAGAACAATTTATATCCTCTGCAAAAGAAACCATCGTTTCTTAGCCGATGGTGCCTTAGTCCTGTTGAATATAGAGAGGGTCGAGTGTTCCACGTGAGCAAGTTTCATCAATGTGTTGCAAAAGACACCATCGTTTGTTAGCCAACGGTATCTTAGTCCACGTGGATATAGTGTGAGTCGAGTATTGCGGGGGTGCAGGTTGGATCATTGCGTTGTGCTGCTCCACGGCAGCACCAATATATTCACGTCCAGCCATGCTTTATTGGGTTCTGTGCAGCTGGCTTTAGACTGAATGCCCCGATATTAAACATTTCCTTGAGCCAGATATGCAGGTGGAGGTGCCAATGGACAGTCTACCTGGTATCCAGCTGCCAATGGATACTCAACCTGGAGTAATAGTTGGAGTCACAACTGTCATAGTATCGTTGCTACTCGACTTATTAAACTAATATGAAAGAAGAGCAATCGACTCGCCGACTGCGCATTGGTATCATGAGCATATGAGGACGGCGCTTTGTGATCGTTTAGTTCATTCAGAGAAAACATTCCAGCGCCTCGGGGGAATAATATCATCATCGCCATCTGACCTTGACAATATACCGAGTTATAATGGAGCATATCAGAATATTGGGAATGCTTGGGACGTCAGTCTCGATGTGCGTGCTGGGTGCATACATGTGCCACAAGATGGAGGTCCAGCAGCTTGATAGTCGGACCACCTCGTCACAGGCTAACGGCCCTGGCGACAAAGTCCATGTTAGTCATCATTCTTCTTCTTCTTTCTCCTCCGCTCTAGACGATCATATTACCACTTCAAAGCACCTAGCAGCCCCACCTGCTCGACAACAGATCATTCGTCGACCGCTGCCGCCCTTTTATCCTTGGGTTAGGGTCATACCCTGTCAACCCAAATTAACCAATACCTTAGGTTTCTTAAAAATAGACAATAAATCCTGGTGACCTTGTCGCTCTAACTTGGTTTGTCAATTGCTTGCTAGGCAATACATAACTTCCCTTAACTTAGCAAATCAGCCCAAGAAGGGTGATGTAGCAGGATGACTACTAGTCCTTTTGCAAGTTAGACTTGCGCTAGAGCCTACCAACCTTATTCCAAGGAGTGGCAACTCCACTTTGTGATTCAACATAAAACCATGCGACATTGCAATCTTGTCGCATAGGAGTCGCATCTAACTTGTGGGATTCTATCTCCCATCAATGATGCTCCTTGGTCGAGAAGTATGTTTAGTCAAGATGTAGTTGGGGTGTCTTCTTACCCAACCCAACGCTAACCTTGCTAGGCTAATAACATTTCGGCCTAGGGTTTCTAGGCTCAATCAGAATTTTAGTATTAGTTCATTCGATCCCTAGGGTAAAAACCCTAGATCGTTAGTGTATGGGCGTCCAATTAACCCAAAGATTCTGTGAATGTGGGTAGGTCTTTTGGGTTTGAGGGTCTCGACTTGGCAATCAACTGCGATAGTAGGCAGAATTCTAACGTGCTAAACCTTAGCTAGCACTTTGAGGTGTTTGTTTTACTAACTAGTTATGCTTATATGAATCCCTTGAGGGTTATACCCTTATAAGTGATCTAACCAAATCGGTCTACTAGTCTTGCGACAAGAAAGGATCTCTTCTTAGAGATGCTAAATTTGTTCTAAAGGTGTAAATTGTAGCAAGACATCACATTACGTGCAAATATGCGATTCATTACCTCTATACGCTATAAGGTTTGCAATAACCCTTTATTTTCTTGCTAAAGTCATGATGAATGACAATTTGGAGAATAACTTGCATAAAACCTACAAAGATTTACATCAAGGAACTATGCCTACAAACTTTCGTTTAATGCAATTGAATTTCATGCTTTGATATGACATGCAACCTTTTCTAAATGCAACTTCGATTAAAGAAGTTTACGCATGACAAATATGTAACATTCAACCTTTTCTAGATACAACTTCATTAAATGAAGTTCATGCAAGACAAATATTTGTTGACTTAATCCATTCGCATGCAACATGCAAGTCCATGGTTTCATTTCCATGCTATGCAATTTTTCGGACAACATCTGATGGAATGTTAACGATTTTTCCTCATGCGAATCACAACAAGGAAGCTATTGCCTAAATGCAATATATGCTTATTCTTTCCACGGCCAATCAAGCATACACTTAACAATTTTATCTTTTAACCCTAAGCAATATGCGTTTAGGCTTGTCACTTTGGAAATACACAAAAAGGGAAACATGCGACTAAGCTCGTAAGATGAATAAGTAATTTATATTCATAACTTTTCTATGAATTTTAAGAATTCCCAACACGGAATTTAACTTCCAAGAACCTGGTTATGAGGACTTGGAGCGATGTCCATGTGTAAACTTGGGTTCGAGACTTCTGTGTGTGCCTTGCAACTTTGGCTTTGAAGCCATCATTGATTACTTGAACTCCGTGATTTGTTCTCACTTTTACGCGATCTCCAAACTTCCTCCAAGCTTGGCAACTCAGCCTCAAGATCTTTCTACTCCCTCTTGCACAGGAAATTCCTTCACAAACGCAGTTTTAAGAAACCGGGAAGGCTCGTGGAAATGGGGCTTATGGGAGCCCAACCTTAGAAGCTTCTGCTTCAACAGAATTGCGGGGAGGGGGGGGCAATGATTGGAGGAGGGGAGATTGACGACGAAGAGGAGAGTCGTAATGATGATGGTGTGGGGTGGGCAGCGGCTGCAGCTCGGCAAGCAGGTGGCGTTTTTCATAGCAGGGCGGCATCCTGGGCAGCACGTCCATGCTCCTCTCTCTCTCCTCATTCGTGCCTCCCCCCAATGCCTAAGGGGGAGTTTAGATAGCCATTGAGGGGGGGGGAACTCCACACACCTGGAGCTTTCATGCCTTCTCCCTTATCCCCATGCATTCCACCACTAAGCCTTCTTCTCCCACTCCCTCTCCCCCTGCCATGCATCGACTAAGGGGAGGGGTAATTAAAATTTTTAACCTTAATCTTACCCATTATCCAATTTCCCCTTTTTTCTAGAAGGGTGTTCTCACACCGCTTTGCGGTTTTAAACCCTGGCCTCTTTTACACGACACG
The DNA here is from genome assembly GCF_053477565.2 of Lygodium microphyllum. Classification (NCBI taxonomy): domain Eukaryota; kingdom Viridiplantae; phylum Streptophyta; class Polypodiopsida; order Schizaeales; family Lygodiaceae; genus Lygodium; species Lygodium microphyllum. Next base: position 118,512,782 of record NC_141153.1, on the reverse strand, counting down.
GAGCCGGATTTTAACATTGTGAGCGCAGAGGGAACACTTAGCCACTGACATTATTTGACGCAGGGAAATTATTTTGTACTACCTTTGTGCAAGATGTGCGGGTTTTATAGTTGACTTAATATTTCGAGTGGAAATATTACAGAATCACCCACTTGCACATTAAATTAACGTGACGCTCGAAAAGGACAAGCGTCCCTATAAACTTTTCGCACAAGGATTCCACCTTGTGTATGAGCCTTGGCAAATAAATATAGTTTTCTAATAGAAACCACCGAAAAATCGTTAATAAAGAATGAGGATTTGGTATACTTGGTAAAGTCTAAAGTAATGTTGTTATCGTCATTGTCTTTCGTGAATTTGGGAATTTCTTCATTGTCTTCATCTTCAGTCACCACTAGATGTCCAGGTTGATAGCATTTATAACAGACTATGGATTTGACTTTAGAAACATTATTGGTAATAGCGAAAAGTGTAGGAGTATTAGGATTTGGCTAAAGAGATGGCTTAGGATTTGGATTTGTGTTTGACGGTAAAGCACGGGGTCATGTCCAAGATTTACGGAATGAAGATGAAACAAAGCGATTTTGATTGAATCTTTGAAAGTTAGAATTGAATTGCTTTGTAGTGAAGTTACCATTGTTTGAGAATTGTTGTGGTTGCTTCTCTCGTCCTCGAATTTTGTCTTCAACATCATGGGCCAAGGAAATCGCATCGTCCAGAGTCATTGGCTTGAACATCTTCCCTTCCACAGAGAAGTGAGCAAGAAAACCAAACATAAACTTGCAGTTATGGGTCGCCTTGCGTACATCTTCCAGCATTTTGAAGTTGAAATAAAGCATTCCAAAAACACTCCTAATATTGTGAAATAGACTCGTGATCTCTTTGTTGTAGAAGATTGTAACGTGTCCACCAGTTCCCTTCAAGACACGTCTTAGCAGTCCATCGGAAAGGAGATCTAGAAAGCTCCGCTCGGCACTCCCATGGAATGTTACGAGGTTCGCGATCTAGGACTTTCCGCATCTACCATGTAGCGGAAGTATTCTAACCGTTCCCACTTAGGACTGACCTGAATCAGGGTTTCCCAAGTTAATTGGTTTATCCAAACACCTAAACTGAAAAGTATTCACTTAGGATGGTTAAATAGATACAATATACTCCAAGTGTTAGCTAGAGTTTAGCACATTAAGGACTTGGCCTAGATGCACTTATTACCAAGTCGAAACTCTCATACCCTAAGTCCTGCCCACACTCACGGAATCTAGGGACAATAGGACGTACTTGCAAGAAACAATCTAGGGTTTCTACCCTAAGGATCACTCGTGAAAAAGATGAAACTCGGATGAGTTGGAACCCTAGGACCGACGATGTCGGCCTAGTGCAATCGGAAATGGATTGGATATGAAGACACCCTAAACCCTGTTTCTTATCTAATCATGATTCTGTGATTAAGAAGACATCGTTCAATGGGTGAAATAGTCCCATGGATTAGATGCGACACTTGTGGAACAAGTTGCAACGTCGCATGATCTTGTGGTTTGATCACAAGAGAATGGCCAATTTCTTGGAATGAGATTGGCAGATTCTTGCGCAAGTTTATCTTACAAGAGGATGAGTAGTCATCCCGATATAGAACATTTCTTGGGAAAGTGACAAACATAAGGGGATTAGATATTTGCTTGGAAGCAAAGGACCCATCAATAATTTGGAGCAACATATTTACTGTTAATAAAATTTAAGGTATTGGTTAAGTTGGGTTAATAGGATACGGCCCTAACCCAAGGACATAAGGGTTAACAAACAAACCTTGAGTATCTTGCCGAGTCGCAATTGATCTCGATCGAATGTTGGATGCATTTGGAGAGAAGGATTCACTCCTTAGCAGTTGGCCAAAATAAGGACCACTGGATATGATTGTGCTTGTAACAGTTTAAAGAGAATTGTTTGCTTTGTTTGCTCAATGAACTAAAGGATGAAAAGATATCTAATGCTTCAAGTTGAAGGCCTGAAGGGAGAGGCAGCCTCAATTACCCCAGACTGTCTGCCTGACCCTAACCAAGGGGGTTCTTAGCCGCGCCCGGAAGGTGGACCGAACCCGCCATGAGAGGTCTCTTCGTTGAGCGCTACTTGGAGCAGGAGGACGCTTGGATGCCAAGGGGGGCTCTGGCCATAAATCCCTTTCTTTCCGGGCCTTGCACAAGAGGCCAACATGACTCGGGATTGGATCTCGAGGCCCGCATACTAGTCTATGGGCAGAATCTTGGATTAGTAATCCCTGTGGATCGTTGGATAGCTTTCGGGCGGATTATGGATAAGCCTACAGGCTGGAATTTATAAATGTATTCCAAAGATAAATATGATAACGTGTTAAAAAGGAACTTGTTTGACACTGCTTTTCTATGTCAAGTGCTAAGATTACGTGAAGGAACCGGTGCCTAATGGGCTAATTAAGGAAGCTGCTTGATGCATGTCCAACTAAATGTGGTAGGTAATTAGACAACTAAAAAAACTTGAGGAAAGTGTGGTGGATGTGGCCATGGGTCCGTCCTACAGATGGGTGGTCCCGGTTGGCCAGGAACTTTTCTCAATCATAATGGACAACAAGGAGATCGTCTCAAAGGAAATAAATAGCAAAAGCATTGACGTAGAGTCTAGGTTATAATAATCCCAGTTTACACTGTTTTAGGGGAATGGAAAGGGACTATGCCTTATGGCAGAGAGGTCGAGCTTTGCATCCCTCTCGTTTTCCATTCTCCTTGAACCAAGTTCAGCGTGAATTGGCTTCCGCCCTGGCGTTTCTGCATAAAGTAGTTCGCTCGGGGTTTGATGCTAGTTGCCGTTTAGGAAATGACCATTAGGGAAAACTGTGATTCAGGTTGGTCCTAAGTGGGAACGGTCAGAATACTTCTGCTACATGGCAGATACGGAAAGTCCTAGATCACGAACCCTGTAACATTCCATGGGAGTGCCAGGCGGAGCTTTCTAGATCTTCTTTCCGATGGACTGCTAAGACGTGTCCTGAAGGGAACAGGTGGACACGTTACAGTTGGTATTAGAGCAAACCAACGAAGGATTTGTTTTTTTGAGAAATATTAATAAGAAGAAGCAAAGAAAATGTTGTTGTTAAGAACATTTCCTTACTTTCAATGTCGTCTTGCAGAATTATGAAGTATGAAATAGGTTCTTAGTGTTCCGAGTCATGTTTATGACCGCAATGCATTCCCCGGATTATCGACAAAGGGTTTATATGATGAAAATCCCAGATCGTATTTATAATCCATCCTCTTTGTACGCAGAATAGAGATGGATGGTGATTCAGGAATCTACTACATAGCTACCCACCAGTTTGCGCACCTTCGAACCAACCTAAAGAGGATCAAGTGGTTGAAGGACTTGAAGATCGTGAAGCTGTTCATTTTTGTGGAGGCTCACGTAAACTCAACTTTACATATCGAAGGTCGGAGGGTTGAGTTGAACTCATATGTATACGAGGAAGTGAACCGCGTAATCCCCGCCGATAGGATCAAGGTGTTGGGGTGTAACGTGTCCACTAGTATCATCCAGGACACGTCTTAGCAGTCCATCGGAAAGGATGTCTAGAAAACTCCACCCAGCACTCCCATGGAATGTTATGGGTTTTGCGATCTAGGTCTTCCCACGTCTGCCACGTAGCAGAAGTATCTTGGCCATTCCCACTTAGGATCGACCGGAATTAGGGTTTCTCTGATTGGTCATTAGCTAACAGCAACTAGCGTCAGACCCGAGCGAACTACTTTACGCAGAAACGCCAGGTCCAAAGCGGATTCACGCTGCACTTGGTTCAAGAAGAATGGGAAACGAGAGCGACGCAAGGCTCAACCTCTCTGCCATAAGGCATAGTCCCATTCCGTTCCCCTAAAACAACGTAAATCGGGTAAGACGTAACTCTAGGTCATCGCTCTCGTTATTCGTTTTGATGATGATGATCATCCCGCTGTTCTTTGAGATTTTTGAGAAAAGTTCTCGGCTAACCGGGACTACCCAACTGTAGGACGGACCCATGGCCCATCCTCCGCACTTTCCTCGGTTTGGTTTTAGTTATGTAATTATCTAATACATTAATTTGACATATAACAATCAGCTTCTTTAATTAATCCTGTTAAGCACTGGTTTCTTCACGTAATCTTTTCACGTGACATAGAAAAACAATATCAAGCAAGTTCTTTTTTAACAATTCATCATTTTATCTTTGAAATACAAGGAGTTCCGCCAGTAGGCTTGTCCATAATCCACCCGAAGGCTATCCAGTAATCCCCAGGGATCACTATTCCAAGCATCCGCCCGTAAACTAGTATGCGGGCCTCGAGATCCAATCCGGAGTCACGTTAGCCTCTTGTGCAGGACCCGGAAGGCGAGGGATTTACGGCTAGAGCCCCCCTGGCACCCAAGTGTCCTCCTGCTCCAAGTAGAGCTCAACGGAGAGACCTCTCGCGGTGGGTTCGGTCCACGTTCCCGGCGTGGTCAACAACCCCCTTGGTTAGGGTCAGGTAGGCAGTCGGGGGTAGCTGAAACTGCCTCTTCCTTCAGCCTTTAACCTGAAGTATAGGTACTCATTTCATTTGTAATTCATAATTCAAACAGAGCCCTAAAATCTCTAGCAAGCACAAACATTTTCATTAATCAACCGTGTTGTTTGGCAAACTGCTAAGGAAGTGTTCTTTCCTTTTGAGTGTATCAGCACTCGTTCCCAAGGTGTCTTATAAATTGGCAAGATCCTTTACATTTCGGTGTAGGGCGTACCTTATTAACCCAACTTGGTCAACCCTAAAGTTCCTTAGATATGCTAGTTTCCGGTTTACAACTTTCCTTATTTAGAAGGATATCCAAAAATACGTCCTTTTGCAAGATAACTTGCGTAGGGATCTGCCATCCTTATTGAGGGTTTTTACCCTTTCTCCTTGTGAATCAATCACAAGACTAAATGATTTCGTACTTGCTGCGCAAGTCTTGCGATGGAATAATCCGTTTTAGATCCTTTAAGCTGACGTATGTTGGGCCTAGGGTTTCTTTTTAAGGATCTCGGGGATAGCCCTAGTTCTTTATCTTTACGAAATTTTTTAACCCTACAATAAGGGAAGTAGTCAAGTGCTTAGGGTATGAATATTTCTATGTTTAGATTGGTTTGGATAATCGTCTTGTCACAGTTTTGCTATCCTTGTGACAATTTACTTTTCAGTCAATACAGTTCAAATTAAACTTCTTTTTTCCTTGCAGATGAACTCATGCCAAATAACAAATATTTCCCTTGCTACGATGTGCAATTAGCAATGATAACTTCCTAGTAATTTGAGCAACGAAAGAAACCTTTCATGAATTTAATCATTTACAATGATTCGTTGCGAAAGGAGTAAGACTAATTATGGTGCAAGATATAATTTCTATACCTTCAGGATTTAACTAAAATATACTACTATAGTAAATGGATAATCTTGCTCGTAATTTATAATGCTTGATGCAATTCGAAGGAAACTAAGTTCTATACATTATCATTCATTCAAATAAGCTAAACTCCTTCATTACAAATAACTCGGACAAATATATCCTATCCCTAAAAATTTCTCTTTGCATGATCGACTTAAAACCGAATTAAAGCCAAGAAGAAAAACGTGGTTTTGGGGTGAGATATCCACATGGATACCGGGAGATGACCCTCCCGTGGCTACGCCTTGGACTTTCTTAGGAGGCATCGCAATTGTAGTTTTTCGAACATGGAAGCAGCTTTAGAACTCCTCCTTAGAATTCCACCGTCGCTCCCTTGCACCGTTTGTCAAAAGTAGTTTTTTGAAAGGCTCCCTCCTTGAATTCGGGAATTTGAAAGGGTATTTTAGAATCTTTTACAACTAAGACCCATTGAAGCCATGGGGAAGGCTTAATGGCCTTTGTAAGCTCGCACGAACGGGAATAAAAAGATGTGGAAAAGACACAAGGTGCAGGAGAGCTCTAAGGAAAATAATAATCGTAAAGGTTATAAGTAAGGGTCTAAGGACTCTTAGGCAATTTAGGAGAAAAGGGGCTTATGAGGGTTTACACACGTAGGGGGAAATGATTCCGAGGCCAATGAGGAAGGGACTAAAGGAAAATTTAAAAAAACACGGGGGTTGGGTTCCAACTATGGGAAGGGGTATATAATGCTTTAAACACGGGGGGGTAATAAAAAGGGTTTGGTAAGGCACAAGAAGGGGGTCTTGGGAGGTTTTAGGACACAGGGGGTGAAAGGGGGCTTAAGGGTTTTAAGCACAACGCCTTAGATCTTTTGGGGGGACTAGGGGCTTATTAAGCTCCTTTTTAGAAGCTTCTAGGAGCTTCCATGTGTGGTAGGAGGAAAAAGGTAGTGGAAATGTGGACGCGTGCTGACGAAATGGTCACAGGCTGCGATGGCAGAGGCCAATTATAGTCTGGCGGTACGCGACGTCTCCACCTCTCCCATCTCGCAACAGCCGCGCTTTCCATCTCCCTCACGATCCTCTCATAGCAACAGCAGGCGCAACCCCTTTTTTTTTCCTTCGTCTTCTCTCCTGGTGGAATCAGCGGCGGGCGGCAGCCTCCCTTTTTGTTCCCCCCCCCTCCCTAGTGATTTAAATAGGGGGAGGGAGAGGTTCCTCCCTCCCCTTACGTGGCAGCACACATGGCTAAGGCTCTACATGAGCCCTAGCGTGTTGCTTAAACGTGGCTTCCCTCCCTCCCCTCCAGCACGACGTCGGCTGGGGGAGGAGGGGATTAAAAAATTTTGTTTTTATTTTATTAAAAGGGATTTTCCGTTCTGAATTGTTACATTCTCTCCCCCCTTAGAGGAATCGAGATGTCCTCATCTCGAGATAAACTGGGGATACTGATGGTTGAGAGTGCCTTCATCTACCTAGGTGGCATCCTCTTCGGAATAATCTTTCCACTGGACGAGGCATTCTCTTAAGGTTCTAGATCTTAACTGTTTCTCCGTAACATCTAAGATCCTATCCGGCCTTAGTTCAAGGACTCCTTGACTAGGCATTACAATTTGTTGGTCATCAAGTACATGATTAGGGTTGGGTATATATTTTTTCAATAGGCTGATATGAAATACATTGTGAACCTTTAGGTTCTCAGGGAGTTGCAATCTATAAGCATTGGGTCCTAGGCATTTGAGGATTTTGTACGGCCCAAAATACCTTGGACTTAGCTTCTTGCATTCTCCTAGGGATAGAGAACTCTTTTTAGGGCGTACACGAATGAAGACTATGTCTCCTTCTTCGAAGACTCTTTCTTGACATTTCAAATCTGCGTATGCCTTTTGTCTATCCTTGGCCGCTTGTATGTCTTGTCTTATTGACTTTATTTGATCATCCATGTCTTCCAACATCTGTCTTGATGCTTCAACTCTTAGGGTTGGATCAGAAAAGTTTAGGGGACTTCGACAATCATGACCATACAATGCCTGGAAAGGGGTCATCTGAATGCTCTGCTGGTAAGAAGCATTGTAGGCAAATTCAACCAAAGGCAAGTATTGAATCCACCTCTTCGGCTCTCGATAGCAGTATGCCCTAAGCATATCCTCGATGACTTGATTTACTCGCTCTGTTTGGCCATCCGTTTGGTGATGGTAGGCGGTGCTAAAACAGAGTTGAGTCCCAATAGCTTCAAAGATAGCTCTCCAGAAGTGTGATGTGAAGAGAGAATCTCGATCACTAATGATTCTTCTAGGTAACCCATGTAGCTTGAATATCTCCTTGATAAACAATCTTGCAATGTCGGAGGCTTTATAGTTTGTCTTTACTGGAATTAGGTGTGCAACCTTGGTAAGCATGTCAACCACAACCATAATGGAATTGTATCCTCCTTGGACTTGGGGTAGGCCCACAACAAAATCCATACTGATGAATTCCCATTTCATTTGGGGAATGTCAAGCGGTTGCAGCTTCCCTGGCATCATGACATGTTTGGCTTTGATACATTGGCAAGACAAACACTCAGTGACATATTTGAGAACGTCACCTTTAAGCCTCTCCCAATGGTAGCTCTTCCTAACTGCATTAAGAGTCTTAGCATAGCCAGGATGTCCTGCGAAAGGAGAATCATGAGCTTCCCATAATATCTTCTGCTTAAGTGACTGGCTTGCTGGTATACACAGCCTTGTTCTGTAGTAGACAAGTCCATTATCAATGGAAACTTCCTGATACTTAGCTTGCAACTTCTGATTCTGCTCCTTGGTAGATATTTCCTTTATCATTGTTTGGTAGGCCAAATCATGGCATGCTTCCTCTCTAGCTAGTTCAAGTATAGGGTTATTTGGCATAGATACTTTTGTAGCCAGAGATCTGGCCGTTGATGGATTCTGCAAGATTAGGGAATTTAGGAATGCCTTGCGACTGAGTGCATCGGCAACTACATTCTCCTTCCCTGGTCGGTACTTGATTTCAAAATCATATTCCTCCAATACTTCAATCCATCGACGTTGCCTCATGTTGAGCTCATTCTGGGTAAAAATCCATTTGAGACTCTTATGATCTGTTACTAGAGTAAACTTGTTACCCAACAGGTAGTGTCTCCAAAGCTTTAGAGCATGGATGACAGCTAGTAATTCCAGATCATGCATGGCATAATTCTTTTCATGACTCTTCAATTTCCTTGAAGAGTATGCTACTGGATGACCTTCCTGCATAAGTACACACCCCAAGGCCAGAATGCTAGCATCAGTTACTACCTCGAACTCCTTATTGAGGTCAGGAAGTTTTAGAATAGGTGCTGATACCAAACTTTTGTCGAAGCTATTTTGTTCGGAAGTTGACCATGTAATGGAAGTCTGCTTCTTTAGTAAGTCTGTAAGAGGTGCTGCAATCAAAGCATAGTTTTTTATGAAGACCCTATACCATCCTGTCAATCCAAGAAAGCTACGTATCTCTTTGACGGATACTGGTATTGGCCATTCAAGCACATCTCTGACCTTGGTTGGGTCTACTGATATTCCTTCTGATGATACTATGAATCCCAGATATTCAATCTGACGCTTGAAGAATGCACACTTCTTCATTTTTGCATACAGCTTATGAGACCTCATTGTCTCAAGGACAAATCCGAAGTTGAGGTTCATGATCTTCTTCTTGTTTAGAATAGACTAAAGTGTCATCGAAGAAGACAAGCACGAAATCATCAAGATATGGCCTAAAGATATCTTGCATTAATCTATTGAAGGTGGCAAGTGCATTTGTAAGTCCGAATGACATAACTAGGAACTCAAAGTGCCCATATCTTGTATTGAAGGCCGTCTTTGGAATATCTTCTTCCTTGATCCTTATCTGATAGTAACCTGACCTGAGATCAATCTTGGAGAAGATCTTTGCACCTTGAAGATGATCGAGAAGCTCATCTATTCTAGGAATAGGATACTTGTTCTTGACTATTGATTGATTCAACCCTCGGTAATCAATACATAGTCGAAGTCTCCCATCTTTCTTTTTCTGGAATAGTACTGGAGCTCCCCACGGTGAGTTGCTAGGCCGGATGTAACCCTGATCTAACAGTTGCTTGAGTTGTTCCTTCAACTCAATTGCTTCCGGTATGGACATTTTATAAGGTCTCTTTGCAATTGGTACAGCTCCAGGCACTAGCCTAATCTCATGAACTACTTCTTTTGGAGGCGGAAGTTCAATCAATTCCTCAGGGAATACGTCAGTGTATTCCTTTAGCCAAGAAGGTCCTTCATGAGACTCTTACTTTTGATCTAACTTGTTGAGTTTGATCAGGTAAACGGGTAATCCTTTTCTGACTCCTTTTATGATCCGAGATACTTTGGCTAATTGGATTCTTGGCACTCTTGCCTCACCTTGAGTTGTGAAAAATTCCCTTTTAGAGTTTCGAAAGTAAACTTGACCCTTTCCACAGTGGATGTGGGCGTCGTTGGGCTTAAGCCAATCCATCCCGAGTAGACACTCATGGATACCTAAATTCATGACTCTGAATTTGACTGAAGTCTTCTTTCCTCCCAGAAAGATTTCCACCTTAGCAGTTTTCCTGGTACAAGTTACCTCACGACCGTTTGCCAACTCCATAAGCAAGGTAGGTGCTTCTACTGTGGTTATTCCTAAACTTTTTGCACATATTAGTGAGATAAAGGAATGTGTACTGCCACAATCAATCAAGGTTTTGAAACCTTTACCTTGATAGTCTAACGGTGTCTGAATCACCGAGAACTAGCGATTCGGCCCTTTCTTGTGTAAAGCGGCATGAACTGTCGCTTTTTCGAATTCAGCTTTCATAGTCGGATCTTCCTCTTCTTCTTCTTCGCATCTTTGCCTATTGTCAATGCAAGCAGTTCTTCCTCTTCTACAGGTAACGGCTCCTTGACCGCGGTCTGCACCTTGGAAAGGCGTTTGACGATGTCCTCCGCTGAGCTTGGGACATTGCCTCTTGAAGTGACCGGGTTCGTTGCAGTGGAAACAACGGAGGTTTCGGCCATTACTTTGAGTAGGAACAAAGTTGTTGACGTTATTTGTCATTGATTTCTTCCTTTGTCCCTGATTATGACCTAGAACTCTCTTCATTTGAGGTCTGAATGCTCCTCTGTTCGGGTCACTATAGGACCAAGTTTTGTTACCCCTTGGTCTAGCTTGCACCTCCTGAATTATAGGCGCCGCTCGAATGAGTGCATCCTGAAGATCTGATGGATGCATAGATTCGAGACGGGTATTTACGGGTGGATTTAAGCCCGCACAAAATTTAGACACCTACTGCATCATGTCCATCTGTGGCGCATACTTTAAACGTGAGATGAATTTAGAGTAGTATGCGTCAAGAGTGAGTCCTAGCTATTTTAGCTCGTAGAACTCATTCATTTTCTGCGTACGATATGCAGGTGGTAAGTATCTTCCCTGCACGGCTTTCTTCAACTTTTCCCAGGTAATGGACCCCTCTGAAATCCCTTGATCCCTGCACCATTGCTTCCACCAAAGTCTGGCTTCGCCGGTGAGCTTTAACTTGGTGAGCATGGCCTGATTGGTAGGTGCAGTACCAGCTGCTTCAAAGTAATCCTCCATGGATTCAATCCAAATTTCAGCATCAGCCTGGACGAATCTGCCTCTCCCGTCAAACTCGGGTGGCTTTATCTGCTTGAGGAGGAACTTCTTCTCCTGGGTCACAGCAGTACTTGATGTAGAAGGCGAATTTGGAACCTGTACTTGGGGTTGTACTTAGATAAAAGTTTTCTTAACGTTATTATATGATAATCGAAGTTAGCTTATCTTTCATTTTTAGTTCAGCTATCTCGTAAATAATGTAGCTACTTAACTTTTTAACAACTCTTATGCACAGCTAGATATTGATAAAAAAAAGTCTTTATTTGTATTTACATGGGCATAACCTTATACAACGTTTCGTGTGATGATAAGCCAATCATTACATTCAGTTTGGGAAGAACAACGTTGTATTGCATTTGTCTACAGGAACTGTGTAATAGTAGGGTTTTGGGTCATGGATCTTTAGGAATCGATAATTCATTGGAAGTTCAGGATACCCTTTACATTGGAATCCATACTTCTCATGGCGGCCCAACACTTTAATCCTGTCGGCTGGGATTACATGGGTTACTTCCTTGTATACATATGAGTTCATCTCAACCCTCCGACCTTGAATATGTAAAGTCGAATTTACGTGAGCTTCCACAAAAATGAACAGCTTCACGACTTTCAAGTCTTCCAACCACTTGATCCTCTTTAGGTTGGTCTATAGATAAGCAAACCGGTGGGCGGCTATATAGTAGATTCCTGAAGACCCCGTCCATCTTCGTTCTATGTATAAAGGTGATGGATTATAAATCTGCTCCAGGATATTCATCATCCCAATTCTTTGTCTATAAAGGGGAGAATGCATTGTAGTCATAAACATGACCCGAAATACCAAAAACTTATTCCACGCTTCATAATTCTGCAAGACAGCATTGAAGATGAGAAAATGTTTGGACAGCAACAATTTCTTTACTTCATTTTATTGAGATCTCATAAAAACAATTCTGTTGTTGGTCGGCTCTGATACCAACTGTAACGTGTCCACTAGTATCATTCAGGACACGTCTTAGCAGTCCATCGGAAAGGATGTCTAGAAAACTCCGCCCAGCACTCCCATGGAATGTTACGGGTTTTGCGATCTAGGTCTTCCCGCGTCTGCCACGTAGCGGAAGTATCCTGGCCGTTCCCACTTAGGATCGACCAGAATTAGGGTTTTCCTGATTGGTCATTAGCTAACAGCAACTAGCGTTAGACCCGAGCGAACTACTTTACGCAGTAATGCCAAGTCCGAAGCGGATTCACATTGCACTTGGTTCAAGGAGAATGGGAAGCGAGAGGGATGCAAGGCTCAACCTCTCTACCATAAGCCATAGTCCCATTCCGTTCCCCTAAAACAGCGTAAATCGGGTAAGACGTAACTCTAGGTCATCGCTCTCGTTATTTGTTTTGATGATGATGATCATCCTGCTGTTCTTTGAGATTTTTGAGAAAAGTTCCCGGCTAACCGGGACCACCTAACCATAGGACGGACCCATGGCCCATCCTCTGCACTTTCCTCGGATTGGTTTTAGTTATGTAATTATCTAACACATTAATTTTACATATAACAATCAGCTTCTTTAATTAATCATGTTAAGCATTGGTTCCTTCACGTAATCTTATCACATGACATAGAAAAATAATATCAAGCAAGTTCTTTTTTAACATTTCATCATTTATCTTTGAAATAAAAGGAGTTCTGCCAGTAGGCTTGTCCATAATCCGCCCGAAGGCTATCCAGTAATCCCCAGGGATCACTATTCCAAGCTTCCGCCCGTAAACTAGTATGCGGGCCTCGAGATCCAATCCGGAGTCACGTTAGCCTCTTGTGCAGGACCTAGAAGGCGAGGGATTTACGGCCAGAGCCCCCCTGGCACCCAAGCATCCTCCTGCTCCAAGTAGAGCTCAACGGAGAGATCTCTCACGGCGGGTTCGGTCCACGTTCCCGGCGCAGTCAACAACCCCGTTAGTTAGGGTCAGGCAAGCAGTCGAGGGTAACTGAAACTGCCTCTTCCTTCAGCCTTTAACCTGAAGTATAGGTACTCATTTAATTTGTAATTCATAATTCAAACAGAGCCCTAAAATCTCTAGCAAGCACAAACATTTTCATTAATCAACCATGTTGTTTGGCAAACTGCTAAGAAAGTGTTCTTTCCTTTTGAGTGTATCAGCACTCGTTCCCAAGGTGTCTTATAAATTGGCAAGATCCTTTACATTCCCGTGTAGGGTGTACCTTATTAACCCAACTTGGTCAACCCTAAAGTTCCTTAGATATGCTAGTTTCCGGTTTACAACTTTCCTTATTTAGAAGGATATCCAAAAATACGTTCTTTTGCAAGATAACTTGCGTAGGGATCTGCCATCCTTGTTGAGGGTTTTTACCCTTCCTCCTTCTAAATCAATCACAAGACTAAATGATTTCGTACTTGATGCGCAAGTTGTGCGATGGAATAATCCGTTTTAGATCCTTTAAGCTGACGTATGTCAGGCCTAGGGTTTCTTTTTAAGGATCTCGGGGATAGCCCTAGTTCTTTATCTTTACGAAATTTTTTAACCCTACAATAAGGGAAGTAGTCAAGTGCTTAGGGTATGAATATTTCTATGTTTAGATTGGTTTGATATCTTTTGGAAGGTAATATTAATCGTCTTGTCACAGTTTTGCTATCCTTGTGACAATTTACTTTTCAGTCAATACATTTCAAATTAAACTTCTTTTTTCCTTGCAGATGAACTCATGCCAAATACAAATATTTCCCTTGCTACGATGTGCAATTAGCAATGATAACTTCCTAGTAATTTGAGCAACGAAAGAAACCTTTCATGAATTTAATCACTTACAATGATTCGTTGCGAAAGGAATAAGACTAATGGTGCAAGATATAATTTCTATACCTTTAGGATTTAACTAAAATATACTACTATAGTAAATGGATAATCTTGCTCGTAATTTATAATGCTTGATGCAATTCGAAGGAAACTAAGTTCTATACATTATCATTCATTCAAATAAGCTAAACTCCTTCATTACAAATAACTAGGACAAATATATCCTATCCCTAACAATTTCTCCTTGCATGATCGACTTAAAACCGAATTAAAGCCAAGAAGAAAAACGTGGTTTTGGGGTGAGATATCCACATGGATACCGGGAGATGACCCTCCCGCGGCTACGCCTTAGACTTTCTTAGGAGGCATCGCAATTATAGTTTTTCGAACGTGGAAGCAGCTTTACAACTCCTCCTTAGAATTCCACCGTCGCTCCCTTGCACCGTTCGTCAAAAGTAGTTTTTTGAAAGGCTCCCTCCTTGAATTCGGGAATTTGAAAGGGTGTTTTAGAATCTTTTACAACTAAGACCCATTGAAGCCATGGGGAAGGCTTAATGGCCTTTGTGAGCTCGCATGAACGGGAATAAAAAGGTGTGGAAAAGACACAAGGTGCAGGAGAGCTCTAAGGAAAATAATAATCGTAAAGGTTATAAGTAAGGGTCTAAGGACCCTTAGGCAATTTAGGAGAAAAGGGGCTTATGAGGGTTTACACACGTAGGGGGGAAATGATTCAGAGGCCAATGAGGAAGGGCTAAAGGAAAATTTAAAAAAACACGGGGGTTGGGTTCCAACTATGGGAAGGGGTATATAATGCTTTAAACACAGGGGGTAATAAAAAGGGTTTCATAAGGCACAAGAAGGGGGTCTTGGGAGGTTTTAGGACACAGGGGGTGAAAGGGGGCTTAAGGGTTTTAAGAACAACGGGGGTAATAAGACCTTTAAGGCCTTAGATATTTTGGGGGGACTAGGGGCTTATTAAGCTCCTTTTTAGAAGCTTCTAGGAGCTTCCATGTGTGGTAGGAGGAAAAAGACAGTGGAAATGTGGACGTGTGCTGACGAAATGGTCATAGGCTGCGATGGCAGAGGCCAATTATAGCCTGGCGGTACGCGACGTCTCCACCTCTCCCATCGCGCAACAGCCGCGGCAACCTTTCCATCTCCCTCACGATCCTCTCATAGCAGGAGCAGGTGCAACCCCTTTTTTTTTTCCTTCGTCTTCTCTCCTGGCGGAATCAGCGGGCGGCAGCCTCCCTTTTTGTTCCCCCCCCCCCCCCCCCCAGTGATTTAAATAGGGGAAGGGAGAGGTTCCTCCCTCCCCTTACGTGGCAGTACGCATGGCTAAGGCTCTACATGAGCCCCAGCATGCTACTTGAACGTGGCTTCCCTCCCTCCCCTCCAACACGACGTCGGCTGGGGGAGAAGGAGGGGATTAAAAAAAATTGTTTTTATTTTATTAAAAGGGATTTTCCATTCTGAATTGTTACATGGGGCGCTATGAGAAGAATGAGTTCCAAAGGAAAGGATAGCTTAATCTTCCGATGACTTACCGATTTATGAAGATCCATGACCCGAAACCATACTATTATCTAGTTCCCATAGATAAATGTAATACAACACTATTCTCCCCAAACTAAATGTAACAATTGCTTTGCCATCCCAAGAAATATTGTACTCCGAAAGGGCTAGACACATATAAATGGAATAAGACTTCTTTTTATCAATGTCTATTTTGTCTATGAGAATTGATAAAAAGTTAAGTGGCTAGATCTCTTGGGTGATAGCTGAATTGGGTATGAATTATAAATCATAACGAATAGCGAGTTATAACGTTAAGAATCCTCTATTCAGGCACAACCCTAGGTACAGATTCCCAGTTCACCCCCCACATCAAGTACTGCCGAGATCCAGGAGAAGAAGTTTCTTCTCAAGCAGATCAAACCGCCAGAAATTTGAAGGCAAAGGTAGGACTGTCCAAGCGGATGCTCAGATTTGGATAGATTCTATGGAAGTTTATTTTGAAGTAGTTGGTACTACACTCGCCAACGAGGCTATGCTCGCCAAGTTGAAGCTCACCAGCGAAGCCACGCTTTGGTGGAAGCAATGGTGCAGAGATCAAGGGATCGCGGAAGGATCCATTACCTGGAAAAATCCGAAGAAAGATGTGCAAGGAAGATACTTACCACCTGCGTATCGCACACAAAAAATGAATGAGTTCTACGAGCTCAAACAGCTGGGACTCACTCTTGATGCATACTACTCAAAATTCGTCTCTCTTCTTAAGTATGCGCCACAGATGGATATGATACAGCAGGTGCCAAAATTTTGGTGCCAAAATTTTGTGCTGTTTAAACCCACCAGTGAATACCCGTCTCGAATCTATGCGCCCAATAGATCTATAGGACGCACTCATTCGAACTACGCCCATAATTCAGGAGGTGCAGGCTAGGCCAAGAAGTAACAAAACTTGGTCTTATAATGACCAGAACAGAGGAGCATATAGACCCCAAGTGAAGAGAGTTCAAGTCAAAACCAGGGACAAAGAAAGAGAGCAAGGACTGATAATGCCAAGAGCTTTGTCCCTACCCAAAGTAATGGCTGAAATCTCTGTTGTTTCCACTGCAATGACCCCGGTCATTTCAAGAGGCAATGTCCCAAGCTTGGCAGAGGACATCGTCAAGCACCTTTCCAAGGAACTGGACGTGGCTAGGGAGCCGCTACTTGAGGCAGAGGAAGAACCGCCCATGTTGCCAACAGGGAAATGTGCGAAGAAGAAGATCCGACCATGAAAGCAGAGTTTGAAAGGGCGACAGTCCATGCTGCTCTTCACAAGAAAGGCCTGAATTGCCTGTTTTCGGTGTAGCTGATTCAGACACCATCGAACTATCAAGGTAAAGGTTTCAAAACCTTGATTGATTGTGGCAGTACACATTCCTTTGTCTCACCAGCTTATGCAAGAAGATTAGGAATAGCCACAGTAGAAGCACCTACCTTGCTTGTGGAATTAGCAAATAGTCGTGAGGTCACTTGTACCATGCAAACTGCTAGGGTGGAATTCTTTCTGGGAGGAAAGACGACTTCGGTCAAATTTAAAGTCATGAACCTAGGTATCCATGAGTGTTTACTCCGAATGGATTGGCTTAAAACTAATGACGCCCACATTCATTGTGAAAAGGGTGAAATTTCCTTTCGAATCTCTAAAGGGGAATTGGCCACAACTCAAGGAGAGGCTGGAAAGCCAAAAATTCAATTGGCCAAAGCATCTTGGATTAGAAAGGGAGTTAGAAAGGGACTACCTATCTACTTGATTAAGCTTAATAAGCTAGATCAGAAGCAGGAGTCTAGTGAAGAACCTTCATGGCTAAAGAAGTACGCGGACGTATTTCCTGAAGAGCTGACAGAACTCCTGCCTCAAAGAGAAGTAGATCATGAGATCAAGCTAGTGCCAGGAGCTGCACCAATTGCAAAGAGACCTTATAGGATGTCCATCCCGAAAGCAATTGAGCTAAAGGAGCAACTCAAGAAACTGCTAGATCAGGGCTATATCCGTCCTAGCAGTTCACCATGGGGAGCTCCACAACTATTCCAGAAAAAGAAATATGGAACACTTCAACTGTGTATTGATTATAGAGGGTTGAATCAATCAACTGTCAAGAACAAGTACCCTATTCCTAGAATAGATGAGCTTCTTGATCATCTTCAAGGTGCGAAGATCTTCTCCAAGATTGATCTCAGGTCTGGTTACTATCAGATAAGGATCAATGAAGAAGATATCCCAAAGACGGCCTTTAACACAAGATATTGATACTTTGAGTTCCTAGTTATGTCATTCAGGCTCATGAATGTGCCTGCCACCTTCAACAGGTTAATGTAGGATATATTTAGGCCATATCTTGATGACTTCGTACTCGTCTTCTTTGACGACATCTTAGTCTATTCTCAACAAGAAGAAGATCATGAACCCCAACTTCAGATTGTCCTTGAGACAATGAGGGCACACAAGCTCTATGCTAAGATGAAGAAGTATGCGTTCTTCACTTGTCAGATTGAATATTTGGGATTCATCGTATCAGCGGAAGGAATATTAGTGGATCCGACCAAAGTCAGAGATGTTCTAGAATGGCCAATACCAACAACTATTAAAGAAATACGCAGTTTTCTTGGATTAACATGATGGTATAGGGTCTTCATAAAAAAACTATGCTTTGATTGCAGCACCTCTGACGGACTTACTGAAGAAGCAAACATCCATTGCATGGTCAGTTGGCCGAACAATCTAGCTTTGATAGATTAAAGAAAATTTTGGTATCAGCACCTATACTAAAACTCCTAGACCTCAGGCAATTAATTCATTATCTCTTTTGTCCCTTGAAGCTGTGTTCCTGCATGGGCTACGGATTTTGAGCCACGGCTTCCTATACACGATGCGGGGCTGGTGTTTGTTAATGCACAAGGGTGGAGCAACTCTTAGCCCAAGGTTTTTCTGTTGTGGGAGGTTACTTTGAACCACTTTTTCATGAGATCTAGGGTCATTAATATTTCATTGCGAAAATACTACACTTTGTGGGAAGACGAAGCTTCTCATTTTCAATCTTTTACTCTTTTAATAGCTCTATTGAAAACTTATGTCAAATATTCTCTAGGGTTCTCAAGTTTGTTGCCTTGTTGTAGCTCTCTTCATCTACTTATCATTGTTTCAAGGCAAGAGACCTACAACATGCTTACCTTCTTACCCACTAATTTGTCTCAACTTTGGCTTTATCTCTCTCCTCAATCAACAACTTCTTTTACTGCATAAGACTAGCAATAACATGACATTTATCCGGTGAATGCACTTGCATAAAACTAAAACCACTCTACCCTTTTGAATTTAGTATGGTTGAATTTTTTGCAATAATATTCAAACATGAAAGACAATCATAAAACCTTGCAATGCTTTTACATCCTAAAATAAATTATGAATTTCCAACTCTTTCTCTTTCCTATAAACACAATTCTTAGTAGCTCTATACATTCCTACAACTCTAATAACTTACCAAAACTTCTCTAGATAGACTAAGAAATCCACAAGAAAGAGCAACAATGTCTAAAGGTGAGAGATTTTTCCTTTAGATATCACCACTATTTCAGCTAACAATGGTACTCAATGAAAATTTGGCTCTTTTGGGGGCAATGCATAATCCAATAGTGTATCCCTTTTCCATGAGTGGTTTACACAAACTCTTATAATTATACAACCCATTTCCCATCTTTACTTTTGATGCATGCATAGACAGATCCATGATCTATGACTTTGGTTTCCATACATGCAAAAGTAATATAGGGCTATCCCAAAATAATAAGATAAAAGTAAGAATCCTACAGGAAAAAGTGGTGATCATCCTGGATGTTTCCCATGAAAACCTTGTTGTTTGTGTAGGTTACTCAAGGGGTTCACTATATAGAGATTCTATATATTACATGCATTCAAGTCATATTTATAAATATCCTTATTTGTGAAGTTTTCTTCAATAAAGCACAAAATTTTTATTCAATCTATAAGTAACCCCTTTATATGATACCCTTTTGTATGTAACAAATGTTTGAAACTAGTTTTTTTAATCCTTGATTTTAAATTTAGGTGGCACATATATATACTCATGAATGACCCCCTTGAGATAGGTTGGATTTAACTCCCTACTAGTATTATTAGCAGCACGTGTCCCCAATCCATGTTCTACATCCCTCAAATAAGCTATGAATAATTATATTTATCTTAGAACCATGAGCAACCAAAGCAATGCATGGTGTCTCTACCTAATCAATCTTGATCACTATCTTTGCAGTCACATGGATCCAATGGTTTGTAGAATAATGGTTGTGGGATAACAACATCATTAAAAGTACTCTTTGTATTCATCTCTTCCATATGAATGCCTTGCATGTGGTAGGCTCCTCCTACTCTATATGATGGCCTAGTTTGGTCCACCTAGAAAGTGCCTCTTCCTATCTCTCCATGAGACTCTTTCTTTGCCATCCAAAGAATTTCACCTAACATGAATTTGACTTTACTATTCAAGAGTCTCTCTTCCTATACTCTCTTCACATCATCATTAACTCTATATCTATATACCCAAGTCATTCAACAATTTTAGAGCCAAACTGCTTCATATGCAACTAGTGCTGCACCTCTATACTTTGCTTCTCTACTAGAGAGAGAAATTGTAGGTTGCTTTTTGCTACTCCAATTAATCATTCTACTTCCAAGTCTAAAAACATATCCACTTGTCAACCATCTACTATATAAATAGCCAACCCAATCACAATACATATATCCTCTCAAGTTAAGAGGTTTTCCAAGCTCATAAAATAGCCCATGCCTAGATGTACACTTATCATACTACATAATCCTCCTTACTACATCCAAATGACATTTTCATGGCTTCTACATAAACTAACTAATCAACCCCTTTGAGTAGCTAATGTCAAGGCACATAATAGTAAGATAGATAAGGCTATCTACCATCTACTTGTACATTGTAACATTCTCTATCTCATTTCCAACATCAACTCCAACATTTATATTCTCGTCTAATGGAGTTTCCATGGGCTTAGAGTCTAGCATTCCATATTTGAGTAAAATATCCTATCTAGATTGCTTTATTAGTAGCCAAATCCCTTGAGGTGTATTCACTACCTCAATACCAAGAAGGTCCTTTAGCTCTCCCAAACCTTTCAATTTGAATTCGACCTATAATATAAACTTAATTTTAGCAATGCTAGAATCATTATCTCTAATGATGATCAAGTCATCCTTAACATAAATGACTAAGAAGACATAACCTATATCTATCTTCCTCATGAGAAGACTATGATTTGCATCCCACATATGACATCCAAGTTCCTATGCCTAAGAGTTGATCCTAGCATTCCATGCTCTTCATGCTTACTTCAAATCATAATGTGTCTTTTTCAACTTACATACATGATTAGAATAATCTAGATGTACCTAACCCTCTAGGTACTCCATGTATACTTTCTCAACTAGATTTATCAATCAAGAATGCATTTTTTACATGCATCTACCACAGTTTCCATCCTTTAGATGCTGCCAAAGCAATGCCAATTCTCATAGTTGCCATTTTAGCAACCAAGCTAAAAGTGTCCTCATTATCAAGTTCATACTACTACACACAACCTTTGGCACTCATCCTTACTTTGAATATTTTCAAATATCCATTTTCTTTGCATTTCACCTTATAAACCCATTCTTAGCCTATGGGTATTTTACTTTCAGATAATTTGACTAAATCTCAAGTATCATTTCCAACCAATGTAGCATACTCTTCATCCATAGCTATGCACAAATTTTTGTCAACAACTACTTCATTAAATTTTGTAGGCCCTTTAAAACTAAGTAATTTTACAATATAGGGAAAGTTTTTAGCTAAAGACCCACTATAAGTCAAGCTATCAATATTCTTTGTAACTTTCTCCGATATTCTCAATTGTGGTACATTGTGAGACTCCCTCTCATGAGGCGGTGCATACTTGTTTTGCTTAACTCTAGGAGTAGTCAATGATAGTATACCAAGTTTACTTTCTAAGTTATAAAACCCAAGGAAATCATCACAAAAAATAAGTGGCCAAGTAACATCTTCAAATATTTTCCAATTTCCTTTATACAATCTCCTCCTTACTAAAATATCCATGTCAATGGACATAGAACAATGATTGTTCAAGCAACCTTTCCTTGTATTAACCGAAGAGGATGTGTCTCCTATAGGCCCATAACAATGGTCTCTATAGTGAAAAATTTAGCATCAATATCATCTAGTGGCCCATAAAGAAATAACCACATTTTTACTCCCATACCAAGAAGAGAGCTCATCAAATATAACATCTCTTCTAAACAATCTCTCATGCGTAGAAAGATTGTAGCATTTCTGTACTTTCCTATCCCTTTCATAGCCAACAAAGATAGACTTGAGTGCCTTCAAATCAAGCTTCTTCATTTTCTCATCATCCACATGCACATGCCAAATACATCCAAAGTCTTTTAAATGGCTAATATTAGGTTTGTATACCCATATAGTTTCTCATATGCCATAATGTCATGAATACCAATTATAGGAGTCCTATTTAAGACATACACAATAATGACAACTACTTCAACCCAATAATAGTTTGGAAAATTCTTATAATTTAACATAGCTCTTTTAGCTTCCATAAGCACTCTATTTTTCCTCTTTGCTATACCATTTTGTTGTGGTGTATGGCAGCATATATGTTTCCTTTTGATTCCATGCTTAGCCGATACATGTCAAATTCATGTGAGACATGTTCATCTCCTTCATGTAATCTCAAGCAAG
The DNA here is from genome assembly GCF_053477565.2 of Lygodium microphyllum. Taxonomy (NCBI): domain Eukaryota; kingdom Viridiplantae; phylum Streptophyta; class Polypodiopsida; order Schizaeales; family Lygodiaceae; genus Lygodium; species Lygodium microphyllum. The sequence continues at coordinate 118,490,560 of NC_141153.1, read as the reverse complement.
AGACGTAAGATCTAAAACATTTTTGAATATAACTTTTAAAATCACTAAAGACATCCATTACTTCATCCTTATGCTTCAAAATATACAACCAAATTTACTTGCTATAATCATGAATGAAAGAGACATAATACCTTGCACTACTAAATGATGCATTATGTGCTAGAACCCAAACATCTAAGTGTGCTATTTGCAATGTTCTATTGTTGTTATTGACATTTCTAGCTTGAAATGAAAACTTATCTTTCTTTTAGAATTAGCTTGCTTAACATATGTGTCCTAATTCCATATACTTGAACCTTGAAAGACTAAGTATATCTTTCTACTGCATAGTTTTTGGCCATTGTATATTAACATACCCAATGCACTTATGCCATATTTTAAGATTCTTATTTCACTATCATGAGCAAACATGGTTTCCTTTAGTTAAAAAATAGTGGTATCTAGAGTAAACACTCTACCATTTTGTTTATCATCTTACAACCATTCCCATTTTCTTCTATGAAATATTTATGTATGTTGAATCTAGCTTGCAGATTCTACTTAGCGATTTGTCAAACAAATAGTAGGTTTTTAGCCATAGATGGTACATATAAAACATTATAGAGACTCGTTTTCTTTCCATCATGCATGACTAAGGGTACAATGCCTACTTGCTTAATTTCATGCTATGTATTATCACCTGCATATGCATAACCATGAGCTCTTATAGTCAGCTCATCAAATCATTCTCCATGTGGGGTCATATGATTCAAAGAACTTGAGTCAATGTGCCATTTCTCATAAGCCTTACCTAACCTAGATATGTCTTTTGATACATGTGGCATGGCAAAAAATCTATTGGATTGATCATCATTAGTATTACCAAATGATGCATAATGATCATGTTGTTAGCCCTTAGTGTGATCAACTCCAATTCATCTTGTAGTAATGATGCAAGCAACTCATCCTAATCAGGAAGTTTACACCCAATGCCTTTGTAAAAATATTAACTATCTAATCCTATGTGCTGATATATAGCAACCTAGCCTCCCCTATAAGTATCTTCTCTCGCACAAAGTGGCAATGCCTGTAAATGTGTTTTGTTCTAGCACAGAACACCAAGTTCCTAGCTATCTATATGTTTCTTATGTTGTCACAATGAATGAGAGTGGAACCATCTCTTCGTACATCCAAATCACCCAACTTTTGCAGCCATACCACCTCATATCTTCTCATAGCAACACCTCTCTACTTAGACTTTATACCCCTTAAAGCAACTACAATTTTCTTTTTGTTGCTCCACATAAGTGTTATACTACAAAGGAAAAACATGAATTTTTTGGTAGATCTTTTGTTACATATGCTTCCAACCCAATTTGTATTTGTGTATCCAAATACATGTATATCCTTACTAGCCTCATTAAAAAGTCTAGAATGCAAACTAGACTTAACATATCTCAATATGCATCTAATCACATCCAAATAAAGCTTTCTAGGCATTTGCATAAATTGATTGAATAGGCCTGGCCTTGTAATAGTCATGTAAATTAAGCTCCCTACTAGTATCCTCCTGAACATAGTAGGGTCACATCCACATAGATGACTATGATAACGAAATCACCATCTGTCTTTCTCACATAAAATGAGTGATCATCATCAAAAATATAAAAGCTAATGTTTTTAAGATACTCTCCAGTCTTGTAAGACCATGCTCTAGCTACTTTCTTTAGCCCATAGAGCACCTTCTTTAACCTATACACATATGTGGTATGCTCTAAATCCTCATAACCTCATGGCTATATCATATACATCTATCCTTGCAATTTTGTGTGTAAGAAGACATTCTTGATATCCATTCGATGCAAAATCCTACCTTTGGCTAATATTAAAGCAATCATACATCTAAAAGTTGCCATCCTAGCAACTATATTGAATGACTTTTCATAATCTATGCCATATGCTTAAGCATAGCCTCTTATAATTAGCCTAGCCCTATACCTGCTAATAGAACCATCTACATTATATTTAATTTTCTAGACTTACTTACATCTAATATCTGTCTTTCCCTTAGGCAATCGTACTAGATCCCAAGTCTTATTAGCTTCTAATGCAACCATCTCCTCATCCATTGTTGCATTCTAATGAGCATGACCAATAGCATGACCAACCATCTAACTGTGCTAGACATGCATACCACTTAATCACTTAATGGATCCTTTACATTACCATGTTCTCTCTATGGACTTAGTATTCTAACTTAATCAATACCAAGCTCATCATTCAAACCCTTTTAACTATTGGAATCTCCATCAAATCCCAAATGACTAGCAAACACATCATTACCATCTGAGACTTTCTTCTTCCCTTTGTCTTTACCTACAATACTAGTAGATACACATGAAGATGTTGGACTATCCCTTAGTCTCCTAAACTAAGGGCTAGTTGTAGATGTAGTACTAGATAATGTTTCTAGTTCATTAAGGCTCCGTGATTCTTTCTTTTCTTTCTACACACAACTCTCATCATCATCAACAACATACAATGTATAATAGGATTATAAAAATGATACCCTTTCTGCTCTAAAGATTATTCAATAAAAATATATTCTTCAATCTTTGGGTCAAGCTTCTTTTGCAACTCATTTGAATCATCACTCATCTATACATAACTTGGATTTTGTGAATTATGCATCTCTCCAAACCATTCAACATGATTGGTTATATGATTGGATACACTTGAATCAACATACCATACATTATCATGCATATCCTTTCCTATAATAGCATTCACCATATTACACTACATAATAAAGTCACTTTTTTTTGTCTTCATTTTGTCATGAAGACGATGCACAATTCGCTTATTGTAATTTACTACTATGGATATCATTCTTAGAACAACAATGAGCTATAATATAACCTATTTTGCTACAATAGTGGAAAAGAATACCAAAATTACTAGTCTCTATTCTACCATCCACCTTTTTCTCTAGAGCTCCCCCTACCTCTAAAGTTTCAACAGCCTCCCGAAACCTACATTTCATCGACGATTGATTGAACTTGTTTTGTTGGTTATCATTAGTATGTCCCATCACAGCATCTTGAGGAGGATATAACACATCTTCTTTGTGAGCTTGAGTAAAATGCATGGACCTATTCAACACTTCTTTCAGACAATTCACCATGCATGTTGATCTTTTCAATGAGATCACGAGAGAGACCAACTCATCAAAAACTAAAAATTGATTCCATACATAGACAAAAGTGAAAAATAAATTTTAAGGCTTTTCATTAGTATGACCATCTAAAGTAGATGAAACCAAATCATCATCATTAGGTATTGTATCAACAGTTGCTAAGGTATGTGCAATGCTTTTGACTTTTAAAACATACTCATTTGCAGATATCTTTCTTATAGCGTGCCCGCTTGTCCATTTTGCGGGACTTGTCCTAGCAGCCCATCGGGAGGGGGGTCTAGAAGGCTCCGCCTGGCATTCGCAGGGAATGACACAGGGTTTGCGATCTAGGTCTTCCCGAGTCTGCCTCGAGCAGAAGTGTCCAGCCGTTCCCACTTGGGATCGACCTGTGGTCAGGGTTCCTTTCCTTTCAGCAAAGTCTCTAGGAAGAAGCTAGCGTCAACTTCATTGTCTTATTATCTCATCAGTTGAGAAAAGTTCCCTGCTAATCGGAACCACCCTTCCATAGGATAGACCTAAGTCATGTCCACCGCACTTTCCTCAGTTTTCTTTAGTTATCTAATTACCTAACACATTACATTCAACATGCAAAATCAACTTCCTTAATTTAACAAATTAATCACGGGTTCCTTCATGTAACTTAGGCACTGACATAAAAACAATGCCAAGAAAGTTCCTTTTTCTCTAATAACTGCTCTTTATTTATAAAAAAATCCCGAAGTACATCCAATATCACGCCCAAAGGCTATCCCGGCAATCTACATGATTGCTGCTCCAAGTTCCGCTTGTTGACTAGTACACGGGCCTCGAGATCCCACGTCGACCTCTTGTGCGGGATCTGGAGGCAAGGGATTTACAGCCAAAGCCTCCCCTGGCACCCAAACATCCTCCCGCTCTAAGCAGCACCCTTGGAGAGACCTCTCGCGGCGGGTTAGGTCCATATACCCGACGCGGCTAACAACCCCCTTGGATAGGGCCATGTAGACAGTCGAAGGTAACTACTCATGCCTCTCTTTCAACCTGAAGCATTAAGTGTTTTCCTCGAATTAGTTCCTTGAGCAGAGAGATCAAGTAATGTACCTAAGTACAAGCACGAACATTTTGGAGGTCATTTGTCCGACCGACTGCTAAGGTGTGACTCCTTTTTTTTTTCTAGATACTCCCAACATCCGATCTTGGGTCTTTTCCACGTCTTAGCGAGATCCCAATAATTTCCAAACAAGATTTCGTAAGAAAATGGCCTTGGTAAGATAGCTTAATCTTGACTTGCCCTTTTCCCTTGGGTTTTACCTTAGGGTATCGTAATCCCCAACTCACTCATTAGCTGGTCAATCAAGGCAATGAACATGCCTTATTCGCATCCCAACCAAGGGTCTTTTAATCTCTAATTCCAACCAAGCTCAGTTAACACACACGGCAGCATATGATTCTTCATTTAGACTTCCAAGATGCAGCCTAGATTTATGCGATCCTTTCAATTCTCTTGGTGCGATTCTATGCAAGATTTCCCAATCAACCTTATTCCATCATGCACATTGTGTGTTTAGTATAGTTGTACCTCCTAAACGACTTTTATCTTTCTTTATTCCTGGCAACGAGTACTTAGTTTTAATGCACCGGATCACATGTGATTTGAAAGTTTAGGGATTTGTCTAATGATGCAAGTATATCTCATGGAGAGAAAATAACATTTCATGTGTTTCTTTTAACCATGATTGCGAAACGTGAATTCTAAATGGTTGTTCATGCACTGAACTGGTTAAAAAGCTATCATTTTATGTGAGGTAAGGCGATAACCTTATCATTTTATGTGAGTAAAAGCTATCATTTCATGTGAGGTAAGGCGATAACCTTATCATTTTATGTGGGTAAAAGCTATCATTTCATGTGAAGATGATAACCTTATCATTTTATGCATAAAATCTTATGCGAATTCCAACCTCTACCATTTCGTGCATGCAACTTAGTTCTTAGAGTAAACAAAACCCTATGCACGACATCAATCCTTTCATCCCTTCCACAAGAAATAAATCTTAAATTAAATTTTAACACTTAGAACCTGGGCTTGGTTCGTGTGTGTTCCGTTGGTCGATCAGCTCGCCCCTCTAGCATTATTGGTGGCCTGGGCGCCTACGCTTCCCGTGACTTTCTTCTTGGGAGCCATTCATCTTGTGGAGATTTGGGCAGTCCGGACCTTGACGGGTTTTGGGTTTATAGGTTTGGTAGAAAAGACCGTTGGATGGGGGTCCTTCGCCGAGAGAGTGGTTTGGGTGTGGCTTGTTGCGGTTACCAACTCGTAACATACCAACTCCCACTCCCATGGAATGTTACCAACTCCCATGGCTTGTTACGAGGTTAAAATAGTATACTTCGATTAAGCCTAGAAGTATAAACTACATCTCGCACTATTAACCCATATCGCAATGAATCATCATGGAAAGTACAAAGCATGAAACGACTCTTACGAGGCATAAAATTTATGAAATTATCGTTGTCAACTGCATAAATTAGCAAGAAAAAGGTTGCTTATTTAGCATAAATTTTGTCGCAATGAAAAGGAAAGATTAGTTGAAATTAACTTAACCTATGCCTGACCTCAAACCGATAAGTTAAGGTTGAAAAATCAATTTATGCATTGTCAATGAGTCATGTGGAAGTAATCTTGAAATTATCTTCTAGAGTTAACCAAATTGGCATAAAACTAAAACACCTAAGCCGCGGAGTACTCATTCGGAATAAGTTAAATTCCAAGAAACGCCTATATCTTAAATACTAGCCCACATTCACTGAATGTAGGGACAGTGAAATGTAATTGCAAAGTGAGCTACGGTTTGTCCCTAAGAATCTTACAAGATGAAACTTGGAAACCCTAGGTCTAATGACGCCAGCCTAGTAACCTGAAATAGATTGTTTCGTGACTCCATTGTCTCATTGTTCGATGTGACGCTTGCGTAGCATGCGTGGAGTCATATGATCTTGTGATTGGATCACAAGAGAATGGCCAAATTATCGAAAATAAGGTTGGCAGATCCTTATGCAAGTTATCTTGCAAGAGGATGAATACTTTAGTATCCTTATTGAGTAAGGAAGATTAATTGGAAACTAAAAACCAGTTGATAAATTGAAATAACTGATGAACTTAAGGTTTGACCAAGGGGGGTTAATAGGCTACACCCTAGCCCAGGATATAGGGAATCTTGCCAAGTTGCAAGTCATCCTGGATCGAGTGCTGGATGCATTCGAAAGGAAGTTCCGCTACATGGTAGATGCGGAAAGTCCTAGATCGCGAACCCCGTAACATTCCATGGGAGTGTCGGGCGGAGCTTTCTAGATCTCCTTTCTGATGGACTGCTAAGACGTGTCTTGAAGGGAACTGGTGGACACGTTACAATCTTCTACAACAAGGAGATCACGAGTCTATTTCATAATATTACGAGTGTTTTTGGAATGCTTTATTTCAACTTCAAAATGCTGGAAGATGTACGCAAGGCGACCCATAACTGCAAGTTTATGTTTGGTTTTCTTGCTCGCTTCTCTGTGGAAGGGAAGATGTTCAAGCCAATGACTCTGGACGATGCGATTTCCTTGGCCCATGATGTTGAAGACAAAATTCGAGGAGGAGAGAAGCGACCACAACAATTCTCAAACAATGGTAACTTTAGTACAAAGCAATTCAATTCTAACTTTCGAAGATTCAATCAAAATTGATTTGTTCCATCTTCATTCCATAAATCTTGGACATGACCCCGTTCTTTACCGTCAAACACAAATCCAAATCCTAAACCATCTCTTTAGCCAAATCCCAATACTCCTACAGTTTCCACTATTACGAATAATGTTTCTAAAGTCAAATCCATAGTCTATTATAAATGCTATCAACCTGGACATCTAGTGGTGAATTGTCAATGCAAAAAGCCAATTGTTCACATCAACTATTTGGGAGTGAGACTGAAGATGAAGACAATGAAGAAATACCAAAATTCACGAAAGACAATGACAATAACAACACTACTTTAGACTTTACTAAGTATACCAAATCCTCATTCTTTATTAACCATTTTGCGGTGGATTCCATTATAAAACTATATGTATTTGCCGAGGCTCATACACAAGGTGGATTCCTTGTGCGAAAAGTTTATAGGGACGCTTGTCCTTTTCGAGCGTCACATTAATTTAATGTGCAAGTGGGTGATTCTGTAATATTTCCACTCGAAATATTAAGTCGACTATAAAACCCGCACATCTTGTGCAAAGGTAGTACAAAATAATTTCCCTGCGTCGAATAATGTCAGTGGCTAAGTGTTCCCTCTACGCACAATGTTAAAATCCGGCTCCGTGTCGTGTAAAAGAGGCCGGGGTTTAAAACTGCAAAGCTGTGTGAGAACACCCTTCTAGAAAAAAGGGCAAATTGGATAATGGGTAAGATTAAGGTTAAAAAATTTAATTACCCCTCCCTTTAGTTGATGCATGGCAGGGGGAGAGGGAGTGAGAGAAGAAGGCTTAGTGGTGGAATGCATGGGGATAAGGGAGAAGGCATGAAAGCTCCAGGTGTGTGGAGTTCCCCCCCCCCCCTCAATGGCTATTTAAACTTCCCCTTAGGCATTGGGGGGAGGCACGAATGAGGAGAGAGAGAGGAGCATGGACGTGCTGCCCAGGATGCTGCCCTGCTATGAAAAACGCCACCTGCTTGCCGAACTGCAGCCGCTGCCCACCCCACACCATCATCATTACGACTCTCCTCTTTGTCGTCAATCTCCCCTCCTCCAATCATTGCCCCCCCCTCCCCGTATATCTGTTGAAGCAGAAGCTTCTAAGGTTGGGCTCCCATAAGCCCCATTTCCACGAGCCTTCTCGGTTTCTTAAAACTGCATTTGTGAAGGAATTTCCTGTGCAAGAGGGAGTAGGAAGATCTTGAGGCTGAGTTGCCAAGCTTGGAGGAAGTTTGGAGATCACGTAAAAGTGAGAACAAATCGCCTAGTTCAAGTAATCAATGATGGCTTCAAAGCCAAAGTCGCAAGGCACACGCAGAAGTCTCGAACCCAAGTTTACACGTGGACATCGCTTCAAGTCCTCATAACCAGGTTCTTGGAAGTTAAATTCCGTGTTGGGCATGCTTAAAATTCATAGAAAAGTTATGAATATAAATTACTTATTCATCTTACGAGCTTAGTCGCATGTTTCCCTTTTTGTGCATTTCCAAAGTGACAAGCCTAAACGCATATTACTTAGGGTTAAAAGATAAAATTGTTAAGTGTATGCTTGATTGGCCGTGGAAAGAATAAGCATATATTTCATTTAGGCAATAGCTTCCTTGTTGTGATTCGTACGAGGAAACATTGTTAACATCCATCAGATGTTGTCCGAAAAATTGCATAGCATGGAAATGAAACCATGGACTTGCATGTTGCATGCGAATGGATTAAGTCAACAAATATTCGTCTTGCATGAACTTCATTTAATGAAGTTGTATCTAGAAAAGGTTGAATGTTACATATTTGTCATGCGTAAACTTCTTTCATCGAAGTTGCATTTAGAAAAGGTTGCATGTCATATCAAAGCATGAAATTCAATTGCATTAAACGAAAGTTTGTAGGCATAGTTCCTTGATGTAAATCTTTGTAGGTTTTATGCAAGTTATTCTCCAAATTGTCATTTATCATGACTTTAGCAAGAAAAGAAAGGGTTATTGCAAACCTTATAGCGTATAGAGGTAATGAATCGCATATTTGCAGGTAATGTGATGTCTTGCTACAATTTACACCTTTAGAACAAATTTAGCATCTCTAAGAAGAGATCGTTTCTTGTCGCAAGACAAGTAGACCGATTTGGTTAGACCACTTATAAGGGTATAACCCTCAAGTGATTCATATAAGCATAACTAGTTAGTACAACAAACACCTCAAAGTGCTAGCTAAGGTTTAGCACTTAGAATTCTGCCTACTATCGTAGTTGATCGCCAAGTCGAGACCCTCAAACCCAAAAGGCCTACCCACATTCACAGAATGTTTGGGTTAATTGGACACCCATACACTAACGATCTAGGGTTTTTACCCTAGGGATCGAATGAATTGATACTAAAATTCTGATTGAGCCTAGAAACCCTAGGCCGAAATGTTATTGGCCTAGCAAGGTTAACGTTGGGTTGGGTAAGAAGACACCCCAACTACATCTTGACTAAACATACTTCTCGACCAAGGAGCGTCATTGATGGGAGATAGAATCCCACAAGTTAGATGCGACTCCTATGCAACAAGATTGCAATGTCGCATGGTTTTATATTGAATCACAAAGTGGAGTTGCCACTCCTTGGAATAAGGTTGGTAGGCTGTGGTATAAGTCTAACTTGCAAAAGGATGAGTAGTCATCCTGCTACATCACCCTTCTTGGGCTGATTTGCTATGTTAAGGGAAGTTATGTATTGCCTAGCAAGCAATTCACAAACCAAGTTAGAGCGACAAGGTCGCCAGGATTTATTGTCTATTTTTAAGAAACCCAAGGTATTGGTTAATTTGGGTTGACAGGGTATGACCCTAACCCAAGGATAAAAGGGTAAACAAGCAATGGAACCCTTGCGGATCTTGCCAAGTCACAATTAATCCAGGATGGGATGCTGAACGTATTCCGAGAAGAGGATTCACTTCTTAGCAGTTGGCCAAATAAACAACCACTGGATTGATTGTGTTTGTATAGTTTAGAAGTACTGTTTGTATTGTTTGCTCAAGGAACTAAAGATGGAAAGATGATTAATGCTTCAAGTTGAAGGCCTGGAGGGAGAGGCAGCATCAATTACCCCCGACTGCCTACTTGACCCTAACCAAGGGGGTTGTTAGCCACGTCGGGAACGTGGACCGAACCCGCCACAAGAGGTCTCTTCGTTGGGCGCTACTTGGAGCAGGAGGATGCTTGGGTGCCAGGAGGGCTCTGGCCGTAAATCCCTTGCCTTTCGGGTCTTGCACAAGAGGCCGACATGACTCAGGATTGGATCTCGAGGCCCACATACTAGTCTACGGGAGGAATCTTGGATTAGTAATCCCTATGGATTGCTGGATTGCCTTCGGGCAGATTATAGATTGCCTTCGGGCAGATTATGGATTAGCCTACGGGCTAGACTATATGATGTATTCCAAATATAAATAAGATCAATTGTTGTAAAGGAACTTGTTTGACATTGTTTTTCTATGTCAGTGCTAAGATTACGTGAAGGAACTAGTGACTAAAAGGCTAATTAAGGAAGTTCTCTTTTTTTGTATCAACTAAATGTGATAGGTAATTAGACAACTAAAGCAAACCTAAGGAAAGTGCGGTGGATGTGGCCATGGGTTCATCCTACGGATGGGTGGTCCCAGTTGGCTGGGAACTTTTCTCGAAGGAAATGAACAGCAAGGAACGTTGACCTAGAGTTTAGGATATTAGAGTCTCGATTTATGCTATTTTACGGGAATGGAATGGGACTATGCCTTATGGGTAGAGAGGTCGAGCTTTGCATCCCTCTCGTTTCCCATTTTTCTTAAACCAAGTGCAGCATAAATCCACTTCGACCCTGACGTTTCTAGGTAAAGTAGTTCGCCTAGGGTTCGACGCTAGTTGCCATTCTAGGAATTTGACCATTACGAGAACCCTGATTCAAGTCATCCTAAGTGGGAACGGCCGGAATGCTTCCGCTTCGTGGCAGACTTGGGAGGACCTAGATCTCAAACCCCATGACATTCCATGGGAGTGCCGGGTACACTACAACAAGCAGTAGTTATAGACGCGCTTGGTATAGGTGCATAGTCGGGCGCGTTTAACTATGCATATATAAGCGCGTGTATGTAGATGCAATTCGTGCTCTATATACACGCGCTTATAGGCGCGCTTTCAGATGCGCAGACAGACCCGCACTAAAATTTTGAAAAAATTTGAAAAATATTGCTAGTGTGTCATTCTTTTCAAAGTAGTCCAGTCTTGCATTTCTTTTGGGTTTTTTTTGACAGGCGCATGACACAAAGAGAGGAGAAAGGAAGAGGCAAAGAAGAAAGGGTAAAGAGAGGAGGAAGCAAGAGACAAAGAGAAAGGAGAGGGAGGAGAAGAAGGAGTTTGTAGCCCTGTCGCCACCCATCACAACACCGATTCAAGGTGAGTCCTTCTTCTTGTCTCTATCTCTCTCTCTCTCTCTCCCTCCCTCCCTCCAAGCCTCTCTCTCTCTTTCTCTCTCTATCTTTTCTTTGAGTTGTATTTTGCTACCTTCTTAGCTTTTGGTATGTTTATTGCGATGAGGAGAATAGCCAAAGAGCAAGGAGATGGAGGAGAAGAAGGAGTTTGTAGTTGTGCCGCTGCCCATCACAATAAATATTCAAGGTGAGTCCTTCTTCTCTTCTCTCTCTCTCTCTCTCCCTCCCTCCCTCTCTCTCTCTCTCTCTGTTTACTCTGAGTTGTATTTTGGTTCCTTCTTAGCTTTGGGTATGTTAATTAATGCTTGCTTTTCCTAGTTTTCTTTTGTGCTTCACTGCGAATTCGCGTCTACAAGCGCATCTGATATACAGAGTAGACGTGGTCGTAGACATGCAAGTGTTGAATATCCATGAAACCTCCTAGGTTTTTTTGAGTTTTGTGGAGTTGGCGCGTGTAAGAGTGCATTTGATCCACATAGTAGACGCACCTGTAGATGCGCTCGCATTAAACAACCACACCTCCTCTGAGGTTTTTTTGAGTTTTGTGGACCTGGCGCGTGTAGGAGCGCGTCTAGCGTGCAGTGTACACGTGCTAATAGACACGCAACTTTGTTGTACAAAATATGAAAAAAGAGAGACAGGGAGAGAGAGAGAGAGAGAGAGAGAAAGAGAGAGAGAGAGAAAGAGAGACAGACAAACATATAGAGAGACAAACAGATAGACATGTAGATAGAAATACTCACTACAATGCAATGGCACCTTAAGTGTAACGAATCCTTGCAATGGATCCTAGCTTATAAAATCACTTTTTTTTTGTTATATTAGCTATCTTGTAAAGTTACTTATCTCTCACACACTGGTACCACACGATCTTTGCAATGGACTTTTACGAGAAGGGGCTCATCATAGATAAGGTATGTTTTGTTATTGCATGAGAAGTATGGCTAATATTCTTGAGTAATGTTCTTATGTTTTCCCCAAACACACAAAATTTTATGGGGGAGGAAAAAAAGCCACATGCTCTCTGGCTTTTTTTTCATACACTATTTTGCGCATCTATATTTGCGTCTAATTTGTAGGTGAAATCGCATCTATGTGCGCGTGTATATGCGTATCTATATGTGCATATATATGCGCATCTATAAGTGTGTCTATATGAGCATCTATATTTGGGTGTATATGCACGTCTATATACGCGTGTAGTTTTCACTATAAGTGTGCTTGTAGACGCGAAATTTTTGACGTACTAGTAGACGCGGCAATAAATGCACCTGACATTTTTAAACACAATTCAAATATTATGTCTACCAGCACGTCTATGGAGCCTTTTTGTTGTAGTGGCAGCGCTTTCTAGACTACTCTCTTCCCAATGGGCTTTGAAGATGTGTCCTGCAAGCGAACAAGTGGACACGTTACAGTTAGCATCAGAGTGAATGAATGAGGAACTAATGTTTACAATAAAACTTAATAAGGTGAAGTAGAGCAAATGTTGCTGTTAAGATCGTTCCTTACTTACTTATGAATGATGACTTAAAGAGTCATGAAGCATGGAATAGATTCTTCGTGTTCCAGATTATGTTTATGACCACGATGCATGCCTCGGATTATCATCGGAGGATCGATATGATGAATATCCTAGACCGCATCTACAACCCTTCACCCCTGTATGTGGAACGGAGATGGAAGGGTGACTCAGGAATCTATAACATAGCTACCCACCGATTTGCGTACCTTCGAACCAACTTAAAGAGAATCAAGTGGATGGAGGACTTAAAGATCATGAAGCTGTTCATCTTTGTTGAGGCTCACGCAAACCCAACCCTATATGTCGGCGGTCGAAGGGTTAAACAGAACAAGTATGTGTACAAGGAAGTGACCCAGATAATCCCTACCGACAGAATCAAGGTGTTGGGACATTACGAGAAGAATAGGTACCAAAGGAAAGGATACCCTAATCTTCCAATGACATATCGATTCCTGAAAATCCATGACTCCAATCCATACTATTACTCAGTTCTCGTAGCTCAATGCAACACAACCTTATTCTCCCCGAATTAATGTATCAGCTTGTTCCATCTTCCCAAGAAATATTGTATTCTAAAAGGGCTATGCCATATGAATGAAATAAGACTTCTTTTTATCAATGATTATCTTGACTGTGAGTATTGATAAAGAAGTTAAGTGAGTAGGTCACTTGGCTAAAAGCTGAATTGGGCATGAAATGTAATGTGAGGAACGCTTAGCAAGTTCTAACGTAAAGAAACTTATTGCCCAAGCGCATCCTCAGGTGGAATTCCTACTAGGAGGAAAGTCGACTTCAGTCAGATTCAGGGTTATGAACCTAGGTATCCATGAGTGTTTATTCAGAATGGATTGGCTTAAACCTAATGATGCCCACATTCATTGTGGAAAGGGCCAAGTTTCCTTTCGAAAATCTGAAGGGGAATCGGTCACAACACAAGGAGAGGCTGGAAAGTCGAAAATTCAATTGCCCAAAGCATCTCGAATAATAAAGGGAGTCAGAAAGGGACTACCTGTCTATGTGATTAAGCTTAATAGGCTGGATCAGAATCATGAGTCTAGTGAAGAACCTTCATGGCTAAAGGAGTACACGGACGTATTTCCTGAAGAGCTGAGAGAACTTCCGTCTCAAAGGGAATTTGATCATGAAATCAAGCTAGTGCTAGGAGCTGCGTCAATTGCAAAGAGGCCATATAGGATGTCCATCCCGGAAGCGATTGAGCTGAAGGAGCAACTCAAGAAACTATTAGATCAGGGCTACATCCATCCCAGCAGTTCGCCATGGGGAGCTCCAGTGTTGTTCTAGAAGAAGAAGGATGGAATGCTTCAGTTATGTATTGATTACAGAGGGTTAAATGAAACAACAATTAAGAACAAATACCCTATTCCAAGAATAGATGAACTTACTGACCGTCTTCAAGGTGCGAAGATCTTCTCCAAGATTGATCTGAGGTCTCGATACTATTAGATAAGGATCAAGGAAGAGGATATCCCAAACATGGCATTCAACACAAGATATAGACATTTTGAGTTCCTAGTCATGTCATTCGGGTTGACGAATGCACCTATCGCCTTCAATAGGTTAATGCAGGATATCTTTAGGCCATATCTTGATGACTTTGGACTCATCTTCTTCGATGATACCTTAGTCTACTCCAATCAGGAAGAAGATCATGAACCCCAGCTTCGCATTGTCCTTGAGACAATGAGAGTATACAAGCTTTATGCTAAGAAGAAGAAGTGTGCATTCTTCAAACGACAGATTGAGTATCTGGGATTCATTGTATCAACGAAAGGAATCTCAATGGATTCGGCCAATGTTAGAGATGTTCGGCAGTGGCCAACACCAACAACTGTTAAAGAAATACGAAGTTTTCTTGGATTGATAGGATGGTACAGGGTCTTTATCAAAAACTATGCTTTGATTGCATTGCCACTGACCGATCTACTGAAGAAGTAAACATCGATTGTATGGTCAACTACTGAACAATCCAACTTTGATAAACTAAAGCAAATTTTGCTATCAGCATCTATTTTGAAACTTTTGGACCTCAGTAAGGAGTTTGAAGTAGAAACTGATGCTAGCACACTTGCCTTAGGATGTGTGCTTATGCAAGAAGGTCATCCTGTAGCATAGTCTTCAAGGAAATTGAAGAGCCATGAGAAGAATTATGCTACCCACGATCTGGAGTTGTTAGCTATCATCTACGCTCTCAAGCTTTGGAGACACTACCTGCTGGATAACAAGTTTACCTTGGTGACAGATCATAAAAGTCTCAAGTGGATCTTTTCCTAGAACGAGCTCAACATGAGGCAATGTCGATGGATTGAAGTACTGGAGAAATATGATTTTGAAATCAAATACCGGCCTAGAAAGGAGAATGCAGTCGCCGACGCACTTAGTTGCAAGGCGTTCCTTAATTCTCTGATCCTGCAAGATCCATCAACAGCTAGATCTCTAGCCACAAAGGTATCCATGCCAAACAACCCGATACTTGAGCTAGCTAGAGAAGAGGCATGCCATGATCCAACCTATCAGAAGATGCTAAGGGAGATCCCTATCAAGGATCAAGACCCAAAGCTACAGGCTAAGTATCAAGATTTCTCTATCGATAATAGACTTGTCTACTAAAGAACGAGATAATGTATATTGGCAAGCCAGTCACTCAAGCAAAAGATACTTTGGGAAGCTCATGACTCCCCTTTTTCAGGACACCCTAGCTATGCCAAGACCCTCAATGCAATCAGAAAGAGCTACTATTGGGAGAGGCTTAAAGGTGACGTTCTCAAATATGTCATAGAGTGTTTGTCTTGTCAACGCATTAAGGCCGAACATGTCAAAATGCTAGGGAATTTGCAACCACTTGACATTCCCCAAATGAAATGGGAATTCATTAGTATAGATTTTTTTGTTGGCCTACCCGAGGTTCAGGGAGGTTACAACTCCATTATGGTTGTAGTTGACATGCTTACCAAAGTTGCACATCTTATCCCTATCAAGACAAATTATAAAGCCTCAGACATTGCAAGGTTGTTCATCAAGGCGATATTCAAACTGCAGGGGTTACCCAGAAGAATCATTAGTGACCGTGACTCTCTCTTCACATGACACTTCTGGAGAGCCATCTTCGAAGCCATTGGGACTCAACTCCGTTTCAGTATAGCCTACCATCCCCAAACCGACGGCCAAACGGGGCGAGTCAACCAAGTCATTGAGGATATGCTAAAGGCACACTATTGTCGTGAACCCAAAAAGTGAATCCAATATTTGCCACTGGCGGAGTTTGTCTACAATACTTCTCACCAACAAAGCATACAGATGACCCCTTTTCAAGCATTGTACGGGCACGACTGTCGAAGTCCTTTAAACTTCTCGGATCCAACCTTGAGGGTTGACGCCTCAAAGAAAATGCTGGAAGATATGGATGACCAAATGAAGTCAATAAGATAGGACATCCAAGCCGCAAAGGACAAACACAAGGCATACGCGGATTTGAAATGTGAAGATAGATCCTTGCTAAAGGAGATATGGTCTTCATTCGCGTGCACCCAAAGAAGAGTTCCCAATCCTTAGGTGAATGCAAGAAGCTAAGTCCAAGGTATTGTGGACCCTACAAGATTCTCAAGTGCCTAGGGCCTAATGCTTATAGACTTCAACCCCCTGCAAACCTAAAGGTTCATAATGTATTTCATATCAGTTTACTAAAGAAGTATGTATCTAACCCTAGTCATTTACTTGATGATCAACAAGTTGTATTGCCTAGCCAAGGAGTCCTTGAGCTATAGCATGATAGGATCTTAGATATTAGGGAGAGAAATTTGAGATCCAGAACCTTGACAGAATACCTCATCCAGTGGAAAGATTATCCCAAAGAGGATGCCACTTGGATGGATGAAAGTACTCTCAACCAACAATACCCCCAATTCTTCTCGAGATGAGGACATCTCGATTCCTCTAAGGGGGAGAGAATGTAATATTTCCACTCGAAATATTAAGTCGACTATAAAACCCACACATCTTGCACAAAGGTGGTACAAAATAATTCCCCCACATCGAATAATGTCGGTGGCTAAGTGTTCCCTCTGCACACAATGTTAAAATCCGGCTCCGTGTCGTGTAAAAGAGGCCGAGGTTTAAAACCGCAAAGATGCGTGAGAACAACCTTTTAGAAAAAAGAGGAAAATGGAAAATGGGTAAGATTAAGGCAAATCTTTTTAATTACCCCTCCCCTCAGTCGATGCATGACAGGGGGAGAGGGAGTGGGAGAAGAAGGCTTAGTGGTGGAATTCAGAGGGAGAAGGGAGAAGGTATGAAAGCTCCACGTGTGTGTGGAGGTTCCCCCCCCCCCCTCAATGGCTATATAACCTCCCCCTTAGGCATTGGGGGAGGCACGAACGAGGAGAGAGAGAGGAGCATGGACATGATGCCTAGGATGCCGCCCAACTGCGAAAAACGTGGCCTGCCTGCCGAGCTAGAGCCACTGCCTACCCCACGCCATCATCATCACGACTCTCCTCTTTGTCGTCAATCTCCCCTCCTCCAATCATTGCCCCCCCCCCTTCTAGGTCATTCTATTTAGGCAGAAGCTTCTTGAGAAGCTTCTAAGGTTGGGCTCCCATAAGCCCTGTTTAATTTCCTACGCAAGAGGGAGTAGGCAGATCTTGAGGCTCAGTTGCCAAGCTTGGAGGAAGTTCAGAGATTGCGTAAAAGCGAGAACAAATCGCGCAGTTCAAGTCAACAACTTTCAAACATACATCTATGCCTCTTATGGGCCTTAACTCCTTTTGAATAAGAACATCTTGGATTTTCTTCTTCCACAAAGTAAAGTTAGTATTTTCAAACTTCTTGATGCTATAGATTTCCTTGTCTATTATGAATGGTAAGTCCACTTTTGCAAAATAGTAACTAATTTTTAAGTGATAGAAACTAAAGAGTCAACAAATTGCAAAATTGAGAGAAGATAGAAAGTGAACCACTAATCAAGAATAATGTGTATATAACTATCAAAACATGTCAAAATCATGTCCAAAATGGAGATCATGAAGATTTCTATTTGTGGTGCTAGAGGGATTCCCTACTACTCTAATACTAGTTATTGGAGGTACAAGGAAAATAAAGATTGAAAAGCGAGGGAGAGTGTGTCAATGAGTGAGAGAGAGAGAGAGAGAGAGAGAAAGAGAGAGAGAGAGAGAGAGAGAGGAGAGGAAGAGAGGGAGGGAAGGAGGGAGAGACATATTATGGCCTTTTATAGGCCATCATAATACCCTCTCTCCCATGTCACAACCTGCTATAACTACCATGATCAATATTCCTCCTACCCTATCTATTCTTTGATCATCCTGCCCTCCATGAAAGCCAAAAACAACTAGAGAAGATGCTCAACATCCTCTAAAAATCATGTCTCTACCCATTGAATCATATCATCTTCCTGATCATTACATTGGCTCTTTTTGTCATATTTTTTACCTCTAGACCATAGCTCCATATTGAAAGTTATAATCTGTTAATATATTATTATAATATAATGCACATTCCTATGCATTGTATTATAGTTTTCATATCTATTAATATATCATTATTATATAAGACATATTCTTATGCATTGAGTTATGATTTGCATCATCCTTCTCCCTATGTGTTGACAAAACAGCCCATTCTCATTGACAATCTCTCTCCCTGATCCTGTACACTACCTTGGAAACATAAAATTATTAAGAATCTCCTTTCCTTACTAGCTACATGAGGTTCTTTCGATCCTTTCTAGTCTTGTTCCGCATTCCCTGACAAATCTTCCAGCTCATAAATAGTGGAAAAATCAAATATAGCATCTTTATGAAAGAAAACATAAGGAAATTGATATGAATGTTATACTTACCTAAGATAACAAAGCTTGTAGCTAGTATCATAAAAGTTATTAACCAAAATTCAATTGTATTTTCTATAGCACAACGACACCAACATTAAGATTAGCATGATAGTAATACACTTATAACGAATGAAACATTGATAAGTTAAGCAATCTATATGCACATTGAATGCCTACATCCAAAAAGAGAGTAAAACTTGATAGTTTATATAAACTTTCACACCAATCTATCTCATGGTAGTTGATAAAATGCTTTCCCTAAATAAGGTTGATGCACTCATAATCTACAAATACCTAAGGTATATATACCAACAAACACCTTTCACATGAAAAATATTCATATAAAAACTATTTGATATTCAAAATAACATAAATTAATAGTGATATTTGAAATACTTTAAAATAATATCTAAATAATATTTAAAAACACCGCAATGGAACAAAACACGTGGAAGTTTTAGCGATCTCTACCATCATGATACCCCAAGAGACTATGTAATCTTGAGCTTTTAGCTTTCACTATATCTAGCTCACTTGTTGGCTAGCAACTCCTAGTAGCATACCCTTGCTAGAGGGATGATGGCATTGAATGGTTATCCTCCATATATGAGACCATATTCTCAAGGGGATAAAAACCTTAGATTGTCGTCCCTTTAGGCAAAAACTTAGAAAGAAAACCTTAGATTGTCAAGGGGTCCAGCTACATTTGAAAGAGACACACCCAAGGATTTTACACGAGCCCAAGTGTAGAGAAATAAGAGCTAAGAAAAGAAGGAGGTACTAACTAACTATCTTAGAGTAAGTATGAAAGTGTTGTTTGA
Organism: Lygodium microphyllum; assembly: GCF_053477565.2. Lineage (NCBI taxonomy): Eukaryota > Viridiplantae > Streptophyta > Polypodiopsida > Schizaeales > Lygodiaceae > Lygodium > Lygodium microphyllum. The sequence goes on along the minus strand of NC_141153.1, from coordinate 118,471,026 downwards.
AATAAAAAATATCCGAAGAAACCCTTAGGATCAAAGATATCTCCCAGTGCATCACATTTGTCGCCACCAACAAAAAATTAGACAACGTCACAACATTCCAATCATAGGAAGCCAGCTTGTGCAATAGAAAATAGGCCTCTCATAAATGACAGCTATCTATTGCACTACCAAATTACGCATGCATGAAATACTAATCCATCCTTGGTTTCAAGTAAAGAAGTTGTATTGGAGAAATTGGCATCCCTATCATTGTGCATAGTGATATATTTATGTGTGATAATAAATGGCCTAAAGCCACATGTCAATCCTAGGAAGAGGAGCCATGACACAAGAGCACAGGAGTGCAAATACATGAGGCGAATGCAAGATCCCCATTTGCGAATCCCTTTTCTGTAAATTTATTGTGCTTGACAATATCTTTTGCTTCATTCTATGGATCCAATTCACCTTAGGTCATCGTCCGTGTCAATATTTGAGTTCAAGTATGGCCCAATTGGCGCGAGCTAATGATGGGAAGAAATACATGGGAACAGACGTGCCGTGCGCACGCCTGCGTGCGTACACACTCTCTCGCATGACTGGCTATACAATCTTCCAAAATGATTGGTTCAAAGCACGTAAGAAACTTTGATTCAAAATAAGGGAACGGAATTCTACCAGTACTTGTAACCAGAGTTTAAGATTGACGAAACGCACGTACAAGGTTTTCAGATATGGAATGTTACAATAACCATTGTGATCCGTTTTGGCTGCCATGGTGCATTCAATAAGCATTAGAAGCTGCAATACAGCCAACAGAGTGCGGGCGGCAGCGGTCGACGAATGATCTGTTGTCGAGCAGGTGGGGCTGCTAGGTGCTTTGAAGTGGTAATATGATCGTCTAGAGCGGAGGAGAAAGAAGAAGAAGAATGATGACTAACATGGACTTTGTCGCCGGGGCCGTTAGCCTGTGACGAGGTGGTCCGACTATCAAGCTGCTGGACCTCCTTCTTGTGGCACATGTATGCACCCAGCACGCACATCGAGACTGACGTCCCAAGCATTCCCAATATTCTGATCTGCTCCATTATAACTCGGTATATTGTCAAGGTCAGATGGCGATGATGATATTATTCCCCCGAGGCGCTGGAATTAATGTTTTCTCTGAATGAACTAAACGATCACAAAGAGCCCTCCTCATATGCTCATGATACCAATGCGCAGTCGGCGAGTCGGTCGCTGTTCTTTCATATTAGTTTAATAAGTCGAATAGCAACGATACTATGACAGTTGTGACTCCAACTATTACTCCAGGTTGAGTATCCCTTGGCAGCTGGATACCAGGTAGACTGTCCATTGGCACCTCCACCTGCATATCTGGCTCAAGGAAATGTTTAATATCGGGGCATTCAGTCTAAAGCCAGCTGCACAAAACCCAATAAAGCATGGCTGGACGTGAATATATTGGTGCTGCCGTGGAGCAGCACAACGCAATGATCCAACCTGCACACCCGCAATACTCGACTCACACTATATCCACGTGGACTAAGATACCGTTGGCTAACAAACGATGGTTTCTTTTGCAACACATTGATGGAACTTGCTCACGTGGAACACTCGACCCTCTCTATATTCAACAGGACTAAGGCACCATCGGCTAAGAAACGATGGTTTCTTTTGCAGAGGATATAAATTGTTCTAAAGACAAGTGCACAAAACTCAACGAAGGAAAGGTATATTCGATGAGGTATTTTGGACAAGACTAACTAGAGGCATTGTTAGGCATTTTCAGCTGTAAGATACCGAGCTGCCAAGGCTCTCATTGTAGAACACAATAATATGGGATGATTGTATGCTTATCTAGAGTTTCTATAGAAAATAAGAATAGTGTATACTGCATCACACATTACTCTGCATATGATGACAAAGCAAGTAGTAGGTCTTACCATGCCTAGGTCCATTACATGATGCTCAAAAAGGTGCACTCATGGGTGAAACTACTGATGTGAAGAGTATTAGACCCAGGACAAAAGGTAACAACAAAGTGGCTAAGGCTTATATACAACAATAAGACTTCAAGGCTCCATGTTGGGATATGACTAGGCTTGAAACAAAGGCTTATTTATGCAACAATAAGTATTAATAGGAAAAATACCTTAGCATTAAGGTTAAAGGTGTAATATTTTTGTTAAAAAATATTACTAGTCCGACTTTCCACAACCCGCGTGAAACTCACGCAAAGGTCAATTCTGGCATTGGAGATACCGACGGTGCAATCTTTAAACTGTACGCGAGGTATCATGACCTCTCCATTGGCAAATCAGGATCCAGGTTAAAATCCCACATAACCGCTGGTGAACTCCCTCTTGGGAGGAGGTCAAGAGGATAATGATAGGTTTATTGCAAATTTTTTTATTATTTACCTTCCCCCAGCTGAAGCGTGGCTGAGGGGAGGGGATGGGCTATAATGGGAAACTGAGGAGGTGGAAGGGAGGATAGCATGCAGGGGGCACGTGGGGAAGGGAGCCCTCTCCCCCCCTTATCCTATAAAAAACCCCCTTTGGGGGGGAGTAAGAAGGCGCGAGAGAAGGAGGATGGGCCAGACTGTGGAGGCATTGAAGCTGCCATTAAGGACGGTTGGAAGAGGGAAGAGACTACAGAAGCCACCAGTTGCTGTGCAAAGGGTGGAAGGAGAGAGAGACTGGTCACTATGCTGCATCAGTGGAGGAGAGGGAGATGCCAGTGACACGCCGCCACCTGGGCTCATTTAGCCGCCGTCGGCTGCCAACCCACCAATCTGCTGCCGCCATTCCACCTCCTGCCCGCCATCAAGGCCTCAAAAATCCTCATTGTCCACGTAGTCCCTGATCCCCTTTTCTTCCACGTGGTCATCGCACACCTCCCAGAAGCTTCTAAGGGGGCTTCTTAAACCCCCCCTTCCCGTGGATTTCCATAAAGCCATATTTTACCCAGGGTTTTTAAAGCCCCTTCCCGTGGAGTCCCTATAAAGCCCATTTTACCCCCGGGATTTTTAAGTCCCCTTCCCATTGCATCCACCACAAGCAATCTTTACCTCTGGTTTTAAAGCCCTTCCCGCTGGAGTCCCCATAAGCCCATATTAGCCCCGGTATTAAAGCCCTTCCCATTAGTTCTCAAGAAACCCATCCTGGCTTTGAAGCAAAGGAAGCTACTAAGGCCCTAGCCTCGGTTCTTGTAAGAAAAAGAGGGTTTCTCTAAACCCTTCCCACTCGATTTCCCCCATAAACCCATCTCTAATGTTTTCCCCACACCCGCTCTCCATAAAGATCTTTATCCTCGGAACTTCTATGAAAGGAAGGAGAAGTTCATAAGTCCCCGTTTCCACAAAGCCCATAAAACCATTCCTAGCTGGAATTTCAAGGAGAAGAATCTCTCAAGCCTTCGTTTCCGTAAGGATTTTGTAAGAACCATCTCATGAATCCCTCTTTTCGGAAAGAAAGAAGGCCCAAGCTTCAAACTCTAAGGCCTTCCAAAGCCCAATTCCGCAAGTCGGTACTTCGGTCAAGGCAACCGTACCTCAAAGGGAATTGCGAGTATGAGAGAGACGGGCCAAGATCATAAGACTGTGGCCAAGGCAAGAAGGTCAAATTCACGATGGCCCCTAAAAAGGCACAAGGCGCAACTGCAAGAGGATCATCTCCTAATATTCATGTGGACATTTCACCGAACCCACAAGTCCAGGTTTTCTTCCTATTTTTCATTTACGTCAAAATATTGCAATTAGGCATGGTTAATTCATGGAATTAGGATGCACTTTTGAGATTCAAATGCATTGGCTATTTTTAAAAGAAGTAACTCACAATTGAAGATTGGTCATTTGTATTTTTCAATGGAAGGAACGAAAAAAAAAAACATAAGATGTCTATGCATTCTTAGCAAGTTGTTTTGTGCATCTAGATCAACTAATGACTATCATTACAAAGTCGAAATTATTGTAGTACACCTTTCATTATACACATATCGAAAGTCTAGACAAATCTTTATTCGTAATGATTCATTAAGAAAGTTGCTAACAACCGTAGGAAATTGCAAGGCATGGAAATGATTCTAGAGCTGCATGAAGTAGGTTAACTCTAGTCAATTTGCATAAATCTCATTCAACTACGTAGTAGTTAGGAAAGGTTGCGTAATGCTCAATCAATGTACAAATATTTCATTCGGAAATGAAGTTAGGGAAAGGCTGCATGGTTTGTTTTAACATAAAACCCTAAAAACTTAGTGGCATGAATCGTGAATGCATGTTCTAGTAGGATCAATGGAAATTATGTTGTAACTTAACATGCGCTTTGATCTTAACAAGAAAGTTAGGGTTTGTAAATCTAATCATACTTAGAGGCAATAAATCGTGTGCTTATGAAAATGGTATCATAATGCAACTAGTTTTTTCCCTCTTTGATCAAGACAATATCTTTAGGAATAGTTCGTCCTTGTCGTAAGATAAGTAATCTAGATTACCCAAAATACCTAAACTACAAAGGATTCGCTTAGGATGGTTAAATCAATGCAACATACTCCAAATGCTAAATAGGGTTTAGCACATTAAGGATTCGACCTAGTCGCACTTATTGCCAAGTCGAAACTCTCATACCCTAAGTCCTGCCCACATTCACGGAATGTAGGGACAATAGGACATACTTGCAAGAAACGATCTAGGGTTTCTACCCTAAGGATCGCTCCTTGAAAAGACGAAACTCAGATTGAGTTGGAACCCTAAAACTCACAATACGGCCTAGTGCAATCGGGAATGGATTGGATATGAAGTCACGCTAAACCCTGTTTCCTATCTAATCATGATTCTGTGATTAGAAGACCCCGTTCGATGGGTAAAATAGTCCCATGGATTAGATGCGACACTTGTGCAACAAGCTGCAATGTTGCATGATCTTGTGGTTTGATCACAAGAGAATGGCCAATTCCTTGAAATGAGATTGGCAGATTCTTACACAAGTTTATCTTGCAAGAGGATGATTAGTCATCCTGATATAGCACCTTTCTTGGGAAAAGTAACCAAGATAAGGAAATTAGATATTTGCTTGGAAGCAAAGGACCAACCAATAATTTGGAGCAACATATTTACTGTTAATTGAACTTAAGGTATTGGTTAAGTCAAGTTAATAGGGTAACGGTGTCGTGTTGCTGCGCATCTGAGCCGTGAACACCTCCATTTTTGTTGTGCATTTGTGTTAATTTCTGCGTGTGATTTATTGTTTGTGTGATGCTTTTTAATAATCCGCATCCAATGTATATATTCCCTTAGTGCATACGCATGATTTTGTTTGGATGCATGATGTGTCACCATTGCTCCTTTCTCACTGAAATCCTCATGAGAGATTGATAATATATAAACTGTCAGAGGCTGTCATAGTGGTTGATCAGGTTGCGAGGAGGATGAATTCCGTCAATAGGACTGAAATGCTGATTGCAAAGAGATGTCAGACATCAGATGTTGTGGAAAATCACTACGTCAGAAGCAAGGAGATGAACAGAGGAACATGATCCAAAATGAATGCCTTATTACGAGATTAAGTGGATGATGATGCTGTGTCTTAGCGGGGGGGGTAAAAATGAAGGTCACTTGCCTAATTCTGACATGTGAATTAGAGAAAGAAAAACTAAAGATAGAGGAGAAAAGGAAGGAAAAAAGGAGACTAATTGGGGAAAAGAGTATTCGAATGGCAAAAGGGAGGGAAAAAGACAGATTGTCATGCGCTTGAATTGGAGGAGAGGTTCCTTCTTTTTGGGCTCTCTGTGACGAAAGGAGGGGAGGAGTAATGCTAAAGGGGAGGAAGAGAGCTCTAAATCGGGAGACGAGGGAGCTATGCCGATTACTGGCAAAAAGCAGGGAGGAGATGGACAATGGGGAGCAGAATTCGAACAAAGGGAAGGGCGCTGATAGGAAGGAGTTTGTTGTGAGACAGCAACAAGGCTTCGGCAATGACAGCCAGGTGTTAACTGTTCTCTCTGCAGCTTGTCTGGACAAGAAATGCTAACACCTTGTGCTTCAGACCAAGCTGCAAAAATGCATAAATGGGAAGACATAGTAAGGATGACTGCTGTGTATGCAGTAAATAGCCTTGAAAACTTGAGATGATGTCCACTGGATCCTCTCTTTTCCGCGCCATGCTACTTTGTTATTGGTTTAACTGTCAGGATCGATCCGATCGTTAATCCGAAGGCGACAAGCATTCAGGGGATGAAATGTCGATAGAGTGAAAAGTCTGCAGTATGTTGCTGAATTAAAGACTATCTGTTGATCCAGAGCAAGAACATGTCGAATAGCTCCTGGTAGTGTGCCTCAAATTCCATATCTGCTATCCATGGAAGCTAAGCTAATAACCATCAGGCATGGTGACATCGTCATAATCTGCGGTTGTCTGATCGTCTTCTCAGACGTTCTATTTTTGCGACATGACTGGAATCTCTCATGCAGTGTGCTTCAGTGTGCTTCTCACTCCACGGCGTCCTTCCTTACGATCTTCCTGCTGCAAACAGCCGATTCTGCAAATCTAGTACGATAAAGAAGCTCGATTCATCTTCTTCTCCACTATTCTATAGGAGTGCACGCTCCTTGGCCTTTAATAGGGACTATGAAAGTTTCCACAGAATGCATTCATTGGAATGCTCAGCATCAAGCTCAACACCGGATACAAAGTGGATGCACTCGTCTCCACCTTTGATTCATTCCAGATTGTACAGGTTTATTCTTCCTGCATGGCCAGCTCGATCACTTTCTACTTATGCTTTTAGCAGCAGAGACTGCATTTGCTCTTGATTTGCTCTCTGCTCGAGGCCACCAAAGCCTGGCTCAGTGAGCAGAGTTCCATCTAGAAACTCCAATCCAAACTGTACATTGTCTTCCAGCAGTTTCTCAGTGGGAAGAGAGGAGAAATTGGCCTGCAAATCTTAGACCTTGAAGCGAAGCACAGAGCTACTGGACTGTTGCAGAATCGACTAATTGGTTTGGTAGAAAGCGTGAAGTTAGATGAAGGGCTTTGACTGAAGAGCATGCAAGAGACAACTTTGAAAACTTAATGTTCAGTATTTGCAGATTCAAGGAACTTACAGGAAAGCTTGTACAATGGCAAAACAGGCTTTTGATGAAACAATATCCGAGCTTGACACCCTTGGTGATGTAGTCTAATGCATGGATGTATTTGGAAATTTTGAAGTTGTTTAGGGATTCTCCATCTCAAAGAGAAACACATTGATGAACTAATCCCTGTGGTTGTGAAAGAGCAACGTGAAAGCAGTTTCCTACAGTCTTTGTTGGTGGGTTGCATGCATTACCGCTATGCCTATTCTGAAGAAGATCCCATTTCTGTACTGAGGGACTATTTTACTCTCATAGTCATTGAGCTTTTATGTGAAACCAAGTTCATATACTTGTTGAAAAACAGTGGACAGATTGTCAAGCTTAGTTATTTATTTTGACTCCCCTTTTATAATGAACTTGACAAGCAATATAATGATCTTGGCATCAAGAATTGAGTTATTGAGATCTTCTTGTTAGTTTCTTTCCTTTCTGTTCCTTGAACCCCGTGTTCTGCAGCTCTCGCACGATCTCTTTGACAACGGCCCTAACCCAAGGACATAAGGGTTAACAAACAAACCCTTGGGGATCTTGCGGAGTTTCAATTGATCCCGAATCGAATGCTGGATGCATTCGGAGAGAAGGATTCACTCCTTAGTAGTTGGCCAAATAACGACCACTGAATATGATTGTGCTTGTAACAGTTTAGAGAGCACTGTTTGATTTGTTTGCACAAGGAACTAAAGGATGAAAAGATATCTAATGCTTCAAGTTGAAGGCCTCAAGGGAGAGGCAGCCTCAATTACCCTCGACTGTCGGCCTGACCCTAACCAAGGGGATTGTTAGCCGCGCCGAGAAGGTGGACCGAACCCGCCACGAGAGGTCTCTTTGTTGAGCGCTACTTGGAGCAGGAGGACGTTTGGGTGACAGGGGGCTCTAGCCGTAAATCCCTCGCCTTCCATGTCCTGCACAAGAGGCTAACGTGACTCGGGATTGGATCTCGAGGCCCGCATACTAGTCTACGGGTGGAAACTTGGAATAGTGATCCTTGTGGATTGCTGGATAGCCTTCGGGCGGATTATGGATAAAGCCTGCGGGCTGGACTTTATGAATATATTCCAAAGATAAATATGATAACCTGTTGAAAAGAAATTTGTTTGACACTGCTTTTCTATGTCAAGTGCTAAGATTATGTGAAGGAATCAGTGTCTGATGGGCTAATTAAGGAAGCTGCTTGATGGCTGTCTAACTAAATGTGGTAGGTAATTAGATAACTAAAACAACTTGAGGAAAGTGCGGTGGATGTGGCCATGGGTCCGTCCTACGGATGGGTGATCCCAGTTGGCTGGAAACTTTTCTCAATCATAATGGACAGCAAGGAGATCGTTTCAAAGGAAATGAATAGCAAAGGTGTTGACCTAGAGTCTAAGTTATAATAATCCCAGTTTATGCTATTTTAGGGGAACGGAATGGAACTATGCCTTATGGTAGACAGGTCAAGCTTTGCATTCCTGTTGTTTTCTATTCTCCTTGAACCAAGTGCAGCATGAATCCGCTTCGGCCATGGCGTTTCTATGTAAAGTAGTTCGCTTGGGGTTCGACGCTAGTTGCCGTTTAGGAAATGACCATTAGGGGAAACCCTGATTCAGGTCAGTCCTAAGTGGGAACAGCTAGAATACTTCCGCTATATGGCGGATGCGGAAAGTCCTAGATCGCAAACCCCGTAACATTCCATGGGAGTGTCGGGAAGAGCTTTCTAGATCTCCTTTGTGATGGACTGCTAAGACGTGTCTTAAGAGAATAGGTGGACACGTTACAAAAGGATAGGTAAAAAGAAGAGAAGATAAGATTAGGAGATTTGATGCATGGAAAGAAGATGAAATAAAAACATAGCTATTGTAAAAAATAAAAGACTACATGGTGCACTATAAGATATAGGCCTCGTATCGACGTTCAAAGCAACGCAAATGTTCAGTTAAAAAAATTTCCCCTGTCCTTACTAAAAGTGTCGGTATAAATGTCTCTACAAAACCATCGCTATATGCATCGCTATTTTTGCCTCTTATGACAAATATAGCGATAGTTTGCGATATAAATTGCAAGGGCAATAGCGATGCTGTCGGAGGGGTTTTTGCCAAAATGTCGTATCCACCGGGGAGGATCAAAGTTGGAAGGAAGTAGAGATAGGAGATGAAAGAGAAGAAAAAGAATAGGCAAGAGGTAAACACGATAAAGACAAAGCACAATGAATTGAATCAATATGTATTTGACAGAACCTGAAATCCTTTGTCTAGTACTACTCAGAAGCACTCTCCAAGCATTAGATTTGTTGGAGCTCTTTCATAGAAAAAAAACATGCATTCAAAAAAATAACTCCTTCTCTGCTACTCGGAACCCAAATGTCGTGGCATCGTTAGCTTTGGAAGGGGAGTAAAACCCTAGGACACTTGCTCAGGAATCTCCCTGATCACTTCTTCTAGTTCAAAGTGCAATTTTCAGCCTGTCAACAGCAATCACGACACGCCCAATTTCACCCATCTTTCTTTTTTATGAAAAATCCAATAACTGGTTGAAAAAGCATCTTGCTTTTTGCGTGCCATCCTAATCTAAAAGCTTTTCTAGATTTTTCAGATATTTACAATAAATAATTTCCAACATATCTAAAATAGGCTAAAATTGTCCAAAATCTTGTATTTTTAGACCATATATGTCATGGACTCTAGCACTAATGACTTAGATCACATTGAATCTCTTAATTAATAAGAAAGTCGGATGATGATGCACTCCAGAGTTTTTCACACCATGTCTGCATAGTGGCATGACAACAAGTGCAAAGAAATTAGCGATGCTAATAGTGACGGATATTGAGAAAGAAGATTTGTGGCAGGGCATCTTGCTCCTACCACATATAGCATCATGTGCTGTATAATATTCTACTAATGAATTACATGTTGGGTGCACAATGGTCGTCAAGATGAGCGCAAAATGTACTTGCACCCAGAAGACTGATACATAGAATAAGTATAAGATCACTAATGAAAACTCATGACATTACATGGAACCATGGAGAGAGAGGAGAGCCGAAACTAACATAAATTTCTATCTAGAATTATCAAAAGATACAAAGGATGATAAGTACATCTAGGCAATAGTACATGGAAGATGCTTGCACAAATCACAAGACCAAAAAAGAAGAGGGTTTGTGCTCCACAATCCAAGCGAGAGCTATAGATCCTCGCCATCAGAAAACTCATCCCGATGCAAAGAGGCATCAAGAATGAACTCTTCAAAATTAAAAAATACACATCAATCCACCACACAATGCAATTTTAAAAAAATTGTAACTATAGATAAGAAAGATAATTGACTTATTGGGCTACCGTGTGTGTACAATCTATCAATGAGTGTAGTGAGAACGTGTATCTCTGCATATTGAGTCTCCAAGCCGATGGGATTAAGATTTGTGATAGAGTGCTACAAAGAAAACAAAATACAATTGTTAGTACAAGTGATATTGCGAATATGGAAGCAAGAAGAACAAAAGAAAAACTTACACAGTCTAGATAAGTCCTGTGGGTGCTACTCCTCAAATGATGCACGATCGCTGTCTCCACTCGTGCCCTCGCTGCCTCCCGTTGTTGTCGCCAACGTCTTAGATAATTTGTAGCCTCCTCCCTAAGTCTCAGCCAATCATATGCGTCTAGGCACTGATGCTTTGAGGTGCTACTCTTGAGTGCCTTGCATGCATCCGATCATCTATGTGACAAGTATGCACGTATACACTCCATCATCCACCCAGTGGAAAACCTCTCTACTACAATAGGTACTAAAAACTCCTCATACAAGGATGCCATTATATAGTCCTTGCTCCCCTCGGGTATATTCTTTCAATGGTCCAAGACATTGTGCTGAAAAACTTATTGGCACAACTCTCTCATGTAAGACATCACCTCCTCTCCCCATCATTCAGGATCAGAGCACCTATCATATCATCTATGAGGTATCCATACCCCTCTAGGGTGTACTTCTAAGGTGTATCATCTCCCACCTCGACCGCACTCCTCGGCATAACCAGGAGACCCCTGTATATTTAATATGCCCACGGGGGTAGTATCTCTCAGAGTAGCACCCATAGGGGTACCACCTACAAACGGCAAAAGTAAGACTCACATGAGTAGATTTTCCCATAGGTGTGACAAATCCTAGAGATGACACATATCCACTAGAACGACGAGACAGAAACATTATATCGGGGCCTCCTTAACACCCACCTAAACCACCCTCTCTGGAACCTATATAAGAGTGAGGAGTAGTATCCCTATGTGGAGCCGATTGCGGGCTCATAGCATTCATAGTTCCACACAACACTGCCTTGAAACCACTTTCTTTGTTTGGGCCCAATCTAGAGCATTGACCTTATCTACTAGAAACTGAAGCCTCTTATTGTGCCAAAGTAGATCTCATGGAATGATCCAATGGTGTCCGAGATAGCTCCTCATCTACCATATCTCTGAATTGAGCCATTTGATCTAGAGACATACGTGTGAATATCTTTTGCAACTCCTCATCACTCATTCCTTAACTCATCCTAGTCTTCAAATATCATCAAAGGTAATGTGCACATACAAAAAAATGATGTCAGCATAGTTAATATAAAGATTTAAGTAAAGCACAATAATATAACTCTCAAAAAAATGATACTACTTAAAATGCATACTCTAAAATATCCTTAAAAGTGATTCATCAATGAATTAAGTAGGCAGATGTAGTAAGTATGACCTAGCTTATGGTCCCATGTTAATCTTCTAGCACAACTCTGCGTACATTGGAAGGTCTATAGATAGGTCACCACAGAAGGAGGAGTCCACTTCATTCTCAAATTAATTCATGGCCTCTTGTCTTTCTGTTATTATTACTAGAATCTGCCTCCTCTGCATGCTCTAAGCCCTCTTTGACCTCCACCCTTCGCAATATCAACTCTTGCACCGATATACTCCCTCATCTACGCTAGAAATATTGCTTTCATTATACACTCTCACACTGTGAGGAGCTGACATCACAACATAAAACCATTGAGAATATCACAGATTTGGATAGAAAATTACATGTTCAAAATCACACATAAGAGTAATTCAACATTTGTGATTATTCTGTGTCGTGAATTTTTTTAAAAAACAATTTAGGCACATTCTTACAATGGATTGACAAGACAAATGTGCTGCACAGATCTTTCCATTTTTTCTCAAAATCAATTTCTAGAAATCTAGATGGACCTCGCCAAACAGTTGCCCTAGCTCCTTCCAACACCACTTTGAACCGCTGTATATCAAATATGATCATGGAGAAGCTACGGTAATCCACTAAGATAACACTTTATAAGTTCTCAAAATACTATATGTGATCTATAATGGTGTTTGGATCTGTGGCTCACTGTCGGCTCTCTTGCTAGAACTGTGCTATGACACCACAATCCATTGTGGAGTGCATTTTTATTGATGCGCTGAATGCGAAAATGTCACCCACGCAACTAACTCCACTATAGATTTTGTACTGTACCTTGAAAAGATCATATTAGTTGTCATATATAAAATCTAGTTAGGATAGTGAGAGCAGAATTTTGATGCCAAGAAGTGCTTAAAAATAGCTAAAATTTAGGAATATCAAGGGAAAAATATTCAACGTCGAAGGCAGCGGCTCGATCTAGGACGATTTTAAGCGTCAAAATGCTCTAAGGACGCCCGTGCAACACTTGCGAATTTTTAGTAATTTTTCCGTACGCCTATGCAAGTGATGGAAGTTGCCGATCCGTTCGTGGTCTCAAGACGGTCGCGCAGGATTTTTTCGAGCTCGAATCGGACGCCGAACATAGGAGATATGGCAAAACCCGGGAGGGTGCCCAAAAAAGGGCGAAGAATGAAGGGGTCGCCAAGTAGGAGCCCAAAGGGGGTGCCTCTTGGTACCCCCCACCCCTCAAAAAAATGTGAAAGGAGGAGGGCGGCAGCTGATCAGCCTCGCGAAAAAAGCGCCCCCCTCCCATGGATGAGTTTTTCTACTGCAAGCAAGCCATATCAATGGCAGGCCAGGGTTAATCCACTCCTTCTCCGCTCCATATCACCTCCTCTCGCGCGAAGAATGGTGGACTATAGACAGAGAGAGAAAATCAATATTTCTCTCTCCTCCCTCTCTCTCCTCTAAGGGCAGATTCATGTGGTGAAGAAGAAGAAGAAGAATGGATGATGGATGCTTGTCCAATAAAGACCAGATTGCTCCGTGGTTCAAGAGGAATGAAGATTGCTGATTGTGGAGTGTCATGAGCATTAATGGCTACTGGAAACCAGTCCCGAGACATGGCAAATAAAGACCCGCAACCCGCAAAGAACGGTAATTTCATTTTTACAAAGGAAATTGATGTTTTATGCAATTTGCTTCATGAGTATTTGTTCCCATGGGATGATTATGCATTATGTTGTTGTTTGCTATAAGTTTGATCAGTTTATGCTCAGAAAATCAAAAAATCATACGTGTTGTGACTGAAATTAATAGTGTAAAACCCGTAAAACACGCGAAATATGGAAAAATTGGGTGTTTTTGATATATAAATGGAAGATATAATAAGACACACCAACTAAATTTGTATTTTTGCTGTAAATGAACCTAAGGGCCAGAGGCCACAACTCATTTTGTATTTTCAGTTATTTAATATTGCAAAAAATACAAGAAAAATAGAAAAAAACATTAAAAATAAGGAAAAAAAGGATTTTGAGTGCCGAAAATTAAGGAAAAATAAGAACCATGTTTGTGTATGTATGGAGGGTCTGAAGTATGAGGTTTAGCCTCAGTTCAGCCCTACCTTTATGTTTTAGTGAATTTTTATTGATTTTCATACAATAAAAACATGGAAATGAATCCTAAACCGGTCAATAATGCACAACCTAAACGGGTGAGGGGGTAGAGTGTATAAAAGGTGTTTAAATACTGAATGAAATAATGAAAATATTGTTGGTTTTTATGCATACCATTTAGGTTGGTCGATAATTAAAAATTAAGAACCTAGTAGCATGAGGGTTTCTCGGTGCTAGGTTCATGCAATGCCACATACGAGCGATAGTCAAATTCATCGAAAGAATGCTTTTGCACTAAGCACAATGCTGATTATTCTTTGTTTGAGCATATGGAAATTCACAATTTGCATAAATCATAAAGAAACTTAAAGGTACCAGACAATACCTCCTGGATGCATAGCACCTGTATTCCCTAGATCGTGACCAACGTTGAGTGAGTAAGGTTGTCCAAGCTGTAGGCTAGGCGTTGGGTCTAGGGGAAAGTAAAGTGAGGTATGGTACATTCCTGGATACGAAATAATTGGTACCTTGAGAGAACTATGTGCGATATTGTGTTATATATGTTTAACGACGCATCGAGGGGCCAATCCCCAAGATGTAGGAGAGTTGCAATGAGATAGCGGCAGTCAGCCGTGGAAGGACCTCCTATGTTTGTACTTCGTGCCTGTACGCAATGTCTTGGGACTCCCTCTGAGGAGTGTTAATTGGGTTAGAGTTGGACTACAAGACGTGATACAAACGCAAGATGTTTAGGAAGATGATGTATGTGTCATCCACGCTCCTGGCCGCGAGGCCGTGGGGTTGTTGAGCACATGATAGAGGTCCGGCTAGTGCATGAGCCAGTGCCGGCCCATTTTAGGTCCCATCAGATAGATTATAAAACATGTGTTTACCTTCGAACTACATCCCCTCGAGAATCCAACTCCTTTAGTGGAGACCTCCACCCCTTCACAAGAAGCTATGTTCAAAGTTCCATGTAACCATCTCAAACGCATAAACCAGGGCATCTCCTCCATGCCCTCAGAATATCGAATTGGTCAATTGTGTATACTGCATCAAAATTTTGATCACGCTTCTTCTTGATCTTTCATGGCCTACTTGTACATAGTGAGCCACATTGTCGGAACATTTGGGATTAAAAGTCTACTACGGGGGTAAGAGATAGTAGGGTGAAGGGAGATTCAAGGAGAGGAGTAGATGAAAGAGAAGGGGTTTAAAGAAATAGAAGATGTAGAAGAATATTCATAGATGTAACGTGTCCACTAGTATCATCCAGGATACGTCTTAGCAGTCCATCGGAAAGGATGTCTAGAAAGCTCCGCCCGGCACTCCTATGGAATGCTACATGATTTGCGATCTAGGGCTTTCCGTGTCTGCCACGTAGCGGAAGTATTCTGGCCGTTCCCACTTAGGATCGACTGAAATTTGGGTTTCTCCTGAATGGTCATTTCCTAAAAGCAACTAGCATCAGACCCAAGCGAACTACTTTACGCAGAAATGCCAGGTCCGAAGCGGATTCACGCTGCACTTCGTTCAAGGAGAATGTGAAACGAGAGGGATGCAAAGCTCAACCTCTCTGCCATAAGGCATAGTCCCATTCCGTTCCCCTAAAACAACGTAAATCGGTTTCAGACATAACTCTAGGTCAACGCTTTCGTTGTTCGTGTCCTTTGACAATCATCCCGCTGTTCTTCGAGATTTGAGAAAAGTTTCCCACCAACCGTGACCACCCAACCGTAGGACGGACTCGCAATTGATCCCAATCGAATGTTGGATGCATTTGGAGAGAAGGATTCACTCCTTAGAAGTTGGCCAAAATAAGGACCACTGGATATGATTGTGCTTGTAATAGTTTAAAGAGCATTGTTTGCTTTGTTTGCTCAATGAACTAAAGGATGAAAAGATATCTAATGCTTCAAGTTGAAGGCCTGAAGGGAGAGGCAGCCTCAATTACCCCAGACTGTCTGCCTGACCCTAACCAAGGGGGTTGTTAGCCGCGCTCGGAAGGTGGACCGAACCTGCCGTGAGAGGTCTCTCCGTTGAGCGTTACTTGGAGCAGGAGGACGCTTGGGTATGACAAACGTCAGCTTAAAGAAACTGAAATGGATTGCTTCGTGACTTCATTATCGCATAGTATGATGCAGGACTTGCGTGGCAAGTACGAAGTCATATGGTCTTGTGATTGATTCCCAAGAAGAAATGTTATATATCCTCAACAAGGATGGTGGATCCTTGCACAAGTTATCTTGCAAAAAGGATGTATTCTTTGATATCCTTCTAAGTAAGGAAGGTTAAAAACCGGAAACTAAAGTATCCAATGAACTTTAGGGTTGACCAAGTTGGGCTAATAGGGTACGCCCTAACTCAGAATATAAAGGATCTTGCCAAGTTGCAAGGCACCCTGGATGGAGTGCTAGATGCACTCAAAAGGAAAGATTCCTTTCTTAGCAGTTTGACAACAAGAAGATCGATTAATGGAAATGTTTGTGCTTGCTAGAGATTTTTAGAGCACTATTTGACTTGTTTGACCAATGAATTACAAAGTAAATAAGTATCTATACTTCAGGTTGAAGGCCTGAAGGGAGTGGCAGCTTCAGTTACCCCCGACTGCATGCCTAACCCTAACCAAGGGGGTTGTTGAATGCACCGAGAATGTGGACCGAACCTGCCGTGAGAGGTCTCTCTGTTGAGCGCTACTTGGAGTAGGAGGACCCTTGGGTGCCGGGGGGGCTGACCGTAAATCCCTCGCCTTCCGGGTCCTGCACAAGAGGCTAACGTGACTTGGGAACGGATCTTGAGGCCCGTATACTAGTCTATGGGTGGAAACTTGGAATAGTGATCCCTATGGATTGCTGGATGGCCTTCGGGCGGATTATGGACAAGGCTGCGGGCGGAACTCCTTGTATTTCAAAGATAAATATGATGATATGTTAATAAAACAGTAAATATGTTGCTCCAAATTATTGATTGGTGCTTTGCTTCCAAGCAAATATCTAATCCCCTTATGTTGGTCACTTTTCCCAAGAAATGTTCTATATCGGGAAGACTACTCATCCTCTTGCAAGATAAACTTGCGCAAGAATCTGCCAATCTCATTCCGAGGAATTGGCCATTCTCTTGTGATCAAACCACAAGATCATGCGACGTTGCAACTTGTTCCACAAGTGTCGCATCTAATCCATGGGACTATTTCACCCATCGAACGACATCTCTTAATCACGGAATCATGATTAGATAAAAAACAGGGTTTAGGATGTCTTCATATCCAATCCATTTCCGATTGCACTAGGCCGACATCGTCGATCCTAGGGTTCCAACTCATCCGAGTTTCATCTTTTTAATGAGTGATTCTTAGGGTAGAAACCCTAGATTGTTTCTTGCAAGTCCGTCCTATTGTCCCTACATTCCGTGAATGTGGGCAGGACTTAGGGTAAGAGAGTTTCGACTTGGTAATAAGTGCATCTAGGCCAAGTCCTTAATGTGCTAAACTCTAGCTAGCACTTGGAGTATATTGTATCGAGTTAACCATCCTAAGTGAATACTTTGCAGTTTAGGTGTTTGGATAAACCAATTAACTTGGGAAACCCTGATTCAGGTCAGTCCTAAGTAGGAATAGTTAGAATACTTCTGCTACATGGTAGATGCGGAAAGTCCTAGATTGCGAACCCCGTAACATTCCATGGGAGTGCCGGACGGAGCTTTCTAGATCTCCTTTCGGATGGACTACGAAGACGTGTCTTGAAGGGAACTGGTGGACATGTTATAATCTTCTATAATAAAGAGATCACGAGTCTATTTCACAATATTACGAGTGTTTTTGGAATGCTTTATTTCAACTTCAAAATGCTGGAAGATGTACGCAAGGCGACCCATAAGTGCAAGTTTATGTTTGGTTTGCTTGCTCACTTCTCTGTGGAAGCGAAGATGTTCAAGCCAATGACTCTGGACGATGTGATTTCCTTGGCCCATGATGTTGAAGACAAAATTCGAGAACGAGAGAAGTGACCACAACAATTCTCAAACAATGGTAACTTCAGTACAAAGCAATTCAATTCTAACTTTTGAAGATTCAATCAAAATCACTTTGTTCCATCGTCATTCCGTAAATCTTGGACATGACCCTGTGCTTTACCGTCAAACACAAATCCAAATCCTAAGCTATCTCTTTAGCCAAATCCCAATACTCCTACACTTTTCGCTATTACCAATAATGTTTCTAAAGTCAAATCCATAGTCTGTTATCAATGCTATCAACCCGGACATCTAGTAGTGAATTGTCAATGCAAAAAGCCAATTGTTCACATCAACTATTTGGGAGTGAGACTGAAGATGAAGACAATGAAGAAATTCCAAAATTCACGAAAGACAATGACAATAACAACACTACTTTAGAATTTACCAAGTATACCGAATCCTCATTCTTTATTAACGATTTTGCGGTGGATTCCATTATAAAACTATATTTATTTGCTGAGGCTCATACACAAGGTGGATTCCTTGTGCGAAAAGTTTATAGGGACCCTTGTCCTTTTCGAGCATCACGTTAATTTAATGTGCAAGTGGGTGATTCTGTAATATTTCCACTCGAAATATTAAGTCGACTATAAAACCCGCACATCTTGCGCAAAGGTAGTACAAAATGATTTCCTTGCGTCGAATAATGTCAGTGGCTAAGTGTTCCCTCTGCGCACAATGTTAAAATCCGGCTCCGTGTCGTGTAAAAGAGGACGGGGTTTAAAACCGCAAAGCCGCGTGAGAACACCCTTCTAGAAACAAGGGGAAATTGGATAATGGGTAAGATTAAGGTAAAAAAAAGTAATCAACGATGGCTTTAAAGCCATAGTCGCAAGGCACACGTAGAAGTCTCGAACCCAAGTTTACACGTGGACATCACTTCAAGTCCTCATAACCAGGTTCTTGGAAGTTAAATTTCGCGTTGGGCATGCTTAAAATTCATAGAAAAGTTATGAATATAAATTACTTAATCATGTTACGAGCTTAGTCGCATGTTTCCCTTTTTGTGCATTTCCAAAGTGACAAGCCTAAACGCATATTGCTTAGGGTTAAAAGATAAAATTGTTAAGTGTATCCTTGATTGGCCGTGGAAAGAATAAGTATATATTGCATTTAGGCAATAGCTTCCTTGTTGTGATTCGCATGAGGAAAAATCGTTAACATCCATCAGATGTTGTCCAAAAAATTGCATAGCATGGAAATGAAACCATGGACTTGCATGTTGCATGCGAATGGATTAAGTCAACATTAGTCTTATAATATTCGTCTTGCATGAACTTCATTTAATGAAGTTGTATCTAGAAAAGGTTGAATGTTACATATTTGTCATGCGTAAACTTCTTTCATCGAAGTTGCATTTAGAAAAGGTTGCATGTCATATCAAAGCATGAAATTCAATTGCATTAAACGAAAGTTTGTAGGCATAGTTCCTTGATGTAAATCTTTGTAGGCTTTATGCAAGTTATTCTCAAAATTGTCATTCATCATGACTTTAGCAAGAAAAAAAAGGGTTATTGCAAACCTTATAGCGTATAGAGGTAATGAATCGCATATTTGCACGTAATGTGATGTCTTGCTACAATTTACACCTTTAGAACAAATTTAACATCTCTAAGAAGAGATCCTTTCTTGTCGCAAGACAAGTAGATCGATTTGGTTAGATCACTTATAAGGGTATAACCCTCAAGGGATTCATATAAGCATATCTAGTTAGTACAACAAACACATCAAAGGGCTAGCTAAGGTTTAGCACGTTAGAATTCTGCCTAGTATCGCAGTTGGTCGCCAAGTCGAGACCCTTAAACCCAAAAGACCTACCCACATTCACAGAATGCTTGGGTTAATTGGATGCCCATACACTAACGATCACTACAAGGGAATGGGGCAATAGCGACGCCGATTAGCGACGACGGATATCGGCGTCGCTATAGGCGTCGCTATTGGCGTCGCAACTGGCGTCGCAAATAGCGACGCCAGTCGTATTTGCGACGCCAATTGCGACGCTGGCGTCGCTATTTGCGACGCCAGTTGCGACGCCAATAGCGACGCCGCAGGGAAAAAAAGCGCGGCCGAAACCAGAGCGCCGTTTTCATTTTCTTTTCTTCGCCTTTTGAGAGCGAGAGCGAGGGAGAGAGCCAAGGCTTTGTGAGAGAAGAAGAGGAAGAGACTTGCTGCCGCCGCCGCTGCCGCCACCGCCACCGCCGTTGTTCGCGAAGGAGAGGAGGAGCCCTCGTTACAAAGAGAAGCCACCCATGCTCGCCATATCTCATTGGTGAGTCTCCCTCTCTCTTTCTTTTACTTATTGAAGGTTTAAATCGTTCTCTTTTGTTTGTTTAGGAGAGGAAATGAAAGAGAAGGAGAGGGAGAGGGAGAGAGAGGGAGAGAAAGAGAGGGAGAGGGAGAGGGAGAGGGAGAGGGAGAGAAAGAGAGGGAGAGTGCATTCTCTCTCTCTCTCTCCCTTTTGCTTGTTTAATGTTTAAATTACTTTCTTTTTTGCTTGTTTAGGAGAGGAAACGAGAGAGTAAGAGAGAAAGAGAGGGAGAGGGAGAGGGAGAGGGAGAGGGAAAGAAAAAGAAAGAGAAAGAAAGAGAAAGAGAAATAGAGGGAGAGGGAGAGGGAGGGGGAGGAAATATGAGAGGGAGAGAAAGAGAAAGAGAGGGAAAAGGAGGGAGAGTGCATTCTCTCTCTCCCTCCCTCTCCCTTTTGCTTGTTTAATGTTTGAATCACTTTATTTTTTGCTTCTTTAGGAGAGGAAATGAGAGAGAAAGAGAGTGAGAGGAAGAGGAAGGGGAAGGAAATGAGAGAGGGATAGAAAGAGAAAGAGAGGGAGAGTGCATTGTATCTCTCCCTCTCCCTTTTTCTTGGAGGATGTTTAAATCACTTTATTTTTTGCTTGTTTAGGAAATGAGAGAGAAAGAGAGATAGAGAGGGAGAGGGAGAAAAAGAGAAAGAGAGGGAGAGGGAGAGGGAGAGGGAGAGGGAGAGGGAGGGAGAGGGGAAGGAAATGAGAGAGGGAGAGATAGAGGGAGAGGGAGGGAGAGGGAGGGAGGGAGAGGGAGAGGGAGAAAGAGGGAGGGAGAGGGAGAGGGAGGGGGAGGGAGGAAATGAGAGAGGAAGAGAAAGAGAACGAGAGGGAGAGGGAGAGGGTGAGAGAAAGAGAGGAAGAGAGGGAGAGGGAGAGAAAGAGAGGGAGAGGGAGGGGAAGGAAATTTAAGATAATATACGTATTGATAATGGTATGCAATGTGCTTTGCATACGGCCACGTACTTCATCAAAATGAACCCAAAATTATTGTTATAGAAGAAAAAACCCTTAAATTGAGTATAGGATAATTTCTCTCAGGTCTTATGACTATGAGTAGAATTGATTGAAATAAATTTTATTACTATAGTTATAAAATTTCATAGATGGCGCGCATTAATTTTAAAATGGATTACTTATACTCAAAGCCGAGATATAACAAAAAATTATCTACCGGGACAAACAAATCGTTGAGCATGATACAAGGCCGAGATATAACATCAGAAAATCTCTCGACTACTATATACAATGCAAGGTTTATGGTCAACTTGCAACTTGACGTACATCTCCATAAAGCTATCCATTTTAGCCTTCTTTGCTGAAATGTAGATAAGATGGCAAACGAAGAAGGTGTTATTGTTCAAGACCGCGAGTCGTATCTTAATCAGCGTGTTCCATGTCCTTGCTCTCAATGCAAGTTGGCAATTAGACGAAAACGCCGATTGTCTATAGAACACGTACGACGATTTGGCGAGTTTCAATCTGAGATCATTGATCAGGCGATTACAGATTTTCAGCAAACGGTAATTTGAAGTTAGCATTTTTCATGCATTGTACTCTCAAGCTAATTGAAAACCATACACAATAAGATTGGGTCTTGTTGGCAAATTTTGTATCCAGGGGGGTGATGTCTCGACCCAAGGGGGAGTGCACCCTTTGCGGCCAATTAGAAGAGTTCGTGGACGTGTGATGGATGGATTGCAGGAGCCAATCGACCACTCGCAAGGCCCATCTATACCGTCAATGCCAGAGGAGACAGACAACCTTCTCGACTTGCCTACAATCTTGGAGCCTGAGATAGAGGCAATGATCGATGCATTGATTCCCATGGATGTTGAGACATCTGACCCGCTTAGAGAGGAAGCATCCATACCATTATATGATGGGTGCCGAGTATCTCGGTTGAAGACATTGCTTGCACTCTTAAGTGTGCAAGCAAAATACGATTGGAGTGATACGAGTGTGACTGAGTTATTCAGGTACCTTGCACACAGACTTCATTGTTTTTTTTAAAAACAGTATTATTGCAAATATGGATGGATTTTTCAAGGTGTTTTATTATTTTTTCAGGTTATTGAAATATCATATATTGCCACCTGCAAACACCATGCCTGAGTCTCGTGATGATGCACGACATGTTTTACGGAAGCTTGGCATGAACTACAATAACATCCATGCATGTATCAACGACTGCATATTGTTTCGAGATGAATACGAGACTATGGAGACATGTCCAAAGTGTGGTGCTCACAGGTATCGACAAGACTTGCAAGGGCAGACCATCCCTCAAAAAGTCCTCAGACACTTTCCGCTCATCCCCCGCATAAACCACATATTTCACACGTCTGCCATGGCAAGCTTGACAACGTGGCATGTGCGGAATAGGTCCACGGATGGAGTGCAATGAATATCAACAGATTCGCGCGTATGGAGCCACATTAACTCTACCTTCCCAGGCTTTGCGTGAGAGCCAAGGAATCTTCGGCTCGGTCTCGCCATGGATGGTGTGAACCCATTTGGTCTGCGCTCGACTTCTTACAGTGTGTGGCCTATAGTGCTAGACAACTATAACATTCCTCCATGGCTTTCTACGAAGAAAGGACATCTCATCCTTAGCTTGCTCGTCCCGGGCCGCTACAAAGTAAATAATATGGACGTGTATCTTCGTCCATTAGTCGATGAGCTTAAGATTTTGTGGGAGGAGGGGGTCACAGTGCAAGATATGAGCAGGCGCGATGGTCGGCGGTCAGCCAACATTCGAGCCATTCTCATGTGGACGATGCATGACTTTCCGGGATTGGGAGAGTGCTCAGGTGAGCAGACCTTTGTTCTCGCCGGTAATATCTATATTTTATTTCATTCAATCAAGTATTCACTAGGTCGTGGATCGCCTTGCAGGTCTCGTTACCTCAGGTTATCATGCATGTCCATTGTGTGGGCCACAGTTAGACTCCCGAAGGTCACGAACCATGAAGAAGATGGTATATCAAGGACATGCCGCTTTCTTGCCGGAGGATCATGAACTCAGGGAAGGTTTTCTTGGACGACCTCTAGCACGTATGAATGCTGCAAGCTAGTACGAGCTGAAAATGGTAAACCCAGAATCACATCCAAATGGAATGCGACGGTTCTCAGTTTTCTACGAGTTGCCATATTGGACCCACTTACAGGTCAACCACTTGTTGGATCCCATGCATATTTTCAAAAATGTGGGCAGCTTGCTATGGGACCACATCACAGGAAAGAGAGATACTATAGGGTCACGAATGGATTTAAAGGAGGTAGGTAAGATGGAGGCGCTTTAGCCGCAGTCAAGTGCTGAAGGGGGAGTGCAGCTTCCTCGCGCTCCCTGGGTTTTGTCTACCAAAGAAGAGCGCATTGTGAAGCAAGTAATCAAGTCTATCCGCACTCCGACGGGTATGATGTGTTCTCTCAGGTCCGCATTTTCTAAAGATGACCAAATGTTTAGGCTAAAATCCCATGATTGGCATAAGATATGTCAGGTTTGTGAACAGAATGGATTTTAATTAGCGTGGACATTTTGAAATTTGAACATACCAGAGGAACGTACCGGAGGGGAGCAAGGAGTACATAGTAGCATCCTTGCACGAGGAGGAACATACCGGAGGGGAGCAAGGAGTACATAGTAGCATCCTTGCACGAGGAGTTCCCGGTGCCAGCCACAGTGGATAGATTCTCTATGGGCTGGATGATGGATTGCATGCGTGCATACATGTCACATAGACGATCCAACGCACGCAAGGCAATCAAGAGTGGGGCTCCAAAGCCCGAGTGGTTAGATGCAGACGACTGGCGCCGACTGAGGGAGGAGGCTACAAATTCGCCAAGACGTTGGAGTCAGCAGCAACGGGAGGCGGCGAGGGCACGAATCAAGGCCGGATCGGTACATCATCTTGGGAGTGGCGGCCACAGGACATATTTGGAGGACTTTGTAAGTTTCTCTTTTGTTTTGCTTATTTGTTTTTTTGAGATATTCTTTGTACTGACCTAACAGTTAGCATTTTGTTTTCTTTGTAGCACTCCATTACAAATCGCGATCCGCAAGGCCTTGAGACTCGATATGCAGAGAGGCATGGTCTCAGATCATTGATCGACCGATTGTATAGACACGGCGGCCCAGTAAGTCACTCATCTTTCTTGTCCGTAGTTACCATGAGATATTTGAATGCATTATTGTATGGTGGATTGATATGTTGTTTCTTTTTCTGCAGAATCCATTTGATGCTCCTTTGCAGCGGGAAGAGCTTTCGGGGGACGAGGATTTGTAGCTCGCCCTTGGATCCTTAGAGCTCACATACCTTTTGTTTTTAGTCGCCCGATCTATGTAGACATTTTCTATGTATTAGTGATATTGTTTTATGATTGTACCAATCGCATTTTATGCGATATCATGTATTTATTTCATCTATCAGTTTTATGATTTTAGTATACATTCTTTTTGTTTGCAAACGCTTTATATGCAGCAGTGCAGAAACTATTTTGTATGGCTCTCATACAGCATACAGTGCTATATGTGGCAGGGAAGCAACACAAATTTTATTTTTCTCTGTTACCGTCGCTATTTGCGTCGCAAATTTACTGCACGCATCGCTATTGTCGTCGCTATAAGCGTCGCAAATTCTCTGTAACCGTCGCTATATGCGTCGCATTTGCGACGTATATAGCGACGCATATAGCGACGATTCTATGGCGTCGTCAATAACGATGCTTTTTGCGACGACGGGGGCAAATTTTGTTGTTTGTATTTTCGTCGCTTTAAACGTCGCTATAAGTTCTATATCTTGTAGTGGATCTAGGGTTTTTACCCTAGGGATCAAATGAACTAATACTAAAATTCTGATTGAGCCTAGAAACCCTAGGCCGAAATGTTATTGGCCTAGCAAGGTTAGCTTTGGGTTGGGTAAGAAGACACCCCAACTACATCTTGACTAAACATACTTCTCGACCAAGGAGTGTCATTGATGGGAGATAGAATTCGACAAGTTAGATGTGACTCTTATGCAAGAAGATTACAAAGTCGCATGGTTTTATGTTGAATCACAAAGTGGAGTTGCCACTCCTTGGAATAAGGTTGGTAAGCTCTAGCGCAAGTCTAACTTGCAAAAGGATGAGTAGTCATCCTGCTACATCACCCTTCTTGGGCTGATTTTCCAAGTTAAGGGAACTTACGTATTGCCTAGCAAGCAATTGACAAACCAAGTTAGAGCGACAAGGTCGCTAGGATTTATTGTCTATTTTTAAGAAACCTAAGGTATTGGTTAATTTGGGTTGACAGGGTATGACCCTAACCCAAGGATAAAAGGGTAAACAAGCAATGGAATCCTTGCGGATCTTGCCAAGTCACAATTGATCCAGGATCGGATGTTGAACGTATTCAGAGAAGAGGATTCACTTCTTAGCAGTTGGCCAAATAAACAACCACTGGATTGATTGTGTTTGTATAGTTTAGAAGTACTGTTTGTATTGTTTGCTCAAGGAACTAAAGATGGAAAGATGATTAATGCTTCAAGTCGAAGGCCTGGAGGGAGAGGCAGCATCAGTTACCCCCGACTGTCTACTTGACCCTAACCAAGGGGGTTGTTAGCCACGCTGGGAATGTGGACCAAACCCGCCGCAAGAGGTTTCTCCGTTGGGCGCTACTTGGAGCAGGAGGACGCTTGGGTGCCAGGAGGGATCTGGCCGTAAATCCCTTGCCTTTCGGGTCTTGCACAAGAGGCGGACGTGACTCGGGATTGGATCTTGAGGCCTGCATACTAGTCTACGGGAGGATTCTTGGATTAGTAATCCCGGTGGATTGCTGGATTGCCTTCGGGCAGATTATGGATTGCCTTCGGGCGGATTATGGATTAGCCTACGAGCTGGATTATATGATGTATTCGAAATATAAATAAGATCAATTGTTGTAAAGGAACTTGTTTGACATTGTTTTTCTATGTCAGTGCTAAGATTACATGAAGGAACTAGTGACTAAAAGGCTAATTAAGGAAGTTGTCTTTTTTTGTATCAACTAAATGTGATAAGTAATTAGATAACTAAAGCAAACCTGAGGAAAGTGCAGTGGATGTGGCCATGGGTTCGTCCTACAGATGGGTGGTCCCAGTTGGCTGGGAACTTTTCTCGAAGGAAATGAACAACAAGGAACGTTAACCTAGAATCTAGGATACTAGAGTCCCGATTTATGCTATTTTACGAGAATGGAATGGGACTATGCCTTATGGGCAGAGAGGTCGATCTTTGCATCCCTCTCGTTTCCCATTTTTCTTAAACTAAGTGCAGCATAAATCCACTTCGACCCTGACGTTTCTACCTAAAGTAGTTCGCTTGGGGTTTGATGCTAGCTGCCATTCTAGGAATTTGACCATTACGAGAACCCTGATTCAGGTCGGTCCTAAGTGGGAATGGCCAAAATGCTTCCGCTTCGTGGCAGACTTGGGGGGACCTAGATCACAAACCCCATGACATTCCATGGGAGTGCCGGGCACATTACAACAAGCAGTAGTTATAGACGCGCTTGGTACACGTGCGTTGTCGGGTGCGTTTAACTGTGCGTATATAAGCGCGTGTATATAGATACAATTTGTGCTCTATATACACGCGCTTATAGGCACGCTTTCAGATGCGCGAACAGACCCGCACTAAAATTTTAAAAAAATTTGAAAAATATTGCTAGTGTGTCATTCTTTTCAAAGTAGTCCAGTCTTGCGTTTCTTTTGGGTTTTTTTTGACAGGCGCATGACACAAAGAGAGGAGAAAGGAAGAGGCAAAGAATAAAGGGTAAAGAGAGGAGGAAGCAAGAGACAAAGAGAAAGGAGAGGGAGGAGAAGAAGGAGTTTGTAGCCCTGTCACCACCCATCACAACACCGATTCAAGGTGAGTTCTTCTTCTTGTCTCTATCTCTCTCTCTCCCTCTCCCTCCCTCCCTCTCTCTTTCTCTTTCTCTCTCTATCTTTGCTTTGAGTTGTATTTTGCTACCTTCTTAGCTTTTGGTATGTTTTTTGCGACGAGGAGAATAGCCAAAGAGCAAGGAGATGGAGGAGAAGAAGGAGTTTGTAGTTGTGCTGCTGCCCATCACAACAAATATTCAAGGTGAGTCCTTCTTCTCTTCTCTCTCTCTCTCTCCCTGCCTCTCTCTCTCTCTCTCTCTGTTTACTCTGAGTTGTATTTTGGTTCCTTCTTAGCTTTGGGTATGTTAATTGTTGCTTGCTTTTCCTAGTTTTATTTTGTGCTTCACTGCTAATTCGCGTCTACAAGCGCATCTGATATATAGAGTAGACGTGCTCGTAGACCCGCAAGTGTTGAATATCCATGAAACCTCCTAGGTTTTTTTGAGTTTTGTGGAGTTGGCACGCATAAGAGCGCATCTGATCCACAGAGTAGACGCACCTGTAGACACGCTCGCATTAAACAACCACACCTCCTCTGAGGTTTTTTTGAGTTTTGTGGACCTGGCGCGTTTAGGAGCGCATCTAGCGTGCAGTGTATACGCACTAATAGACGCGCAACTTTGTTGTACAAAATATGAAAAAAGAGAGAGAGGGAGAGAGAGAGAGAGAGAGAGAGAGAGAGAGAGAGAGACAGACAGACAGACAGACAAACATATAGAGAGACAAACAGATAGACATGTAGATAGAAATACTCACTACAATGCAATGGCATCTTAAGTGTAACGGATCCTAGCTTATAAAATCACTTTTTGTTTGCTGTATTAGCTACCTTGTAAAATTACTTATCTCTCAGGTACCACACGATCTTTGCAATGGACTTTTACGAAAAGGGGCTCATCATAGATAAGGCATGTTTTGTTATTGCATGAGAAGTATGGCTAATATTCTTGAGTAATGATCTTGTGTTTTCCCCAAACACACAAAATTTGATGGGGGGGAAAAAAATCCAGAGAACATGTGGTTGCATGGCAACCACATGCTCTCTGGCTTTTTTTTCATACATTGTTTTGCGCATCTATATTTGCGTCTAATTTGTAGGTGAAATCGCATCTATGTGCGAGTGTATATGCGCATCTATGTGCGTGTGTATATGTGTATCTATATGCGCATCTATAAGTGTGTCTATATGAGCATCTATATTCGGGTGTATATGCGTGTGTATATGCGCGTGTAGTTTTCACTATAAGTGTGCTTGTAGACGTGAAATTTTTGACGTGCTAGTAGATGCGGTAATAAATGCGCCTGACATTTTTAAACACAATTTAAATATTGTGTCTACCACCACGTCTATGGAGTCTTTTTTTTGTAGTGGCAGCGCTTTCTAGACTACTCTCTTCCCAATGGGCTTCGAAGACGTGTCTTGTAAGCGAACAAGTGGACACGTTACAGTTAGTATCAGAGTGAACGAATGAGGAACTGATGTTTACAATAAAACTTAATAAGGTGAAGTAGAGCAAATGTTGCTGTTAATATCATTCCTTACTTATCAATGCTGACTTGTAGAGTCATGAAGCATTGAATAGATTCTTCGTGTTCCAGATTATGTTTATGACCACGATGCATGCCTCGAATTATTGTGGGAGGATCGATATGATGAATATCCTAGACCGCATCTACAACCCTTCACCCCTGTATGTGGAACGGAGATGGAAGGGTGACTCAAGAATCTATTACATAGCTACCCACCGATTTGCGTACCTTCGAACCAACTTAAAGAGAATCAAGTGGATGGAGGACTTAAAGATCATGAAGCTGTTCATCTTTGTTGAGGCTCACGCAAACCCAACCCTACATGTCGGCGGTCGAAGGGTTAAACAGAACAAGTATGTGTACGAGGAAGTGACCCGGATAGTCCCTACTGACAGAATCAAGGTGTTGGGACATTACAAGAAGAATGGGTACCAAAGGAAAGGATACCCTAATCTTCCAATGACCTATCGATTCCTGAAAATCCATGACTCCAATCCATACTATTACTCAGTTCCCATAGCTCAATGCAACACAACCTTATTCTCCCCGAATTAATGTATTAGCTTGTTCCATCTTCCCAAGAAATATTGTATTCTAAAAGGGCTATGCCCATATGAATGAAATAAGACTTCTTTTTATCAATGATTGTCTTGACTGTGAGTATTGATAAAGAAGTTAAGTGAGTAGGTCACTTGGCTAAAAGCTGAATTGGGCATGAAATGTAATGTGAGGAACGCTTAGCAAGTTTTAACGTAAAGAAACTTATTGCCCAAGCGCATCCTCAGGTGGAATTCCTACTGGGAGGAAAGTCGACTTCGGTCAGATTCAAGGTTATGAACCTAGGTATCCATGAGTGTTTACTCGGAATGGATTTGCTTAAACCTAATGATGCCCACATTCATTGTGGGAAGGGCCAATTTTCCTTTCAAAACTCTGAAGGGGAATCGGTCACAACACAAGGAGAGACTGGAAAGCCGAAAATTCAATTGTCCAAAGCATCTCGGATAATAAAGGGAGTCAGAAAGGGACTACCTGTCTACTTGATTAAGCTTAATAGGCTAGATCAGAATCATGAGTCTAGTGAAGAACCTTCATGGCTAAAGGAGTACACGGACGTATTTCCTGAAGAGCTAAGAGAACTTCCGCCTCAAAGGGAATTTGATCATGAAATCAAGCTAGTGCTAGGAGCTGCGCCAATTGCAAAGAGGCCATATAGGATGTCCATCCCGGAAGCGATTGAGCTGAAGGAGCAACTCAAGAAACTATTAGATCAGGGCTACATCCATCCTAGCGGTTCGCCATGGGGAGCTCCTTTGCTATTCTAGAAGAAGAAGGATGGAATGCTTCAGTTATGTAGTGATTATAGAGGGTTAAATGAATCAACCATTAAGAACAAGTACCCTATTCCAAGAATAGATGAACTTCCTGACCGTCTTCAAGGTGCGAAGATCTTCTCCAAGATTGATCTCAGGTCTCGATACTATTAGATAAGGATCAAGGAAGAGGATATCCCAAAGACGGCATTCAACACAAGATATAGACATTTTGAGTTCCTCGTCATGTCATTAGGGCTGACGAATGCACCTGCCACCTTCAATAGGTTAATGCAGGATATCTTTAGGCCATATCTTGATGACTTCGTACTCATCTTCTTCAATGATACCTTAGTCTACTCTAATCAGGAAGAAGATCTTGAACCCCAGCTTCGCATTGTCCTTGAGACAATGAGAGTACACAAGCTTTATGCTAAGAAGAAGAAGTGTGCATTCTTCAAACGACAGATTGAGTATATGGGATTTATTGTATCAGCGAAAGGAATCTCAATGGATTCGGCCAAGGTTAGAGATGTTCGGCAGTGGCCAACACCAACAACTGTTAAAGAAATACGAAGTTTTCTTGGATTGATAGGATGGTACAGGGTCTTTATCAAAAACTATGCTTTGATTGCATCGCCACTGACGGATCTACTGAAGAAGCAAACATCGATTGTATGGTCAACTACTGAACAATCCAGCTATGATAAACTAAAGCAAAGTTTGCTATCAGCACCTATTTTGAAAGTTTTGGACCTCAGTAAGGAGTTCGAAGTAGTAACTGATGCTAGCACACTTGCCTTAGGATGTGTGCTTATGCAAGAAGGTCATCCTGTAGCATACTCTTCAAGGAAATTAAAGAACCATGAGAAGAATTATGCTACCCACGATCTGGAGTTGTTAGCTATCATCCACGCTCTCAAGCTTTGGAGACACTACCTGCTGGATAACAAGTTTACCTTGGTGAGGGATCATAAAAGTCTCAAGTGGATCTGTACCTAGAACGAGCTCAACATGAGGCAACGTCGATGGATTGAAGTGCTGGAGAAATATGATTTTGAAATCAAATACCGGCCTAGAAAGGAGAATGCAGTCGCCGACGCACTCAGTTGCAAGGCGTTCCTTAATTCTCTGATCCTGCAAGATCAATCAACAAGCTAGATCTCTAGCCACAAAGGTATCCATGCCAAATAACCCGATATTTGAGCTAGCTAGAGAAGAGGCATGCCATGATCCAACCTATCAGAAGATGCTAAGGGAGATCCCTATCAAGGATCAAGACCCAAAGCTACAGGCTAAGTATCAAGAATTCTCTATCAATAATGGACTTGTCTACTAAAGAATGAGATTATGTATACCGGCAAGCCAATCACTCAAGCAAAAGATACTTTGGGAAGCTCATGACTCCCCTTTTTTAGGACATTCTGGCTATGCCAAGACCCTCAATGCAGTCAGAAAGAGCTACTATTGGGAGAGGCTTAAAGGTAACGTTCTCAAATATGTCACAGAGTGTTTGTCTTGTCAACGCATTAAGGCCGAACATGTCAAAATGCCAGGGAATTTGCAACCACTTGACATTCCCCAAATGAAATGGGAATTCATTAGTATGGATTTTGTTGCTGGCCTACCCCAGGTTCAGGGAGGTTACAACTCCATTATGGTTGTAGTTGACATGCTTACCAAAGTTGCATATCTTATCCCTATCAAGACAAATTATAAAGCCTCAGACATTGCAAGGATATTCATCAAGGAGATATTCAAACTGCATGGGTTACCCAGAAGAATCATTAGTGATCGTGACTCTCTTCACATGACACTTCTGGAGAGCCATCTTCAAAGCCATTGGGACTCAACTCCGTTTTAGTACAGCCTACCATCCCCAAATCGATGGCCAAATGGAGCGAGTGAACCAAGTCATTGAGGATATGCTAAAGGCACACTATTGTCGTGAACCCAAAAAGTGGATCCAATATTTGCCACTGGCGGAGTTTGCCTACAATACTTCTTACCAACAAAGCATACAGATGACCCCTTTTCAAGCATTGTACGGGCACTACTGTCGAAGTCCTTTAAACTTCTCGGATCCAACCTTGAGAGTTGACGCCTCAAAGAAAATGCTGGAAGATATGGATGACCAAATGAAGTCAATAAGACAGGACATCCAAGCCGTCAAGGACAAACAGAAGGCATACGCGGATTTGAAATGTGAAGATAGATCCTTCGCTGAAGGAGATATGGTCTTCATTCGCGTGCACCCAAAGAAGAGTTCCCAATCCTTAGGTGAATGCAAGAAGCTAAGTCCAAGGTATTGTGGACCCTACAAGATTCTCAAGTGCCTAGGGCCTAATGCTTATAGACTTCAACCCCCTGTGAACCTAAAGGTTCATAATGTATTTCATATCAGTTTACTGAAGAGGTATGTACCTAACCCTAGTCATTTACTTGATGATCAACAAGTTGTATTGCCTAGCCAAGGAGTCCTTGAGCTATAGCCTGATAGGATCTTAGATATTAGGGAGAAAAATTTGAGATCCAGAACCTTGAAAGAATACCTCGTCCAGTGAAAAGATTATCCCGAAGAGGATGCCACGTGGATGGATGAAAGTACTCTCAACCAACAATACCCCCAATTCTTCTCGAGATGAGGACATCTCGATTCCTCTAAGGGGGAGAGAATGTAATATTTCCACTCGAAATATTAAGTCGACTATAAAACCCACACATCTTGCACAAAGGTAGTACAAAATAATTCCCCCACGTTGAATAATGTCGGTGGCTAAGTGTTCCCTCTGCGCACAATGTTAAAATGAAGCTCCATGTCGTGTAAAAGAGGTCGGGGTTTAAAACCGCAAAGATGCGTGAGAACACCCTTCTAGAAAAAAGAGGAAATTGGAAAATGGGTAAGATTAAGGCAAATCTTTTTAATTACCCCTCCCCTCAGTCGATGCATGGCAGGGGGAGAGGGAGTGGGAGAAGAAGGCTTAGTGGTGGAATTCATGGGGAGAAGGGAGAAGGTATGAAAGCTCCACGTGTGTGGACTTTCCCCCCCCCCCTCAATGGCTATATAACCTCCCCCTTAGGCATTGGGAGAGGCACAAACGAGGAGAGAGAGAGGAGCATGGACGTGTTGCCTAGGACGCCGCCCAACTGCGAAAAATGCGGCCTGCCTGCCGAGCTACAGCTGCGCTGCCCACCCCACGCCATCATCATCACGACTCTCCTCTTTGTCGTCAATCTCCCCTCCTCCAATCATTGCCTTGCCCCCTTCTAGGTCATTTTGTTTAGGCAGAAGCTTCTTGAGAAGCTTCTAAGGTTGGGCTCCCATAAGCCCTATTTAATTTCCTACGCAAGAGGGAGTAGGCAAATCTAAAGGCTCAGTTGCCAAGCTTGGAGGAAGTTCGGAGATTGCGTAAAAGCGAGAACAAATCGCGGAGTTCAAGT
The DNA here is from genome assembly GCF_053477565.2 of Lygodium microphyllum. Classification (NCBI taxonomy): domain Eukaryota; kingdom Viridiplantae; phylum Streptophyta; class Polypodiopsida; order Schizaeales; family Lygodiaceae; genus Lygodium; species Lygodium microphyllum. The sequence goes on along the minus strand of NC_141153.1, from coordinate 118,437,631 downwards.
CATCAACTTTCAAACATACATCTATGCCTCTTATGGGCCTTAACTCCTTTTGAATAAGAACATCTTGGATTTTCTTCTTCCACAAAGTAAAGTTAGTACTATCAAACTTCTTGATGCTATAGATTTCCTTGTCTATTATGAATGGTAAGTCCACTTTTGCAAAATAGTAACTAATTTTTAAGTGATAGAAACTAAAGATTCAACAAATTGCAAAATTGAGAGAAGATAGAAAGTGAACCACTAATCAAGAATAATGTGTATATAACTATCCAAACATGTCAAAATCATGTCCAAAATGGAGATCATGAAGATTTCTATTTGTGGTGCTAGAGGGATTCCCTACTACTCTAATACTAGTTATTGGAGCTACAAGGAAAATAAAGATTGAAAAGCGAGGGAGAGTGTGTCAATGAGAGAGAGAGAGAGAGAGAGAGAGAGAGGAAGAGAGGGAGGGAAGGAGGGAGAGACATATTATGGCCTTTTATAGGCCATCATAATACCCTCTCTCCCATGTCACAACTTGCTATAACTACCATGATCAATATTCCTCCCACCCTATCTATTCTTTGATCATCCTGCCCTCCATGAAAGCCAAAAACAACTAGAGAAGATGCTCAACATCCTCTAAAAATCATGTCTCTACCCATTGAATCATATCATCTTCCTGATCATTACATTGGCTCTTTTTGTCATATTTTTTACCTCTAGACCATAGCTCCATATTGAAAGTTATAATCTGTTAACATATTATTATAATATAATGCACATTCCTATGCATTGTATTATAGTTTTCATATCTATTAATATATCATTATTATATAAGACACATTCTTATGCATTGAGTTATGATTTGCATCATCCTTCTCCCTATGTGTTGAGAAAACACCCCATTCTCATTGACAATCTCTCTCCCTGATCCTATACCTACCTTGGAAACATAAAATTATTGAGAATCTCATTTCCTTACTAGCTACATGAGGTTCTTTCGATCCTTTCTAGTCTTGTTCCGCATTCCCTGACAAATCTTCCAGCTCATAAATAGTGGAAAAATCAAATATAGCATCTTTATGAAAGAAAACATAAGGAAATTGATATTAATGTTATACTTACCTAAGATAACAAAGCTTGTAGCTAGTATCATAAAAGTTATTAACCAAAATTCAATTGTATTTTCTATAGCACAACGACACCAACATTAAGATTAGCATGATAGTAATACACTTATAACAAATGAATCATTGATAAGTTAAGCAAGCTATATGCACATTGAATGCCTACATCCAAAAAGAGAGTAAAACTTGATAGTTTATATAAACTTTCACACCAATCTATCTCATGGTAGTTGATAAAATGCTTTCCCTAAATAAGGTTGATGCACTCATAATCTACAAATACCTAAGGTATATATACCAAGATACTTGTACAAACACCTTTCACATGAAAAATATTCATATAAAAACTATTTGATATTCAAAATGTCATAAATTAATAGTGATATTTGAAATAAGTAATATCTAAATAATATTTAAAAACACCGCAATGGAACAAAACACGTGGAAGTTTTAGCGATCTCTACCATCATGATACCCCAAGAGACTATGTAATCTTGAGCTTTTAGCTTTCACTATATCTAGCTCACTTGTTGGCTAGCAACTCCTAGTAACATACCCTTGCTAGAGGGATGATGGCATTGAATGGTTATCCTCCATATATGAGACCATATTCTCAAGGGGATAAAAACCTTAGATTGTCGTCCCTTTAGGCAAAAACTTGGAAAGAAAACCTTAGATTGTCAAGGGGTCCAGCTACATTTGAAAGAGACACACCCAAGGATTTTACACGAGCCCAAGTGTAGAGAAATAAGAGCTAAGAAAAGAAGGAGGTACTAACTAACTATCTTAGAGTAAGTATGAAAGTGTTGCTTGAAATAAAAAATTTCCGAAGAAACCCTTAGGATCAAAGATATCTCCCACTGCATCACATTTGTCGCCACCAACAAAAAATTAGACAACGTCACAACATTCCAATCATAGGAAGCCAGCTTGTGCAATAGAAAATAGGCCTCTCATAAATGACAGCTATCTATTGCACTACCAAATTACGCATGCATGAAATACTAATCCATCCTTGGTTTCAAGTAAAGAAGTTGTATTGGAGAAATTGGCATCCCTATCATTGTGCATAGTGATATATTTATGTGTGATAATAAATGGCCTAAAGCCACATGTCAATCCTAGGAAGAGGAGCCATGACACAAGAGCACAGGAGTGCAAATACATGAGGCGAATGCAAGATCCCCGTTTGCAAATCCCTTTTCTGTAAATTTATTGTGCTTGACAATATCTTTTGCTTCATTCTATGGATCCAATTCACCTTAGGTCATCGTCCGTGTCAATATTTGAGTTCAAGTATGGCCCAATTGGCGCGAGCTAGTGATGGCAAGAAATACATGGGAACAGACGTGCCGTGCGCACGCCTGCGTGCGTACACACACAAGAAACTCTAAAAAAAGAGAATTTTCTAGTTAGATTTCCACATAACTAGAAAGAGTCTAATATAGGAAAAATCAAACTTTACTAGATTGCCAATCTAGAAAGATAGTTTCCAATATGGAAAGATTTTTCTAGTTAATTTCCTATATAGAAAGCTTTTTTTGGTTAGCTTACTATATAGGAAGTTGATTATCATAACTATCTATATAGTAACTTTCTAAAAAATTTACTATATAGTAGCTTCATAAATAGAAATAATCTATATAGTAACTTCATCAAAAAAGTTACCATATAAGAAATTATAACATATAACATCTATGTAGTAACTTTATCATACAACTAAGCATATAGGAGACATATATATAACAAAATCTCATAGAATGACATTTTTATATCTTTGATATAAATAATAATAAAAGAACACTTTATTTTAAAAGTGATTTTAATAAAGTAAAAGTGAATAATAGATTTTTTTGCCAATGTCCACAATACAAAAGCGGCATACTATAATGTGAAATCCAAATTGTCCCTATTCTACTACATTAACATCATCTAGGCTTAAACTTCCAACGATTGTATTTTTTATTATAACTCGTTTTTGAACCACCAGCCATTGTACTATAGCCTTTCTCATGGCATCCACATTATGCTCTGTACGATTTATAGTGAAAGTGAGATCTCTCTTAATGATGTTAAAAGTGGATTTTAATGATGTATATAGCTCATCCACCGTAGCAATATCCAAGTATTTTAACAAGATCGTTTCTTCATCCACCTCACTCAACATACTCTGCAATTCCAAAAAAACGATTTTAGTAAAAAAAATTTATATTTACATATTTAGCTATGCACACATATACTAAATAAACACAACACATATAACCTGAGAGGATTGGCATTTATCAAGTGTCTTAGCATGGCTCCTAGCTAGCCGCACATTGGAGTTTTCAATCTCCTATTAAGCATCATAAAAGGGTTAAATTACCAAAATAAAGACATCCATGTTTATCTTAAGATATACTCAAAATACCTTGGATTTATTATGATTCTCTATATCCCTTGAAGCTTTTTTCTTCATTTCCTTCATGTTATCTTTCATCTTTTCACTCCACTATAAGATAAAAAGAAATTGATTAAACAAAGATAATATTTAATACAAGCTATAGAGATAAAAAGAAAGAGAAATATCTTAGTACCTTTGGGATTCGCTTGCTTTTTCGATTTAGAACTACAACATTATTTGCCAACATAGTGTTCTCCTCAATCTATAATTTTTGAAAAATAATAATATTAAATTATAATATAATATATATTAATATTTAATTTTTACAAAGCATTGAAAATAACTAACCTGTGTAGCATGTACAAGAAGGTCGGTAAAGGATTTATAATTCTTGAGCATGTCATCCTTAAAAGAAAATGAAACATGTTAGTAAAATTATCCAAAGTTTTTATTAAAAATAATTACAAATATCATGCTCACCCTATCAAAATTCTCGTCATTTTTAGTGTGATTTGAATCATCTTGTATATGTGAAGGTAGTTCTGGACGATAAACATCCTCTATCTCCATCTTGTTTGAAAGAAAACTCAGTATTCAAATAAAAAACATAAATATTCCAAAAAGTAATGATCAATGAGGTGCATATCATAGTTTTATTGACAAACCTCTATTGTGCCACATGCATTATGATCCAAACCCTCATTTTCTTCATTGTTAAAAGCTTGGGATTGCTGCAATGTTTTTTTTTAATATAACAAAAAAGTGCAATTTATGTCAGTACATTTATGTAAACCAAATCATAATTTAAAAAAACATCACTCTAAAATGAAAATAAATTTTTTGAAATAAACCTGTTGAACTTCTTGATCATCTTTAGCATCCTCTCCAACTATAGAAGTAGTCGATTTCTGTAAAAGACATTGAATTGTAAGGAGTATAAAAAGTAAAGTAAGTTCTAATACATGTAAAAGAGTGTACCATAGAGGAGTTCTCTGATAAGTGTCTCATTTTTTGTTTCTTGAATTTTCTATTTGTTTGCATATTTCGAAGGAAATATAGGTAGATGTCTTCTTTTCTCCAAATATAAGTTGCCCCTGGAAACTCAAGTGGCTTAATCTCATGATGTTTAGACTCAATGTAATCTTTTATCTCTTGTTGCAAGTCAAGCTTATGTCGCAGATCTTTATACTTTTCTTCCACATATTTCACCCATTGTCTTACAGTAGCTTGATTTGCACAATAAATTTGGTTTTGTGTACTACGACAATATTCTATGAGATATTTTCTTCCATATTTCTTATTAGGATTGCGATTGTTTGATGCCGGAGGCAAAAATATCTGCTCATATGTTGGTGTATCTACAGCCATGACTTCATTAGACGCCATCGTAAAATATAACCTGAAAAGAAAAACATACAAGTCAAATAAACATAATGTTTAAGATAGTAATCATTCATAAAATGGTAAATATTAGTTTTAGAGATATATGAAACTTGGATTGATCTAATAAAATAAACGTTCTAAAAAATACTTACATTTATAAGCATGTATATAGTCTATATACACATGTCTTTTTTGCATAAATTTAGGATATCCATGACACTGGAAAATCACATAATTCTCCAGAGGGTAATATTTCTCTCCTCCTTTTCCTTATCAACCATCCATGTATTATTGTGATACAACAATTCCAGTCCCTCGTGCAGTTATCCTCCATACAAACTTTCCATAAGTTATTTTGATTGTGATCTTTCTCCAACCATGCTAATTTGCATTCTTTTTTTTCTCTATCCACTTTACGTACCACCGCATGTTTGGTTAAATTGTTATTCATATCCATATATGCCAACACAATATCATTCTTTTCTAGCCATGGAGGAATACATCCAACTTCACCTACTTGAAGCAGTCTTGTCCTGGGTGAGAGATCTTTTATTTCATAAGCAATAAGCTTAGTAGTGAAAGGGAGAAGCATACACTTGTGCAATAATGAGCTTACAGGCCTTACACAATCCCAGTCAAATGGAAGACGTTCTCTTTGTAACACACTCATTCCTGTAGTTTGTTCGATAAGTAAGCACTCTTTATTATCTTTTACTGTGATACATTGTTTATAATACTTTGCCCCAAAGAAAAGCATGATCTCTCTATTCCATTGAACTGAAAAAAATGATGTAATACGAGCCTTCCAATGACCCATGCTTTCAACAGTAGTGTTAGGCTCATCAACTTTAACTACTACATCATCCCCAAGCTTATAAACATCCCCATTGAACACTAACTTTTTATACATTGTCACATGTTGGGATTGTAGAGAATTCTCTTCAAGAGACCAATAGTGCTCTACATACTTTTGTTCCTCCTGAATAAGTGGTCTAATTATTCCTCTCTTTTGTCGTATTGCTATACCTTTTTGTTTTATCATTCTCCAACATGCAATATCTTGATTCATTATTTCAAGCTCCCTCCATAGCTCCTTCGCCCTCTTGACTGAGGAAACCTCCAAGATTCCTTGTTCATGTGTTGCGTGGCATGATGTGCTGTCACGACTTCTTATCTCAAAAAAGGAAGGAAGTGACAAACACATATGAACACTTTTTAATGTCCTCTCATGTGGCAAAAGGCTATCCTTGTCTTGCTGTAATATTGAGAAAACCTCTGTAAATAGTATTCTTCTATAATAATGAATGTACGATATCTCCATGTCTTTTTTATTGGTCTTGATACCAACATATGTTAGTACCTTACGTTCAAATTCATAACACCAATAGATATCATGCATTCCATGCCTGCAAACATCATCAAGTATTTCTCCAAACCCTGCAAATAAAATAAGTTAGTAGACATTATTAGAGGCTATGAGAAATTGATATATTGAATTAATAAAGATTCATACCTGCAACATGCTCAAGAGGAGAAGAATTTGCCCCCATAGACTCTTCCTTTCTTACTCTCCATGAAAGAAGCAAGGAACGCATCATTTCTATGCTTTCCTTTGTCCAGCCTTTGTCGCGACTGTAATTATAAAACCCATGGGATATATCTACTAGAAGAATCCCCAAGTCATAGATTTCTCTATGTAAGTCAGAAATTCTTAGTAAAATATATGGTAAACACCACTGGATGAACTTTTGATATCATGGTATTTGCTTGGAGTGGATGGCCAATGACCATTTCAAATGGATTGTGGAGCGAGGGAAAATACCTTTCCAACACAAGCATCTATTTCTCTCTTTGTCTCATTGGATGTAGCTTGCATAAGAGCACTTATATATTTTTTGAATACATTCAATGCAAAAATATGCATTGAATCATAGACTAAATCCAATGATAAATTGAAACCATATAGATCATGCAATCTCCACATTATAGACTCTCCTGATAATCCTGCTTCCTTGAGTATACATTCTCGTTCAATCTGTGTAAATGCTTTTTTGGATTGTAAAAGTGCTTCTTTCATTCCTTCTATGGTACGTTTTTCTGGAGGATACCGAGCTTGATATCTATTTCCATCATAAATATAGCGACCTTGAAAAGATGAGTTATTACTATCCAAGGTAGCCTGAGCTTTATCCCTTCGACAAAAGGATTGTCCTCCATCTTTAAACATTCCAAGTTTGCATTGGGCTGGATGATCACCTGTGACCATCATTAACATTGCACGTATCTTGCAAAATTGCATTTGTTGAGCAGAATTATCAAAGATACGTTCAATTGGATAATTATAAAACACATTTACTCCCTCAATGAATAACTCCTCAAGCTCTTTTATTAATGGTCTCAAAAGGATCCCGAATGCAAAGCTTGAATTGCGAATCAATTTCTTGCTACTTAGTGGCAAAAATAATACAGGAAGAATCCCAACCCTAGACCTTTTGCCACTGTTTAAAATCATAATTTCTACTGCTCCACAATCCTTTTGAGTTGTTCGACAAGCTTGGAATCCATCCCAATGTAGAAGTAGAGCGAAGTTTCGAGGCTCTCCCTGCATAAAAATTTAATTTAGTACAAATACGCATACAGCAATAACTAGTATGATTCTATGTGTTCACAACTAGATTTAGTATTATTTTGAGGAGATAACTAGTGAAATATGTACGTTGCATAACTGCTGATGGTGTTTATTCAAAGTACGACACTTATTGCATATAAATATATACTCCTTGGTAGATTCGCTCCATCCATGCTGAAGTGTTTCCGATTTTCTTGGAAAGGTGGAAAACACAGTATTACACCTTGAGTTTTGGCAGATGATAGGTAGCTCGTACTCAACATTTGGATTTCAAAAATCTTGGACCTCACCACATTTTGATCCATCCCAAAATTCAAAGGATGAGTTTGGGTGCATAGAAATTGCTTGTCCAAGCCATCTCTCCTTGTGGTGCCACATTTGTAAAAATCCATGGCAAAAGCTTTGACTTTTTACTAAAAGTTGTAGCTGATTCTTAATAGGTAAATAGTCAAATGAAAGCATATCCTTTCGTGTCTTTTGACACCTTGGACACTTGGAAGAACAAATCAAGCAATCACGTTTCAAGATGCTTTGTCTTCTATTTCCTAGACAAGAACACTTTTCAACATTTCCCACATATAGATCTTCTCTACTAGGCTCAAAAAGCTCTATCTCATGAGGATTATCACGTGTACCTCCACAAATCTTATAGTGTTGAGATTGAATCATTCCAAGTCCATTGTACATTGTAATCAATTGCTCCCAACATGCAGGAATCCTTACTCCATCCAAGGTCCCATCCCATGTCTCAGGCAATTGAACTAAGAGCTTACTCAAGCTTGGTTTCAAAGGCTCATTATCTCGTTTTCCAACTCTCTAGCCACCCATATCACCAAACAAAAGTTGAAGCATTTCATCCTGAGCTGTGATAGATATTCTATGTTTATCCCAAAGAGCTTGTAACTCAATTACTTTCTCAAGTATCTGGATGCATAGTAAAGACTCTGTACCATCCACATTTGCACTACTTGGATCAACGTCTTCATGCATATCCATATGTTCATAATTTTCTTCCAAGTGCTCAACATTGTTAGCATTATCCTCACAATGTTGATCTGGGTCACTATATGCATGATCTCCATGATCATGAACATCGCTTATTATGTCATCATTGCATTGTGACGTTAACCCTATCTCGAGTCCCAAGTCTCGATATTTCAACCTCAATTGTTGATGAATAGCAAAGGTAGAAGGAACAACATATCTTCCACCATGACAATATAAAATGCAATCGCACCAAACCTGTCTCCTCTCTGTGGGCCCATCTATAGTTTCAGTTAATTGTTCCTCGTCTTCGGCCATCGTCAAGTTTGGATTTTGTAAACCAACTCTCCTATGCATATTACCAAGTAAATCTTAGCGGCTATGATGGTAGAAAGTACTTCGACTAACCATCTGCCATCCTTGACTAGTTTTTGAACACTTGTATAAGCATGAGCATCTTCTCATATCACTTGAGGAACTTGCCATCTGTGCCACAAGAATACCATTCAATTAAAACTTTATATAATCTCTTAACTATTTTAGTTTTCAAGCATGGTTAAATATCTCATCAAACAAGTGATACTTGGAGCTTACTATAATAAACTTATGCTTGAGAACATGAGGCACACATTTGGCATAGTTTAATTTCTTTGAAGAACATGAGGTCTACTCCTAAGCACGTACGTGTTAAATGTTTATCCACTATATTAAACAATTGCCCTTCATTTCATCAACGATTCCCTATTTGAGTGTAAGAAAATGTGATGACACGTCTAATGAATCTATGGATAGGAAGATCGTGTCCCTAGGGCCAAAAAGGCCCATCACAACAGTTATCCTTTCCCAAAGCATGATTAGACATCTCCTCAAACAAGCAAAGGAGATGTTCTATAAAAATTTCTCCAGACACGATATGTGCAAGTGATACTAGGAGCCTGCTATAACAAACTTATACTCAAGAAAACCTAGCGTAAAAAGTAAACATGAGAACCATAACCCCTGTTTGGATAGGAAGATCGTGTCCCTAGGGCCAAAAAGGCCCATCACAACAGTTATCCTTTCGCAAAACATGGTTAGACATCTCCTCAAACAAGCAAAGGATATAAACCCTAAACTCTACTTGGATAGGAAGATCGTGTCCCTTGGGCCAAAAAGACCCATCACATCACTTGGATACGAAGTAGAAAACGACTTAGGCACTAGTAGGGAAGCATGTAAAAAACACTCTAATCCACATTTACAAACCCAGATAGCACCCATGTGGAACACTCTTGAATCTTAGAAGGAACATGGTTGTAGGCTGAAAGGGTGGTCCTAGTAGAGGTGTTTCTACAAAAAAAGAGTTTTAAAAAAATATCAAGGACACACATTGGTGGGCTCATTTCCCAAGAAAGGACATACATTGATGATTAGACATCTCCTCAAACAAGTGATACTAGGAGCCTGCTATAACAAACTTATACTTGAGAAAACCTAGCGTAAAAAGTAAACATGAGAACCATAACCCCTGTTTGGATAGGAAGATCGTGTCCCTAGGGCCAAAAAGGCCCATCACAACAGTTATCCTTTCGCAAAACATAGTTAGACATCTCCTCAAACATGCAAAGGATATAAACCCTAAACCCTACTTGGATAGGAAGATCGTGTCCCTTAGGCCAAAAAGACCCATCACATCACTTGGATACGAAGTAGAAAATGACTTAGGCACTAGTAGGGAAGCACATAAAAAACACTCTAATCCACATTTACAAACCGAGTGTGAGGAGCCGGTGCCCAAAGGAGAATCAAATACAGGCCGGTGTGAGGAGCTGGAGGCCGTAGGACAAGTACCCCAGCAAGGCGCGCGCGTGTGATCAGGAGGAGGCCGTGCTGAGATAAGTTATACCAGCAAAGGCACGCACGTGATGATGTGGCTGGGCCCCTTTGACTGCACTATGCAACAGAGCTACCTGCCCGCATGCTGGCGCCTGTACAGCACATGATGAGTACCTATAACTTATACCAAGGCCCTATTTTAGTTATAAAAAAAAGGCACAAACGTCACGTCACCAGCTAGGCCTCCCGCGCGCGCTGCTGCTCCATTTGATTCATGACGCAGATAGGTCAGGATCGATCAAGGCCGGGCGCGCTGCCAGTCGATGATCAGCGCCCCGCCTGGAGCTGATCAGCGCCAGTACTGTCTGATCACGCGTGATGTACGCCAGATCAGCGCCCGGTGTCCTACAGCGCCAGATCAGGCGTGCTAGCCCGCCTGCTGCAGCGCCGGTACTACTGTACCTCGCTATATATATAATATATATATATTGATTTGAATAGGTATCTTCGAAGACGACGTCAAGCGCAAACGGCCACAGCTGCTTATACAGTCCGTCAACTGTACTCCCTCTGTCCCCCACCCCCAACGGACGTTCGCCTGGAAGCACTGGATATTTTCACTGTGGCGGAATATGCAGGCTGTCCAGGTGCAGATATGGCGACGAGCAAAGTGCAAGAATATTATAATGGTAAAAAAGAAGGATGAAACGATGTTGAATGAAAGAATGGAGACTATACAAAAGAGAGGGAAGTATCCGTTGGCGGGAATTAAGGGGTAGGTAGAGTTATTTCCCTTCTACCAACCCTTGACTAACGTTTTTTCTTCCCTTCTACCCTTGACTAAATATTTATCTATTTCAAGTTTAATTGATATTATAATTACATAACATTGAAGTATTATCAAATTTACTCATATTTCAATATTATAAAGTAAAATTATACCAATGAGAAAAGCCACATTTTTATTTGTGTTATGGCTCATCTAAAGGTGTTATTTATACATTATATTTCTTTGATGTTATAGAATTCTTTTGTACTAAATATTTGTACATTATCTTACCTTCTAAGTACTTAGAGCATAGTGAAAAGTGGAAATTTTGAAAACTGGGCCTATTGGTTGCTACGTAAATCAGATAAAAGTCCTCATATTTGTCCCATTTGATTTCACAAGCTTCAACTACCTTATTAAGATTTAAAGCTAAATAATGTACAATAGGGTTTTGTGAGAGGAAAGTCAAGAAGAGGATGATCTTTACCATTTTTGCTTGTACTATATAACAATGAAAATATGTAGGCTGCATTCAAACTTAGAGGAATTACTAGCAAGAGACCTCAAAGTATAGTACATTAACAAAAGCCATTTACACAAAAATAAATACATAAAAAATTCATACATAACATGTTTTGATACCCTTTCATACATCACATTTTTTACTGTAATCCCTCACCTAAGCAACTGACTTTCTCCACAATCGAAGTAAAAGAGCTTATTTCAAATGAAAAGAAAAACATAACAAGTGTAAAATGCAAATTTGAAGTAACCTTGTAAGACAAACACCCTTGGGCACCAAGATGAAGGTTAAGCCAATGGGTTTAAGAATCCAGTATATCTCACCCAAGGTACTCAACAAGGCTAAGTGTTACTAATGATATTCAGTGCTACTATCTTCCCCTTTCTATATGGACATGTTGGAAGAAGTTAGAGTCTCTTTTCAACGCTTACTATTGGAGCTTTGATGGTGGAAGGGAGTGATTTGCAACATCATAGGAAAGATTGAATGAAAACCAAGGCTACTCAAGAGACATGTAATCTTCAATTTCCAATTCCATATAATCCAATTTGAAAGTTTGTCTCCATTCTATCCATTTCAATGCTTATATTCTTAATATTCTTAGCATTGAACTCCATTGAAATATGATATCAAGCTCCCAACTAGTTACACTCACATTTTTAAGAGCTCCACACTAGTTTAAGGCAGCCCATTTGCACTAGGCAATACATATGCACCTCATATAGGTCCATTTTGCTAGTTATACATGGTTTTAGGTACACTTTAGGTCACATGATGGCTTATTAGTTGCCGTCTCACACACACACAGAAAATAGTGCACTATAGGAATATTTTGCCACCAGATTGGAACCTTGCAAGTATGAAAATCTAGTGGCAATTGACAAAGATAGGGACAACTAACAAAACTTGCAATGTAAAGGTAGCTTCTTGTCACCGCTAGGAGTTAACCTTGCAAGTAAGAAAAGAGAGTGATAATTGACAATGGGTTCACCACACCTAGGTCAGCCCATTGGTGCATTGAGACCATAGAAATTAGGGTTTCCACCATTGGCTACCAAGCATTGCCGCACAAGGAAACAAGTGCCCAAAGAACCCTAGACTCAAACTTAGTATCAAGACTACTAGAGTGGGAAAGAGGTGACTCTTTGCCAACTTTGAAATTGAGGCAAGCACCATAAGACAAAAAGGAGTTACAAGAAAAATACAAGGACATACACTGATGGACTCATATTAAGGTTGGTCAACTCGAGACCTTGAAGGGTCTCTAGTTGCACTTGCAGCCTTAAAAACCTTGTGTGTCATTTCAACTCAAGGCTAGGTCACCAAAAGTATTAAGTACACATGAATTAGGTATAGATTACACCAAGTAAGTAGTGCACACACACACACACACACCCCTCACCAAGAGCACTTTATAGCTATAATCACTATCCTTTAGAAAGTAAAGAAGCATAGGACATCATCATAACACCATTGAACATGAAAGTCCCATATTGAGACATTTTGTCCCTTATTAAGGAACTAGGTGTAGCGCAATAGATCCACGTTCTCATAAGTTCTACATCCCGAGGACATTTTCTTTAAGTCCCATGTGGGATTGAGACAAGCTCTTATTTCACCTCAGGAGTCTTAGGACTTGCCTACCTAGAGGATAGAAATCACAATCAGTTTGTGGATTCTTGTGAGTTGTCTCATGTAATAAACCTAGAGAAGTCCTCTAGTATTCAACAAAAATTTATCTCCATGCACATCACTGCCCAATTTTCCCTCAAGAAACCTCAAACTTAGCTGAGCATGAGAGTCTCGATTCTACTTCATAGGCAAGTCACCCCTAATAGCAACATAATGCTTGCCTAAGAAATATTACTTTGTAATCAATCATAGGTGAGACTAGAGAAAATATTGCACTTGGTTCAAAGAGAGTGAGAAGTGAAAGAGAATAAAATGTTGATCCCCTTGCCGATAAGGCATCATCTCACATTAGCCCCCCAAAAATGAAGTTGAGCCTCATATATATCCTACTGAATTTGGAGGATCATATATTAATAGCTCCATCTAATGTTTAGAAAAGCTACCCAAATTATTAGGTCCATCTAGCCATAGATGATTGGTCTTTGGGATTGAGGTATTCTCAATTTCCTTGATGGGATCTTTTTTACTTATCTAATTAGCAAAGGCACCATACTATTACAACATAGAAAAGCAGCTTTCTTTTATTATCATGTTACATAGGGTCCATTAACACAACATCATAGGGTCCATTAACACAAAATCTAGCACATGACAAACACTTTGGAAAACAACATTTTATTGCATAAAAGATAATATATAAAAACACCATTCCATGAAGTAGTATAAAATCCATCTTCCTACAGAGAAAACAATTGTCTAGCCTAGGATATGAGCTTCCAACCCCATGAGATTGGGTTGTATGTGATTACACTACTTCTGTCAACAACACACAGTATTAACTTAGAGCCATGATAAGCTTCCCTCAGCATTAAAGGCATCCTATATAATAGGGTCACTTGGCCCTTTGCCTTCTCAAGCACTCATGTACTAAAAAACACCTATCTCCTAAAAGATCACGGGATCCCAACCCACTAGTGAGTATTTTGGCATCTTATAGGATGCTAAGGCATATTGGGATGGAGATGCCAATGGCTTGAACTACAATTATAAAAATTTTGTCAGATTGTTCCATGAAAAATAATAATTTTAGAGAATAATTTTAAAATATTTTTTATAATTAGAAAAAATGATAATTTCGTAGAGTAATTTTAAAATATTCGTAATAATGTTTTTTGGGGCCATAAATATAGTCTTTGGGATATGATCTTCACAAGTGTATATGAATGGTCTTGCTAAAAATTCATGTGTCTATTATTTCTAAGGGTAGAGCAGGGATATGATAGTGCTCATGAATTTTCTTGAGTTGTTCCAAGATTTTTGGGAGCTTTGAATTACCTCTAAGGCTTGACTTAGAGGGTAGAACAAGTTAGGAGGGATTGAAGGGTAGCATAAATAGACTTGTCATGGATGTTACACTTGATGTTTGTTATGACCACGAGATGATACTAGCAAATAGGTGCCTATAGGAGACGTTGCTACACAAGATTGCACACATTATAATTTTTGAATTGTCAAATGCATAGCATGATTGAAATCCTCATGGAGAGTACATTAAGATCCTCTAGGGGTTCAGCCTCTCTTTAGAGATTCAAACCTATGGTTTTTTACCCAACATGGAAGGTTTAATATGTCTAGGACAGAATAGCCCAACATGCTTTCCTCCCCTCCTTGCTTTTTATAGTACTCTATTTTAATATTGGCCTTGTTGAGTATGTTCTTAGCCCAAAAAGCATGCCTTTCTTTTAGCTCTCTTATTTTTTCTCTAAAGATAAATTCAAAAATTTTCCAATATTAATTTGTTCTTCTTTTCCTCTTGTGTTTTCCTTTTATTATGATGCACTTTCAACATTCCATTGAGAATTTGCAAGAGTTTCTACATTGTTTAAATGATTTCACCTACCTTTGAGATTGGTGAGAATTTGATATGCTCCCATTGATACTTTTCTATGAAATTGCTCAACTTCAAACCCTAATAAAATGAGAATATCCAATGAGGATTTCTTCGTTTTGGAGCACTTGTTCTTTGTAAAGGTAATATACTTCCACCCTTGTAAGGCTATTTTAGGTGTAGCCTTCTTGTTATTCAAGTCACCTCATTGTGAACCTTGAAGTAGCTTCCCATCTATCATATTGCAAGCTTCCACATAGAGCTAGCTACAATAGTTGGCAATCACTAGAATCCTTGGTACTTATATTTTTGTGTTAAGACATGAAGTTTATAAGTTTAGTGCTAGTTTGAAAGGTTATATTTTTTCATCATACAACTACCAATGTAGTTTGCTTTATTTTCTATAGCCACATGTTTTGGGCAATGCAATTTAGCTTTTTCTCAATATGGCTATGCGCTTTGCCTTGGTGGTTCTTTTTGTCCATGTGCACTTCCATGACCAATATGGTCATGCACTTGGTAATGTGCTTTCCTTTTTAATATGACTAACTAATTTTCATGATGGGGTATATATGACTGTGTGGTTTGCTTGCCATGCACTTTGAATGTCTGCTCTTGTTGCTCATTTGGACAGTAGGGAATATGATGTTAGTGTGTGGAGTTTCTATTTAATCCATTGGTGCAATATGCTTTTTTTTCACTAATATAATCATGAGCTTTGTACTTTGGTCAACATTGTAAGTGTTATTGTTGCTAAATGCAATGACTCTGTTGTTGGGGCCACACAGTTTGTGTTATTCATGTGTACTAAACATCTTTCTTTTAATTTTCTTTTTTGTTATTGTGATTACCTTTCAACAACTATGGTCTTGCTTTTGTGTCAAACAAGTGTGAAAAGCTTAGCTGCGAGTAAGTATTATACAAATGTAAATTTCTAATCAATGAATATTTATTTACTAGTTATACCTAGAAAAATCATGAGTTCCAAGTTAACTTGATAGAATATCTATAATTTCCTAGTTAGAGGATAGTACTTGCTAGTTATGACTAGTAAAAACTAAAATTTTCTAGTTAGGTTGATATTATTACTAGTTATACAATAACTTCCTAGATAATGTTGCTAGATAGGGCTTCAATTTTCTAGATACTATCTAGGAAAAGGATGTTACTAGTTAGAATATACTAGTGATGGCAAAATTATCTAGTTATAACTAGAAAAACCTACATTCTTCCTAGTTCTGTTAGTAATCTTCCTAGGTATAATGTGAACTTTCTATATAGTAAGTGGTTTAGAGTCTCTTGTGACTCTCTCGCATGACTGGCTATACAATCTTCCAAAATGATTGATTCAAAGCACGTAAGAAGCTTTGATTCAAAATAAGGGAACGGAATTCTACCAGTACTTGTAACCAGAGTTTAAGATTGACGAAACGCACGTACAATGTTTTCAGATATGGAATGTTACAATAACCATTGTGATCCGTTTTGGCTGCCATGGTGCATTCAATAAGCATTAGAAGCTGCAATACAGCCAACAGAGTGCGGGCGGCAGGGGTCGACGAATGATCTGTTGTCGAGCAGGTGGGGCTGCTAGGTGCTTTGAAGTGGTAATATGATCGTCTAGAGCGGAGGAGAAAGAAGAAGAAGAATGATGACTAACATGGACTTTGTCGCCGGGGCCGTTAGCCTGTGACGAGGTGGTCCGACTATCAAGCTGCTGGACCTCCGTCTTGTGGCACATGTATGCACCCAGCACGCACATCGAGACTGACGTCCAAGCATTCCCAATATTCTGATCTGCTCCATTATAACTCGGTATATTGTCAAGGTCAGATGGCGATGATGATATTATTCCCCCGAGGCGCTGGAATGTTTTCTCTGAATGAACTAAACGATCACAAAGAGCCGACCTCATATGCTCATGATACCAATGCGCAGTCGGCGAGTCGGTCGCTGTTCTTTCATATTAGTTTAATAAGTCGAATAGCAACGATACTATGACAGTTGTGACTCCAACTATTACTCCAGGTTGAGTATCCGTTGGCAGCTGGATACCAGGTAGACTGTCCATTGGCACCTCCACCTGCATATCTGGCTCAAGGAAATGTTTAATATCGGGGCATTCAGTCTAAAGCCAGCTGCACAGAACCCAATAAAGCATGGCTGGACGTGAATATATTGGTGCTGCCGTGGAGCAGCACAACTCAATGATCCAACCTGCACACCCGCAATACTCGACTCACACTATATCCACGTGGACTAAGATACCGTTGGCTAACAAACGATGGTTTCTTTTACAACACATTGATGGAACTTGCTCACGTGGAACACTCGACCCTCTCTATATTCAACAGGACTAAGGCACCATCGGCTAAGAAACGATGGTTTCTTTTGCAGAGGATATAAATTGTTCTAAAGACAAGTGCACAAAACTCAACGAAGGAAAGGTATATTCGATGAGGTATTTTGGACAAGACTAACTAGAGGCATTGTTAGGCATTTTTCAGCTGTAAGATACCGAGCTGCCAAGGCTCTCATTGTAGAACACAATAATATGGGATGATTGTATGCTTATCTAGAGTTTCTATAGAAAATAAGAATAGTGTATACTCCATCACACATTACTCTGCATATGATGACAAAGCAAGTAGTAGGTCTTATCATGCCTAGGTCCATTACATGATGCTCAAAAAGGTGCACTCATGGGTGAAACTATTGATGTGAAGAGTATTAGACCTAGGACAAAAGGCAACAACAAAGTGGCTAAGGCTTATATACAACAATAAGACTTCAAGGCTCCATGTTGGGATATGACTAGGCTTGAAACAAAGGCTTATTTATGCAACAATAAGTATTAATAGGAAAAATACCTTAGCATTAAGGTTAAAGGTGTAATATTTTCGTTAAAAAAATATTACTAGTCCGACTTTCCACAACACGCGTGAAACTCACGCAAAGGTCGATTCCGGCATTGGAGTTACTGACGGTGCAATCTTTAAACTGTACGCGAGGTATCATGACCTCTCCATTGGCAAATCAGGATCAAGGTTAAAATCCCACATAACCGCAGGTGAACTCCCTCTTGGGAGGAGGTCAAGAGGATAATGATAGGTTTATTGCAAATTTTTTTATTATTTACCTTCCCCCAGCCGAAGCGTGGCTGAGGGAAGGGGATGGGCTATAATGGGAAACTGAGGAGGTGGAAGGGAGGATAGCATGCAAGGGGCACGTGGGGAAGGGAGCCCTCTCCCCCCTTTATCCTATAAAAACCCCCCTTTGGGGGGAGTAAGAAGGCGTGAGAGAAGGAGGATGGGCCAGACTGTGGAGGCATTGAAGCTGCCATTAAGGACGGTTGGAAGAGGGAAGAAACTACAGAAGCCGCGAGTTGCTATGCAAAGGGTGGAAGGAGAGAGAGACTGGTCACTGTGCTGCATCAGTGGAGGAGAGGGAGATGCCAGTGACACGCGGCCGCCTGGGCTCATTTAGCCGCCGCCGGCTGCCAACCCACCAATCTGCTGCCGCCATTCCACCTCCTGCCCGCCATCAAGGCCTCAAAATTCCTCATCGTCCACGTAGTCCTTGATCCCCTTTTCTTCCACGTGGTCATCACACACCTCCCAGAAGCTTCTAAGGGGGCTTCTTAAACCCCCCCTTCCTGTGGATTTCCGTAAAGCCATATTTCCTGTGGATTTAAAGCCCCTTCCCGTGGAGTCCCTATAAAGCCCATTTTACCCCCGGGATTTTTAAGTCCCCTTCCCATTGCATCCACCACAAGCAATCTTTACCTCTGGTTTTAAAGCCCTTCCCGTTGGAGTCCCCATAAGCCCATATTAGCCCCGGTTTTAAAGCCTCGTATCGACGTTCAAAGAAACGCAAATGTTTAGTTTAAAAAAATTCCCCTATCCTTACTAAAAGTGTCGGTATAAATGTCTCTACAAAACCATCGCTATATGCATCGCTATTTTTGCCTCTTATGACAAATGTAGCGATAGTTTGCGATATAAATTACAAGGGCAATAGCGACGCTATCGGAGGGGTTTTTGTCAAAAGTTCGTATCCACCGGGGAGGATCAAAGTTGGAAGGAAGTAGAGATAGGAGATGAAAGAGAAGAAAAAGAATAAGCAAGAGGTAAACACGATAAAGACAAAGCACACAAAATTGAATCAAGATGTATTTGACAGAACCTGAAATCCTTTGTCTAGTACTACTTAGAAGCACTCTCCAAGCATTAGATTTGTTGGAGCTCTTTCATAGAACAAAAACATGCATCCAAAAAAATAACTCATTCTCTGTTACTCAGAACCCAAATATGGTGGCATCGTTAGCTTTGGAAGGGGAGTAAAACCCTAGGACACTTGCTCAGGAATCTCCCTGATCACTTCTTCTACTTCTTCTAGTTCAAAGTGCGATTTTCAGCCTGTCAACAGCAATCACGACATGCCCAATTTCACCCATCTTTCTTTTTTATGAAAAATCTAATAACTGGTTGAAAAAGCAACTTGCTTTTTGCATGCCATTCTAATCTAAAAGCTTTTTTAGATTTTTCAGATATTTACAATAAATAATTTCCAACATATCTAAAATAGGCTAAAATTGTCAAAAATCTAGTATTTTTAGACCATATATGCCACGGACTCTAGCACTAATGACTTAGATCACATTGAATCTCTTAATTAATAAGAAAATCGGATGATGATACACTCCAGAGTTTTTCACACCATGTCCGCATAGTGGCATGACAACAAGTGCAAAGAAATTAGCAATGCTAATAGTGACGGTTATTGAGAAAGAAGATTTGTGGCAGGGCATCTTGCTCCTACCACATATAGCACCATGTGCTGTATAATATTCTACTAATTAATTACATGTTGGGTGCACAATGGTTGATGTGCGCAAAATGTATTTGAACCCAGAAGACTGATACATAGAAAAAGTACAAGATCGCTAATGAAAACTCATGACATTACATGGAACCATGGAGAGAGAGGAGAGCCAAAACTAACATAAATTTCTATCTATAATTATCAAAAGATACAAAGGATGATAAGTACATCTAAGCAATAGTACATGGAAGATGCTTGCACAAATCACAAGACCAAAAAAGAAGAGGGTTTGTGCTCCACAATCCAAGCGAGAGCTATAGATCCTCCCCATAAGAAAACTCATCCCGATGCAAAAGGGCATCGAGAATGAACTCTTCAAAATGAAAAAATACACATCAATCCACCACACATAATGCAATTTTAAAAAAATTGTAACTATGGATAAGAAAGATAATTGACTTATTGGGCTACCGCGTGTGTACAATCTATCAATGAGTGTAGTAAGAACGTGTCTCTCTGCATATTGAGTCTCCAAGCCGGTGGGATTAAGATTTGTGATAGAGTGCTACAAAGAAAACAAAATACAATTGTTAGTACAAGTGATATTGCGAATATGAAAGCAAGAAGAACAAAAGAAAAACTTACAAAGTCTAGATAAGTCCTGTGGGTGCTACTCCTCAGATGATGTACGATCCCTACCTCCACTCGTGCCCTTGCTGCCTCCCGTTGTTGTCGCCAACGTCTTAGATAATTCGTATCCTCCTCCCTAAGTCTGCGCCAATCATATGCGTCTAGCCAGTGATGCTTTGAGGTGCTACTCTTGAGTGCCTTGCATGCATCCGATCATCTATGTGACATGTATGCACGTATACACTCCATCATCTACCCAGTGGAAAACCTCTCTACTACAATAGGTACTAAAAACTCCTCGTACAAGGATGCCATTATATAGTCCTTTCTCCCCTCGGGTATATTCTTTCAATGGTCCAAGACATTGTGCTGAAAAACTTATTGGCACAACTCTCTCATGTAAGACATCACCCTCCTCTCCCCATCATTCAGGATCAGAGCACCTATCCTATCATCTATGAGGTATCCATACCCCTCTAGGGTGTACTTCTAAGGTGTATCATCTCCCACCTCGACCGCACTCCTTGGCATAACCAGGAGACTCCTATATATTTTATATGCCCACGGGGGTAGTATCTCTCAGAGTAGCACCCATAGGGGTACCACCTACAAACGGCAAAAGCATATCCACTAGAACGACGAGACAGAAACATTGTATCGAGGCCTCCACAACACCCACCTAAACCACCCTCTCTTGAACCTATATAAGAGTGAGGAGTAGTATCCCTATGTGGAGCCGATTGCGGGCTCATAGCATTCATAGCTCCACACAACACTGCCTTGAAACCACTTTCTTTGTTCGGGCACAATCTAGAGCATTGACCTTATCTACTAGAAACTGAAGCCTCTTATTGTGCCAAAGTAGATCTCATGGAATGATCCAATGGTGTCCGAGATAGCTCCTCGTCTGCCATATCTCTGAATTGAGCCATTTGATCTAGAGACATACGTATGAATATCTTTTGCAACTCCTCATCACTCATCCCTTGACTCATCCTAGTCTTCAAATATCGTCAAAGGTAATGTGCACATACAAAAAATGATGTCAGCATAATTAATATAAAGATTTAAGTAAAGCACAATAATACAACTCTCAAAAAAATGATACTACTTAAAATGCATACTCTAAAATATCCTTAAAAGTGATTCATCAATGAATTAAGTAGGCAGATGTAGTAAGTATGACCTAGCTTATGGTCCCATGTCAATCTTCTAGCACAACTCCGCATACACTGGAAGGTCTATAGATAGGTCACCATAGAAGGACAAGTCCACTTCATTCTAAAATTAATTCATGGCCTCTTGTCTTTCTGTTATTATTACTAGAATCTGCCTCCTCTGCATGCTCTAAGCCCTCTTCGACCTCCACTCTTCGCAATATCAACTCTTCCACCTATATACTCCCTCATCTACGCTAGAAATATTACTTTCATCATACACTCTCACACTGTGAGGAGCTGACATCACAACATACAACCATTGAGAATATCACGGATTTGGATAGAAAATTACATGTTCAAAATCACACATAAGAGTAATTCAACATTTGTGATTATTCTATGTCGTGAATTTTTTTTAAAAACAATTTAGGCACGTGCTTACAATGGATTGACAAGACAAATGTGCTGCACAGATCTTTCCATATTTTCTCAAAATCAATTTCTAGAAATCTAGATGGACCTCCCCAAACAGTTGCACTAGCCCCTTCCAATACCACTTTGAACCACTGTATATCAAATATGATCATGGAGAAGCTACGGTAATGCACTAAGATAACACTTTATAAGTTCTCAAAATACTATATCTGATCTATAATGGTGTTTGGATCTATGGCTCACTGTCGGCTCTCTTGCTAGAACTTTGCTATGACACCACAATCCATTGTGGAGCACATTTTTATTGATGCGCTGAATGCGAAAATGTCACCCACGCAACTAACTCCACTATAGATTTTGTACTGTACCTTGAAAAGATCATATTAGTTGTCACATATAAAATCTAGTTAGAATAGTGAGAGTGGAAATTTGATGCCGAGAAGTGCTTAAAAATAGCTAAAATTTAGGAATATCAAGGGAAAAAAATTCAACATTGAAGGCGGCAGCTCCATCTAGGACGATTTTAAGCGTCAAAATGCTCTAAGGACGCCCGTGCAACACTTATGCATTTTTAGTAATTTTTCCGTACGCCTGTGCAAGTGACGGAAGTTGCCGATCAGTTCGTGGTGTCAAGACTGTCACGCAGGATTTTTTCGGGCTCAAATCGGACGCCGGACATAGAGATATGGCAAAACCCGGAAGGGTGCCCAAAAAAGGGCCAAGAATGAAGGGGTGGCCAAGTAGGGGCCCAAAGGGGGTGCCTCTTGGTACCCCCCACCCCTCAAAAAAATGTGAAAGGAGGAGGGTAGCGGCTGATGAGCCTCGCGAAAAAAATGCCCCCCTCCCATGGATGAGTTTTTCTTCTGCAAGCAAGCCATATCAATGGCAGGCCAGGGTTAATCCACTCCTTCTCCGCTCCATATTGCCTCCTCTCGCATGAAGAATGGTGGACTATAGAGAGAGAGAGAAAATCAGTCTTTCTCTCTCCTCCCTCCTCTTCTCTAAGGGCAGATTCATGTGGTGAAGAAGAAGAAGAAGAATGGATGACGGATGCTTGTCCAATAAAGACCAGATTGCTCCGTGGTTCAAGAGGAATGAAGATTGCTGATTGTGGACTGTCGTGAGCATTAATGGCTGCTAGAACTCAGTCCCGAGACATGGCAAATAAAAACCCGCAACCCGCAAAGAACGGTAATTTCATTTTTACAAAGAAAATTGATGTTTTATGCAATTTGCTTCATGAGTATTTGTTCCCATGGGATGATTATGCATTATGTTGTTGTTTGCTATAAGTTTGATTAGTTTATGCTCAGTAAATCAGAAAATCATAAGTGTTGTGACTGAAATTAATAGTGTAAAACCCGTAAAACACGCGAAATATGGGAAAATTGGGTGTTTTTGATATATAAATGGAAGATATAATAAGACACACCAACTAAATTTGTGTTTCTACTGCAAATGAACCTAAGGGCCAGAGGCCACAACTCATTTTGTATTTTCAGTTATTTAATATTGCAAATAATACAAGAAAAATAGAGAAAAACCATTAAAAATAAGAAAAAAAAGGATTTTGAGTGCCGAAAATTAAGGAAAAATAAGAACCATGTTTGTGTAATGTATGGGGGGTCTGAAGTATGAGGTTTAGCCTCATTTCAGCCCTACCTTTATGTTTTAGTGAATTTTTATTGCTTTTCATACAATAAAAACATAGAAATGAACCCTAAACCGGTCAATAATGCACAACCTAAACGGGTGAGGGGGTAGATTGTATAAAATGTGTTTAAATGCTGAATGAAATGATGAAAAGATTTCTAGTTTTTATGCATACCATTTAGGTTGGTCGATAATTAAAAATTAAGAACCTAGTAGCATGAGGGTTTCTTGGTGCTAGGTTCATGCAACGCCACATACGAGTGATAGTCAAATTCATTGAAAGAATGCTTTTGCACTAAGCACAATGCTGATTATTCTTTGTTTGAGCACATGGACATTCACAATTTGCATAAATCATAAAGAAACTTAAAGGTACCAGACAATACCTCCTGGATGCATAGCACCTGTATTCCCTAGATCGTGACCAACGTTGAGTGAGTAAGGTTGTCCAAGTTATAGGCTAGGCGTTGGGTCTAGGGGAAAGTAAAGTGAGGTATGGTACATTCCTGGATACGAAATAATTGGTACCTTGAGAGAACTATGTGCGATATTGTATTATATATATTTAGCGACGCATCGAGGGGCCAATCCCCAAGATGTAGGAGAGTCGCAGTGAGATAGCGGCAGTCAACCATGGGAGGACCTCCTATGTTTGTACTTCATGCTTTTAGGCAATGTGTTGGGACTCCCTCTGAGGAGTGTTAATTGGGTTAGAGTTGGACTACAAGACGTGATACAAACGCAAGATGTTTAGGAAGATGATGTATGTGTCATCCACGCTCCTGGCCGCGAGGCCGTGGGGTTGTTGAGCGCATGATAGAGGTCCGACTAGTGCATGAGCCAGTGCTAGCCCGTCTTAGGTCCCATCAGATAGATTATAAAACATGTGTTCACCTTCGGACTACATTCCCTCGAGAATCCCACTTCTTTAGTGGAGACCTCCACCCCTTCACAAGAAGCTATGTTCAAAGTTCCATATAACCATCTCAAAGGCATAAACCACGGCATCTCCTCCATGCCCTTAGAATATCGAATTGGTCAATGGTGTATATTGCATCAAAATTTTGATCACGCTTCTTCTTGATCTTTCGTGGCCTACTTGTACATAGCGAGCCACATTGTTGGAACATTTGGGATTAAAAGTCTACTACGGGGGTAAGAGATAGTAGGGTGAAGGGAGATTCAAGGAGAGGAGTAGATGAAAGAGAAGGGGTTTAAAGAAATAGAAGATGTAGAAGAATATTCATAGATGTAACGTGTCCACTAGTATCATCCAGGACACGTCTTAGCAGTCCATCGGAAATGATGTCTAGAAAGCTCCACCTGGCACTCCCATGGAATGCTACGTGATTTGCAATCTAGGGCTTTCTGTGTCTGCCACGTAGCGGAAGTATTTTGGCCATTCCCACTTAGGATCGACTCAAATTTGGGTTTCTCCTGAATGGTCATTTCCTAACAGCAACTAGCATCGGACCCAAGCGAACTACTTTATGCAGAAATGCCAGGTCCGAAGCGGATTCACGCTGCACTTGGTTCAAGGAGAATGGAAAACGAGAGGGATGCAAAGATTAACCTCTCTGCCATAAGGCATAATCCCATTCCATTCCCCTAAAACAACGTAAATCAGTTTAAGACATAACTCTAGGTCAACGCTTTCGTTGTTCATGTCCTTTGACAATCATCCCGCTGTTCTTCGAGATTTGAGAAAAGTTTCCGGCCAACCGCGACCACCCAACCGTAGGACGGACCCATGGCCCATCCTCCGCAGTTTCCTTGATTTCTTTTAGTTATGTAATTATCTAACAAATTAATTGGACATGTAACAATCAGCTTCTTTAATTAAACCGTTAAGCACTCGTTCCTTCACGTAATCTTATCACGTGACATAGAAAAACAATATCAAAGAAGTTCTTTATTAACATATCATTATATTTATCTTTGAAATACAAGGAGTTCTGCCCGTAGCCTTGTCCATAATCCGCCCAAAGGCTATCCAACGATCCGTAGGGATCACTATTCCATGTTTCTGCCCGTAGACTAGTATACGGGCCTCGAGATCCATTCCCGAGTCACGTTAGCCTCTTGTGTAGGACCCGGAAGGCGAGGGATTTACGGCCAGAGCCCCCCCGGCACCCAAGGGTCCTCCTGCTCCAAGTAGCCCTCAACGGAGAGACCTCTCGCGACAGGTTCGGTCCACATTCTCGGTGCATTCAACAACCCCCTTGGTTAGGGTCAGGCATGGAGTCGGGGCTAACTGAAGCTGCCACTCCCTTCAGGCCTTCAACCTGAAGTATAGATACTTATTTACTTTGTAATTCATTGGTCAAACAAGTCAAATAGTGCTCTAAAAATCTCTAGCAAGCACAAACATTTCCAGTAATCGATCTTCTTGTTGTCAAACTGCTAAGGAAGGAATCTTTCCTTTTGAGTGCATCTAGCATTCGATCCGGGGTGCCTTGCAACTTGGCAAGATCCTTTATATTCTGGGTTAGGGCGTACCCTATTAGCCCAACTTGGTCAACCCTAAAGTTCATTGGATACTTTAGTTTGCGGTTTTTAACCTTTCTTACTTAGAAGGATATCAAAGAATACATCCTTTTTGCAACATAACTTGCGTAAGGATTCACTATCCTTGTTGAGGATATTTAACTTTTCTTCTTGGGAATCAATTTACAAGACCATATGACTTCATACTTGCCACGCAAGTCCTGCATCATACTATGCGATAATGGAGTCACGAAGCAATCCGTTTCAGTTTCTTTAAGCTGACGTTTGTCATATCCAAGCGTCCTCCTGCTCCAAGTAGCGCTCAACGGAGAGACCTCTCACGGCGGGTTCGGTCCACCTTCCGGGCGCGGCTAACAACCCCCTTGGTTAGGGTCAGGAAGATAGTCTGGGGTAATTGAGACTGCCTCTCCCTTCAGGCCTTCAACTTGAAGCATTAGATATCTTTTCATCCTTTAGTTCATTGAGCAAACAAAGCAAACAATGCTCTTTAAACTATTACAAGCACAATCATATCCAGTGGTCCTTATTTTGGCCAACTGCTAAGGAGTGAATCCTTCTCTCCAAATGCATCCAACATTCGATTGGGATCAATTGCGACTCGGCAAGATACTCAAGGGTTTGTTTGTTAACCCTTATGTCCTTGGATTAGGGCCGTATCCTATTAACCCAACTTAACCAATACCTTAAGTTTTATTAACAGTAAATATGTTGCTCCAAATTATTGATTGGTCCTTTACTTCCAAGCAAATATCTGATCCCCTTATGTTGGTCACTTTTCCCAAGAAATGTTCTATATCGGGATGACTACTCATCCTCTTGCAAGATAAACTTGCGCAAGAATCTGCCAATCTCATTCCGAGGAATTGGCCATTCTCTTGTGATCAAACCACAAGATCATGCGATGTTGCAACTTGTTCCACAAGTGTCACATCTAATCCATGGGACTATTTCACCCACATCGAATGACGTCTTCTTAATCACGGAATCATGATTAGATAAGAAACAGGGTTTAGGGTGTCTTCATATCCAATCCATTTCCGATTGCACTAGGCCGACATCGTCGGTCCTAGGGTTCCAACTCATCCGAGTTTCATCTTTTTAACGAGTGATCCTTAGGGTAGAAACCCTAGATTGTTTCTTGCAAGTCCGTCCTATTGTCCCTACATTCCGTGAATGTGGGCAGGACTTAGGGTATGAGAGTTTCGACTTGGTAATAAGTGCATCTAGGCCAAGTCCTTAATGTGCTAAACTCTAGCTAGCACTTGGAGTATATTGTATCGATTTAACCATCCTAAGTGAATACTTTGCAGTTTAGGTGTTTGGATAAACCAATTAACTTGGGAAACCCTGATTCAGGTTAGTCCTAAGTGGGAACAGTTAGAATACTTCGGCTACATGGTAGATGCGGAAAGTCCTAGATTGCGAACCCCGTAACATTCCATGGGAGTGCCGGACGGAGCTTTCTAGATCTCCTTTCCGATGGACTACTAAGACGTGTCTTGAAGGGAACTGGTGGACACGTTACAATCTTCAACAACAAAGAGATCATGAGTCTATTTCACAATATTACGAGTGTTTTTGGAATGCTTTATTTCAACTTCAAAATGTTGGAAGATGTACGCAAGGCGACTCATAAGTGCAAGTTTATGTTTGGTTTGCTTGCTCACTTCTCTGTGGAAGCGAAGATGTTCAAGCCAATGACTCTGGACGATGCGATTTCCTTGGCCCATGATGTTGAAGAAAAAATTTGAGGACGAGAGAAGCGACCACAACAATTCTCAAACAATGGTAACTTCAATACAAAGCAATTCAATTCTAACTTTTGAAGATTCAATCAAAATCGCTTTGTTCCATCGTCATTCCGTAAATCTTGGACATGACCCTGTGCTTTACCGTCCAACACAAATCCAAATCCTAAGCCATCTCTTTAGCCAAATCCCAATACTCCTACACTTTTCGCTATTACCAATAATGTTTCTAAAGTCAAATCCATAGTCTGTTATAAATGCTATCAACCTGGACATCTAGTGGTGAATTGTCAATGCAAAAAGCCAATTGTTCACATCAACTATTTGGGAGTGAGACTGAAGATGAAGACAATGAAGAAATTCCAAAATTCACGAAAGACAATGACAATAACAACACTACTTTAGACTTTACCAAGTATACCGAATCCTCATTCTTTATTAATGATTTTGCGATGGATTCCATTATAAAACATATTTATTTGCCGAGGCTCATATACAAGGTGGATTCCTTGTGCGAAAAGTTTATAGGGACGCTTGTCGTTTTCGAGCATCACGTTAATTTAATGTGCAAGTGGGTGATTCTGTAATATTTCCACTCGAAATATTAAGTCGACTATAAAACCCGCACATCTTGTGCAAAGGTAGTACAAAATAATTTCCCTGCGTCGAATAATGTCAGTGGCTAAGTGTTCCCTCTGCGCACAATGTTAAAATCCGGCTCCGTGTCGTGTAAAAGAGGCCGGGGTTTAAAACCGCAAAGCCGCGTGAGAACACCCTTCTAAAAACAAGGTGAAATTGGATAATGGGTAAGATTAAGGTAAAAATTTTGAATTACCCCTCCCCTTAGTCGATGCATGGCAGGGGGAGAGGGAGTGGGAGAAGAAGGCTTAGTGGTGGAATGCATGGGGATAAGGGAGAAGGCATGAAAGCTCCACATGTGTGGAGTTCCCCCCCCCTCAATGGCTATTTAAACTCCCCCTTAGGCATTGGGGGGAGGCACGAATGAGGAGAGAGAGAGGAGCGTGGACGTGCTGCCCAGGATGCCGCCCTGCTATGAAAAACGCCGCCTGCTTGCCGAGCTGCAGCCGCTGCCCACCCCACACCATCATCATTACGACTCTCCTCTTTGTCGTCAATCTGCCCTGTTCCAATCATTGCCCCCCCCTCCACGTAATTCTGTTGAAGCAGAAGCTTCTAAGATTGGGCTCCCATAAGCCCCATTTCCACGAGCCTTCCTGGTTTCTTAAAACTGCGTTTGTGAAGGAATTTCCTGCGCAAGAGGCAGTAGGCAGATCTTGAGGCTGAGTTGCCAAGCTTGGAGGAAGTTTGGAGATCACGTAGAAGTGAGAACAAATCGCAGAGTTCAAGTAATCAACGATGGCTTCAAAGCCAAAGTCGCAAGGCACACGGAGAAGTCTCGAACCCAAGTTTACATGTGGACATTGCTTCAAGTCCTCATAACCAAGTTCTTGGAAGTTAAATACTGCGTTGGGCATGCTTAAAATTCATAGAAAAGTTATGAATATAATTTACTTATTCATCTTACGAGCTTAGTCGCATGTTTCCCTTTTTGTGCATTTCCAAAGTGACAAGCCTAAACGCATATTGCTTAGGGTTAAAAGATAAAATTGTTAAGTGTATCCTTGATTGGCCGTGGAAAGAATAAGCATATATTGCATCTAGGCAATAGCTTCCTTGTTGTGATTCGCATGAGGAAAAATCGTTAACATCCATCAGATGTTGTCCAAAAAATTGCATAGCATGGAAATGAAACCATGGACTTGCATGTTGCATGCGAATGGATTAAGTCAACATTAGTCTTATAATATTTGTCTTGCATGAACTTCATTTAATGAAGTTGTATCCAGAAAAGGTTGAATGTTACATATTTGTCATGCGTAAACTTCTTTCATCGAAGTTGCATTTAGAAAAGGTTGCATGTCATATCAAAGCATGAAATTCAATTGCATTAAACGAAAGTTTGTAGGCATAGTTCCTTTATGTAAATCTTTGTAGGTTTTATGCAAGTTATTCTCCAAATTGTCATTCATCATGACTTTAGCAAGAAAAGAAAGGGTTATTGCAAACCTTATAGCGTATAGAGGTAATGAATCGCATATTTGCACGTAATGTGATGTCTTGCTACAATTTACACCTTTAGAACAAATTTAGCATCTCTAAGAAGAGATCGTTTCTTGTCGCAAGACAAGTAGACCGATTTGGTTAGATCACTTATAAGGGTATAACCCTCAAGGGATTCATATAAGCATAAATAGTTAGTACAACAAACACCTCAAAGTGCTAGCTAAGGTTTAGCACGTTAGAATTCTACCTAGTATCGCAGTTGGTCGCCAAGTCGAGACCCTCAAACCCAAAAGACCTACCAACGTTCACAGAATGTTTGGGTTAATTGGATGCCTATACACTAACGATCTAGGGTTTTTCCCCTAGGGATTGAACGAACTAATACTAAAATTCTGATTAAGCCTAGAAACCCTAGGCCGAAATGTTATTGGCCTAGCAACGTTAGCGTTGGGTTGGGTAAGAAGACACCCCAACTACATCTTGACTAAACATACTTCTCGACCAAGGAGCGTCATTGATGGGAGATAGAATCCCACAAGTTAGATGCGACTCCTATGCAACAAGATTGCAATGTCGCATGGTTTTATGTTGAATCACAAAGTGGAGTTGCCACTCCTCTGAATAAGGTTGGTAGGCTCTAGCGCAAGTCTAACTTGCAAAAGGATGAGTAGTCATCCTGCTACATCACCCTTCTTGGGCTGATTTGCCAAGTTAAGGGAAGTTATGTATTTCCTAGCAAACAATTGACAAACCAAGTTAGAGCGACAAGGTCGCCAGGATTTATTGTCTATTTTTAAGAAACCTAAGGTATTGGTTAATTTGGGTTGACAGGGTATGACCCTAACCCAAGGATAAAAGGGTAAACAAGCAATGGAACCCTTGCGGATCTTGCCAAGTCACAATTGATCCAGGATCGGATGCTGAACGTATTCGGAGAAGAGGATTCACTTCTTAGCAGTTGGTCGAATAAACAACCACTGGATTGATTGTGTTTGTATAGTTTAGAAGTATTGTTTGTATTGTTTGCTCAAGGAACTAAAGATGGAAAGATGATTAATGCTTCAAGTCGAAGGTCTGGAGGGAGAGGCAGCATCAGTTACCCCCGACTATCTACTTGACCCTAACCAAGGGGGTTGTTAGCCATGCTGGGAATGTGGACCGAACCCGCCGCATGAGGTTTCTGCGTTGGGCGCTACTTGGAGCAGGAGGACGCTTGGGTGCCAGGAGGGATCTGGCCGTAAATCCCTTGCCTTTTGAGTCTTGCACAAGAGGCGGACGTGACTCGGGATTGGATCTTGAGGCCCGCATACTAGTCTACGGGAGGATTCTTGGATTAGTAATCCTTGTGGATTGCTGGATTGCCTTCGGGCAGATTATGGATTGCCTTCGGGCGGATTATGGATTAGCCTACATGCTGGATTATATGATGTATTCGAAATATAAATAAGATCAATTGTTGTAAAGGAACTTGTTTGACATTGTTTTTCTATGTCAGTGCTAAGATTACGTGAAGGAACTAGTGACTAAAAGGCTAATTAAGGAAGTTGTCTTTTTTTGTATCAACTAAATGTGATAAGTAATTAGACAACTAAAGCAAACCTGAGGAAAGTGCAGTGGATGTGGCCATGGGTTCGTCCTACAGATGGGTGGTCCCAGTTGACTGGGAACTTTTCTCGAAGGAAATGAACAGCAAGAAACGTTGACCTAGAATCTAGGATACTAGAGTCCCGATTTATGCTATTTTACGAGAATGGAATGGGACTATGCCTTATGGGCAGAGAGGTCGAGCTTTGCAACCCTCTCATTTCCCATTTTTCTTAAACCAAGTGCAGCATAAATCCACTTCGACCCTGATGTTTCTACCTAAAGTAGTTTGCCTGGGGTTCGATGCTAGCTGCCATTCTAGGAATTTGACCATTACGAGAACCATGATTCAGGTTGGTCCTAAGTGGGAATGGCCGGAATGCTTCCGCTTCGTGGCTGACTTAGGAGGACCTAGATCACAAACCCCATGACATTCCATGTGAATGCCGGGCACACTACAACAAGCAGTAGTTATAGACGCGCTTGGTACACGTGCATAGTCGGGCGCGTTTAACTGTGCGTATATAAGCGCGTGTATATAGATGCAATTCGTGCTCTATATACACGCGCTTATAGGTGTGCTTTTAGATGCGCGGACAGACCCGCACTAAAATTTTGAAAAATTTTGAAAAATATTGCTAGTTTGTCATTCTTTTCAAAGTAGTCCAGTCTTGCGTTTCTTTTGGGTTTTTTTTGACAGGCGGATGACACAAAGAGAGGAGAAAGGAAGAGGCAAAGAAGAAAGGGTAAAGAGAGGAGGAAGCAAGAGACAAAGAGAAAGAAGAGGGAGGAGAAGAAGGAGTTTGTAGCCCTGTCGCCACCCATCACAACACCGATTCAAGGTGAGTCCTTCTTCTTGTCTCTATCTCTCTCTCTCCCTCTCCCTCCCTCCCTCCCTCCCTCTCTCTCTCTCTTTCTCTCTCTATCTTTGCTTTGAGTTGTATTTTTCTACCTTCTTAGCTTTTGGTATGCTTTTTGCGACGAGGAGAATAGCCAATGAGCAAGGAGATGGAGGAGAAGAAGAAGTTTATAGTTGTGTCACTGCCCATCACAACAAATATTCAAGGTGAGTCCTTCTTCTCTTCTCTCTCTCTCTCCCTCCCTCTCTCTCTCTCTCTCTGTTTACTCTGAGTTGTATTTTGGTTCCTTCTTAGCTTTGGGTATGTTAATTGTTGCTTGCTTTTCCTAGTTTTATTTTGTGCTTCACTGCTAATTCGCGTCTACAAGCGCATCTGATATACAGAGTAGACGTGCTCGTAGACGCTCAAGTGTTGAATATCTATGAAACCTCCTAGTTTTTTTGAGTTTTATGGAGTTGGCGCGTGTAAGAGCGCATTTGATCCACAGAGTAGATGCACCTGTAGACACGCTCGCATTAAACAACCACACCTCCTCTGAGGTTTTTTTGAGTTTTGTGGACCTGGCGCGTGTAGGAGCGCATCTAGCGTGCAGTGTACACGCTCTAATAGATGCGCAACTTTGCTGTACAAAATATGAAAAAAGAGAGAGAGGGAGAGAGAGAGAGAGAGAGAGAAGAGAGAGAGAGAGAGAGAGAGAGAGAGACAGACAGACAAATATATAGAGAGACAAACAAATAGACATGTAGATAGAAATACTCACTACAATGCAATGGCACCTTAAGTGTAACGGATCCTACATTATAAAATCACTTTTTTTTTGTTGTATTAGATACCATGTAAAATTACTTATCTCTCACACTGGTACCACACGATCTTTGCAATGGACTTTTACAAGAAGGGCCTCATCATAAATAAGGCATGTTTTGTTATTGCATGAGAAGTATGGCTAATATTCTTGAGTAATGTTCTTGTGTTTTCCCCAAACACACAAATTTTGATGGGGGGAAAAAAATCCAGAGAGCATATGGTTGCATGGCAACCACATGCTCTTTAGCTTTTTTTTCATACACTGTTTTGTGCATCTATATTTGCGTCTAATTTGTAGGTGAAATCGCATCTATGTGCGAGTGTATATGCACATCTATGTGCATTTGTATATGTGTATCTATATGCGCATCTATAAGTGTGTCTATATGAGCATCTATATTCGAGTGTATATGCGCGTGTAGTTTTCACTATAAGTGTGCTTGTAGACGCGAAATTTTTGACGTGCTAGTAGATGCAGTAATAAATGCGCCTGACATTTTTAAAGACAATTCAAATATTGTGTCTACCACCACGTCTATGGAGCCTTTTTGTTGTAGTGGCAGCACTTTCTAGACTACTCTCTTCCCAATGGGCTTCGAAGGCGTGTCCTGTAAGCGGACAAGTGCACACGTTACAGTTAGTATCAGAGTGAATGAATGAGGAACTAATGTTTACAATAAAACTTAATAAGGTGAAGTAGAGCAAATGTTGCTGTTAAGATCCTTCCTTACTTACTTATCAATGCTGACTTGTAGAGTCATGAAGCATGGAATAGATTCTTCGTGTTCCAGATTATGTTTATGACCACGATGCATGCCTCGGATTATCGTCGAAGGATCGATATGATGAATATCCTAGACCGCATCTATGACCCTTCACCCCTGTATGTGGAACGGAGATGGAAGGGTGACTCAAGAATCTATTACATAGCTGCTCACCGATTTGCGTACCTTCGAATCAACTTAAAGAGAATCAAGTGGATGGAGGACTTAACGATCATGAAGCTGTTCATCTTTGTTGAGGCTCATGCAAACCCAACCCTACATGTCGGCGGTCGAAGGGTTAAACAGAACAAGTATGTGTACGAGGAAGTGACCCGGATAATCCCTACTGACAGAATCAAGGTGTTGGGACATTACGAGAAAAATGGGTACCAAAGGAAAGGATACCCTAATCTTCCAATGACCTATCGATTCTTGAAAATCCATGACTCCAATCCATACTATTACTCAAATCCCGTAGCTCAATGCAACACAACCTTATTCTCCCCGAATTAATGTATTAGCTTGTTCCATCTTCCCAAGAAATATTGTATCCTAAAAGGGCTATGCCCATATGAATGAAATAAGACTTCTTTTTATCAATGATTGTCTTGACTGTGAGTATTGATAAAGAAGTTAAGTGAGTAGGTCACTTGGCTAAAAGCTGAATTGGGCATGAAATGTAATGTGAGGAATGCTTAGCAACTTTTAATGTAAAGAAACTTATTGCCCAAGCGCATCCTCAGGTGGAATTCCTACTGGGAGGAAAGTCGACTTCGGTCAGATTCAAGGTTATGAACCTAGGTATCCATGAGTGTTTACTCGGAATGGATTTTCTTAAACCTAATGATGCCCACATTCATTGTGGAAAGGGCCAAGTTTCCTTTCGAAACTCTGAAGGGGAATCGGTCACAACACAAGGAGAGGCTGGAAAGCCGAAAATTCAATTGCCCAAAGCATCTCAGATAATAAAGGGAGTCAGAAAGGGACTACCTGTCTAGTTGCATATCTTATTCCTGTCAAGACAAATTATAAAGTCTCAGACATTGCAAGGTTGTTCATCAAGGAGATATTCAAACTGCATGGGTTACCCAAAAGAATCATTAGTGATCGTGACTCTCTTCACATGACACTTCTAGAGAGCCATCTTCGAAGCCATTGAGACTCAACTCTGTTTCAGTACAGCCTACCATCCCCAAACCGATGGCCAAACGGAGCGAGTGAACCAAGTCATTGAGGATATGCTAAAGGCACACTATTGTCGTGAACTCAAAAAGTGGATCCAATATTTGCCACTGGCGGAGTTTGCCTACAATACTTCTTACCAACAAAGCATACACATGACCCCTTTTACAGCATTGTACGGGCACTACTCTTGAAGTCCTTTAAACTTCTCGGATCCAACCTTGAGGGTTGATGCCTCAAAGAAATAGCTGGAAGATATGGATGACCAAATAAAGTCAATAAGACAGGACATCCAAGCCGCCAAGGACAAACATAAGGCATACACGGATTTGAAATGTGAAGATAGATCCTTCGCTGAAGGAGATATGGTCTTCCTTCGCGTGCACCCAAAGAAGAGTTCCCAATCCTTAGGTGAATGCAAGAACCTAAGTCCAAGGTATTGTGGACCCTACAAGATTCTCAAGTGCCTAGGGCCTAATGCTTATAGACTTCAACCCCCTACGAACCTAAAGGTTCATAATGTATTTCATATAAGTTTACTGAAGAAGTATGTACCTAACCCTAGTCATTTACTTGATGATCAACAAGTTGTATTGCCTAGCCAAGGAGTCCTTGAGCTATAGCCTGATAGGATCTTAGATATTAGGGAGAAAAAATTGAGATCCAGAACCTTGAAAGAATACCTCGTCCAGTGAAAAGATTATCCCGAAGAGGATGCCACTTGGATGGATGAAAGTACTCTCAACCAACAATACCCCCAATTCTTCTCGAGATGAGGACATCTCGATTCCTCTAAGGGGGAGAGAATGTAATATTTCCACTCGAAATATTAAGTTGACTATAAAACCCACACATCTTGCACAAAGGTAGTACAAAATAATTCCCCCACGTCGAATAATGTCGGTGGCTAAGTGTTCCCTCTGCGCACAATGTTAAAATCCAGCTCCGTGTCGTGTAAAAGAGGTCGGGGTTTAAAACCGCAAAGATGTGTGAGAACACCCTTCTAGAAAAAAGAGGAAATTGGAAAATGGGTACGATTAAGGCAAATCTTTTTAATTACCCCTCCCCTCAGTCGATGCATGGCAGGGGGAGAGGGAGTGGGAGAAGAAGGCTTAGTGGTGGAACTCATGGGGAGAAGGGAGAAGGTATGAAAGCTCCACGTGTGTGAAGTTTCCCCCCCCTCAATGGCTATATAACCTCCCCCTTAGGCATTGGGAGAGGCACAAGCGAGGAGAGAGAGAGGAGCATGGACGTGTTGCCTAGGACGCCGCCCAACTACGAAAAACGCGGCCTGCCTGCCGAGCTACAGCCGTTGCCCACCCCACGCCATCATCATCACGATTCTCCTCTTTGTCGTCAATCTCCCCTCCTCCAATCATTGCCCTGCCCCCTTCTAGGTCATTCTGTTTAGGTAGAAGCTTCTTGAGAAGCTTCTAAGGTTGGGCTCCCATAAGCCCTGTTTAATTTCCTATGCAAGAGGGAGTAGGCAGATCTTGAGGATCAGTTGCCAAGCTTGGAGGAAGTTCGGAGATTGCGTAAAAGCGAGAACAAATCGCGGAGTTCAAGTCATCAACTTTCAAACATACATCTATGCCTCTTATGGGCCTTAACTCCTTTTGAATAAGAACATCTTGGATTTTCTTCTTCCACAAATTAAAGTTAGTACTATCAAACTTCTTGATGCTATAGATTTCCTTGTCTATTATGAATGGTAAGTCCACTTTTGCAAAATAGTAACTAGTTTTTAAGTGATAGAAACTAAAGAGTCAACAAATTGCAAAATTGAGAGAAGATAGAAAGTGAACCACTAATCAAGAATAATGTGTATATGACTATGCAAACATGTCAAAATCATGTCCAAAATGGAGATCATGAAGATTTCTATTTGTGGTGCTAGAGGGATTCCCTACTACTCTAATACTAGTTATTGGAGCTACAAGGAAAATAAAGATTGAAAAGCGAGGGAGAGTGTGTCAATGAGAGAGAGAGAGAGAGAGAGAGAGAGAGGAGAGGAAGAGAGGGAGGGAGAGACATATTATGGCCTTTTATAGGCCATCATAATACCCTCTCTCCCATGTCACAACCTGCTATAACTACCATGATCAATATTCCTCCCACCCTATCTATTCTTTGATCATCCTGCCCTCCATGAAAGCCAAAAACAACTAGAGAAGATGCTCAACATCCTCTAAAAATCATGTCTCTACCCATTGAATCATATCATCTTCCTGATCATTACATTGGCTCTTTTTGTCATATTTTTGACCTCTAGACCATAGCTCTATATTGAAAGTTATAATCTGTTAACATATTATTATAATATAATGCACATTCCTATGCATTGTATTATAGTTTTCATATCTATTAATATATCATTATTATATAAGACACATTCTTATGCATTGAGTTATGATTTGCATCATCCTTCTCTCTATGTGTTGACAAAACACCCCATTCTCATTGACAATCTCTCTCCCTGATCCTATACCTACCTTGGAAACATAAAATTATTGAGAATCTCCTTTCCTTACTAGCTACATGAGGTTCTTTCGATCCTTTCTAGTCTTGTTCCGCATTCCCTAACAAATCTTCCAGCTCATAAATAGTGGAAAAATCAAATATATCATCTTTATGAAAGAAAACATAAGGAAATTGATATTAATGTTATACTTACCTAAGATAACAAAGCTTGTAGCTAGTATCATAAAAGTTATTAACCAAAATTCAATTGTATTTTTTATAGCACAACGACACCAACATTAAGATTAGCATGATAGTAATACACTTATAACGAATGAAACATTGATAAGTTAAGCAAGCTATATGCACATTGAATGCCTACATCCAAAAAGAGAGTAAAACTTGATAGTTTATATAAACTTTCACACCAATCTATCTCATGGTAGTTGATAAAATGCTTTCCCTAAATAAGGTTGATGCACTCATAATCTACAAATACCTAAGGTATATATACCAAGTTACTTGTACAAACACCTTTCACATGAAAAATATTCATATAAAAACTATTTGATATTCAAAATGTCATAAATTAATAGTGATATTTGAAATACTTTAAAATAATATCTAAATAATATTTAAAAACACCGCAATGGAACAAGACACGTGGAAGTTTTAGCGATCTCTACCATCATGATACCCCAAGAGACTATGTAATCTTGAGCTTTTAGCTTTCACTATATCTAGCTCACTTGTTGGCTAGCAACTCCTAGTAACATACCCTTGCTAGAGGGATGATGGCATTGAATGGTTATCCTCCATATATGAGACCATATTCTCCAGGGGATAAAAACCTTAGATTGTCGTCCCTTTAGGCAAAAACTTGGAAAGAAAACCTTAGATTGTCAAGGGGTCCAGCTAGATTTGAAAGAGACACACCCAAGGATTTTACACGAGCCCAAGTGTAGAGAAATAAGAGCTAAGAAAAGAAGGAGGTACTAACTAACTATCTTAGAGTAAGTATGAAAGTGTTGTTTGAAATAAAAAATTTCCGAAGAAACCCTTAGGATCAAAGATATCTCCCACTGCATCACATTTGTCGCCACCAACAAAAAATTAGACAACGTCACAACATTCCAATCATAGGAAGCCAGCTTGTTCAATAGAAAATAGGCCTCTCATAAATGACAGCTATCTATTGCACTACCAAATTACGCATGCATGAAATACTAATCCATCCTTGGTTTCAAGTAAAGAAGTTGTATTGGAGAAATTGGCATCCCTATCATTGTGCATAGTGATATATTTATGTGTGATAATAAATGGCCTAAAGCCACATGTCAATCCTAGGAAGAGGAGCCATGACACAAGAGCACAGGAGTGCAAATACATGAGGCGAATGCAAGATCCCCATTTGCAAATCCCTTTTCTGTAAATTTATTGTGCTTGACAATATCTTTTGCTTCATTCTATGGATCCAATTCACCTTAGGTCATCGTCCGTGTCAATATTTGAGTTCAAGTATGGCCCAATTGGCGCGAGCTAGTGATGGCAAGAAATACATGGGAACAGACGTGCCGTGCGCACCCCTGCGTGCGTACACACTCTCTTGCATGACTGGCTATACAATCTTCCAAAATGATTGGTTCAAAGCACGTAAGAAGCTTTGATTCAAAATAAGGGAACGGAATTCTACCAGTACTTGTAACCAGAGTTTAAGATTGACGAAACGCACGTACAATGTTTTCAGATATGGAATGTTACAATAACCATTGTGATCCGTTTTGGCTGCCATGGTTCATTCAATAAGCATTAGAAGCTGCAATACAGCCAACAGAGTGCGGGCGGCAGGGGTCGACGAATGATCTGTTGTCGAGCAGGTGGGGCTGCTAGGTGCTTTGAAGTGGTAATATGATCGTCTAGAGCGGAGGAGAAAGAAGAAGAAGAATGATGACTAACATGGACTTTGTCGCCGGGGCCGTTAGCCTGTGACGAGGTGGTCCGACTATCAAGCTGCTGGACCTCCGTCTTGTGGCACATGTATGCACCCAGCACGCACATCGAGACTGACGTCCCAACCATTCCCAATATTCTGATCTGCTCCATTATAACTCGGTATATTGTCAAGGTCAGATGGCGATGATGATATTATTCCCCCGAGGCGCTGGAATGTTTTCTCTGAATGAACTAAACGATCACAAATCGCCGTCCTCATATGCTGATGATACCAATGCGCAGTCGGCGAGTCGGTCGCTCTTCTTTCATATTAGTTTAATAAGTCGAATAGCAACGATACTATGACAGTTGTGACTCCAACTATTACTCCAGGTTGAGTATCCGTTGGCAGCTGGATACCAGGTAGACTGTCCATTGGCACCTCCACCTGCATATCTGGCTCAAGGAAATGTTTAATATCGGGGCATTCAGTCTAAAGCCAGCTGCACAGAACCCAATAAAGCATGGCTGGACGTGAATATATTGGTGCTGCCGTGGAGCAGCACAACGCAATGATCCAACCTGCGCACCCGCAATACTCGACTCACACTATATCCACGTGGACTAAGATACCGTTGGCTAACAAACGATGGTTTCTTTTGCAACACATTGATGGAACTTGCTCACGTGGAACACTCGACCCTCTCTATATTCAACAGGACAAGGCACCATCGGCTAAGAAACGATGGTTTCTTTTGCAGAGGATATAAATTGTTCTAAAGACAAGTGCACAAAACTCAACGAAGGAAAGGTATATTCGATGAGGTATTTTGGACAAGACTAACTAGAGGCATTGTTAGGCATTTTTCAGCTGTAAGATACCGAGCTGCCAAGGCTCTCATTGTAGAACACAATAATATGGGATGATTGTATGCTTATCTAGAGTTTCTATAGAAAATAAGAATAGTGTATACTCCATCACACATTACTCTGCATATGATGACAAAGCAAGTAGTAGGTCTTATCATGCCTAGGTCCATTACATGATGCTCAAAAAGGTGCACTCATGGGTGAAACTACTGATGTGAAGAGTATTAGACCCAGGACAAAAGGCAACAACAAAGTGGCTAAGGCTTATATACAACAATAAGACTTCAAGGCTCCATGTTGGGATATGACTAGGCTTGAAACAAAGGCTTATTTATGCAACAATAAGTATTAATAGGAAAAATACCTTAGCATTAAGGTTAAAGGTGTAATATTTTTGTTATTACTAGTCCGACTTTCCACAACCCAGGTGAAACTCACGCAAAGGTCAATTCCGGCATTGGAGATACCTACGGTGCAATCTTTAAACTGTACGCGAGGTATCATGACCTCTCCATTGGCAAATCAGGATCCAGGTTAAAATCCCACATAACCGCTGGTGAACTCCCTCTTGGGAGGAGGTCAAGAGGATAATGATAGGTTTATTGCAAATTTTTTTATTATTTACCTTCCCCCAGCTGAAGCGTGGCTGAGGGGAGGGGATGGGCTATAATGGGAAACTGAGGAGGTGGAAGGGAGGATAGCATGCAGGGGGCACGTGGGGAAGGGAGCCCTCTACCCCCCTTATCCTATAAAAACCCCCCTTTGGGGGGGAGTAAGAAGGCGCGAGAGAAGGAGGATGGGCCAGACTGTGGAGGCATTGAAGCTACCATTACGGACGGTTGGAAGAGGGAAGAAACTACAGAAGCCACCAGTTGCTGTGCAAAGGGTGGAAGGAGAGAGAGACTGGTCACTGTGCTGCATCAGTGGAGGAGAGGGAGATACCAGTGACACGCCACCGCCTGGGCTCATTTAGCCGCCGTCGGCTGCCAACCCACCAATCTGCTGCCGCCATTCCACCTCCTGCCCGCCATCAAGGCCTCAAGAATCCTCATCGTCCACGTAGTCCCTGATCCCCTTTTCTTCCACGTGGTCATCACACACCTCCCAGAAGCTTCTAAGGGGGCTTCTTAAACCCCCCCTTCCCGTGGATTTCCATAAAGCCATATTTTACCCAGCGTTTTTAAAGCCCCTTCCCGTGGAGTCCCTATAAAGCCCATTTTACCCCCGGGATTTTTAAGTCCCCTTCCCATTGCATCCACCACAAGCAATCTTTACCTCTGGTTTTAAATCCCTTCCCGCTGGAGTCCCCATAAGCCCATATTAGCCCCGGTATTAAAGCCCTTCCCAGAGCATTCACCTTATCTACTAGAAACTGAAGCCTCTTATTGTGCCAAAGTAGATCTCATGGAATGATCCAATGGTGTCCGAGATAGCTCCTCATCTGCCATATCTCTGAATTGAGCCATTTAATCTAGAGACATACGTGTGAATATCTTTTGCAACTCCTCATCACTCATCCCTTAACTCATCCTAGTCTTCAAATATCGTCAAAGGTAATGTGCACATACAAAAAAATGATGTCAGCATAATTAATATAAAGAATTAAGTAAAGCACAATAATATAACTCTTAAAAAAATGATACTACTTAAAATGCATACTCTAAAATATCCTTAAAAGTGATTCATCAATGAATTAAGTAGGCAGATGTAGTAAGTATGACCTAGCTTATGGTCCCATGTTAATCTTCTAGCACAACTCCGCGTACACTGGAAGGTCTATAGATAGGTCACCACAGAAGGAGGAGTCCACTTCATTCTCAAATTAATTCATGGCCTCTTGTCTTTCTGTTATTATTACTAGAATCTGCCTCCTCTGCATGCTCTAAGCCGTCTTCGACCTCCACCCTTTGCAATATCGACTCTTGCACCTATATACTCCCTCATCTACGCTAGAAATATTACTTTCATCATACACTCTCACGCTATGAGGAGCTGACATCACAATATACAACCATTGAGAATATCACAGATTTGGATAGAAAATTACATGTTCAAAATCACACATAAGAGTAATTCAACATTTGTGATTATTCTGTGTCGTGAATTTTTTTAAAAAACAATTTAGGCACGTGCTTACAATGGATTGACAAGA
Organism: Lygodium microphyllum; assembly: GCF_053477565.2. Taxonomy (NCBI): domain Eukaryota; kingdom Viridiplantae; phylum Streptophyta; class Polypodiopsida; order Schizaeales; family Lygodiaceae; genus Lygodium; species Lygodium microphyllum. The sequence goes on along the minus strand of NC_141153.1, from coordinate 118,394,859 downwards.
CAAATGTGCTGCACAGATCTTTCCATCTTTTCTCAAAATCAATTTCTAGAAATCTAGATGGACCCTGCAAACAATTGCCCTAGCTCCTTCCAATACCACTTTGAACCGCTGTATGTCAAATATGATCATGGAGAAGCTACGGTAATCCACTAAGATAACATTTTATAAGTTCTCAAAATACTATATGTGATCTATAATGGTATTTGGATCTGTGGCTCACTGTCGGCTCTCTTGCTAGAACTTTGCTATGACACCACAATCCATTGTGGAGTGCATTTTTATTGATGCGGTGAATGCGAAAATGTCACCCACGCAACTAACTCCACTATAGATTTTGTACTGTACCTTGAAAAGATCATATTAGTTGTCATATATAAAATCTAGTTAGGACAGTGAGAGCGGAATTTTGATGCCGAGAAGTGCTTAGAAATAGCTAAAATTTAGGAATATCAAGGGAAAAATATTCAACGTCGAAGGCAGCGGCTCGATCTAGGATGATTTTAAGCGTCAAAATGCTCTAAGGACACCCGTGCAACACTTGCGGATTTTTAGTAATTTTTCCGTATGCCTGTGCAAGTGACGGATTGTTCGATCAGTTCGTGGTCTCAAGACGGTCGCGCAAGATTTTTTCGGGCTCGAATCGGACGCCGGACATAGGAGATATGGCAAAACCCGGGAGGGTGCCCAAAAAAGGCAAAGAATGAAGGGGTCGCCAAGTAGGGGCCCAAAGGGGGTGCCTCTTGGTACCCCCCACCCCTCAAAAAAATGTGAAAGGAGGAGGGCGGCGGCTGATCAGCCTCGTGAAAGAAACGCCCCCCTCCCATGGATGAGTTTTTCTGCTACAAGCAAACCATATCAATGGCAAGCCAGGGTTAATCCACTCCTTCTCCTGGTGCGCAGATCGGACGCAGGTAGCTCACGTAGTGAATTCCCAAAGGTCCCCAAGAACAAAGCACTCTACTTTTTAGCACAAAAACCAATGTAAAAACAAGCACGACATGAGACAAGAGACAAATTGGGTTGAATCTCCCCCATGCCTTGTGTGAGCGCTTCACAAAGCATGTATTTAATGTATATTTCCAATCTTTATGCTCAAAAATAGCCCAATTACAAAAATATGACAAGCTTTTAGCTTTTGAGTTTGCTTTCTACCAAAAATAGGAAAATAAAGCTAATGGACGGTGCCCATAGTGTCTGGCACGCCCAATCTCAATGTCCAAATAGAAATAACATATCCAGGCGCATAAGCGCATACAAAATAATAATAAATAATCGATGTCTCTATAGACATAACAAAATATAGGCGTGGCGCCTATCAAAATATAGTCCAAAGGTCGAAAACCCGCTAGACTCCAATGCTTTCCTCCACCACTGCTGCTATCTCTACACATCAACTGAAGCATTCACAATCGTTAGTAAAATAACACAATTAAACCGACAAAAGTGAATACCTAGCAGTCTTCAGCTACATAAATAAATCAACTGGTTAGAAATAAATCCTAACCTTAATTTATTACGAGTGCGCACTCTAAACTCATAAACGTTTATTAATTTAATATGCATTTTGCGGAATCACCCGCTATGGAATCACCCATGTACACACTAAATTAATGAAACGCCCGAAAAGGACAGGCGTCCCCATCAACTTCTCGCACAAAGAATCCTCTTTGCGTATGAGCCCCGGTTATCTAAGTTTACGGAATCCACCGTAAAACCTCACGGAATCCACCGTGGAATATGCCTCCTGGCATCATCTCCGCTCCATATCGCCTCCTCTCGCACGAAGAATGGTGGACTATAGACAGAGAGAGAAAATCAATATTTCTCTCTCCTCCCTCTCTCTCCTCTAAGGGCAGATTCATGTGGTGAAGAAGAAGAAGAAGAATGGATGATGGATGCTTGTCCAATAAAGATCAGATTGCTCCGTGGTTCAAGAGGAATGAAGATTGCTGATTGTGGACTGTCATGAGTATTAATGGCTGCTAGAAACCAGTCCCGAGACATGGCAAATAAAAACCCGAAACCCGCAAAGAACGGTAATTTCATTTTTACAAAGGAAATTGATGTTTTATGCAATTTGCTTCATGAGTATTTGTTCCCATGGGATGATTATGCATTATGTTATTGTTTGCTATAAGTTTGATTAGTTTATGCTCAGAAAATTACAAAATCATAAGTGTTGTGACTGAAATTAATAGTGTAACACCCGTAAAACACGCGAAATATGGGAAAATTGGGTGTTTTTGATATATAAATGAAAGATATAATAAGACACACCAACTAAATTTGTGTTTTTGCTACAAATGAACCTAAGGGCCAGAGGCCACAACTCATTTTGTATTTTTAGTTATTTAATATTGCAAAAAATACAAGAAAAATAGAAAAAAATCATTAAAAATAAGGAAAAAAAGGATTTTGAGTGCCGAAAATTAAGAAAAATTAAGAACCATGTTTGTGTATGTATGGGAGGTCTAAAGTATGAGGTTTAGCCTCAGTTAAGCCCTACCTTTATGTTTTAGTGAATTTTTATTGATTTTCAGACAATAAAAACATGGAAATGAACCCTAAACCGGTCAATAATGCACAACCTAAACGGGTGAGGGGATAGAGTGTATAAAAGGTGTTTAAATGCTGAATGAAATGATGAAAAGATTGCTGGTTTTTATGCATACCATTTAGGTTGGTCGATAATTAAAAATTAAGAACCTAGTAGCATGAGGGTTTCTCGGTGCTAGGTTCATCCAACGCCACATACGAGCGATAGTCAAATTCATTGAAAGAATGCTTTTGCACTAAGCACAATGCTGATTATTCTTTGTTTGAGCACATGGACATTCACAATTTGCATAAATCATAAAGAAACTTAAAGGTACCAGACAATACCTCCTGGATGCATAGCACCTGTATTCCCTAGATCGTGATCAACGTTGAGTGAGTAAGGTTGTCCAAGCTGTAGGCTAGGCGTTGGGTCTAGGGGAAAGTAAAGTGAGGTATGGTACATTCCTGGATACGAAATAATTGGTACCTTGAGAGAACTATGTGCGATATTGTGTTATATATGTTTAGCGACGCATCGAGGGGCCAATCTCCAAGATGTAGGAGAGTCGCAGTGAGGTAGCGATAGTCAGCCGTGGGAGGACCTCCTATGTTTGTACTTCGTGCCTTTAGGCAATGTGTTGGGACTCCTTCTGAGGAGTGTTAATTGGGTTAGAGTTGGACTACAAGACGTGATACAAACGCAAGATGTTTAGGAAGATGATGTATGTGTCATCCACGCTCCTGGCCGCGAGGCCGTGGGGTTGTTGAGCGCATGATAGAGGTCCGGCTAGTGCATGAGCCAGTGCCGGCCCGTTTTAGGTCCCATTAGATAGATTATAAAACATGTGTTTACCTTCGGAGTACATCTCCTCGAGAATCCCACTCCTTTAGTAGAGATCTCCACCCCTTCACAAGAAGCTATGTTCAAAGTTCCATGTAACCATCTCAAACGCATAAACCAGGGCATCTCCTTCATGCCCTCAGAATATCGAATTGGTCAATGGTGTATACTGCATCAAAATTTTGATCACGCTTCTTCTTGATCTTTCGTGGCCTACTTGTACATAGTGAGCCACATTGTCGGAACATTTGGGATTAAAAGTCTACTACGGGGGTAAGAGATAGTAGGGTGAAGGGAGATTCAAGGAGAGGAATAGATGAAAGAGAAGGGGTTTAAAGAAATAGAAGATGTAGAAGAATATTCATAGATGTAACGTGTCCACTAGTATCATCCAGGATACGTCTTAGCAGTCCATTGGAAAGGATGTCTAGAAAGCTCCGCCCGGCACTCCCATGGAATGCTACGTAATTTGTGATCTAGGGCTTTCCGCGTCTGCCACGTACCGGAAGTATTCTGGCCATTCCCACTTAGGATCCATCGAAATTTGGGTTTCTCTTGAATGGTCATTTCCTAACAGCAACTAGCATCGGACCCAAGCGAACTACTTTACACAGAAATGCCAGGTCCGAAGCGGATTCACGCTGTACTTGGTTCAAGGAGAATGGGAAACGAGAGGGATGCAAAGCTCAACCTCTCTGCCATAAGCCATAGTCCCATTTCGTTCCCCTAAAATAGCGTAAATCGGTTTAAGACATAACTCTAGGTCAACGCTTTCGTTGTTCTGTCCTTTGACAATCATCTCGCTGTTCTTCGATATTTGAGAAAAGTTTCCGACCAACCGTGACCACCCAACCGTAGGACGGACCCATGGCCCATCCTCTGCACTTTCCTCGATTTGTTTTAGTTATGTAATTATCTAACACATTAATTGGACATGTAACAATCAGCTTCTTTAATTAAACCGTTAAGCACTGGTTCCTTCATGTAATCTTATCACGTGACATAGAAAAACAATATCAAACAAGTTATTTATTAACATATCATTATATTTATCTTTGAAATACAAGGAGTTCCGCCCGCAGCCTTGTCCATAATCCGCCCGAAGGCCATCCAGCAATCCATAGGGATCACTATTCCAAGTTTCCGCCCATAGACTAGTATACGTGTCTCGAAATCCATTCCCGAGTCACGTTAGCCTCTTGTGCAGGACCCGGAAGGCGAGGGATTTACGGCCAGAGCCCCCCCGGCACCCAAGGATCCTCCTGCTCCAAGTAGTGCTCAATGGAGAGACCTCTCGCGGCAGGTTCGGTCCACATTCTCGGCGCATTTAACAACCCCCTTGGTTAGGGTCAGGCATGTAGTCGGGGGTAACTGAAGCTGCCACTCCCTTCAGGCCTTCAACCTGAAGTATAGATACTTATTTACTTTGTAATTCATTGGTCAAACAAGTCAAATAGTGCTCTAAAAATCTCTAGCAAGCACAAACATTTCCATTAATCGATCTTCTTGTTGTCAAACTGCTAAGAAAGGAATCTTTCCTTTTGAGTGCATCTAGCACTCCATCCAGGGTGCCTTGCAACTTGGCAAGATCCTTTATATTCTGAGTTAGGGCGTACCCTATTAGCCCAACTTGGTCAACCCTAAAGTTCATTGGATACTTTAGTTTGCGGTTTTAAACCTTCCTTACTTAGAAGGATATCAAAGAATACATCCTTTTTGCAAGATAACTTGTGCAAGGATCCACCATCCTTGTTGAGGATATTTAACCTTTCTTCTTGGGAATCAATCACAAGACCATATGACTTCGTACTTGCCGCGCAAGTCCTGTATCATACTATGCGATAATGGAGTCAGGAAGCAATCCGTTTCAGTTTCTTTAAGCTGACGTTTGTCATACCCAAGCGTCCTTCTGCTCCAAGTAACGCTCAATGAAGAGACCTCTCACGGCGGGTTCGGTCCACCTTCCGAGCGCGGCTAACAACCCCCTTGGTTAGGGTCAGGCAGACAATCTGGGGTAATTGAGGCTGCCTCTCCCTTCAGGCCTTCAACTTGAAGCATTAGATATCTTTTCATCCTTTAGTTCATTGAGCAAACAAAGCAAACAATGCTCTTTAAACTATTACAAGCACAATCATATCCAGTGGTCCTTATTTTGGCCAACTGCTAAGGAGTGAATCCTTCTCTCCAAATGCATCCAACATTCGATTGGAATCAATTGCGACTCGGCAAGATACTCAAGGGTTTGTTTGTTAACCCTTATGTCCTTGGGTTAGGGCCGTATCCTATTAACCCAACTTAACCAATACCTTAAGTTTTATTAACAGTAAATATGTTGCTCCAAATTATTGATTGGTCCTTTGCTTCCAAGCAAATATCTAATCCCCTTATGCTGGTCACTTTTCCCAAGAAATGTTCTATATCGGGATGACTACTCATCCTCTTGCAAGATAAACTTGCGCAAGAATCTGCCAATCTCATTCCTAGGAATGGGCCATTCTCTTGTGATCAAACCACAAGATCATGCGACGTTGCAACTTGTTCCACAAGTGTCGCATCTAATCCATGGGACTATTTCACCCATCGAACGACGTCTTCTTAATCACGGAATCATGATTAGATAAGAAACAAGGTTTAGGGTGTCTTCATATCCAATCCATTTCCGATTGCACTAGGCCGACATCGTCGGTCCTAGGGTTCCAACTCATCCGAGTTTCATCTTTTTAATGAGTGATCCTTAGGGTAGAAACCCTAGATTGTTTCTTGCAAGTCCGTCCTATTGTCCCTACATTCCGTGAATGTGGGCAGGACTTAGGGTATGAGAGTTTCGACTTGGTAATAAGTGCATCTAGGCCAAGTCCTTAATGTGCTAAACTCTAGCTAGCACTTGGAGTATATTGTATCGAGTTAACCATCCTAAGTGAATACTTTGCAGTTTAGGTGTTTGGATAAACCAATTAACTTGGGAAACCCTGATTCAGGTCAGTCCTAAGTGGGAACAGTTAGAATACTTCTGCTACATGGTAGATGCGGAAAGTCCTAGATCGCGAATCCTGTAACATTCCATGGGAGTGCTGGGCGGAGCTTTCTAGATCTCCTTTCCGATGGACTACTAAGACGTGTCTTGAAGGGAACTGGTGGACACGTTACAATCTTCTACAATAAAGAGATCACGAGTTTATTTCACAATATTACGAGTGTTTTTTGAATGCTTTATTTCAACTTCAAAATGCTGGAAGATGTTTGCAAGGCGACCCATAAGTGCAAGTTTATGTTTGGTTTGCTTGCTCACTTCTCTGTGGAAGCGAAGATGTTCAAGCCAATGACTCTGCACGATGCGATTTCCTTGGCCCATGATGTTGAAGTCAAAATTTCAGGACGAGAGAAGCGACCACAACAATTCTCAAACAATGGTAACTTCAGTACAAAGCAATTCAATTCTAACTTTTGAAGATTCAATCAAAATCGCTTTGTTCCATCGTCATTCCGTAAATCTTGGACATGACCCCGTGCTTTACCGTCAAACACAAATCCAAATCCTAAGCCATCTCTTTAGCCAAATCCCAATACTCCTATACTTTTCGCTATTACCAATAATGTTTCTAAAGTCAAATCCATAGTTTGTGTTATAAATGCTATCAACCCGGACATCTAGTAGTGAATTGTCAATGCAAAAAGCCAATTGTTCACATCAACTATTTGGGAGTGAGACTGAAGATGAAGACAATGAAGAAATTCCAAAATTCATGAAAGACAATGACAATAACAACACTACTTTAGAATTTACCAAGTATACCGAATCCTCATTCTTTATTAACGATTTTGCGGTGGATTCCATTATAAAACTATATTTATTTGCCGAGGCTCATACACAAGGTGGATTCCTTGTGCGAAAAGTTTATAGGGACCCTTGTCCTTATCGAGCATCACGTTAATTTAATGTGCAAGTGGGTGATTTTGTAATATTTCCACTCGAAATATTAAGTCGACTATAAAACCCGCACATCTTGCGCAAAGATAGTACAAAATAATTTCCATGCGTCGAATAATGTCAGTGGCTAAGTGTTCCCTCTGCGCACAATGTTAAAATCCGGCTCCGTGTCGTGTAAAAGAGGCCGGGGTTTAAAACCGCAAAGCCGCGTGACAACACCCTTCTAGAAACAAGGGGAAATTGGATAATGGGTAAGATTAAGGTAAAAAAAAGTAATCAACGATGGCTTCAAAGCCAAAGTCGCAAGGCACACGCAGAAGTCTCGAACCCAAGTTTACATGTGGACATCGCTTCAAGTCCTCATAACCAGGTTCTTGGAAGTTAAATTTCGCGTTGGGCATGCTTAAAATTCATAGAAAAGTTATGAATATAAATTACTTAATCATGTTACGAGCTTAGTCGCATGTTTCCCTTTTTGTGCATTTCCAAAGTGACAAGCCTAAACGCATATTGCTTAGGGTTAAAAGATAAAATTGTTAAGTGTATCCTTGATTGTCCGTGGAAAGAATAAGCATATATTGCATTTAGGCAATAGCTTCCTTGTTGTGATTCGCATAAGGAAAAATCGTTAACATCCATCAGATGTTGTCCAAAAAATTTCATAGCATGGAAATGAAACCACGGACTTGCATGTTGCATGCGAATGGATTAAGTCAACATTAGTCTTATAATATTCGTCTTGCATGAACTTCATTTAATGAAGTTGTATCTAGAAAAGGTTGAATGTTACATATTTGTCATGCGTAAACTTCTTTCATCGAAGTTGCATTTAGAAAAGGTTGCATGTCATATCAAAGCATGAAATTCAATTGCATTAAACGAAAGTTTGTAGGCATAGTTCCTTGATGTAAATCTTTGTAGGTTTTATGCAAGTTATTCTCAAAATTGTCATTCATCATGACTTTAGCAAGAAAAAAAAGGGTTATTGCAAACCTTATAGCGTATAGAGGTAATGAATCGCATATTTGCACGTAATGTGATGTCTTGCTACAATTTACACCTTTAGAACAAATTTAGCATCTCTAAGAAGAGATCATTTCTTGTCGCAAGACAAGTAGACCGATTTGGTTAGATCACTTATAAGGGTATAACCCTTAAGGGATTCATATAAGCATAACTAGTTAGTACAACAAACACATCAAAGGGCTAGCTAAGGTTTAGCACGTTAGAATTCTGCCTAGTATCGCAGTTGGTCGCCAAGTCGAGACCCTCAAACCCAAAAGACCTACCCACATTCACAGAATGCTTGGGTTAATTGGATGCCCATACACTAACGATCTAGGGTTTTTACCCTAGGGATCAAACGAACTAATACTAAAATTCTGATTGAGCCTAGAAACCCTAGGCCGAAATGTTATTGGCCTAGCAAGGTTAGCTTTGGGTTGGGTAAGAAGACACCCCAACTACATCTTGACTAAACATACTTCTCGACCAAGGAGTGTCATTGATGGGAGATAGAATCCCACAAGTTAGATGTGACTCTTATGCAAGAAGATTGCAATGTCGCATGGTTTTATGTTGAATCACAAAGTGGAGTTGCCACTCCTTGGAATAAGGTTGGTAGGCTCTAGCGCAAGTCTAACTTGCAAAAGGATGAGTAGTCATCCTGCTACATCACCCTTCTTGGGCTGATTTTCCAAGTTAAGGGAAGTTATGTATTGCCTACCAAGCAATTGACAAACCAAGTTAGAGCGACAAGGTCGCTAGGATTTATTGTCTATTTTTAAGAAACCTAAGGTATTGGTTAATTTGGGTTGACAGGGTATGACCCTAACCCAAGGATAAAAGGGTAAACAAGCAATGGAACCCTTGCGGATCTTGCCAAGTCACAATTGATCCAGGATCGGATGCTGAACGTATTCGGAGAAGAGGATTCACTTCTTAGCAGTTGATCGAATAAACAACCACTGGATTGATTGTGTTTGTATAGTTTAGAAGTACTGTTTGTATTATTTGCTCAAGGAACTAAAGATGGAAAGATGATTAATGCTTCAAGTCGAAGGCCTGGAGGGAGAGGCAGCATCAGTTACCCCCGACTGTCTACTTGACCCTAACCAAGGGGGTTGTTAGCCACGCTGGGAATGTGGACCGAACCCACCGCATGAGGTTTCTCCGTTGGGTGCTACTTGGAGCAGGAGGACGCTTGGGTGCCAGGAGGGATCTGACCGTAAATCCCTTGCCTTTTGAGTCTTGCACAAGAGGCGGACGTGACTCGGGATTGGATCTTGAGGCCCGCATACTAGTCTACGGGAGGATTCTTGGATTAGTAATCCTTGTGGATTGCTGGATTGCCTTCGAGCAGATTATGGATTGCCTTCGGGCGGATTATGGATTAGCCTACAGGCTGGATTATATGATGTATTCAAAATATAAATAAGATCAATTGTTGTAAAGGAACTTGTTTGACATTGTTTTTCTATGTCAGTGCTAAGATTACGTGAAGGAACTAGTGACTAAAAGGCTAATTAAGGAAGTTGTCTTTTTTTGTATCAACTAAATGTGATAAGTAATTAGACAACTAAAGCAAACCTGAGGAAAGTGCAGTGGATGTGGCCATGGGTTCGTCCTACAGATGGGTGGTCCCAGTTGGCTGGGAACTTTTCTCGAAGGAAATGAACAGCAAGAAACGTTGACCTAGAATCTAGGATACTAGAGTCCCGATTTATGCTATTTTACGAGAATGGAATGGGACTATGCCTTATGGGAAGAGAGGTCGAGCTTTGCATCCCTCTCGTTTCCCATTTTTCTTAAACTAAGTGCAGCATAAATCCACTTCGACCCTGACGTTTCTACCTAAAGTAGTTCGCCTGGGGTTTGACGTTAGCTGCCATTCTAGGAATTTGACCATTACGAGAACCCTAATTCAGGTCGGTCCTAAGTGGAAACGGCCGAAATGCTTCCGCTTCGTGGCAGACTTGGGGGGACCTAGATCACAAACCCCATGACATTCCATGGGAGTGCCGGGCACACTACAACAAGCAGTAGTTATTGACGCGCTTGGTACACGTGCATAGTCGGGTGCGTTTAACTGTGTGTATATAAGCGCGTGTATATAGATTCAATTTGTGCTCTATATACACGCGCTTATAGGCGCGGTTTTAGATGCGCGAACAGACCCGCACTAAAATTTTGAATAATTTTGAAAAATATTGCTAGTGTGTCATTCTTTTCAAAGTAGTCCAGTCTTGTGTTTCTTTTGGGGTTTTTTTGACAGGCGCATGACACAAAGAGAGGAGAAAGGAAGAGGCAAAGAAGAAAGGGTAAAGAGAGGAGGAAGCAAGAGACAAAGAGAAAGGAGAGGGAGGAGAAGAAGGAGTTTGTAGCCCTGTCGCCACCCATCACAACACCGATTCAAGGTGAGTTCTTCTTATTGTCTCTATCTCTCTCTCTCCCTCTCCCTCCCTCCCTCCCTCCCTCTCTCTCTCTCTTTCTCTCTCTATCTTTGCTTTGAGTTGTATTTTGCTACCTTCTTAGCTTTTTGTATGTTTTTTGCGACGAGGAGAATAGCCAAAGAGCAAGGAGATGGAGGAGAAGAAGGAGTTTGTAGTTGTGCCGCTGCCCATCACAACAAATATTCGAGGTGAGTCATTCTTCTCTTCTCTCTCTCTCTCTCTCCCTCCCTCTCTCTCTCTCTCTCTGTTTACTCTGAGTTGTATTTTGGTTCCTTCTTAGCTTTGGGTATGTTAATTGTTGCTTGCTTTTCCTAGTTTTATTTTGTGCTTCACTGCTAATTCGCATCTACAAGCGCATCTGATATACAGAGTAGACGTGCTCGTAGACGCGCAAGTGTTGAATATCCATGAAACCTCCTAGGTTTTTTTGAGTTTTGTGGAGTTGGCGCACACAAGAGCGCATCTGATCCACAGAGTAGACGCACCTGTAGACGCGCTCGCATTAAACAACCACACCTCCTCTAAGTTTTTTTTTAGTTTTGTGGACCTGGCGTGTTTAGGAGCGCGTCTAGCGTGCAGTGTATACGCACTAATAGACGCGCAACTTTGTTGTAAAAAATATGAAAAAAGAGAGAGAGGGAGAGAGAGAGAGAGAGAGAGAAAGAGAGAGAGAGAGAGAGAGGGAGAGAGACAGACAGATAGACAAACATATAGAGAGACAAACAGATAGACATGTAGATAGAAATACTCACTACAATGCAATGGCACCTTAAGTGTAACGGATCCTAGCTTACAAAATCACTTTTTTTTTGTTGTATTAGCTATCTTGTAAAATTACTTATCTCTCACAATGGTACCACACGATCTTTGCAATGGACTTTTACGAAAAGGGGCTCATCATAGATAAGGCATGTTTTGTTATTGCATGAGAAGTATGGCTAATATTCTTGAGTAATGTTCTTGTGTTTTCCCCAAACACACAAAATTTGAGGGGGGGGGGGGGGGAAATCCAGAGAGCATGTGGTTGCATGGCAACCACATGCTCTCTGCTCTCTGGCGCTTTTTTCATACATTGTTTTGCGCATCTATATTTGCGTCTAATTTGTAGGTGAAATCGCATCTATGTGCGAGTGTATATGCGCATCTATGTGCGTGTGTATATGTGTATCTATATGCGCATATATATGAGCATCTATAAGTGTGTCTATATGAGCATCTATATTCGGGTGTATATGCATGTGTATATGCGCGTGTAGTTTTCACTATAAGTGTGCTTGTAGACGCGAAAATTTTGACGTGCTAGTAGATGCGGTAATAAATGCGGGTGACATTTTTAAACACAATTTAAATATTTTGTCTACCACCACGTCTATGGAGCCTTTTTTTTGTAGTGGCAGCGCTTTCTAGACTACTCTCTTCCCAATGGGCTTCGAAGAGGTGTCTTGTAAGCGAATAAGTGGACACGTTACAATTAGTATCAGAGTGAACGAATGAGGAACTAATGTTTACAATAAAACTTAATAAGGTGAAGTAGAGCAAATGTTGCTGTTAAGATCCTTCCTTACTTACTTATCAATGCTGACTTGTAGAGTCATGAAGCATGGAATAGATTCTTCATGTTCCAGATTATGTTTATGACCACGATGCATGCCTTGGATTATCGTCAGAGGATCGATACGATGAATATCCTAGACCGCATCTACAACCCTTCATCCCTGTATGTGGAACAGAGATGGAAGGGTGACTCAAGAATCTATTACATAGCTACCCACCGATTTGCGTACCTTCGAACTAACATAAAGAGAATCAAGTGGATGGAGGACTTAAAGATCATGAAGCTGTTCATCTTTGTTGAGGCTCACGCAAACCCAACCCTACATGTCGGCGGTCGAAGGGTTAAACAGAACAAGTATGTGTACGAGGAAGTGACCCGGATAATCCCTACTGACAGAATCAAGGTGTTGGGACATTACAAGAAGAATGGGTACCAAAGGAAAGGATACCCTAATCTTCCAATGACCTATCGATTCCTGAAAATCCATGACTCCAATCCATACTATTACTCAGTTCCTGTAGCTCAATGGAACACAACCTTATTCTCCCCGAATTAATGTATTAGCTTGTTCCATCTTCCCAAGAAATATTGTATTCTAAAAGGGCTATGCCCATATGAATGAAAGAAGACTTCTTTTTATCAATGATTGTCTTGACTGTGAGTATTGATAAAGAAGTTAAGTGAGTAGGTCACTTGGCTAAAAGCTGAATTGGGCATGAAATGTAATGTGAGGAATGCTTAGCAAGTTTTAACGTAAAGAAACTTATTGCCCAAGCGCATCCTTAGGTGGAATTCCTACTGGGAGGAAAGTCGACTTCGGTCAGATTCAAGGTTATGAACCTAGGTATCCATGAGTGTTTACTCCGAATGGATTTGCTTAAACCTAATGATGTCCACATTCATTGTGGGAAGGGCCAATTTTCCTTTCGAAACGCTGAAGGGGAATCAGTCACAACACAAGGAGAGACTGGAAAGCCGAAAATTCAATTGCCCAAAGCATCTCGGATAATAAAGGGAGTCAGAAAGGGACTACCTGTCTACTTGATTAAGCTTAATAGGCTAGATCAGAATCATGAGTCTAGTGAAGAACCTTCATGGCTAAAGGAGTACATGGACGTATTTCCTGAAGAGCTAAGAGAACTTTCGCCTCAAAGGGAATTTGATCATGAAATCAAGCTAGTGCTAGGAGCTGCGCCAATTGCAAAGAAGGGAAGTGATTGAGCTGAAGGAGCAACTCAAGAAACTATTAGATCAGGGCTATATCCATCCTAGCGGTTCGCCATGGGGAGCTCCTCTGCTGTTCTAGAAGAAGAAGGATGGAATGATTCAGTTATGTATTGATTACAGAGGGTTAAATGAATCAACCATTCAGATGGAATGTCTTCAAGGTGCGAAGATCTTCTCCAAGATTGATCTCACGTCTCGATACTATTAGATAAGGATCAAGGAAGAGGATATCCCAAAGACGACATTCAACACAAGATATAGACATTTTGAGTTCCAGGTCATGTCATTCGGGCTGACGAATGCACCTGCCACCTTCAATAGGTTAATGCAGGATATCTTTAGGCCATATCTTGATGACTTCGTACTCGTCTTCTTCGATGATACCTTAGTCTACTCTAATCAGGAAGAAGATCATGAACCCCAGCTTCGCATTGTCCTTGAGACAATGAGAGTACACAAGCTTTATGCTAAGAAGAAGAAGTGTGCATTCTTCAAACGACAGATTGAGTATATGGGATTTATTGTATCAGCGAAAGGAATCTCAATGGATTCGGCCAAGGTTAGAGATGTTCGGCAGTGGCCAACACCAACAACTGTTAAAGAAATACAAAGTTTTCTTGGATTGATAGGATGGTACAGGGTCTTTATCAAAAACTATGCTTTGATTGCATCGCCACTGACGGATCTACTAAAGAAGCAAATATCGATTGTATGGTCAACTACTGAACAATCCAGCTTTGATAAACTAAAGCAAAGTTTGCTATCAGCACCTATTTTGAAAGTTTTGGACCTCAGGGAGTTCGAAGTAGTAACTAATGCTAGCACACTTGCCTTAGGATGTGTGCTTATGCAAGAAGGTCATCCTGTAGCATACTCTTCAAGGAAATTGAAGAACCATGAGAAGAATTATGCTACCCACGATCTGGAGTTGTTAGCTATCATCCACTCTCTCAAGCTTTGGAGACACTACCTGCTGGGTAACAAGTTTACCTTGGTAACGGATCATAAAAGTCTCAAGTGGATCTGTACCTAGAACGAGCTCAACATGAGGCAACGTCGATGGATTGAAGTGCTGGAGAAATATGATTTTGAAATCAAATACCGGCCTAGAAAGGAGAATGCAGTCGTTGACGCACTCAGTTGCAAGGCGTTCCTTAATTCTCTGATCCTGCAAGATCAATCAACAAGCTAGATCACTAGCCACAAAGGTATCCATGCCAAATAACCCGATACTTGAGCTAGCTAGAGAAGAGGCATGCCATGATCGAACCTATCACAAGATGCTAAGGGAGATCCCTATCAAGGATCAAGACCCAAAGCTACAGGCTAAGTATCAAGAATTCTCTATCGATAATGGACTTGTCTACTAAAGAATAAGATTATGTATACCGGCAAGCCAGTCACTCAAGCAAAAGATACTTTGGGAAGCTCATGACTTCCCTTTTTTAGGACATTCTGGCTATGCCAAGACCCTCAATGCAGTCAGAAAGAGCTACTATTGGGAGAGGCTTAAAGGTGACGTTCTCAAATATGTCACAGAGTGTTCATCTTGTCAACGCATTAAGGCCGAACATGTCAAAATGCCAGGGAATTTGCAACCACTTGACATTCCCCAAATGAAATGGGAATTCATTAGTATGGATTTTGTTGTTGGCCTACCCCAGGTTCAGGGAGGTTACAACTCCATTATGGTTGTAGTTGACATGCTTACCAAAGTTGCATATCTTATCCCTGTCAAGACAAATTATAAAGCCTCAGACATTGCAAGGTTGTTCATCAAGGAGATATTCAAACTGCATGGGTTACCCAGAAGAATCATTAGTGATCGTGACTCTCTTCACATGACACTTCTGGAGAGCCATCTTCGAAGCCATTGGGACTCAACTCCGTTTCAGTACAGCCAACCATCCCCAAATCGATGGCCAAACGGAGCGAGTGAACCAAGTCATTGAGGATATGCTAAAGGCACACTATTGTCGTGAACCCAAAAAGTGGATCCAATATTTTCCACTGGCGGAGTTTGCCTAAAATACTTCTTACCAACAAAGCATATAGATGACCCCTTTTCAAGCATTGTACGGGCACTACTGTCGAAGTCCTTTAAACTTCTCAGATCCAACCTTGAGGGTTGACGCCTCAAAGAAAATGCTGGAAGATATGGATGACCAAATGAAGTCAATAAGACAGGACATCCAAGCCGCCAAGCACAAACAGAAGGCATACGCAGATTTGAAATGTGAAGATAGATCCTTCGCTGAAGGAGATATGGTCTTCATTCGCGTGCACCCAAAGAAGAGTTCCCAATCCTTAGGTGAATGCAAGAAGCTAAGTCCAAGGTATTGTCGACCCTACAAGATTCTCAAGTGCCTAGGGCCTAATGCTTATAGACTTCAACCCCCTGCGAACCTAAAGGTTCATAATGTATTTCATATCAGTTTACTGAAGAAGTATGTACCTAACCCTAGTCATTTACTTGATGATCAACAAGTTGTATTGCCTAGCCAAGGAGTCCTTGAGCTATAGCCTGATAGGATCTTAGATATTAGGGAGAAAAAATTGAGATCCAGAACCTTGAAAGAATACCTCGTCCAGTGAAAAGATTATCCCGAAGAGGATGCCACGTGGATGGATGAAAGTACTCTCAACCAACAATACCCCCAATTCTTCTCGAGATGAGGACATCTCGATTCCTCTAAGGGGGAGAGAATGTAATATTTCCACTCGAAATATTAAGTCGACTATAAAACCCACACATCTTGCACAAAGGTAGTACAAAATAATTCCCCCACGTCGAATAATGTCGGTGGCTAAGTGTTCCCTCTGCGCACAATGTTAAAATGAAGCTCCGTGTCGTGTAAAAGAGGTCGGGGTTTAAAACCGCAAAGATGCGTGAGAACACCCTTCTAGAAAAAAGAGGAAATTGGAAAATTGGTAAGATTAAGGCAAATCTTTTTAATTACCCCTCCCCTCAGTCGATGCATGGTAGGGGGAGAGGGAGTGGGAGAAGAAGGCTTAGTGGTGGAATTCATGGGGAGAAGGGAGAAGGTATGAAAGCTCCACGTGTGTGGACTTTCCCCCCCCCCTCAATGGCTATATAACCTCCCCCTTAGGCATTGGGGGAGGCACAAACGAGGAGAGAGAGAGGAGCATGGACGTGTTGCCTAGGACGCCGCCCAACTGCGAAAAATGCGGCCTGCCTGCCGAGCTACAGCTGCGCTGCCCACCCCACGCCATCATCATCACGACTCTCCTCTTTGTCGTCAATCTCCCCTCCTCCAATCATTGCCCTGCCCCCTTCTAGGTCATTTTGTTTAGGCAGAAGCTTCTTGAGAAGCTTCTAAGGTTGGGCTCCCATAAGCCCTATTTAGTTTCCTATGCAAGAGGGAGTAGGCAAATCTAAAGGCTCAGTTGCCAAGCTTGGAGGAAGTTCGGAGATTGCGTAAAAGCAAGAACAAATCACGGAGTTCAAGTCATCAACTTTCAAACATACATCTATGCCTCTTATGGGCCTTAACTCCTTTTGAATAAGAACATCTTGGATTTTCTTCTTCCACAAAGTAAAGTTAGTACTATCAAACTTCTTGATACTATAGATTTCCTTGTCTATTATGAATGGTAAGTCCACTTTTGCAAAGTAGTAACTAATTTTTAAGTGATAGAAACTAAAGAGTCAACAAATTGCAAAATTGAGAGAAGATAGAAAGTGAACCATTAATCAAGAATAATTTGTATATAACTATCCAAACATGTCAAAATCATGTCCAAAATGGAGATCATGAAGATTTCTATTTGTGGTGCTAGAGGGATTCCCTACTACTCTAATACTAGATATTGGAGCTACAAGGAAAATAAAGATTGAAAAGCGAGGGAGAGTGTGTCAATGAGAGAGAGAGAGAGAGAGAGAGAGAGAGAGAGAGAGAGAGAGGAGAGGAAGAGAGGGAGGGAAGGAGGGAGAGACATATTATGGCCTTTTATAGGCCATCATAATACCCTCTCTCCCATGTCACAACCTGCTATAACTACCATGATCAATATTCCTCCCACCCTATCTATTCTTTGATCATCCTGCCCTCCATGAAAGCCAAAAACAACTAGAGAAGATGCTCAACATCCTCTAAAAATCATGTCTCTACCCATTGAATCATATCATCTTCCTGATCATTACATTGGCTCTTTTTGTCATATTTTTGACCTCTAGACCATAGCTCTATATTGAAAGTTATAATCTGTTAACATATTATTATAATATAATGCACATTCCTATGCATTGTATTATAGTTTTCATATCTATTAATATATCATTATTATATAAGACACATTCTTATGCATTGAGTTATGATTTGCATCATCCTTCTCTCTATGTGTTGACAAAACACCCCATTCTCATTGACAATCTCTCTCCCTGATCCTATACCTACCTTGGAAACATAAAATTATTGAGAATCTCCTTTCCTTACTAGCTACATGAGGTTCTTTCGATCCTTTCTAGTCTTGTTCCGCATTCCCTAACAAATCTTCCAGCTCATAAATAGTGGAAAAATCAAATATATCATCTTTATGAAAGAAAACATAAGGAAATTGATATTAATGTTATACTTACCTAAGATAACAAAGCTTGTAGCTAGTATCATAAAAGTTATTAACCAAAATTCAATTGTATTTTTTATAGCACAACGACACCAACATTAAGATTAGCATGATAGTAATACACTTATAACGAATGAAACATTGATAAGTTAAGCAAGCTATATGCACATTGAATGCCTACATCCAAAAAGAGAGTAAAACTTGATAGTTTATATAAACTTTCACACCAATCTATCTCATGGTAGTTGATAAAATGCTTTCCCTAAATAAGGTTGATGCACTCATAATCTACAAATACCTAAGGTATATATACCAAGTTACTTGTACAAACACCTTTCACATGAAAAATATTCATATAAAAACTATTTGATATTCAAAATGTCATAAATTAATAGTGATATTTGAAATACTTTAAAATAATATCTAAATAATATTTAAAAACACCGCAATGGAACAAGACACGTGGAAGTTTTAGCGATCTCTACCATCATGATACCCCAAGAGACTATGTAATCTTGAGCTTTTAGCTTTCACTATATCTAGCTCACTTGTTGGCTAGCAACTCCTAGTAACATACCCTTGCTAGAGGGATGATGGCATTGAATGGTTATCCTCCATATATGAGACCATATTCTCCAGGGGATAAAAACCTTAGATTGTCGTCCCTTTAGGCAAAAACTTGGAAAGAAAACCTTAGATTGTCAAGGGGTCCAACTAGATTTGAAAGAGACACACCCAAGGATTTTACACGAGCCCAAGTGTAGAGAAATAAGAGCTAAGAAAAGAAGGAGGTACTAACTAACTATCTTAGAGTAAGTATGAAAGTGTTGCTTGAAATAAAAAATTTCCGAAGAAACCCTTAGGATCAAAGATATCTCCCACTGCATCACATTTGTCGCCACCAACAAAAAATTAGACAACGTCACAAAATTCCAATCATAGGAAGCCAGCTTGTTCAATAGAAAATAGGCCTCTCATAAATGACAGCTATCTATTGCACTACCAAATTACGCATGCATGAAATACTAATCCATCCTTGGTTTCAAGTAAAGAAGTTGTATTGGAGAAATTGGCATCCCTATCATTGTGCATAGTGATATATTTATGTGTCATAATAAATGGCCTAAAGCCACATGTCAATCCTAGGAAGAGGAGCCATGACACAAGAGCACAGGAGTGCAAATACATGAGGCGAATGCAAGATCCCCATTTGCAAATCCCTTTTCTGTAAATTTATTGTGCTTGACAATATCTTTTGCTTCATTCTATGGATCCAATTCACCTTAGGTCATCGTCCGTGTCAAGATTTGAGTTCAAGTATGGCCCAATTGGCGCGAGCTAGTGATGGCAAGAAATACATGGGAACAGACGTGCCGTGCGCACGCCTGCGTGCGTACACACTCTCTCGCATGACTGGCTATACAATCTTCCAAAATTAAAAAGTTTCAAAGCACGTAAGAAGCTTTGATTCAAAATAAGGGAACGGAATTCTACCAGTACTTGTAACCAGATATGGAATGTTACAATAACCATTGTGATCCATTTTGGCTGCCATGGTGCATTCAATAAGCATTAGAAGCTGCAATACAGCCAACAGAGTGCGGGCGGCAGGGGTCGACGAATGATCTGTTGTCGAGCAGGTGGGGCTGCTAGGTGCTTTGAAGTGGTAATATGATCGTCTAGAGCGGAGGAGAAAGAAGAAGAAGAATGATGACTAACATGGACTTTGTCGCCGGGGCCGTTAGCCTGTGACGAGGTGGTCCGACTATCAAGCTGCTGGACCTCCGTCTTGTGGCACATGTATGCACCCAGCACGCACATCGAGACTGACGTCCCAAGCATTCCCAATATTCTGATCTGCTCCATTATAACTCGGTATATTGTCAAGGTCAGATGGCGATGATGATATTATTCCCCCGAGGCGCTGGAATGTTTTCTCTGAATGAACTAAACGATCACAAAGAGCCGTCCTCATATGCTCATGATACCAATGCGCAGTCGGCGAGTCGGTCGCTGTTCTTTCATATTAGTTTAATAAGTCGAATAGCAACGATAGTATGACAGTTGTGACTCCAACTATTACTCCAGGTTGAGTATCCGTTGGCAGCTGGATACCAGGTAGACTGTCCATTGGCACCTCCACCTGCATATCTGGCTCAAGGAAATGTTTAATATCGGGGCATTCAGTCTAAAGCCAGCTGCACAGAACCCAATAAAGCATGGCTGGACGTGAATATATTGGTGCTGCCGTGGAGCAGCACAACGCAATGATCCAACCTGCGCACCCGCAATACTCGACTCACACTATATCCACGTGGACTAAGATACCGTTGGCTAACAAACGATGGTTTCTTTTGCAACACATTGATGGAACTTGCTCACGTGGAACACTCGACCCTCTCTATATTCAACAGGACTAAGGCACCATCGGCTAAGAAACGATGGTTTCTTTTGCAGAGGATATAAATTGTTCTAAAGACAAGTGCACAAAACTCAACGAAGGAAAGGTATATTCGATGAGGTATTTTGGACAAGACTAACTAGAGGCATTGTTAGGCATTTTTCAGTTGTAAGATACCGAGCTGCCAAGGCTCTCATTGTAGAACACAATAATATGGGATGATTGTATGCTTATCTAGAGTTTCTATAGAAAATAAGAATAGTGTATACTGCATCACACATTACTCTGCATATGATGACAAAGCAAGTAGTAGGTCTTATCATGCCTAGGTCCATTACATGATGCTCAAAAAGGTGCACTCATGGGTGAAACTACTGATGTGAAGAGTATTAGACCTAGGACAAAAGGCAACAACAAAGTGGCTAAGGCTTATATACAACAATAAGACTTCAAGGCTCCATGTTAGGATATGACTAGGCTTGAAACAAAGGCTTATTTATGCAACAATAATTATTAATAGGAAAAATACCTTAGCATTAAGGTTAAAGGTGTAATATTTTCGTTAAAAAAATATTACTAGTCCGACTTTCCACAACCCGCGTGAAACTCACGCAAAGGTCAATTCTGGCATTGGAGTTACCGACGGTGCAATCTTTAAACTGTAGGCGAGGTATCATGACCTCTCCATTGGCAAATCAGGATCAAGGTTAAAATCCCACATAACCGCAGGTGAACTCCCTCTTGGGAGGAGGTCAAGAGGATAATGATAGGTTTATTGCAAATTTTTTTATTATTTACCTTCCCCCAGCCGAAGCGTGGCTAAGGGAAGGGGATGGGCTATAATGGGAAACTGAGGAGGTGGAAGGGAGGATAGCATGCAGGGGGCACGTGGGGAAGGGAGCCCTCTCCCCCCCTTATCCTATAAAAACCCCCCTTTGGGGGGGGGTAAGAAGGCATGAGAGAAGGAGGATGGGCCAGACTATGGAGGCATTGAAGCTCCCATTAAGGACGGTTGGAAGAGGGAAGAAACTACAGAAGCCAACAGTTGCTATGCAAAGGGTGGAAGGAGAGAGAGACTGGTCACTGTGCTGCATCAGTGGAGGAGAGGGAGATGCCAGTGACACGCCATCGCCTGGGCTCATTTAGCCGCCGCCGGCTGCCAACCCACCAATCTGTTGCCGCCATTCCACCTCCTGCCCGCCATCAAGGCCTCAAAATTCCTCATCGTCCACGTAGTCCTTGATCCCCTTTTCTTCCACGTGGTTATCACACACCTCCCAGAAGCTTCTAAGGGGGCTTCTTAAACCCCCCCTTCCCGTGGATTTTCGTAAAGTCATATTTTACCCCGGGTTTTTAAAGCCCCTTCCCGTGGAGTCCCTATAAAGCCCATTTTACCCCCGGGATTTTTAAGTCCCCTTCCCATTGCATCCACCACAAGCAATCTTTACCTCTGGTTTTAAAGCCCTTCCCGTTGGAGTCCCCATAAAACCATATTAGCCCATATTAGTCCTACGGCTGAGAACTTTTCTCAATCATAATGGACAGCAAGGAGATCGTTTCAAAGGAAATGAATAGCAAAGGCGTTGACCTAGAGTCTAACTTATAATAATCCTGGTTTATGCTATTTTGGGGGAACGGAATGGGACTATGCCTTATGGTAGACAGGTCAAGCTTTGCATTCCTCCCGTTTTCTATTCTCCTTGAACCAAGTGCAGCATGAATCCGCTTCGGCCCTGGTGTTTCTATGTAAAGTAGTTCGCTTGGGGTTCGACGCTAGTTGCCGTTTAGGAAATGACCATTAGGGGAAACCCTGATTCAGGTCAGTCCTAAGTGGGAACAGCTAGAATACTTCCACTATATGGCGGATGCGGAAAGTCCTAGATCGCAAACCCCGTAACATTCCATGGGAGTGTCGGGAAGAGCTTTCTAGATCTCCTTTGTGATGGACTGCTAAGACATGTCTTAAAGAGAACAGGTGGACATGTTACAAAAGGATAGGTAAAAAGAAGAGAAGATAAGATTAGGAGGTTTGATGCATGGAAAGAAGATGAATTAAAAACATAGCTATTGTAAAAAATAAAAGACTACATGGTGCACTACAAGATACAGGCCTCGTATCGACGTTCAAAGCAACGCAAATGTTTAGTTTAAAAAAATTCCCCTATCCACACTAAAAGTGTCAGTATAAATGTCTCTACAAAACCATCGCTATATGCAACAAAAACATGCATCCAAAAAAATAACTCGTTCTCTGCTACTCGGAACCCAAATCTCGTGGCATCGTTAGCTTTGGAAGGGGAGTAAAACCCTAGGACACTTGCTCAGGAATCTCCCTGATCACTTCTTCTACTTCTTCTAGTTCAAAGTGCGATTTTCAGCCTGTCAATAGCAATCACGACACGCCCGATTTCACCCATCTTTCTTTTATGAAAAATCCAATAACTGGTTGAAAAAGCAAATTGCTTTTTGCATGCCATCCTAATCGAAAAGTTTTTCTAGATTTTTCAGATATTTACAATAAATAATTTTCAACATATCTAAAATATGCTAGAATTGTCCAAAATCTAGTATTTTTAGACCATATATGCCACGGACTCTAGCACTAATGACTTAGATCACATTGAATCTCTTAATTAATAAGAAAGTCGGATGATGATGCACTCCAGAGTTTTTCACACCATGTCCGCATAGTGGCATGACAACAAGTGCAAAGAAATTAGCGATGCTAATAGTGACGGTTATTGAGAAAGAAGATTTGTGCCAGGGCATCTTGCTCCTATCACATATAGCACCATGTGCTGTATAATATTCTACTAATGAAATTACATGTTGGGTGCACAATGGTCGTCAAGATGAGCGCAAAATGTACTTGAACCCAGAAGACTGATACATAGAATAAGTACAAGATCGCTAATGAAAACTCATGACATTACATGGAACCATGGAGAGAGAGGAGAGCCGAAACTAACATAAATTTCTATCTATAATTATCAAAAGATACAAAGGATGATAAGTACATCTAAGCAATAGTACATGGAAGATGCTTGCACAAATCACAAGACCAAAAAAGAAGAGGGTTTGTGCTCCACGATCCAAGCGAGAGCTATAGATCCTCGCCATCAGAAAACTCATCCTGATGCAAAGGGGCATCGAGAATGAACTCTTCAAAATGAAAAAATACACATCAATCCACCACACATAATTCATTTTTAAAAAAATTGTAACTATGGATAAGAAAGATAATTGACTTATTGGGCTACCGCATGTGTACAATCTATCAATGAGTGTAGTGAGAAGATATCTCTCTGCATATTGAGTCTCCAAGCCGGTGGGATTAAGATTTGTGATAGAGTGCTATAAAGAAAACAAAATAGAATTGTTAGTACAAATGATATTGCGAATATGAAAGCAAGAAGAACAAAAGAAAAACTTACAAAGTCTAGATAAGTCCTGTGGGTGCCACTCCTCAGATGATGCACGATCCCTGCCTCCACTCGTGCCCTTGCTGCCTCCCGTTGTTGTCGCCAATGTCTTAGATAATTTGTAGTCTCCTCCCTAAGTCTCCGCCAATCATATGCGTCTAGCCACTCATGCTTTGAGGTGCTACTCTTGAGTGCCTTGCATGCATCCGATCATCTATGTGACATGTATGCACGTATACACTCCATCATCCACCCAGTGGAAAAACTCTCTACCACAATAGGTACTAAAAACTCCTCGTACAAGGATGCCATTATATAGTCCTTGCTCCCCTCGGGTATATTCTTTCAATGGTCCAAGACATTGTGCTGAAAAACTTATTGGCACAACTCTCTCATGTAAGACATCACCCTCCTCTCCCCATCATTCAGGATCAGAGCACCTATCATATCATCTATACTTCTAAAGTGTATCATCTCCCACCTCGACCGCACTCCTCGGCATAACCAAGAGTCCCCTGTATATTTAATGTACCTACGGGGGTAGTATCTCTCAGAGTAGCACCCATAGGGGTACCACCTACAAACGGCAAAAGCAAGACTCACATGAGTAGATTTCCCCATAGGTGTGACAAATCCTAGAGATGACACATATCCACTAGAACGACGAGACAGAAACATTGTATTGGGGCCTCCACAACACCCACCTAAACCACCCTCTCTGGAACCTATATAAGAGTGAGAAGTAGTATCCCTATGTGGAGCCGATTGCGGGCTCATAGCATTCATAGATCCACACAACACTGCCTTGAAACCAATTTCTTTGTTTGGGCCCAATCTAGAGCATTGACCTTATCTACTAGAAACTGAAGCCTCATATTGTGCCAAAGTAGATCTCATGGCCGAATGATCCAATGGTGTCCGAGATAGCTCCTCATCTGCCATATCTCTGAATTAAGCCATTTGATCTAGAGACATACGTGTGAATATCTTTTGCAACTCCTCATCACTCATCCCTTGACTCATCCTAGTCTTCAAATATCATCAAAGGTAATGCGCACATACAAAAAATGATGTCAACATAATTAATATAAAGATTTAAGTAAAGCACAATAATATAACTCTTAAAAAAATGATACTACTTAAAATGCATACTCTAAAATATCCTTAAAAGTGATTCATCAATGAATTAAGTAGGCAGATGTAGTAAGTATGACCTAGCTTATGGTCCCATGTCAATCTTCTACCACAACTCCGTGTCCACTGGAAGGTCTATAGATAGGTCACCACAGAAGAAGGAGTCCACTTCATTCTCAAATTAATTCATGGCCTCTTGTCTTTCTGTTATTATTACTAGAATCTGCCTCCTCTCCATGCTCTAAGCCCTCTTCGACCTCCACCCTTCGCAATATCGACTCTTGCACCTATATACTCCCTCATCTACGCTAGAAATATTGCTTTCATCATAAACTCTCACACTGTGAGGAGCTGACATCACAACATACAACCATTGAGGTTATCACGGGTGGATAGAATATTACATGTTCAAAATCACACATAAGAGTAATTCAACATTTGTGATTATTTTGTGTCGTGAATTTTTTTAAAAAATAATTTAGGCACGTGCTTACAATGGATTGACAAGACAAATGTGCTGCACAGATCTTTCCATCTTTTCTCAAAATCAATTTCTAGAAATCTAGATGGACCTCGCCAAATAGTTGCCCTAGCTCCTTTCAATACCACTTTGAACCATTGTATATCAAATATGATCATGGAGAAGCTACGGTAATCCACTAAGATAACACTTTATAAGTTCTCAAAATACTATATCTGATCTATAATGGTATTTGGATCTGTGGCTCACTGTCGGCTCTCTTGCTAGGACTTTGCCATGACACCACAATCCATTGTGGAGCGCATTTTTATTGATGCGCTGAATGCGAAAATGTCACCCACGCAACCAACTCCACTATAGATTTTGTACTGTACCTTGAAAATGTCATATTAGTTGTCACATATAAAATCTAGTTAGGATAGTGAGAGCGGAATTTTGATGCCGAGAAGCGCTTAAAAATAGCTACAATTTAGGAATATCAAGGGAAAAATATTCAACGTCGAAGGCGGCGGCTCGATCTAGAACGATTTTAAGCGTCAAAGTGCTCTAAGGATGCCCGTGCCACACTTGCGGATTTTTAGTAATTTTTCCGTGCACCTGTGCAAGTGACGAAAGTTTCTGGTCAGTTTGTGGTCTCAAGACAATCGCGTAGGATTTTTCCTGGCTCGAATCCTGTCCAATGAAGACTAGATTGCTCCATGGTTCAAGAGGAATGAAGATTGCTAATTGTGGACTTTCATGAGCATTAATGGCTGCTGGAAATCAGTCCTGAAACATGGCAAATAAAAACCTGCAACCCGTAAAGAATGGTAATTTCATTTTTACAAAAGAAATTGATGTTTTATACAATTTACTTCATGAGTATTTGTTCCCATGGGATGATTATGCATTATGTTGTTGTTTGCTATAAGTTTGATCAATTTATGCTCAGAAAATCAGAAAATCATAAGTGTTGTGATTAAAATTAATAGTGTAAAACCCGTAAAACACGCGAAATATAGGAAAATTGGGTGTTTTTGATATATAAATGGAAGATATAATAAGATACACCAACTAAATTTGTGTTTTTGCTGCAAATGAACCTAAGAGCCACAGCCCACAACTCATTTTGTATTTTTAGTTATTTAATATTGCAAAAAATACAAGAAAAATAGGAAAAAACCATTAAAAATAAGGAAAAAATGGATTTTGAGTGCCGAAAATTAAGGAAAAATAAGAACCATGTTTGTGTATGTATGGGGGGTCTAAAGTATGAGGTTTAGCCTCAGTTCAGCCCTACCTTTATGTTTTAGTGAGTTTTTATTGCTTTTCATACAATAAAAACATGGAAATGAACCCTAAATCGGTCAATAATGCACAACCTAAACGGGTGAGGGGGTAGAGTGTATAAAAGGTGTTTAAATGTTGAATGAAATGATGAAAAGCTTGCTGGTTTTTATGCATACCATTTAGGTTGGTCGATAATTAAAAATTAAGAACCTAGTAGCACGAGGGTTTCTCGGTGCTAGGTTCATGCAACGCCGCATACGAGCGATAGTCAAATTCATTGAAAGAATGCTTTTGCACTAAGCACAATGCTGATTATTCTTTGTTTGAGCACACCTAGATCGTGACCAACGTTGAGTGAGTAAGATTGTCCAAGATGTAGGCTAGGCGTTGGGTCTAGGGGAAAGTAAAGTGAGGTATGGTACATTCCTGGATACGAAATAA
The DNA here is from genome assembly GCF_053477565.2 of Lygodium microphyllum. NCBI lineage: Eukaryota > Viridiplantae > Streptophyta > Polypodiopsida > Schizaeales > Lygodiaceae > Lygodium > Lygodium microphyllum. The sequence continues at coordinate 118,367,583 of NC_141153.1, read as the reverse complement.
TTGGTACCTTGAGAGAACTATGTGCGATAGTGTGTTATATATGTTTAGCGACGCATCGAGGGGCCAATCCCCAAGATGTAGGAGAGTCGCAATGAGGTAGCGGTAGTCAGCCGTAGGAGGACCTCCTATGTTTGTACTTCGTGCCTTTAGGCAATGTGTTGGGACTCCCTCTGAGGAGTGCTAATTGGGCAAGAGTTGGACTACGAGATGTGTTACAAATGAAAGATGTTTAGGAAGATGATGTATGTGTCATCCACGCTCGTGGCCGCGAGGCCGTGGGGTTGTTGAGCGCATGATAGAGGTCCGGCTAGTGCATGAGCCAGTGCCTACATCCCCTCGAGAATCCCACTCCTTTAGTGGAGACCTCCACCCCTTCACAAGAAGCTATGTTCAAAGTTCCATGTAACCATCTCAAAGGCATAGACCACGGCATCTCCTCCCTGCCCTAAGAATATCAAATTGGTCAGTGGTGTATACTGCATCAAAATTTTGATCACGCTTCTTCTTGATCTTTCGTTGCCTATAATACATAGCGAGCCACATTGTCAGAACATTTGGGATTAAAAGTCTACTACGGGGGTAAGAGATAGTAGGGTGAAGGGAGATTCAAGGAGAGGAGTAGATGAAAGAGAAGGGGTTTAAAGAAATAGAAGATGAAAAAGAATATTCATAGATGTAACGTGTCCACTAGTATAATCCAGGACACGTCTTAGCAGTCCATCGGAAAGGATGTCTAGAAAGCTCCGCCCGGCACTCCCATGGAATGCTACGGGATTTGCGATCTAGGGCCTTCCGCGTCTGCCACATAGCGGAAGTATTTCTCCTGAATGGTCATTTCCTAACAGGAACTAGCATCGGACCCAAGAGAACTACTTTACGCAAAAACGCCAGGTCCGAAGCAGATTCATGCTGCACTTGATTCAAGGAGAATGGGAAATGAGAGGGATGCAAAGCTCAACCTCTCTGTCATAAGGCATAGTCCCATTCCATTCCCCTAAAACAGCGTAAATAAGCTTAAGACATAACTCTAGGTCAACGCTTTCGTTGTTCGTGTCCTTTGACAATCATCCCGCTGTTCTTCGAGATTTGAGAAAAGTTTCCGGCCAACCGCGACCACCCAACTGTAGGATGGACTCATGGCCCATCCTTCGCACTTTCCTCGATTTGTTTTAGTTATGTAATTATCTAACACATTAATTGGACATGTAACAATCAACTTCTTTAATTAAATCGTTAAGCACTGGTTCCTTCACGTAATCTTATCACGTGACATAGAAAAATAATATCAAATAAGTTCTTTATTAACATATCATCATTTTTATCTTTGAAATACAAGGAGTTCCGCCCGTAGGCTTGTCCATAATCCGCCCAAAGGCTATCCACAGGGATCACTATTCCAAGTTTCCGCCTGTAGACTAGTATGCGGGCCTCGAGATCCATTCCTGAGTCATGTTAGCCTCTTGTGCAGGACCCGAAAGGCGAGGGATTTACGGCCAGGGCCCCCCTTGGCACCCAAGCGTCCTCCTACTCCAAGGAGCGCTCAACGGAGAGACCTCTCATGGCGGGTTCGGTCCACATTCCCGGCGCAGTCAACAACCCCCTTGATTAGGGTCAGGCAAGCAGTCGGGGGTAACTGAAGCTGCCACTCCCTTCAGGCATTCAACCTGAAGTATGGATACTTATTTACATTGTAATTCATTGGTCAAACAAGTCAAATAGTGCTCTAAAAATCTCTAGCAAGCACAAATATTTCCATTAATCGATCTTGCTGTTATCAAACTGCTAAGGAAGGAATCTTTCCTTTTGAGTGCATGTAGCACTCGATCCGGGGTGCCTTGCAACTTGGCAAGATCCTTTATATTTTGGGTTAGGGCGTACCCTATTAGCCCAACTTGGTCAACCCTAAAGTTCATTGGATACTTTACTTTCCGGTTTTTAACCTTCCTTACTTAGAAGGATATCAAAGAATACATCCTTTTTGCAAGATAACTTGCATAAGGATCCACCATCCTTGTTGAGGATATTTAACCTTTCATCTTGGAAATCAATCATAAGACCATATGACTTCATACTTGCCGCGCAAGTCTTGCATCATACTATGCGATAATTGAGTCACGAAGCAATCCGTTTCAGTTTCTTTAAGGTGACGTTTGTCATACCTAGGGTTTCCTAACTTTATTATTTTCTTTTAAGAAACTCAGGGACTAACCCTTGTTCTTTTACATTTTCATTTTACTGATTCTACAATCCGAGAATGTGGGCAAGTATTTAAGGTATAAACGTTTCTTGAATTTAAATTCATTCCCAATGAATATTTCGCAGCATAGGTATTTCTAAGTTCATATTAATTTGGCTAACTTTTAGAAAGTAATATCGAGATCACTTCTGCATGATTTGTTATCTATGTGTCAATTGATTTTTCAATCCTAAACTTTATCGATTTGAGGTTAGGTAAATTCAATTAATCTTCATTTTTCCTTGCGAATAAAACTCATGCCAAATAAGCAATCTTTCCCTTGCTAAATTATGCAGTTAGCAATGATAACTTCTTAGAGTTTAAGCAACGTAAGAAACCTTTCATGATTTGCACCTTCCATGATGACTCGTTTTAAAAAGAATAGGGGTTAATAGTGCAAGATGTAATTTTATATCTTCCAAACTTAACCGAAGTATACTACTTTAGTGGGTAAATAACCTTGCTCATGATTTGTTTCAATACATAATGCTATTTGAAGAAAAACTATATTTATACTTTATTTATTTTGCATGTTCAATTAAACTAAATTCCTTCATCGTAAATAATGAGGAAAAAATATATATTATCCGTAACAATTCATCTTGTACGATTAAATTAAAACCGATATAAAATTAAGAAGGAAAAACCTGGGTTTGGGATGAGATATCCACATGGATACCAGGAGATGACCCTCCCGCAGCCATTCCCTGGACTTGCTTAGGCGGCATCGCAGTCGTAGTCCTTCAAATGTGAAAGCAGCTTTACACTCCTTTTCGAAATTCCACTGTTGCTTCAATACTCTTCTTCTCTTTTTCGAGACAAGGAATTGTTAAGGGATTAACCACGAGAAGGGGGTAATAAGACCTTTAAGGTCTTAGCTTCTTCGGGAGGGAAAGGTTTACAAAGCCTAAAAAGGCCCTATATGGGTATATACACGGTGAAAAGAGTGTGTGTGAGTGTGGTTTCACAAATGAAGGCCCTTGGGAGATCTTTGGGCACGGAAGTGAAAGGGTATAAAAAGGGGGATCTTGAAGGGATTTCTGGACACGTGGGTAAGTTCCAAGCCAAGGGGAAAGGTGAAGGGTGTAAGGGGGTTTCAAAAGGCACAAGAGGGGGGCTTATGAATTTAAGACTGCCGGGGGGGGGGGAGGGGGGGGGGAGGGGCTTAAGGGGAAAGGGGGGGAAAGGGGGCTTTAAGCACGGAGGGGGAAGAAAAAAAAAGACTTACAAAGGCTTAATGGCTTTTAACACACGGGAGGGTTAAAGCTGTAAGAATGTGAGGGGATTAAATCCAGGGGGAGGGGGGGAAAGGGAAAAAGAAACCTTCAAGAGGAAGGCTTAAAAGAACTCACAAGAAGGGGGGCTTAGACCCTCCCCTTAGAAGCTTCTCAAGAAGCTTCTGAGAAGCTTCTATGGGCTCAAAGCCACGTGGAGGGAAGGGGAGTAACTTAAAGGCGGCGGATGGCGCTTCCCACGCAGTAGGAAATGGAGACGCCACTGGCGGCATACACAAGGAACTTTAAATCGTTCCCCACATAGGCAATTTGGTGAAATATAGGAAATTCTCCAATATTTCCTATGTAGACAAGTATGTATTCCCCATCTATAACTAGGAAATTGAATTCCCTACATCTTATAATAGGGAATATAAAGCATTCCCTGCATTCCTTTGAAAGTCCCTACATTCCCTACATCTTATAATAGGGAATATAGAGCATTCCCCACATTCTTTTGAAAATCCCTACATAAGGAATTATAAGGATGTGATTCCCTACTTTTATGTAATAGGGAATTAAAGGTACAATGAGGATAAGATAAAGATGATGTTTATCACAATTCTCTATTTCTCAATTCTAGTTGATACTGATGGTTTCGAGAAGGTAAGGACAAAGGTGATGATGACTATCACGGTGGTGATGAGGATAAGAAAAATGAAAACAACGAGGAACATATATTTCAATTGCAATTTGAGGCGGCTCCAGTTGACGAGAGAAAGGAAAGGCTTTTGTAAAGATTATTCAACTTTTGTTTTAATTTCATCCACGAGTCCCCCCGTTCACACCCAAAGAGACACATGCGTGGACAAAACACAAGATATTACAATTCCACAATGCTCCATGCCAACCACTATCCCCTCCATTCCCATGCAAGCATTCGAGCTTATTTTCTTATAATCACATTTACAACATATGTCATTTCTAGAAATGCCAAGTGATTAAGAGATTATTGTGCAATCATAGATGTGGCTCTTGTGCTAGTACTTGAGCTTGTAGAAAGTGAATGTGCCTTTGCTACAACTTATACAACACTAAAATTTCTAGCTTTGGGTATACAACACCTAGCCAAACTTGTTGGCCCCACACCTAGCCCACATACTCGACTAAGGTGACTAGATCAATCTTATTTTAACTTTACTAATATTTAGTATTTTATTTATTTTATTTCTATGTTTAACTTTTATTGAGGCCCCATTCCTAGACCACATGGGTAGCTATGATGGGTATACAAGAAAGGCTTGGTAAACTAAAATTAATCATGAGTATTTAAATATATTATAGTTGTATTTATAACATTAACATTAACTTCTAAGGGTAACAACTTTGTGCACACTCTCTCTCTCACTCTCTCTCTCTCTCTCTCTCTCTCTATATATATATATATATGAGGCTATAATGGAATAATGTCCTAGGTGGTTTGACTTAACATACACGAACAAAGATTTTGTTGTATTATATATCTGTACAACACATATTCCCAAATAAACCTAGGAAAAATGAAGTCTTAAGGGTAACAACTTTGTGCTCTCTCTCTCTCTCTTTCTCTCTCTCTCTCTCTCTCTCTCTATGGGGCTATAATGGAATAATGTACTAGGTGGTTTGATTTAACATACATAAGCAAAGTTTTTGTTGTATTATATCTGTACAACACATATTCCCAAATAAACCTAGAAAAAATGAAGTCAAAGTGGCAAAATACCCAAAAACTCAACCTTTTTAGTTACTATTAGATTGTTTTTTACACTATTGCAATGAAATGCCTTGTGTGTGTGTGTGTGTGTATGCATACCAATCTTGTAATGTATAACAACCTTCCGTGATGTGTTTTTGAAATTATCTTCCAATATCATGTGACGTGCTTGAAAGGTGTATACCATGTGAGAGTGAAAAGACTGCAAGGTGTGTAATGGAAAGTGATGGCACTTGCTAGTGTCGGACACACTTGCACATTGAGGACATGTAAGTCTATAGAGATTTTGATGTTGAAGAAAGACAATCAAGCAGGAGAGAACAAGAACAAACAATGGAAGCAAATCATCAAGCAAGAGGATGAGAAATGAGAAAGTATTGATGATGTAGATGCATCCAACCACATTATGTTCATATCACACTACATGCATTGGGGGTTTTATTCTCAAATGAAACTACATGAATTAGCATTTAGGTTAGTAAAATGTGTTGGATGTTGTGGATTAGAACCAAAGAAAACATTGAATTTCATCCTTAAAGAGTATTAATGTTTTTTTTGTATTTAGTTATGCTAGAATTGCCATGAGGCTCTATTATCATTCATTGAAGAATACAATTCCTAAGAGCATCGAAGTACTAGCCAATCTTGACCAAGCCACGCACAGAGCCATAAGTGAGGAGTCAAGTGGACTGGATCGAGTAGTGGGGGCCCCCTCACAACACCAAGCCATGCAGTATGTCACGAGCAACTACACCAAAATCCGATGCTCAGGCTATGGTAGCATCTCCATTGTGTTCTTAGTGAACATGATTGTGCATCAATGATGATGTGGATATGCATCAACATGTATTTTTGTGCATGTGGTAATTTGATGTGTCAATGTATGTTTATGGATTTGGTTACCTTGTGATTTTGAGTTTAGTTTTATACATGAGTGAAGAAGTGCTATGAAAACACACGCTTTCTATGTGTGTGTGTGTGTGTGTGTGTACTAGGCACTCCATGCCTAGCTCCCAGTGCTTCGCGCCGGGAGAGAGAGAGAGAGGGGGGTGACACGTGGTGATAAGGGGGGTGCACAACAAACTCTAGACCACTTACTATATAGAAAGTTCACACTATAACTAGGAAGAATAGCAACCAAACTAGGAAAAATGCAACAAACTCTAGTCAATTACATAAATTGAGATTTACAACATCATATGCTAGGTAGCCTTAGATCCGAACTCTTATTTGTTGTCATGAGTGGGTTACAATAATTAATGTTGTCATCCAATTCCTCTACTAAAGATAATAACATGAACCCTCAGATAGCTTGGTGATCATTGGATAAGTGTCTAAGTAATAATTGTGACATAGATTAGATTACCCTATGTAATGCATTTTGTGTCAAGTTGAGTAATCTATAATATAAAGCATCATTAATTGGTGACTTGGAGAGTTATTTTATGAGCAGATAATGATGTACATCAAGGTGTTTATGCTATCATGGAATTAATAAGACTAGCATCCACAAATGCTAATGTAGAGATAGATGTGATATGTGAGTCTCAAGATCAAGTGGCTAACCTTAATAGAAATGTGGCTAAGCCTTGAACTAATCATTTGGTGCAAGAAGCAGGCATCACCTCAAAGGATTATCATTTTCCCCCCCCAAGCATTTTAATCTATTGTTTTGAAAGGCTCTAAAACTCTAAGGGATATCAGCTACAAATGGGGACTCGTAAATGGAGGAGCCTTATATTGCTACTATACAAAACTAGCATGCTTAGGTAATGATTTGCCTTACTTGTTCAAGCTTTAAAATTTTAACCCAAGTTAGTTGGCATCATAATTAATATTCTACATTTTGCTTTATCTTTACTAATCAGTAATCAAGAATGCATGGCTATGATTTCTCCCCCTTTTCCCATAACAAAATGACAATGGTCTACCTAGAAAGCATGGCACACACTTGTCTCTTTTGTATTCTCTCTTAAAAATATGTATGTTTCTCTATTTCTATTTAGTTTCTTCTAAATTTATTTATTGTTATGTTGATTTTTTTATTGATCACATTGATTTAAAGGACTTCCTTTACTTGTTAAAAAAAAATCGATTAGTTATATTGTAGATGACCATCCCCTGTTTTCTCCTCCATCTCCAGAACCTGTGACCTTCGCGCTTGAAGCACGATGCTCTAACCCAACTAAAGGAGCACTTGGCTTGGTGAGGCGCAGTCTGTCCCATCGAGAACATCACCAGTCGGCAGGTGACCTTTTCCAAACACCGCACTGGTGTCTTCAAGAAAGCCTACGAGTAGCCCTCAAATTTGAAGGGCTACCCAACTTTTCATTTAGAAGGTCTTAGAGGACCTCTTTTTTTCTTTTTAAAGAGTTTGGAAGGGCATATAACTATTTTTCTAAAATTCTTACCTTTCTTTTGAAGGGTAATATATGTATCACCCTTCTCTAGAAGGGCAAAACCCCCTTTGAAGGGTGTTAAAACCTTCAAATTTTAGGCCTACAGGCTACGAGCTCTCTGTTCTCTGTGAAGCACAGGTGGCGGTCATCATCTTCTTCTCCACCAACAGGATGTATGAGTATGCGACACCACAGGCCCTGATGGCTATGGACGAAGCCCGGATGGTTTCGGCCCAGGTGCTTTTGCATCAGACCCTGGTGTTGGAGATCCGGGCCTACCCTACGGACGCTCGATGGCAGTCACTGCTGCTTCTCAAAGCTATGGCAGGCCTTCCAGCTATGGATCTGGTCAAAGTTACGGCACTAGCACATATGCCAATACTGGCCAAGTCCCTCCCCTCAGGCACATGAAGTAGCAGAGAAGGCACAGGCTATCACAGTCCTGCCATCTCAATGTGGTGGAAGAAACAACGTTATAAGCTGCGGACGTGCAGATCGCTCACCTCCTGCAATGGAATCCTCTCCAGGAAGTCGAGGTTTGTGCAATCTTTCCCTGCCTCATCCTTCTGCATCATCGTCCTTCTGCATCATGGTCCTGCCACTCGATGTGGTGGAAGAAACAGCATTAGCTGCGGAATAGTGTGTATCCCGGTCCTATGTGGTGGAAGAAACAGTGTTAGTTGCAAAATAGTCTCTGCTCCCACTCCGCATCGTAAAAATTTCCATCGTTTGGTCACATCAACGTAAATCTTAGCTCTTATAGATTCCATCGAGGGAATCTAACATTTTTAAGTGACTCTGACGAATGAGACGAGCATCTGTGCATCAGGGGCAAAGACCTAATCGAGTCTTTGTGAAATTTTCTCCCGCTTTTGCTTAAGTTCGCTGATATGTCGTAAGGCAATTTGTTGAATTTGTTTTTTTTTTAAAGATACAGTGTATGCGACAATTGCACATGGAGATGCTTGCGTTTTGCCTCCATAAATGCTATCAAAAACTAAGCTGTACCGTCTGTAATAGGAAGAGTTGCTCAGAAACATCTATTATTGTGGTAGATACTGTGTGACCACAATTAGATTTCTCTGCAAACCTGTTTGTCAATGTGAATGCTTTGTGACAATAACACTTAGTTGCTTGATGGGCTCAATGCCAATCAGATCTATGCTAAAACTATTGGAGACTGAAGTCCCACAGTTGGCAAGTTCTTGGTTTGCTTCTGCAAAGCTCATTATTAGCTTTGAGCAAGCAAACCTTGGCAACATTTGACTCTTTATTGTTTGCCTTATAAAGGGATTCTGTAATGCTTGAGTCAGTTTCATAGTATTTTGGTTTTCTTGGCGTACTCATAGGTTACAGCTAAGCCTGTATGAAATGACATTGTCCCAGGATTACATGTCATGATGTCGAGTGACCATAGCTGTCAGGTTTTATTTGTTTCAACTGTGAACACGAGAAGGATTAGCTGTATAGTTTATCATCCACTTTCTTTGGCTCCCTTTTCATATACTCTCTTATGCTTGTACTTTACTGCTATAAGGGCAATGACCAGTAACTTTGGTTGTTGAGGTGACCTTAACATATCTAGACCTTGTTTGTCCTTGTCTGGTCTTTAGAACTAAGTATACATTCCATCTATGTGCGAATTGGTTTTAACACTTGGAAATTGTAAGCTTAGTTTGTTGTCTTTCAGATGCTCTACTTGCTTTTTACTTCCTTCTCTACAAGGACCCAATTCATGAGTGCTTTGATTTTACCATGATGCTTGTACTTTGATCAAACATGTATACAATAGAACATCTCAACACATTTTTGATGCGTTTTTAAACATAAAGCTTACAGTTTTGGCAGAAAATGGATGTTTACATGGTGCAAACTCCCTCAAGCATGTATTTTGGTTATGAAGGTCTCTCTTCTCCTCTCTCTTCCTCCGTTCCTCGACTCTCTCATGTTCAACATGCATCGCACTATTCAACAATAAGTGTAGGATTGGTTCTTTTTCTCCCATACTCATTTAGGGGTGTCTATTGATGGCAGAGTGAACCATATGTTGCTACTATTGATTCTAATCAACTTGATGTATACATTCCTAGCATGGATGATATTGCAAATGAACAAGGTTTGGAAGAGGTATCTTATAATCTTATATGTTTATCATTTTTGTACTTGATTCCATATATTTTGGAGACATTTGATGTATACACATGATCTTATTTTGTTGATGTAGCCTCTTGAAGAAAGTAGCTCCTTTGAAGGACAACAATACAAGCAAACAGATTTATCATTGCAGGTAATGCTTTTAAGCTCATATCTAATAAATTTCTTTGAGAATGTCTCTTATACAGATGCTTATACATTAACTTTCATTTCCCATGGATGAATATGTTCATGGAGGAAGAAAAGAGCTTTGAAGAATTTCAATGTTATACATCTGATGAGGTTCTTTGCTTTACATTAAATTTAAGATTGACCATATGATTCATATTCTTAACAGTATCTTATCCTTTACATGTTTAAAATGTAGGATGTGAAAAATGAATATGAGACACTTGATATGGAAAATTATGCCAGCTTTTCAAAGTTATTGTCACATGGTTTAGACAAAATAATGTACTCAACTAAACGTCAAGAAACTCTAGAACAAAGTATTCATAGTTCAAGCAATGATAAGGTATGTAACTTTTTTTTCTATATAAATGTTTTTAATGTGATTACTAATTTTAGTTTTGAATGTAGGCTAATCCAGATGATGACATTAATGAAACATCTCGAAAAAGTCAAAGAAAGAGGAAGGTATTTGATATATGTTTGTGAGAGAACAATAGCGTCATAGTTTAGTGAATAACTAAATATATGATTTATTTCATAACTATTTATTTTACGTGTTGACTAGCCAAGTGAGAAGATGAAGGATTTTTTGCAACGAAGGAGCATGAAACGAGGTACCAATATCAACGAAAAAGAACTAAAGGTGCTAGATGTAAATGTTTATATTTTTGTTTATGTCATACATGAAAAGCATAATCTAATTTTTTTATTTTATTTGAATTAGGAATTTAAATATCTCCCAAACCAAGGCATTGAGATTAACATTTCAAATAATACTCAAAGGGTAATTTTATTGTTAATTTATATTTTAATTAGATATATATAATTGTATTCATGTAGTTCAATTTGTAACTTTGAGATTAACATTTTAAATGATGTTTAAAGGGTAGCTTTATAGTTTATATATATATATATATATATATATATAAGCCATGTAGTTAAATTTATGGCTTTTCATATTATAATTCGTGTCATTTAATTATCTATACATAGTATAATAAGTTACTTATTCTCTTTTTGTTATTTAATGCAGGTTAATATGACAAAAGAGAACATAGAAACCATACTTTTAAAGTATCTTGGTGTGCCTACAATTCATGATATGTACTTTTCTTGGCTACTAGGAAATTGTGAAGTTGTATTAAACAAAAATAGCAATGTGCTTAGTCTAGATGATGTGGAAGTTTTAGCATAACTTTTACTTTGAGTTAAGAATTTATTGCTTTTCAACATATTGGAGATTTGAGGGATTACTCAAACATTTATTACTTTGCAACATGTTGGAGATTTAAGGGATAAAACAATCACGACACACATGTTGCTTAATTAGTTTTTAGTTCTATGCTCCTTTAAAAGTATTTTCATTTTTCTTTTGGTTGCTAGAAGTAGATGTTGATGTCTTAATTTGTTTAATCTATTTTGATCATTAGATGTATGTTATTGATCCTTACTTAGAAACGATGACATTCTCTATATAATTTTCTAGTTAAAAATTTATTGTGTAATTTCTTGTTTGATATTAGCATGTCTAAGAGTAAGGGCAAAGTAGATAAAGTGATAAGGGAAGAGAATTCCCACAGAATTTCCTAGTTGAAAGTATATATAAGTAGGGAATTTAAAAAATAGGAAAAATGAGAGATTTCCTAGTGAGAGTACCTAGGGAATCACCTCTAGAAATTTTTTCCTATATATGGAATATTTCCTATATAGGAATTATTCCCTACACAGAAAATTTTGTATTTTTCCTACATAGGAATTTCCTATGTAAATTTCTTATGTAGGAAATATTTCCTACGTAGGAAAGGTTTTATGTGATTTCCTACTTATTCTCACTAGGAAATGTCCCATTTTCCCTAGTTTTTACTTTCCCCATTTATATGTATTTTCAACTAGGGAATTCCATGGGGAATTCTCTTTTTTTCCTATATGGGGATCGATTGAAAGTTCCTTGTGATACTCTGGCTTTAGGCGGCGACAGCTGGCGCAGCGTTTTGTCACTCTCCACTCCATGACGGTAGTAAAATGGTAGCTCCCACAGTCGGGTCACGGACTAAAAACGATAGCGTGTACTTTCTTCTCTCCCTCTGTGAGCCTCCCGACTCTCCTTTCAGCCTCTCCACCGCTTCAGCTCTATCCCCTCCCTCTGGCAGCGACGTCCTCTCTGGTTAAATAGGGGAGGGGAGGGGAGATCCTCCCTCTCCATCGTGCCAATATGCATGGCACTCACACTCCCGCATGCTCCCACTGAGGAGCTTCCCCATAGTCTCTATTCCCCTCCCCTTCCAGCACGACCGTCGGTGGGGGGGATTTGAAAAACAAAATTTGCATTATCCTCAAGACATTGCTATATCGATATTCTCCTTTCTTATAAGGGTAATTCACGTGGAAAGAAATTTGGAACGTTACATTCACTCCCCTTTAGAGGAATCGCGATGTCCTCATCTCGAGATAAACTGGGGATATTGATGGTTGAGAATGCCTTCATCTACCCAGGTGGCATCCTCTGTGAGATAATCTCTCCACTGGACAAGGCATTCTCTCAAGGTTCTGGATCTTAATTGTCTCTCCCTAACATCTAAGATCTTATCAGGCCTTAGTTCAAGGACTCCTTGACTAGGCATTACAATTTGTTGGTCATCAAGTACATGGTTAGGATTAGGTACATATTTCTTCAATAGGCTGATATGGAATACATTGTGAACCTTTAGGTTCTCAGGAAGTTGTAATTTATAAGCATTGGGTCCTAGGCATTTGAGGATTTTGTACGGCCCACAATACCTTGGACTTAGCTTCTTGCAATCTCCTAAGGATAGAGAACTCTTTTTAGGGCGTACGCGAATGAAGACCATGTCTCCTTCTTTTAAGACTCTTTCTTGATGCTTCAAATCCGCGTATGCCTTTTGTCTATCCTTGGCCACTTGGATGTCCTGTCTTATTGACTTTATTTGGTCATCAATCTCTTCCAACATCTGCCTTGACGCTTCAACCCTTAGGGTTGGATCAGAAAAGTTTAGGGGCGAAGGCAAGTATTGAATCCACCTCTTCGACTCTTGAGAGCAGTATGCCCTAAGCATATCCAAGATGACTTGATTTACTCGCTCTGTTTGGCCATCCGTTTGGGGATGGTAGGCGGTGCTAAAACAGAGTTGAGTCCCAATAGCTTCAAAGATAGCCCTCTAAAAGTGTGATGTGAAGAGAGAATCAGGATTACTAATGATTCTTCTGGGTAAACCATGTAGCTTGAATATCTCTTTGATAAACAATCTTGCAATGTCTGAGGCTTTATAGCTTGTCTTTACTGGAATAAGGTGTGCAACCTTAGTAAGCATGTCAACCACAACCATGATGGAGTTGTATCCTCCCTGGACTTGGGGTAAGCCTACAACAAAATCCATACTGATGAATTCCCATTTCATTTGGGGGATGTCAAGCGGTTGCAGTTTCCCTAGCATCATGACATGTTCGGCTTTGATACGTTGGCAAGACAAACACTCAGTAACATATTTGAGAATGTCACCTTGGAGCCTCTCCCAATGGTAGCTCTTCCTAATTGCATTAAGAGTCTTAGCATAGCCAGGATGTCCTGCGAAAGGGGAATCATGAGCTTCCCACAATATCTTCTGCTTAAGTGACTGGCTTGCTGGTATACACAGCCTTGTTCTATAGTAGACAAGTCCATTATCAATGGAAAATTCCTGATACTTAGCTTGCAACTTTTGATTCTGCTCCTTGGTAGAGATCTCGTTTAGCATTGTTTGGTAGGCCAAATCATGGCATGCTTCCTCTCTAGCTAACTCAAGTATAGGATTGTTTGGCATAGCTACTTTTGTAGCTAGAGATCTGGCCGTTGATGGATTCTGCAAGATTAGGGAATTTAGGAATGCCTTGCGGCTAAGTGCATCAGCAACTACATTCTGTTTCCCTGGTCATTACTTGATTTCAAAGTCATATTCCTCCAACAATTCAATCCATCGACGTTGCCTCATATTGAGCTCGTTCTAGGTAAAGATCCATTTGAGACTCTTATGGTCGGTTACTAGAGTAAACTTGTTACCCAACAGGTAGTGTCTCCAGAGCTTTAGAGCATGGATGATAGCTTTAGAGCATAATTCCTTTCATGACTCTTCAATTTCCTTGAAGAGTATGCTACTGGATGACCTTCCTGCATAAGTACACACCCCAAGGCAAGAATGCTAGCATCAGTTACTACCTCGAACTCCTTATTGAGGTCTGGAAGTTTTAGAATAGGTGCTGATACCAAACTTTGCTTCAATCTGTCGAAGCTATTTTGTTCGGGAGTTGACTATGCAATGGAAGTCTGCTTCTTCAGTAAATCCGTTAGAGGTGCTACAATCAAAGCATAGTTTTTTATGAAGACCCTATACCATCCTATCAATCAAAGAAAGCTACGTATCTCTTTGACGGATACTGGTGTTGGCCACTCAAGCACATCTCTGACCTTGGCTGGGTCCACTGATATTCCCTCTGATGATACTACGAATCCCAGATATTCAATCTGACGCTTGAAGAATGCACACTTCTTCATTTTAGCATACAGCTTATGTGACCTCATTGTCTCAAGGACAATCCGAAGTTGAGGTTCATATACTTCTTCCTATTTAGAATAGACTAAAGTGTCATCGAAGAAGATAAGTAGAAAATCATCAAGATATGGCCTAAAGATATCCTGCATTAACCTATTGAAGGTGGCAGGTGCATTCGTAAGCCCGAACGATATAACTAGGAACTCAAAGTGCCCATATCTTGTATTGAAGGTCGTTTTTGGGATATCTTATTCCTTGATCCTCATCTGATAGTAACCTGACCTGAGATCAATCTTGGAGAGGATCTTCGCACCCTGAAGATGATCAAGAAGCTCATCTATTCTAGGAATAGGATACTTGTTCTTGACTGTTGATTGATTCAACCCTCGGTAATCAATACATAGTTGAAGTGTCCCATCTTTCTTTTTCTGGAATAGTACTGGAGCTCCCCATGGTGAAGTGCTAGGCCGGATGTAGCCCTGATCTAGCAGTTGCTTCAGTTGTTCCTTCAACTCAATTGCTTCTGGTATAGACATTCTATAAGGTCTCTTTGCAATTGGTGCAGCTCCAGGTACTAACCTAATCTCATGATCCACTTCTCTTTGAGGTGGAAGTTCAGTCAACTCTTCAGGGAATACGTCCGCGTATTCCTTTAGCCAAGAAGGTCCTTTATGAGACTCTTGCTTTTGATCTAATTTGTTGAGTTTGATCAAGTAAACATGTAATCCTTTTCTGACTCCTTTTATGATCCAAGATACTTTGGCCAATTGGATTCTCAGCACTCCAGTCTT
The DNA here is from genome assembly GCF_053477565.2 of Lygodium microphyllum. Classification (NCBI taxonomy): domain Eukaryota; kingdom Viridiplantae; phylum Streptophyta; class Polypodiopsida; order Schizaeales; family Lygodiaceae; genus Lygodium; species Lygodium microphyllum. The sequence continues at coordinate 118,352,321 of NC_141153.1, read as the reverse complement.
GCCTTGAGTTGTGACTAATTTCCTTTCAGAGTTTCGAAAGGAAACTTGATCCTTTCCACCTTGAATGTGTGCGTCGTTAAGTCCACCTTAGCAGTTTTCCTGGTACAAGTAACCTCACGACCATTTGCCAATTCCACAAGCAGGGTAGGTGCTTCTACTGTGGCTATTCCTAAACTTTTTGCACATGCTGGTGAGATAAAGGAATGTGTATTGCCACAATCAATCAAGGTCTTGAAACCTTTACCTTGATAGTCCGACGGTGTCTGAATCACCGAGAACTGGCGATTCGGCCCTTTTTTGTGTAAAGCGGCATGGAATGTTGCTCTTTCGAATTCTGCTTCCATGGTCGGATCTTCTTCTTCTTCTTCTTCACCTCTTTGCCTATTGGCAATGCAGTCGGTTCTTCCTCTTCCTTGGGTAGCGGCTCCTTGACCACGGCCTGTTCCTTGGAAGGGCGCTTGGCGATGTCCTTCACCAAGCTTGGGACATTGCCTCTTGAAGTGACTAGGTTCCTTGCAGTGAAAACAACAGAGGTTTCGGCCATTACTTTGAGCAGGAACAAAGTTGTTGACGTTATTCGTCCTTGCTTTCTTTCTTTGTCCCTGATTATGACCTTGAACTCTCTTCATTTGAGGTCTGAATGCTCCTCTGTTCTGGTCATTATAAGACCAAGTTTTGTTACCCCTTGGTCTAGCTTGCACCTCCTGAATTATAGGCGTCGCTCGAATGAGTGCATCCTGAAGATCTGATGGATGCATAGATTTGAGACGGGTATTTACTGGTGGATTTAAGCCCGCACAAAATTTGGACATCTGCTGTGTCATGTCCATCTGTGGCGCATACTTTAAAAGTGAGACGAATTTAGAGTAGTATGCGTCAAGAGTGAGTCCTAGCTGTTTTAGCTCGTAGAACTCATTCATTTTCTACGTGCGATATGCAGGTGGTAAGTATCTTCCCTGCACGGCTTTCTTCAGCTTCTTCCAAGTAACGGATCCCTCTGCGATCCCTTGATCCCTGCACCATTGCTTCCACCACAGTCTAGCTTCGCCGGTGAGCTTTAACTTGGCGAGCATAGCCTGATTGGCGGGAGCAGTACCGGCTACTTCGAAGTAATCCTCCATGGACTCAATCCAAATTTCAGCATCAGCTTGGACAAATCTGCCTCTTCCATCAAACTTTGGTGGCTTGATCTGCTTGAGAATGAACTTCTTCTCCTGGATCACAGCAGTACTTGATGTAGGAGGCGAATTAGGAACCTGTACCTGGGGTTGTGCCTGGATAAAGGTTTTCTTAACGTTATTATACGATAATTGACGTTAGCTTATATTACATCTTTAATTCAGCTATCTCGTAAACAATGTAGCTACTTAACTTTTTATCAACTCTTATGCACAGCTAGACATTGATAAAAGAAGTCTTTATTTGTATTTATATGGGCATAGTCCTTTTGAATACAACGTTTCATGCGATGATAAGCCTATTTTTACATTTAGTTTGGGGAGAACAACGTTGTATTGCATTTATCTACAGGAATTGTGTAATAGTAGGGTTTTGGATCATGGATCTTCAGGAATTGATAAGTCATTGGAAGTTCAGGATATCCTTTCCGTTGGAATCCATACTTCTCATGGCAGCCCAACACTTTAATCCTATCGGCGGGGATTGCACGGGTTACTTCCTCATATACATATGAGTTCATCTCAACCCTCCGACCTTGAATATGTAAAGTCGAATTTACGTGAGCTTCCACAAAAATGAACAGCTTCACGACTTTCAGGTCTTGCAACCACTTGATCCTCTTTAGGTTGCTCTGTAGATAAGCAAACCGGTGGGCGGCTATATAGTAGATTCCTGAAGCACCCGTCCATCTTCGTTCCATGTACAAAGATTATGGATTATAAATCTGCTCCAGGATGTTCATCATCCCAATTCTTTGTCTATAAAGCGAAGAATGCATTGCAGTCATAAACATGACTCAAAATACCAAGAACTTGTTCCACGCTTTGTAATTTTGCAAGAGAGCATTGAAGGTAAGGAAATGTTTGGACAGTAAAAATTGCTTTACTTCATTTCTTTGAGATTTCATAAAAACAATTCCGTTGTTGGTCGGCTCTGATACCAACTGTAACATGTCCACTAGTATCATCCAAGACACGTCTTAGCAGTCCATCAGAAAGGATGTCTAGAAAGCTCCACCCGGCAGTCTCATGGAATGTTACGGGATTTGCGATCTAGGGCTTTCCACATTTTCCACGTAGCGGAAATATTCTGGCCGTTCCCACTTAGGATCGACCTGAATTTGGGTTTTTCCTGAATGGTCATTTCCTAATAGCAACTAGCGTCGGACCCAAGCAAACTACTTTATGCAGAAACGCCATGTCCGAAGCGGATTCACGTTGCACTTAGTTCAAGGAGAATGGGAAACGAGAGGGATACAAAGCTCAACCTCTCTGCCATAAGGCATAGTCCCATTCCGTTCCCCTAAAACAGCATAAATCGGTTTAAGACATAACTCTAGGTCAACGCTTTCATTGTTCGTGTCCTTTGACAATCATCCCATTGTTCTTCCAGATTTGAGAAAAGTTCCTGGTCAACTGGGACTACCCAACCGTAGGACAGACCCATAGCCCATCCTCCGCACTTTCCTCGATTTTTTTTAGTTATGTAATTATCTAACACATTAATTGGACATGTAACAATCAGCTTCTTTAATTAAACCGTTAAGCATTGGTTCCTTCACATAATCTTATCACATGACATAGAAAAACAATATCACACAAGTTCTTTATTAACATATAATCATATTTATCTTTGAAATACAAGGAGTTCCGCCCGTAGGCTTGTCCATAATCTGCCCGAAGCTATCCAGCAATCCACAGGGATCACTATTCCAAGTTTCCACCCATAGACTAGTATGCGGGCCTCGAGATCCAATCCCGAGTCACATTAGCCTCTTGTACACGACTCGGAACGTGAGGGATTTATGGCCAGAGCCCCCCTGGCACTCAAGCCTCCTCCTGCTCCAAGTAGTGCTCAACGGAGAGACTCTCGCGGTGGGTTCGGTCCACGTTCCCGGCATGGTCAACAACCCCCTTGGTTAGGGTTACGCAGGTAGTTGGGGGTAACTGAAGCTGCCACTCCCTTCAGGCCTTCAACCTAAAGTATAAATACTTATTTACTTTGTAATTCATTGGTCAAACAAGTTAAAGAGTGCTCTAAAAATCTCTAGCAAGCACAAACATTTCCATTAATCTATCTTGTTATTGTCAAACTGCTAAGGAAGGAATCTTTACTTTTGAGTGCATCTAGCACTCGATCCGGGGTGCCTTGCAACTTGGCAAGATCCTTTATATTCTGGGTTAGGGCATACCCTATTAGCCCAACTTGGTCAACCCTAAAGTTCATTGGATACTTTACTTTCCGGTTTTTAACCTTCCTTACTTAGAAGGATATCAAAGAATACATCCTTTTTGCAAGATAACTTGCACTAGGATCCACCATCCTTGTTGAGGATATTTAACCTTTCTTCTTGGGAATCAATCACAAGACCATATGACTTCCTACTTGCCGCGCAAGTCCTACATCGTACTATGCGATAATGGAGTCATGAAGCAATCCGTTTCAGTTTCTTTAAGCTGACGTTTGTCAGACCTAGGGTTTCCTAACTTTATTATTTCCTTTTAAGAAACTCAGGGACAAACCCTAGTTCTTTTACATTTTCAATTTAGTGATTCTACAATCCGGGAATGTGGGCAAGTATTTAAGGTATAAATATTTCTTGGATTTTAATTCATTCCCAATGAATATTTCACAGCATAGGTATTTCTAAGTTCATAGTAATTTGGCTAACTTTTAGAAAGTAATATCGAGATCACTTCTGCACGATTTGTTATCTATGTGTCAATTGATTTTTCAATCCTAAACTTTATCGATTTGAGGTTAGGTAAATTTAATTAATCTTCCTTTTTCCTTGCAAACAAAACTTATGCCAAATAAGCAATGTTTCCCTTGCTAAATTATACAGTTAGCAATGATAACTTCCAAGAGTTTAAGCAACATAAGAAACCTTTCATGATTCGCACCTTCCATGATGACTCGTTATAAAAAGAATAGGGGTTAATAGTGCAAGATGTAGTTTTATATCTTCCAAACTTAACCGAAGTATACTACTTTAGTGGGTAAATAACCTTGCTCATGATTTGTTTCAATACATAATGCTACTTGAAGGAAAACTATGTTTATACTTTATTTATTTTGCATGTTTAATTAAACTAAATTCATTTGTTGTAAATAACGAGGATAAAATATATATTATCCCTAACAATTCATCTTGTACGATTAAATTAAAATCGATATAAAATTAAGAAGGAAAAACCTGGATTTGGGGTGAGATATCCACATGGATTTCGGGAGATGACCCTCCCACAGCTATTCCATGGACTTTCTTAGGCGGCATCGCAGTTGTAGTCCTTCGAATGTGGAAGCAGCTTTACACTCATTTTCAGAATTCCACCGTCGCTTCAATACTCTTCTTCTCTTTTTCGAGGCAAGGAATCGTGTAATATTCCCACCCGTGAATATTGACGTCCCGCACACGACGTAAACCTTGTGCAAAGGTTAAATTTGCATTGAATTATTCAAATTGCCCCTCCCAAGAGGGTGTTTTTGTGAGACTTGCGGTTTTGAACTCCCGGTTTTTGATTTACCAATGCGGAGGACACCATTTCACGCGTGCGGGTCACACATTACACTCCCAATAATTTCAATGTAAACATATATTACTTAGGGCAAAGAAATGAAGTTGATAAGTGCATTTGGTTACTAGACATGGTAGGAATAAGCGTGTGCCGCATTTTAGGCAACATCTTCCTTGTAATGATTCATGAGGAGAAGTTAACACCCATAAGATATTATCCGGAAAGAAATAGAAGGGTACGGAAATGATCTTATGGACTTGCAAGTAGCATGTAACATGGAATAAGTTAACACTAGTTTTAGTTGGTATGAACTTCATTAACTACATTGTAGCTAGGGGAAAGTTGCGTGTTGCATAGTCATCATGCGGAAATTTCATTCATCAGGAGCCGTATTTAGGAAAGGTTGCATGGTTTATCAAAGCATGAGATTCTAAAGTGTAGACAACAAGGTTGTAAGCATGATTATTTGATGTAAGTCCCAATAGGTCCTAGGAAAGTTAGTATCTAGATTATCTTTCATTTTTACTATACCAAGGAAAGATAGAGTTATTGTGAACCATGTGATGCGTAGGAGCAATGAATCACATGTTTATATGTATTGTGTTAGTTGCAACTATTCTTTCTCTTTTAGATCTAGTTTATTGTCTCTAGGAAGGATTCATCCTTGTCGCGAGACAAGCATAATGAATTACCCAAATCACCTAGCCACAAAGGAATCATATGGTACGATAGACACCCCGAACACTAACTAGGTTAAGGATTCGGCCAAGTTTTCCAAATGTCGCTAAGTCGAAACCTTCAAGCCAATAGTCCTAACCACATTCCCAAAATGTTGAGCTAATTGGATGCTCATGTAAACAATAATCTAGGATTCCTACCTTAAGGACCAAGCGTTCAAGATGATGAAACTCGATTTGAGTTGGACTAAACGCTGTCGATTTAGTGAAATTAAGGATGGGTGGGTAAAAAGACACCCTAAACCCTCCTTCTCGTCTGAAGTTAATTCCGTGACATGAATACGCCATTCATTAGGGGAAATGATCTCTTAGAATGGAGGCGACACTTGTGCAATAAATTGCAACGTCACTTAGCTTTGCGGTTTGATCGTAAGAAGTTTTGCCATTCCGTGGATTAAGGTTGGCGGGTTCTTGCGCCAGTTTAAACTCGCAAGGGGAAAAGGGTAGTCGTCCTTTTACTCTATCCTCATTAGGGAAACTTTGTCAAGTTAAGGGAAGTTAGGCATTTGCTTGGACGAAAATGATTAATCAATAAACTAAAGCGACATGGTCGCTAGAAATTACCATAAACCAAACCTAAAGTATTGACAGGGTATGACCCTAACCCAAGGACGATAGGAATCTTGCCAAGTTGCAATTGATTCCGGATCGAATGCGGGTTGCATTCGGAGAAAAGGAGTCACTCCTTAACAGTTGCCAGCTAAAACGACCACTGGAATTGATTGTGCTTGTAACAGTTTAGAAAGCACTGTTTGCATTGTTTGCTCAATGAACTAAACGATGAAACGTTATCTAAATACTTCAGGTTGAAGGCCTGAAGGGAGAAGCAGCTTCAGTTACCCCCGACTGCCTGCCTGACCCTAACCAAGGGGGTTGTTAACCGCGCCGGGGACGTGGACCGAACCCGCCGTGAGAGGTCTCTCCGTTGAGTTCTACTTGGAGCAGGAGGACGCTTGGGTGCCAGAGGGGGCTCTGGCCGTAAATCCCTCGCCTTCCGGGCCCTGCACAAGAGGCTAACGTGACTCGGGATTGGATCTCGAGGCCCGCATACTAGTCTACGGGCAGAAGCTTGGATTAGTGATCCCTGGTGGATTACTGGATAGCCTTCGGGCGGATTATGAACAAGCCTACGGGCGGAACTCCTTGTATTTCAAAGATAAGAAGATAAAATGATAATAAAGAAGTTGTTTGACATTGTTTTCTTTATGTCCTGTGATAAGATTACGTGAAGGAACCAGTGCTTAACAGGGTTAATCAAGGAAGCTGTTTGTTATATGTCAAATTAATGTGGTAGGTAATTACATAACTAAAACAAACCGAGGAAAGTGCGGAGGATGGACCATGGGTCCGTCCTATGGATGGGTGGTCCCGGTCAGCCGGGAACTTTTCTCAAAAATCTTCAACGAACAGAGGGATGATCACCATCGCCGAGCAAATAACGAGAAGGATGACTTAGATTTACCTGTTACCCGATTCACGCTGTTTTAGGGGGAACGGAATGGGACTATGCCTTATGGCAGAGAGGTTGAGCATGGCATCCCTCTCGTTTCCCATTCTCCTTGAACCAAGTGCAGCGTGAATCCGCTTCGGACCTGGCGTTTCTGCGTAAAGTAGTTCGCTCGGGTCTGACGCTAGTTGCTGCTAGCTAATGACCAAACTAGAAAACCTTAATTCCGGTCGATCCTAAGTGGGAAACGGCCAGGACCCTTCCGCTATGTGGCAGACGCGGAAAGACCTAGATTACAAAACCCGTAACATTCCATGGGAGTGCCGGGCGGAGTTCTCTAGACAGCGTTCCGATGGACTGCCAAGACGTGTCCTAGAGGATTCTAGTGGACACGTTATAGTTGGTATCAGAGCTGACCAACAATGGAATTGTTTTCATGAGATTTCATTAAAAATGAAGTAAAGAAATTGTTCCTGTCCAAACATTTCCTCATCTTCAATACTGTCTTGCAGAATTACGAGGCGTGGAACAAGTTTTTGGTGTTCCGGATCATGTTTATGACTGCAATGCATTCTCTGCATTATAGGCAGAGAATTGAAATGATGAACATCCTGGAGCAGATTTATAATCCATCACCGCTATATATAGAGCGAAGATGGACGGGGTCTTCAGGAATCTACTACATGGCTGCCCACCGGTTCGCTTATCTACAGACCAACCTGAAGAGGATCAAGTGGTTGGAAGATTTGAAAATCGTGAAGCTGTTCATTTTTGTGGAAGCTCACGTAAATTCGACTTTGCATATTCGAGGTCGGAGAGTTGAATTGAACTCATATGTATATGAGGAAGTAACCCGTGTAATTCCAGCTGATAAGATTAAGGTATTGGGCCGCCATGGGAAGTATGGATTCCAGCGGAAAGGATATCCTGAGCTTCCGATGAATTATCGATTCCTAAAGATTCATGACCCAAAACCCTACTATTACACAATTCCTGTAGACAAATCCAATACAATGTTGTTCTCCCCAAACTAAATGTAATGATTGGATTATCATCACACGAGATGTTGTATAAGGCTACGCTATATAAATATAAATAAGGACTTCTTTTTATCACTATCCGATTGTGCATCAGGGATGTTGCAAAAAGTTAAGTAGCTTCATGATTTACGAGATAGCTGAACTAAAGATAAGCTAATGTCAATTATCATACAATAATGTTAAGAAAACTTTTACTCAGGCACAACCCGAGGTACAGGTTCCAAATTTGCCCCCTACATCAAGTACTACTGTGATCCAGGAGAAGAAGTTCCTCCTCAAATAGATAAAGCCACCCGAATTTGACGGGAGAGGCAGATTCGTCCAGTCGGATGCTGAGATTTGGATTGAATCTATGGAGGATTACTTCGAAGCAGCTGGTACAGCACCTACCAATCAGGCCATGCTCGCCAAATTAAAACTCACCGGTGAAGCCAGACTATGGTGGAAACAATGGTGCAGGGATCAAGGGATTTCAGAGGGGTCCATTACCTGGGAGAAGTTAAAGCAAGCCGTGCAAGGGAGATATTTGCCGCCTGCATATCGTACACAGAAAATGAATGAGTTCTATGAGCTAAAACAGTTAGGACTCACCCTTGACGCATACTACTCTAAGTTTGTCTCACTCTTAAAGTATGCGCCACAAATGGACACGACACAGCAGGTGTCCAAATTTTGCGCAGGCTTAAATCCACCTGTAAATACCCGTCTCGAATCTATGCGTCCATCAGATCTTTAGGATGCACTTATTCGAGCGGCACCTATAATTCAGGAAGTGCAAGCTAAACCAAGGGGTATTAAGAATTGGTCTTATAGCGACCCGAACAGAGGAGCATTCAGACCCCAGGTTAAGAGAGTTCAAGGCCACAATCAGGGACAAAGGAAGAAAGCAAGGACAAATAACATCAACAACTTTGTTCCTACTTACGGTAATGGCCGAAACCTTCGATGCTTCCACTGCAATGAACTCGGTCACTTCAAAAAGCAATGCCCCAAGCTCAGCGAGGGACACCGTCAAGGTGCTGGCCGCGGTCAAGGAGCCGCCACCCATGGTAGAGGAAGAGCTGCCTGCATTATCAATAGGCAAAGATGTGAAGCAGAGGAAGAGGAAGATCCGACTATGGAAGCGGATTTCGAAAGAGCGACGGTCCATGCCGCTCTACATAAGAAGGGCCCGAATCGCCAATTCTCGGTGATTCAAACACCGTCGGACTATCAAGGTAAAGGTTTCAAAACCTTGATTGATTGTGGCAGTACTCATTCCTTTATCTCACCAGTGTGTGCTAAGAGATTAGGAATAGCCACAGTAGAAGCACCTACCCTACTTGTGGAATTGGCAAACGGTCGTGAGGTAACTTGTACCAGGCAAACTGCTAAGGAGGAGTTCTATCTGGGAGGAAAGAAAACCTTAGTCAAATTCAGAGTCATGAACTTAGGTATCCATGAGTGCCTACTTGGGATGGATTGGCTTAAGCCTAATGACGCTCACATCCACTGTGGGAAGGGTCAAGTTTCCTTTCGAAACTCTGAAAGAGAGTTTGTTACAACTCAAGGTGAGGTAGGAGTGCCAAGAATCCAGTTAGCCAAAGTATCGCGGATCATAAAAGGGGTTAGGAAAGGATTACCTGTTTACTTGATCAAACTCAACAAGTTAGATCAAAAGCAAGAGTCTCATGAGGGACCCTCTTGGCTAAAAGAATACGCTGACGTATTCCTTGAGGAATTAACTGAACTTCCACCCCCAAGAGAACTTGATCATGAAATAAGGTTAATACCTGGAGCTGCGCCAATTGCAAAAAGACCTTATAGAATGCCCATTCCGGAGGCTATTGAGTTGAAGGAACAACTCAAGCAACTGTTAAACCAAGGCTACATCCGGCCTAGCAATTCACCATGGGGAGCTCCAGTTCTATTCCAGAAAAAGAAAGATGGGACACTTCGACTATGTATTGATTACCGTGGGTTGAATCAATCAACAGTCAAGAACAAGTATCCTATTCCTAGAATAGATGAGCTTCTCGATCGCCTTCAAGGTGCAAAGATCTTCTCCAAAATTGATCTCAGGTCAGGTTACTATCAAATCAGGATCAAGGATGAGGATATTCCAAAAACGGCCTTCAATACAAGATATGGGCACTTTGAATTCTTGGTTATGTCATTCGGGCTTACAAACGCGCCTGCCACCTTCAATAGATTAATGCAGGATATTTTTAGACCATATCTTGATGATTTCGTGCTTGTCTTCTTCGATGACACTTTAGTTTATTCTAAACAGGAAGAAGATCATGAACCTCAACTTCGGATTGTCCTTGAGACAATGAGGTCTCATAAGCTGTATGCAAAAATGAAAAAGTGTGCATTCTTCAAGCGTCAGATTGAATATCTAGGATTCATAGTATCATCAGAAGGAATATCAGTAGACCCAGCCAAAGTCAGAGATGTGCTTGAATGGCCAATACCAGTATCCGTCAAAGAAATACGTAGCTTTCTTGGCTTGACAGGATGGTATAGGGTCTTTATCAAAAACTATGCTTTGATTGCAGCACCTCTTACCGACTTACTAAAGAAGCAGACTTCTACTACATGGTCAACTCCCGAACAAAATAGCTTCGACCAATTGAAGCAATGTTTGGTATCAGCACCCATTCTGAAACTTCCTGACCTCAATAAGGAGTTCGAGGTAGTAACTGATGCCATCATTCTTGCCTTGGGGTGTGTTCTTATGCAAGAAGGTCATCCAGTAGCATACTCTTCAAGGAAATTGAAGAGTCACGAAAAGAATTATGCCACGCATGATCTGGAGTTATTAGCTGTCATCCATGCTCTAAAGCTTTGGAGACACTACCTGTTGGGTAACAAGTTTACTCTAGTAACAGATCATAAGAGTCTCAAATGGATTTTTACCCAGAACGAGCTCAACATGAGGCAACGTCGATGGATCGAAGTATTGGAGGAGTATGATTTTGAAATCAAGTATCGACCAGGGAAAGAGAATGTAGCTGTCGATGCACTCAGTCGCAAGGCATTCCTAAACTCCCTAATCTTGCAGAATCCATCAACGGCCAGATCTTTGGCTACAAAGGTATCTATGCCAAGCAACCCTATACTCGAACTAGCTAGAGAGGAGGCATGCCATGATTTGGCCTACCAAACCATGATAAAAGAAATAGCTACCAAAGAGCAGAATCTGAAGTCACAAGCTAAGTATCGGGAATTTTCCACTGATAATGGACTTGTTTATTACAGAACAAGGTTATGTATACCAACAAGCCAGTCACTTAAGCAAAAGATATTATGGGAAGCTCATGATTCCCCTTTCGCAGGACATCCTGGCTATGCAAAAACTCTTAATGCAGTTAGGAAAAGCTACCATTGGGAGAGGCTCAAGGGTGACGTTCTCAAATATGTCACTGAATGTTTGTCTTGCCAACGTATCAAGGCTGAACATGTCATGATGCCAGGGAAATTGCAACCACTTGACATTCCCCAAATGAAATGGGAATTCATCAGTATGGATTTTGTGGTGGGCTTACCCCAAGTCCAAGGAGGGTACAACTCCATTATGGTTGTAGTTGACATGCTTACTAAGGTTGCACACCTGATTCCAGTAAAGACAAACTATAAAGCCTCCGACATTGCAAGAGTGTTTATCAAAGAGATATTCAAGCTACATGGGCTACCTAGAAGGATCGTTAGCGATCGAGACTCTCTCTTCACTTCACACTTCTGGAGAGCTATCTTTGAAGCTATTGGAACTCAGCTCTGTTTTAGCATTGCCTACCATCCCCAAACGGATGGACAAACAGAACGAGTAAATCAAATCATTGAGGATATGCTTAGGGCTTACTGCTGTCGAGAGCCGAAGAGATGGATTCAATACTTGCCGTTAGTAGAATTTGCTTACAATGCTTCTTACCAGCAGAGCATTCAAATGACGCCTTTCCAGGCACTGTATGGTCATGATTGTCGAAGTCCCCTAAACTTTTCTGATCCTACCCTAAGGGTGGAAGCTTCAAGACAAATGTTGGAGGACATGGATGACCAAATAAAGTCAATAAGACAAGACATACAAGCAGCCAAAGATAGACAAAAGGCATATGCGGATTTGAAACGCCAAGAGAGGGTCTTCGGAGAAGGAGACATGGTTTTCATTCGTGTACGCCCTAAGAGGAGCTCTTTATCTCTAGGTGAATGCAAGAAGCTAAGTCCAAGGTATTGTGGTCCGTATAAAATTCTCAAATGCCTAGGACCCAATGCTTATAAATTGCAACTTCCGGATAACCTAAAAGTTCACAATGTATTCCATATTAGTCTCTTAAAAAAATATATACCCAACCCAAATCATGTACTTGATGACCAACAAATTGTAATGCCTAGTCAAGGAGTCCTTGAACTAAGACCGGAAAAGATTTTAGATGTCAGGGAGAGACAATTGAGATCTAGAACCCTGAAAGAATGCCTCGTCCAGTGGAAAGATTATCCCGAAGAGGATGCTACCTGGATGGATGAAAACTCTCTCAAGCTTCAATATCCCCAGTTTATCCCGAGATGAGGACATCTCGATTCTTCTAAGGGGGAGAGAATGTAATATTCCCACCCGTGAATATTGACGTCCCGCACACGACGTAAACCTTGTGCAAAGGTTATCTCTTGCATTGAAATTATTGGCAGTGTAATGTGTGACCCGCACGCGTGAAATGGGGTCCTCCGCATTGGTAAATCAAAAATCGGGAGTTCAAAACCGCAAGTCTCACAAAAACACCCTCTTGGGAGGGGCAATTTGAATAATTCAATGCAATTTTTTTTTATTTTTTTCCCTTTTTCTCCAGCCGATGCATGGCTGGAGAAGAGGGAGCGTGGGGGAGGATGGGGATATGACAGTCGTGGCCTGCATGGGAGGGGGGGAACCCATGCAAGGGGGCCACGTGGTGGAGGCCTTCTCCCCCCCCATGCCTATATAAACACCCCCTAGCTAGAGGGGGGGAGGCTGGAGAGTGAGGTCGCCGTGCTACAGGAGGTCGCGGTGCTGGAGGGAGGTCGCCGTGCTAGAGAGAGGTTGCGGTACTGGAGAGAGGCCGCCGCGCTGCCGCCACAGTCTGCCAGCCGCCATAGTTCGCCACCACGGCCGCCAGACAGCCACAATCCGCCGCCCCGCCTGGATCACAACCCCCCCCCATCGACGTTGCTGCTGACGACTAGAAGCTTCTTAGAAGCTTCTTAAAAAAGCTTCTAAGGGGGCTTTCTTAAGCCCCCCTTTCCACTAGGTCCCATAAGCCCCGTTTCCACGAGCTTTCCGGGATCTTAAAATCCATACCCTATAAAGGGGTATTGCTACATAAGGGAGAAGTAAACATATTTTGAGACTACTTGCCAAGACTCGGGAAAAATTTAGAGAGCCATAAAGGGTAAGGATAAACCCCGGAGCCCAAATCCTCTACATCTACGATGGCTCCAAAGCCAAAGTCACAAGGCGCACATGTGGAGGTCTCTTCCCCGAGCATACAAGTGGATATCTCCCCGAGCCCACAAGTCCAGGTTTTTTCGAGTTTATTCTCGCATAAAGAAATTTTTAGGCACGCTTAATTTCATAAGGGAGAATGCATTTTACGCTTATTTTTTAATGCATATAGCAGTGTTAAAAATACATTTGATAAATTATCTCTTTAAACATTAGATAAAATTGGTGCATGTCATGGAATTAAAACGGTTGCATTTCCGGAGTTGTCCGCCTTAGAGGACTAGCTGCATGTTGCTATTTTGGAACATTATCAAAGTAATGAGTCTAAACATATATTACTTAGGGCAAAGAAATGAAGTTGATAAGTGCATTTGGTTACTAGACATGGTAGGAATAAGCGTGTGCCGCATTTTAGGCAACATCTTCCTTGTAATGATTCATGAGGAGAAGTTAACACCCATAAGATATTATCCGGAAAGAAATAGAAGGGTACGGAAATGATCTTATGGACTTGCAAGTAGCATGTAACATGGAATAAGTTAACACTAGTTTTAGTTGGTATGAACTTCATTAACTACATTGTAGCTAGGGGAAAGTTGCGTGTTGCATAGTCATCATGCGGAAATTTCATTCATCAGGAGCCGTATTTAGGAAAGGTTGCATGGTTTATCAAAGCATGAGATTCTAAAGTGTAGACAACAAGGTTGTAAGCATGATTATTTGATGTAAGTCCCAATAGGTCCTAGGAAAGTTAGTATCCAGATTATCATGCATTTTTACTATACCAAGGAAAGATAGAGTTATTGTGAACCATGTGATGCGTAGGAGCAATGAATCACATGTTTACATGTATTGTGTTAGTTGCAACTATTCTTTCTCTTTTAGATCTAGTTTATTGTCTCTAGGAAGGATTCATCCTTGTCGCGAGACAAGCATAATGAATTACCCAAATCACCTAGCCACAAAGGAATCATATGGTACGATAGACACCTCGAACACTAACTAGGTTAAGGATTCGGCCAAGTTTTCCAAATGTCGCTAAGTCGAAACCTTCAAGCCAATAGTCCTAACCACATTCCCAAAATGTTGAGCTAATTGGATGCTCATGTAAACAATAATCTAGGATTCCTACCTTAAGGACCAAGCGTTCAAGATGATGAAACTCGATTTGAGTTGGACTAAACGCTGTCGATTTAGTGAAATTAAGGATGGGTGGGTAAAAAGACACCCTAAACCCTCCTTCTCGTCTGAAGTTAATTCCGTGACATGAATACGCCATTCATTAGGGGAAATGATCTCTTAGAATGGAGGCGACACTTGTGCAATAAATTGCAACGTCACTTAGCTTTGCGGTTTGATCGTAAGAAGTTTTGCCATTCCGTGGATTAAGGTTGGCGGGTTCTTGCGCCAGTTTAAACTCGCAAGGGGAAAAGGGTAGTCGTCCTTTTACTCTATCCTCATTAGGAAAACTTTGTCAAGTTAAGGGAAGCTAGGCATTTGCTTGGACGAAAATGATTAATCAATAAACTAAAGCGACATGGTCGCTAGAAATTACCATAAACCAAACCTAAAGTATTGACAGGGTATGACCCTAACCCAAGGACGATAGGAATCTTGCCAAGTTGCAATTGATTCCGGATCGAATGCGGGTTGCATTCGGAGAAAAGGAGTCACTCCTTAACAGTTGCCAGCTAAAACGACCACTGGAATTGATTGTGCTTGTAACAGTTTAGAAAGCACTGTTTGCATTGTTTGCTCAATGAACTAAACGATGAAACGATATCTAAATACTTCAGGTTGAAGGCCTGAAGGGAGAAGCAGCTTCAGTTACCCCTGACTGCCTGCCTGACCCTAACCAAGGGGGTTGTTAACCGCGCCGGGGACGTGGACCGAACCCGCCGTGAGAGGTCTCTCCGTTGAGTTCTACTTGGAGCAGGAGGACGCTTGGGTGTCAGAGGGGGCTCTAACCGTAAATCCCTCACCTTCCGGGCCCTGCACAAGAGGCTAACGTGACTCGGGATTGGATCTCGAGGCCCGCATACTAGTCTACGGGCAGAAGCTTGGATTAGTGATCCCTGGTGGATTACTGGATAGCCTTCGGGCGGATTATGAACAAGCCTACGGGCGGAACTCCTTGTATTTCAAAGATAAGAAGATAAAATGATAATAAAGAAGTTGTTTGACATTGTTTTCTTTATGACCTGTGATAAGATTACGTGAAGGAACCAGTGCTTAACAGGGTTAATCAAGGAAGCTGTTTGTTATATGTCAAATTAATGTGGTAGGTAATTACATAACTAAAACAAACCGAGGAAAGTGCGGAGGATGGACCATGGGTCCGTCCTATGGATGGGTGGTCCCGGTCAGCCGGGAACTTTTCTCAAAAATCTTCAACGAACAGAGGGATGATCACCATCGCCGAGCAAATAACGAGAAGGATGACTTAGATTTACCTATTACCCGATTCACGCTGTTTTAGGGGGAACGGAATGGGACTATGCCTTATGGCAGAGAGGTTGAGCATGGCATCCCTCTCGTTTCCCATTCTCCTTGAACCAAGTGCAGCGTGAATCCGCTTCGGACCTGGCGTTTCTGCGTAAAGTAGTTCGCTCGGGTCTGACGCTAGTTGCTGCTAGCTAATGACCAAACTAGAAAACCTTAATTCCGGTCGATCCTAAGTGGGAAACGGCCAGGACCCTTCCGCTACGTGGCAGACGCGGAAAGAC
The DNA here is from genome assembly GCF_053477565.2 of Lygodium microphyllum. Lineage (NCBI taxonomy): Eukaryota > Viridiplantae > Streptophyta > Polypodiopsida > Schizaeales > Lygodiaceae > Lygodium > Lygodium microphyllum. Next base: position 118,336,219 of record NC_141153.1, on the reverse strand, counting down.
CTAGATTACAAAACCCGTAACATTCCATGGGAGTGTCGGGCGGAGTTCTCTAGACAGCGTTCCGATGGACTGCCAAGACGTGTCCTAGAGGATTCTAGTGGACACGTTATAGTTGGTATCAGAGCTGACCAACAATGGAATTGTTTTCATGAGATTTCATTAAAAATGAAGTAAAGAAATTGTTCCTGTCCAAACATTTCCTCATCTTCAATACTGTCTTGCAGAATTACGAGGCGTGGAACAAGTTTTTGGTGTTCCGGATCATGTTTATGACTGCAATGCATTCTCTGCATTATAGGCAGAGAATTGAAATGATGAACATCCTGGAGCAGATTTATAATCCATCACCGCTATATATAGAGCGAAGATGGACGGGGTCTTCAGGAATCTACTACATGGCTGCCCACCGGTTCGCTTATCTACAGACCAACCTGAAGAGGATCAAGTGGTTGGAAGATTTGAAAATCGTGAAGCTGTTCATTTTTGTGGAAGCTCACGTAAATTCGACTTTGCATATTCGAGGTCGGAGAGTTGAATTGAACTCATATGTATATGAGGAAGTAACCCGTGTAATTCCAGCTGATAGGATTAAGGTATTGGGCCGCCATGGGAAGTATGGATTCCAGCGGAAAGGATATCCTGAGCTTCCGATGAATTATCGATTCCTAAAGATTCATGACCCAAAACCCTACTATTACACAATTCCTGTAGACAAATCCAATACAATGTTGTTCTCCCCAAACTAAATGTAATGATTGGATTATCATCACACGAGATGTTGTATAAGGCTACGCTATATAAATATAAATAAGGACTTCTTTTTATCACTATCCGATTGTGCATCAGGGATGTTGCAAAAAGTTAAGTAGCTTCATGATTTACGAGATAGCTGAACTAAAGATAAGCTAATGTCAATTATCATACAATAATGTTAAGAAAACTTTTACTCAGGCACAACCCCAGGTACAGGTTCCAAATTCGCCCCCTACATCAAGTACTACTGTGATCCAGGAGAAGAAGTTCCTCCTCAAATAGATAAAGCCACCCGAATTTGACGGGAGAGGCAGATTCGTCCAGTCGGATGCTGAGATTTGGATTGAATCTATGGATGATTACTTCGAAGCAGCTGGTACAGCACCTACCAATCAGGCCATGCTCGCCAAATTAAAACTCACCGGTGAAGCCAGACTATGGTGGAAACAATGGTGCAGGGATCAAGGGATTTCACAGGGGTCCGTTACCTGGGAGAAGTTAAAGCAAGCCGTGCAAGGGAGATATTTGCCGCCTGCATATCGTACACAGAAAATGAATGAGTTCTATGAGCTAAAACAGTTAGGACTCACCCTTGACGCATACTACTCTAAGTTTGTCTCACTCTTAAAGTATGCGCCACAAATGGACACGACACAGCAGGTGTCCAAATTTTGCGCAGGCTTAAATCCACCTGTAAATACCCGTCTCGAATCTATGCGTCCATCAGATCTTCAGGATGCACTTATTCGAGCGGCACCTATAATTCAGGAAGTGCAAGCTAAACCAAGGGGTATTAAGAATTGGTCTTATAGCGACCCGAACAGAGGAGCATTCAGACCCCAGGTTAAGAGAGTTCAAGGCCACAATCAGGGATAAAGGAAGAAAGCAAGGACAAATAACATCAACAACTTTGTTCCTACTCACGGTAATGGCCGAAACCTCCGATGCTTCCACTGCAATGAACTCGGTCACTTCAAAAAGCAATGCCCCAAGCTCAGCGAGGGACACCGTCAAGGTGCTGGCCGCGGTCAAGGAGCCGCCACCCGTGGTAGAGGAAGAGCTGCCTGCATTATCAATAGGCAAAGATGTGAAGCAGAGGAATTCTCTAGACAGCCTTCCGATGGACTGCCAAGACATGTCCTAGAGGATTCTAGTGGACACGTTACAAATCGTAAATGGATTAACCACGAGAAGGGGGTAATAAGACCTTTAAGGTCTTAGCTTCTTCGGGAGGGAAAGGTTTACAAACCCTAAAAAGGCCCTATAGGGGTATATACACGGTGAAAAGGGTGTGTGTGAGTGTGGTTTCACAAATGAAGGCCCTTGGGAGATCTTTGGGCACGGAAGTGAAAGGGTATAAAAAGGGGGATCTTGAAGGGATTTCTAGACACGAGGGTAAGTTCCAAGCCAAGGGGAAAGGTGAAGGGTGAAAGGGGGTTTCAAAAGGCACAAGAGGGGGACTTATGAATTTAAGCACGGGGGGAGGGGGAGGGGGGAAGGTAATAAGACTTTTCAAGCCTTATTTCTTTTTGGGGGGGTCCATGCATGGGAAGGGGGCTTAAGGCCTTAAGCACGGAGGGGGAAGAAAAAAAAAAGACTTACCAAGGCTTAATGGCTTTTAACACACGGGGGGGTTAAAGCCGTAAGAATTGTCTGTGAGGGAATTAAATCCGAGGGGGGGGGGAAGGGAAAAATAAACCTTCAAGAGGAAGGCTTAAAAGAACTCACAAGAAGGGGGGCTTAGACCCTCCCCTTAGAAGCTTCTCAAGAAGCTTCTGAGAAGCTTCTGTGGGCTCAAAGCCACGTGGAGGGAAGGGGAGTCACTTAAAGGCAGCGGATGGCGCTTCCCAGGCGGCAACAAATGGAAACGGCACTGGCGGCATACTCTAGCTTCAGGTAGCGATAGCTGGCGCAGTGTTTCGTCACTCTCCACTCCACGACGGTAGTACAATGGCAGCTCCCACAGTCGGGTCACGAACTAGAAATGGCAACGTGTACTTTCTTCTCTCCCTCTATTAGCCTCCCGACTCTCCTTTCAGCCTCTCCATCACTTCAGCTCTATCCCCTCCCTCTGGCATCGATTTCCTCTCTAGTTAAATAGGGGAGGGGAGGGGAGATCCTCCCTCTCCATCGTGCCAATATGCATGGCACTCACACTCCCGCGTGCTCCCACCAAGGAGCTTCCCCATAGTTTCTATTCCCCTCCCCTTCCAGCACGACTGTTGCCGGGGGGGAGGGGGGAGGGAATTTGAAAAAAAATAATTTGCATTATCCTCAAGACATTGCCACATCGATATCCCCCCCTTCCTATAAGGGTAATTCACGTGGAAAGAAATTTGGAACGTTACAATAGAGATGAAGCTTTCAATTTATTTCTACATTATGAGAAGATAAATCTCTTGTAGATAAAAACATACATAAAATAATAACTTCCTCTATGCTGCTCAGATCGCCAATTTGATGTTCATTGGCTCTGAAAGGGGGGAAAAATTCCATAACAACTGCCTAAAATTCTACTAGATTACTCCTTCTTCATTTCCTAGTTTAGAATGCTATTCAATGCCTGAAAACTACAATCGTGCATCGCGTGATTTTGCCAAATCCTTTTTTCACATAAAATCCTCCCAAAATTGTTGAAAGGTACATGCTTTCTTTTACATGCCATCCTATTTTAGAAGTTGTGCACATTTTTTGGATTTTTACAAGAGATAATCACTACAAGATATAGGCCTTATACTGACGTTTAAAGCGACGAAAATACAAACAACAAAATTCATCCCCGTCATCGCAAAAAGTATCGTTATTAACGACACCATAGAAACGTCCGTATTGGCATCGCTATTAGCGTCGCTATTGACGTCGCTATCAATGCAACACTGACATTTGCGACGCTGATAGTGACACCAATAGCGACACTGATATATCAGTTGATAGCGATGCCAATAGCGATGTAGATAGCGACGGTTTGCGACGCGCATAACGACGCCAATAGCGATGCGAGCACTAAAATTTGCAACGCTAATAGTGATGATAACAGGAATGAAAAAGTTTTTGTGGCAGCCATACAAAATAGTTTCTGCACTACTGTGTACAAAGCGCTTGCAAACAAAAAGAATGTATACTGAAATCATAAAACTGATACATGAAATAAATACATGATCGCATAAAAAGCAATTGGTACAGTCATGACAGGATATCACTAATACATAGAACATGTCTACATAGATCAGGTGACTCAAAAATAAAGGTGTGTGAGCTCCAGGGATCCAAGGGCGAGCTACGCATCCTCATCCCCCAAAAGCTCGTCCCATCACAAAGGAGCATCGAACAGACTCTGCAAAAAAAGAAACAACACATCAGTCCACCATACAATAATGCATTCAAATATCTTATGGTAACTACGGACAAGAAAGATGAGTGACTTACAGGGCCCCCGTGTCTATACAATCGGTCGATCAATGCATTGAGACCATGCTTCTCTGCATATCGAGTCTCAAGGCTAGACGGATCGTGATTTGTAATGGAGTGCTACAAAGAAAACAAAATGCTAATTGTTAGAAACATGATTGTCAGTACAAAGAATATTTCAAAAAAACAAACAAGAAAAACAAAAGAAAAACTTACAAAGTCCTCCAAATATGTCCTGTGGCCGCCACTCCCAAGATGATGGACCACTTCGGCCTCGAGTCATGCCCTCGCCACCTCGCACTGCTGACTCCAACGTCTTGGAGAATCTATAGTCTCCTCCCTCAGTTGGCGCCAGTCGTCTGTATCTAACCACTCAGGCTTTGCAGTCCCACTCTTGATTGCCTTGCGTGCGTCAGATCGTCTATGTGACATGTATGCACTCATGCAATCCATCATCCAACTCGTAGAGAATCTATCTACTGCGGCTGGCACCGGAAACTCCTCATGCAAGGATGCTACTATGTAGTCCTTGCTCCCCTCCGGTATGTTCTTCCAATGATCCAAGATGTTGTGCCGAAGAACTTGTTGGCACAACTCTCTCATGCGAGTCATCATCCTCCTTCCCTCATCATTCATGATGATGGCTCCTGACCTACTATCGACCAGATATCCATAACCCCTAGGAGTCTACCTAAGATGGGTTCTCTCCCATCTGCGTCCACGCTCTTGGGCATATCTAGGAAACACCTCTACATTCGGTGTACCGACGGGGGTAATCTCTCTCAGAGTGGCACCCAAAGGGGTGCCACCTTGCTGACGGCTGCGCAAAAGCCGGAGTAATTGGAGTAGACATCCCCATAGATGTGACAAATTCTGGAGATGACACAGCTCTAGTTGAACGATGAGACGAAGACACCACATCTGTGTCTCCATAGCAGTATCCCCCTGATCCTGATGTACTCCCTCCCTCTGGCCCAAGTCGTGAGCATCGAGATCGTCTGCTCGAAGCCCAAGCATCTGATCGCACTGAAGCAGATCTAGCCGAGCGCCCTGACGAAGAACGAGACAGCTCCTGGTCTACCATCTCTCTGAACTGGCGATCTGGTCTGGAGACATGCGTGTGAAGATGTCTTGTAACTCCTCATCGCTCATCCCTCGACTCATCCTGAAAATGTCACCTGCACAGATAAAAAATGATATTAGAATAATCAATTTAAATCATACAAAGCACAATAATATAAATCATTTTAAAAAAATCTCACTTAAAATGCATATCTTATGTACCCTTATAAGAGATTGGTCAATGAATTGAGTAAGTGGATGCTCCAAGTATGAAGTATCCTATGGTCCCATGTTAATCTCCTGACACAACTCTGCATACACTGGAAGGTCAATAGACATATCACCACAAAAGAACGAGTTTGCCTCGTTCTCAAAGAGTTCTTGGACTCCTGTATTTCCATCATTGTTAGATGCTGGCTCCAAGCTTTCAACGACCTCCACCCCTTGCAATATCGACCCCTCTATTTGCATATTATCTTCATCTATGCTCGGAACATTGCTTTGATCATATACTCTCACACTTCGGGGAGTTGAAGGTATAACATAGCACCATTGAGGTTGTCGGGGGTTTGGATAGAAGATTACCTATTCACAAACACGTACAAGAGAGTTCAAACCATTGTGACATAAACCATGTCGTAATACAATTAGCAAGCAAATGACTCCATGCACCTGTTCACAATGGGCCCGCAACACAAAGGTGTCGCGCAAATCCGTCCATTTTTTTCGGAATCTATTTCGAGAAATCCAGATGGACCTCGTTGAACTGTTGCTCCAGCTCCTCCAAGTACCACTTTGAACCACTGCACATCGAATAGTGTCATGGAGAAGCTACGGTAATTTACCGTAATAATACTTTGCAAGTTCCCAAAATGGTTTGCCCTTGCAAGTCCTGTCGATACTTGTGAGCACCACACTTTGGACATGTCTCCATAGTCTCGTATTCTCCTCGAAACAGACAATAATCGTTGATACACGCATGGATGTTATTGTAGTCCATGCCAAGCTTCCGTAAAACATGTCGTGCATCATCACGAGACTCAGGCATGGTATTTGTAGGTGGTAATATATGATATTTCAATAACCTGAAAAAAATCATAAAACAACTTGAAAAAGCACAAATGTTTGTAATAATAGTGTCAAAAAAAAAAATCAATGAATCCTATGTACAAGGTACCTGAACAACTCGGTCATACTCGTATCGCTCCACCCATATTCTGCTTGCACACTTAAGAGGGCAAGCAGTGTCTTCAACCGAGATACTCCGCACCCATCATGGTATGGATGCTTCCTCTCTAAGCAGATCAGAAGTCTCGACATTCATGGGAATCAATGCATCGATCATTGTCTCCATCTCAGGCTCCAAGATTGTAGGTAGGTCTGGAAGGTTGCCTGTCTCCTCTGGCATTGACAGTATAGATTGGCCTTGCGAGTGGTGGATTGTCTCCTGCACTCCATCCATCGCACACCCACGAACTCTTCTAATTGGTCGCAAAGGGTACACTCCCCCTTGGGACGAGACATCACCTCCCTGGATAGAAAATTTGCCAGAGCAAGATCCAATCTTATTGTATATGGTATTCAATTAGCTTGCGAGTACAATGCATGATTGATATTAACTTCAAATTACCATTTGCTGAACATCCGCAATCGCTTGATCAATGATCTCAGATTGAAACTCGCCAAATCGTCGTACGTGTTCTATAGACAATCAGCATTTTCGTGTAATTGCCAACTTGCATTGAGAGCAAGGACACGGGACACGCCTCGCGATCTTGAACAACAGGACCTTCTTCGTTTTTCATCTTGTCTATGTTACAACAAACAATTTAATGACTTGTAATACAATTTGGGAAAACGAGGCTCAAATGGATAGCTTTATGGAGATATATATCAAGTTGCAAGTTGACCATAAGCTCTTGCTTGAGAGGTTTTAGCCTCTACAAGAGGTTGAGAAGCAAATTTTGAAAAACATTGAGGTTGATATTGATGCATCCATGGTGTTGAAATCTAAACTTCAAGATATAAGAAATGCTTTACTGATTGATGTAAAAAATGCATGGGACATAGTAGTTGAGAGATTTATTGATGTTATATCTCGGCCATATACCATGCTCAAGGATTTGTTTGTCTCGGTAGATAATTATTCATTATTGTAGAAAAAAAAGGCATTGGTTCATAAGGTTCAGGAGTTGAAGACTAAATGTTTGGACTTGACTAAAAGATTGGACAATGCCTTAGATGCTAAAAGAAAAAGTGATGAATATGTTACTTCATCATTGCAACAAAAAGATTGTTGACAAGGATGCTATGATTAATGAAGTTCTTCACGAGGTGAATATAGAGTTGAAGGGGATGGAACACGATTCTTCTTTGGGATTTAGTGGTGATCAGTCCATTATTGAGGTATCTTCTTGTATGGCCATTATACCTTATATACCTAGCTACAGTCTCTAGGTTATGTACTTTGATTATCTTAGAGGGGCTCTACTAGGATTACTTATACAACTGCACTAGAGGGCTTTGAGTATAAGTAATCCTAGTCAACAAAATTTATGAGTATCATTGAGGATCTCTTAGTCTAATAATAAATCAATTTCAACAAAAAGCATCTTAGTAATGATGTTTTTTGTCGTAGGTCCATGTATAAAAATTAATGCCATCTATGAAATTTATCAACTTTTATTGTAATGATTGGAAGACATCAAATGTAACAATGTAATACAAGGTTACCATGTCAAAGACAATATCAAATAGTAAAAATGTTTGTGCACGTGTGGGGGTGTGGGGGTGTGTACCATAGTTATAAAATTTGTTCCAATCAATTATACTCATAGTCATAACCTTTGAAGAAAATATCCTATGCTCAATTTAAGGGATTCTTCTTCTATGACAATACTTTTGGGTTCATTTTGATGAAGTACCATAATGACCATTAGCTAGGGGATCATTTTCTTTTAGTCCTTCCTTGACTAGTTGGCATGATTACTAATTTGTTATGCCTATAAAGTTAATACAAAAACAAGGAATTATGCATATCACAATTAGATCCCCTACTTGGACATTATGAAGGATATGACCAATTTTAAGCCATCTTAAAGAGTCACCAATGTACGTGGCCCATGGTAAAGCACATTGCATACCATTATCGATAAGTCCATTATCGTGCATCTTAAATCTCCTAATTAGAAATATATCCTAACACTCTCCAAAAGCAAAAGGGAGAGGGAGAGAGAATGCACTCTCCCTCCCTCTCCCTCTCCCTCTCTTTCTCTTTCTCTTTCTCTTTCTCTTTCTCTCTCTCTCTCTTTCTCTCCCTCCCTCTCATTTCCTCTCCCTCTCACAATATATCCTAACACTCTCCAAAAGCAAAAAGGAGAGGGAGAGAGAGAATGCACTCTCCCTCCCTCTCCCTCTCCCTCTCTCATTTCCTCCCCCTCCCTCTCCCTCTCCCTCTCTTTCTCTTTCTCTTTCTCTTTCTCTCCCTCTCTCTCTCTCTTGCTCTCCCTCCCTCTCCCTCTCCCTCTCTTTCTCTCTCATTTCCTCTCCTAAAAAAGCAAAAGAGAAAGTGATTTAAACCTTAAACAAGAAAAAGGAGAGAGGGAGACTCACCGATGAGATATGGTGACTGTGGGGCGGCTCCTCTTTGTGATGAACGCTCCTCCTCTCCTTCGCGAACAACGGCAGCGGCAGCGGTGGCGGCAAGTCTTCTTCTTCTCCTTCTCTCACGACGGTCGCTCTCTCTCTCGCTCTTGCTCTCAAAACACAAAACGCAAAAATGCGAAATAAAGCCGCGCTGGGTTTCGGCCTGTTTTTTTTCCCTGTGAAGCGTCGCTATCCGCCGTCGCTATCGGCTTAAATCCTTGTAGTGAATATCTAAAATATCAAAAATTGACTAAACTTGTCCAAAAATCTAGTATTTTTGAACCATCCACACAACGGTCACTAACATTAATGACTAATATGGCATTGGCTCTCTAGATCAATAAGAAAGATGAATGACAATGCATTCTAGAGTTTTTCACAGTGTGACCGTATAGCAATACGACAACGTCTCCATAGATGCATGAACAAAGATACAAAAATGATTCACTTTCTATTCCATTGCAGCATTCATTCTTTTTTCTATCCCATTTTCAACCACCACATCCCTAGTCTCTCTATCATCGTCCTTTAGCGACCATAGTATATTATTGTCTAAATCCACCATTGTTAGCCACTGTGAAATATGCACTAACGCCTTTGATACTAGCCAACCTTCAACCATGCTACCTTCTAGCCGAGGTCGTTTTCACACAAAGCCTTCCACAGTTTTCATGAAGCGCTCCAAGAAGAACATCCATCGCATATGGACAGATCTTGCAATCTCCACTTCATCTACAAGATGCACCAACAGGTGGGTTTGTATTGTGAGCATGGTGGTAGGTAGGTACTTCCGTGCACTAAATTCGATATAAGATGTCTTTATTTCCTTCTGTGGGATCCATTGCATTAAATTCGATAACCTGTAAATAGCCCTATATATTTTTGGAGTGAGACATCCTACGATCATGATCGGTAGTACAAACTCCCACACATGAAGAATCATTATGAATATAGACTAGAAACTAAATAGGAAAATACAGATGCTACTTATAATTAAGGCCAATACAAACTTGATATATCTTATGCCAATCATAGGATTTTATCTATGATAGTTAGTCGTCTCTTTAGAAAAAGTGGATCTAAGGGAACAAATCATACCCATCGCAGTGCATATAAATCTAATAATTTGCCTCATAATGTGTTGTTCTTTAGTGGACTGAGCCCAAGGAGTGTGAGGTAGTTGCAAGCGACCATCAGTAATTAATTGTGGCCAAGTGCCTCCATCTTTCCTATCTCCTTCAAATCCATTCGTGCCCTGCAGTGTCTATCTTTCCTGTGATGTGGTCCCATAATAAGCTGTCCACATTCTTGAAAATATACATGGGATCCAACAAGTGGTTGATCTGTACTAAGTGGATCCAATATGGAAACTTTTAGAAAATCAAGAAGAACTGCATTTTGTTTGGATGTGACTCTGTATGCATCGTTTTTAACTCGTACCCACTTTGGTCATCCATTCGTGCTAGAGGTCATCCAAGAAAACCTTTCCTCAGTTCATGACCCTTCAGCAAGAAAGTGGCGTTGTGGCAGTGCGTAGGGTTGAAGGTCACCACAAGGGTTTGGCAAGACAAGAATGTATGGGGATTCAAGAGCTTAGACTCTAGAGATGGTAGAGATAAGAGAAGGGTTGAAGGTTTCAAGCCAAGTTCTTGAAGATAAGAGATAGTAGGGTGAAGGTAGCTTTACTTCATATGGAACATAATGATAATGGACTCTGCTATATGTTTAGACTTGTTATGTTGAACATAGTCTTTAGCAAGACTAATAGCACTTTGATTATCACATCAAAGTGGTGTGTTAGAGAGAGGAGGATGACCAATATCTGATAGAAACTCTTAAAGCCATAATAAATCTCGAGCCACTAAAGATGTAGCTACATATTTAGCCTTTATAGTGGAAACACTACAAGGAATTGGGCAATTAGCGACGCCGATTAGCGACAGCAGATATCGGCGTCGCTATTGGCAAATAGCGACGCCAATAGCAACGCCGCAGGAAAAAAAACGCGGCCGAAACCCGAGCGCCGTTTTCATTTCTTTTGCTTCGACTTTTGAGAGCGAGAGTGAGGGAGAGAGCGAAGGCTTTGTGAGAGAAAAAGAGGAAGAAGACTTGCTGCCACCGCCGCCATTGTTCGCGAAGGAGAGGAGGAGCCCTCATTGCAAAGAGAAGCCACCCCACACTCGCCATATCTCATTGGTGAGTCTCTCTCTCTCTTTCTTTTGCTTGTTGAAGGTTTAAATCGTTCTCTTTTGCTTGTTTAGGAGAGGAAATGAAAAAGAAGGAGAGGGAGAGGGAGAGAGAGGGAGAGAAAGAGAGGGAGAGGGAGAGGGAGAGAAAGAGAAAGAGAGGGAGAGTGCATTCTCTCTCTCTCTCCCTTTTGCTTGTTTAATGTTTAAATTACTTTCTTTTTTGCTTGTTTAGGAGAGGAAACGAGAGAGTAAGAGAGAAAGAGAGTGAGAGGGAGAGGGATAGGGAGAGGGAGAGGGAGAGGGAGAGGGATAGGGAGAGGGAGAGGGAGAGGGAGAGAAAGAGAAAGAGAAAGAGAAATAGAGGGAGAGGGAGAGGGAGGGGGAGGAAATGAGAGAGGGAGAGAAAGAGAAAGAGAGGGAGAAGGAGGGAGAGTGCATTCTCTCTCTCCCTCTCCCTTTTCCTTGTTAATGTTTAAATCACTTTATTTTTTGCTTGTTTAGGAGAGGACATGAGAGAGAAAGAGAGCGAGAGGGAGAGGGAGGGGAAGGAAATGAGAGAGGCATAGAAAGAGAAAGAGAGGGAGAGTGCATTGTATCTCTCCCTCTTCCTTTTGCTTGGAGGATGTTTAAATCACTTTATTTTTTGCTTGTTTAGGAAATGAGAGAGAAAGAGAGATAGAGAGGGAGAGGGAGAAAAAGAGAAAGAGAGGGAGAGGGAGAGGGAGGGGAAGGAAATGAGAGAGGGAGAGAAAGAGAACGAGAGGGAGAGGGAGAGGGTGAGAGAGAGAGTGTGCATTCTCTCTCTCATGACGGGTTTGGTTGTTTGTTGTTTGAATCACTTTCTTTTTTTCTTGTTTAGGAGAGAGGGAGAGGGAGGGGAAGGAAATGAGAGAGTAAGAGAGAAAGAGAGGGAGAGGGAGAGGGAGAGGGAGAGAAAGAGAAAGAGAAAGAGAAAGAGAAATAGAGGGAGAGGGAGAGGGAGAGGGAGAGGGAGAGGGAGGAAATGAGAGAGGGAGAGAAAGAGAAAGAGAGGGAGAAGGAGGGAGAATGCATTCTCTCTCTCCCTCTCCCTTTTGCTTGTTTAATGTTTAAATCACTTTATTTTTTGCTTGTTTAGGAGAGGAAATGAGAGAGAAAGAGAGCGAGAGAGAGAGGGAGGGGAAGGAAATGAGAGAGGGATAGAAAGAGAAAGAGAGGGAGAGTGCATTGTATCTCTCCCTCTCCCTTTTGCTTGGAGGATGTTTAAATCACTTTATTTTTTGCTTGTTTAGGAAATGAGAGAGAAAGAGAGATAGAGAGGGAGAGGGAGAAAAAGAGAAAGAGAGGGAGAGGGAGAGGGAGGGGAAGGAAATGAGAGAGGGAGAGAAAGAGAACGAGAGGGAGAGGGAGAGGGTGAGAGAAAGAGAGAAAGAGAGGGAGAGGGAGAGGGAGAGGGAGAAAGAGGGAGAGAGAGGGAGAGAGAGAGAGGGAGAGGGAGGGGAAGGAAATTTAAGATAATAGACTTATTGACAATGGTATGAAATGTGTTTTGCCATGGGCCACGTACATTGGTAACTCTTTAAGATGGCTTAAAAATGGTCAATTTCTTCATGAAGTCCAAGTAGGGGATCTAATTGTGATATGCATAATTCATTATTTTTGTATTAACTTTATAGGCATGCCAAATTAGAAATCATGCCAACTAGTCAACGGAAGGACTAAAAGAAAATGATACCCTAGCTAATGGTCATTAAGGTACTTCATCAAAATGAACCCAAAAGTATTGTTATAGAAGAAGAAACCCTTAAATTGAGTATAGGATAATGTCTCTCAGGTCTTATGACTATGAGTAGAATTGATTGAAATAAATTTTATTACTATAGTTATAAAATTTCATAGATGGCGTGCATTAATTTTAAAATGGATTACTTATACTCAAAGCCGAGATATAACAAATAATTATCTACCAGGACAAACAAATCCTTGAGCATGATACAAGGCCGAGATATAACATCGGAAAATCTCTCAACTACTATATACAATGCAAGATTTATGGTCAACTTGCAACTTGACGTACATCTCCATAAAGCTATCCATTTAAGCCTCGTTTGCTGTAATGTAGATAAGATGGAAAACGAAGAAGGTCTTATTGTTCAAGACCGCAAGACGTATCTTAATCAGCGTGTCCCATGCCCTTGCTCTCAATGTAAGTTGGCAATTAGACGAAAACACCGATTGTCTATAGAACACGTACGACGATTTGGCGAGTTTCAATCTGAGATCATTGATCAGGCGATTGCGGATTTTCAGCAAACGGTAATTTAAAGTTAGCATTTTTCATGCATTGTACTCTCAAGCTAATTGAAAACCATACACAATAAGATTGGGTCTTGTTGGCAAATTTTCTATCCAGGGGGGTGATGTCTCGACCCAAGGGGGAGTGCACCCTTTGCGGCCAATTAGAAGAGTTTGTGGACGTGCGATGGATGGATTGCAGGAGCCAATCGACCACTCGCAAGGCCCATCTATACCATCAATGCCAGAGGAGACAGACAACCTTCCCGACCTGCCTACAATCTTGGAGCCTCAGATGGAGGCAATGATCGATGCATTGATTCCCATGGATGTTGAGACATCTGACCCGCTTAGAGAGGAAGCATCCATACCATTATATGATGGGTGCCGAGTATCTCGGTTGAAGACATTGCTTGCACTCTTAAGTGTGCAAGCAAAATACGGTTGGAGTGATACGAGTGTGACTGAGTTATTCAGGTACCTTGCACACAGGCTTCATTGATTTTTTTTTTGTGGAATATTGCTACAAAAATTTGTGTTTTTTCAAGGTGTTTTATGATTTTTTTCAAGTTATTGAAATATCATATATTGCCACCTGCAAATACCATGCCTGAGTCTCGTGATGATGCACGACATGTTTTACAGAAGCTTGGCATGGACTACAATAACATCCATGCATGTATCAACGACTGCATATTGTTTCGAGATGAATACGAGACTATGGAGACATGTCCAAAGTGTGGTGCTCACAGGTATCGACAGGACTTGCAAGGGCAAACCATCCCTCAAAAAGTTCTCAGACACTTTCCGTTCATCCCCTGCATAAACCACATGTTTCGCACGTCTGCCATGGCAAGCTTGACAACGTGGCATGTGCAGAATAGGTCCACGGATGGAGTTCAACGAATATCACTAGATTCGCACGCATGGAGCCACATTGACTCTACCTTCCGAAGCTTTGCGCGAGAGCCAAGGAATCTTCGGCTCGGTCTCGCCATGGATGGTGTGAACCCATTCGGTCTGCGCTCGACTTCTTACAGTGTGTGGCCTATAGTGCTTGTCAACTACAACATCCCTCCATGGCTTACTACGAAGAAAGGACATCTCATCCTTAGCTTGATCGTCCCGGGCCGCTACAAAGTAAAGTCCATTAGTCGAAGAGCTTAAGATTTTGTGGGAGGAGGGGGTCACGGTGCAAGATATGAGCAGGCGCGATGGTCGGCGGTCAGCCAACATTCGAGCCATTCTCATGTGAATGATGCATGACTTTCTAGGATTGGGAGAGTGCTCAGGTAAGCAGACCTTTGTTCTCGCTGGTAATATCTATATTTTATTTCATTCAATCAAGTATTCACTAGGTCGTGGATCGCCTTACAGGTCTGGTTAGCACAGGTTATTATGCATGTCCATTGTGTGGGCCACAGTTAGACTCCCGAAGGTTATCATGCAAGGCGGGGAGCAATTGAGACGGTCTGTCTCTTTGAGAAATACCTACCCACTAGCATGCTCACGATACAAGTTCACCTTCTTGTGCATCTTGTGGACGAAGTGGAGATTGCTGGACCTATCCATACATGATGGATGTTCTTCCTGGAGCGCTTCATGAAAACCCTGAAAGGCTTTGTGCGACAATGAGCTCGTCCAGAAGGTAGCATGGCGGAAGGTTGGTTGGTGTCAGAGGCATTAGTGCATATCTCACAATGGCTACCAACGGTGGAGCCAGACAATGAAATGCTATGGACGCTGAAGGACGATGATAGGCTGACTGGAGATGTGGTGGTTGGAAATGGGGTAGAAAAAAGAATGGATGCCTCAATGGAAGAGAAGGTGAATCGCTTTTGTATGTTGCACCATGCCTCCATGGAGACGTGGCTCGCCAAGTACCAGATTGCAAGGCAAGATCGAGAGGAAGCGCGAGCTGAATTCCGACGCAGTACGCATCACCGACCGATTTGATATCTCGAAGGCATGGAGGAGATGCCACGGTTTATGTCAACACGATGGTTGCATGGAGCCTTGACCGCAGCATCCAGCGAAGGGACAGAGGTCTCAATGGAGGAGTGGGAGTTCTCGAGGGGATGTAGTCCAAAGGTAATGAGGGGTTTAGAATGTGTCGTATCTAAATTTGCTTGCTACATCTAATTTGAGTGTTTCAATGTGCAGTACAAAATATATACTGCAGCATGGTCGTGCGGACGACATTTTCGGGTGGAGCGTATTGACAAAATTTGCTCCACAATGGACTCTTGTGTCATGGCAAGGTTTGAGCAAGAGAGCCGGCGACGAGCAACGGATCCGAACACGGTTGTGGATGAGATGGAGTATTTTGGGAACTTGCAAAGTATTATTACGGTGGATTACCATAGCTTCTCCATGATACTATTCGATGTGCAGTGGTTCAAAGTGGTACTTGGAGGAGCTGGAGCAACAGTTCGACGAGGTCCATCTGATTTCTCGAAATAGATTCCGAAAAAAAATGGACGGATTTGCGCGACGCCTTTGTGTTACCGGCCCATTGTGAACAGGTGCAAATAGTCATTTGCTTGCTAATTGTAATACGACATGGTTTATGTCACAATGGTTTGAACTCACTTTGTAAGTGTTTGTGAACAGGTAATCTTCCATCCAAACCCCCGACAACCTCGATGGTGGTATGTTATACCTTCAACTCCTCGAGGTGCGAGAGTATATGATCAAAGCGATGTTCCACGTATAGATGAAGAAAATATGCAAATAGAGGGTTCGATATTACAAGGGATGGAGGCCATTGCAAGCTTGGAGCCCGCATCGGCTAACAATAATGGAAATACAGAAGTCGTAGAATTTTTTGAGAACGAGGCAGACTCATTCTTTTGTGGTGACATGTCTATCGACCTTCCAATGTATGCAGAGTTGTGTCAGGACATTAACATGGGACCATAGAATACTTCATTCTTGGAGAATTGTATTACTCAATTCGTTCTTTAGATCTTCCATAAAGGTAGATAAGATATGCATTTTAAGAGAGATTTTTCAAAAATAATTTATATTAATGTGCTTTGTATAGTCTAAATTGATTATTCTAACATCATTTTTTATCTGTACAGGTATCAATATTTTCAGGATGAGTCGAGGGATGAGTGATGAGGAGTTTCAGGACATGATGGCACGCATGTCTCGAGATCAGCCCGCGAGATTTAGAGAGATGGCAGACCAGGAGCTGTCTCGTTCTTCGTCAGGGTGCTTTGCTAGATCAGCTTCAACGCGATCAGATGCTTCAGCTTCGAGCAGACGATCTCGACGCTCGCGACTTGGGCCAGAGGGAGGGACTGCGACTGCAGGAGGATCAGGGGGTGCTGTTGTGGAGATACGGACGTGGTGTCTCCGTCTCGTCGTTCAGCTGGAGCTGTGTCACCTCCAGGATTTGTCACACCTGTAGGGACGTCCACTCCAGTTACTCCGGCTTTTGCGCAGCCGTCGGCAGATGGCACGCCTTTTGGTGGCACTCCTTTTGGTGGCACCCCTTTGAGTGGCACTCCAGGAGAGGGTACCCCCGTCGGTACAGGGATGTACAGGGGTCTCCTGGATATGCCCAGGAGCGTGGACGGAGATGGGAGAGGGCCCATCTTAGGCAGACTCCTAGGGGTTATGGATACCTAGTGGATAGTAGGTCAGGAGCCATCATCATGAATGATGAGGGGAGGAGGGTGATGGCTCGCATGAGGGAGTTGTGCCAACAAGTTTTTCGGCACAACGTCCTGGATCATTGGAGGAACATACCGGAGGGGAGCAAGGACTACATACTAGCATCCTTGCACGAGGAGTTCCCGGTGCCAGCCGTAGTAGATAGATTCTCTACGGGCTAGATGATGGATTGCATGCGTGCATACATGTCACATAGACGATCCGACGCACGCAAGGCAATCAAGATTGGGGCTCCAAAGCCCGAGTGGTTAGATGCAGACGACTGGCGCCGACTGAAGGAGGAGGCTACAAATTCGCCAGGACGTTGGAGTCAGCAGCGGAAGGCGGCGAGGGCACGAATCGAGGCCGGATCGGTGCATTATCTTGGGAGTGGCGACCACAGGACATATTTGGAGGACTTTGTAAGTTTCTCTTTTGTTTTGCTTGTTTGTTTTTTTGAGATATTCTTTGTACTGACAATCATGTTTCTAACAGTTAGCATTTTGTTTTCTTTGCGGCACTCCGTTACAAATCGCGATCTGCAAGGCCTTGAGACTCGATATGCAGAGAGGCACGGTCTTAGGGCATTGATCGACCAATTGTATAGACGCGGCGGCCCTGTAAGTCACTCATCTTTCTTGTCCGTAGTTACCATGAGATATTTGAATGCATTATTGTATGGTGGATTGATATGTTGTTTCTTTTTCTGCAGAATCCGTTTGATGCTCCTTTGCAGCGGGACGAGCTTTCGGGGGACGAGGATTTGTAGCTCGCCCTTGGATCCTTAGAGCTCACACACCTTTAGTTTTTAGTCGCCTGATCTATGTAGACATTTTCTATCTATTACTGATATCGTTTCATGATTGTACCAATCGCATTTTATGCAATCATGTATTTATTTCATGTATCAGTTTTATGATTTTTTTCTCTGTTACCGTCGCTATTTGCGTCGCAATTTTACTGCTCGCGTCGCTATTGGCGGCGCTATGAGCGTCGCAAATTCTCTGTAACTGTCGCTATATGCATCGTTATATGCGTGGCTATATATGCGATGCATATAGCGACGATTCTATGGCGTCATCAATAACGACACTTTTTGTGACGACGGGAGAAAATTTTGTTGTTTGTATTTTCGTCGCTTTAAACGTCGCTATAAGGTCTATATCTTGTAGTGAAACAACAACATGATGTTGTTTCTTGCTAGTCTAAGCAACAAGACAACCATTGATAAAGAAACAATTTCAACTTGTAGAACACATGGATAAGTAACAGCTTTCCCAATTTGCATCTGTATAAATGAAAAGTTGAAGTGAATGTATAGAATTAGAGTTTTGTTGGCGTTGATAAACTGACCCCAAATCTTTAGTGCCTTTCAAATACTTCAAAAATCATTTGGCTACAATCCAATGTTGAAGGCATAGAGGACTGATATATTGTCCAACAAAATTTGCAACAAAATGAATGTCATGGCAAAAAATTAAGCCAACAAATTGAAGACATCCAACAAGATCAGCATAAGGTTGATGTAATGCTAATTTTCCATCATTTTGCAGAAAGTGATTGTTTGTGGTAGAGCTCACAAGACAAGGAGTGCTAGCATGATGTGCAGAACTCAAACAAAATTTCTGAATAATATCTTCAATGAAATTTCTTTGACATAGTATTAAAACACCAGTTTGTCGATAAAATTGATTTTCAATACCAAGACATGAGTGTATGTCTCCAAGATCGACCATGTCACAAATATAGAAGACAAAACCTTATTTCCTTATTGAAGGAAGTTAAGATTGTTAGAAATAAGTATGGTATCATCCACATATAGAGCAAGAATAACAAAACTATCATTGCAACACTTACGATATAAGTTAGGATCAAAAGACTAGAAGATAAAACCTTGTTTGTAAGGAAGAGATCAATCTTTTGATACCAAGCTCATGAAGATTCTTTGAGAACATAGAGTGTCTAATGAAGTCTCCAAGCAAGATTTTTCTTATCTATGACGAAAAATCCCTTTGGTTGCTCCATGTATATCTCGTCCTTTAAAATGCCATTAGGAAAAGGAGTTCTCACATCCATTTAGTGAACCTCCACATCAAACTCAAGAGCAAAAACTAACAAGACCCAAATACCGGTAATATGAACAATAGGTGAGAAATTTCTTTGATAATCAACTCTTGCAATTTGTGAGAAACTTTTGGAAACTAGCCTCACTTTGAATTTTTCAAATGTTGCATCCGCTTTTGTTTTAGTCGTGATGGTAACTTCTATCGTTTCAAGTTTCCTAAGAGACTTTTTTTAAATTGTAATAGACATAGTCACAGTACATATGATTGCTGGGTAAATTAATATGATAAAAACCATGCTATTACAAAAAAATAACCACGTTTATCCGGAGATCATTATCCTTGTGACTATTGCAAAAAGAGTGATCATCCAACCCATCTATGTTTGAAGAGGCATTTTGATTCAAATCGTAAGACTACATATGCTGCTACACATGACAACACTATGGAAGAAGCACATTGTATGAATTATTCTATCTCTTTGGAAAGGATACTTCATCTTCATGATGGATGTCTTTTTATTATTGATAACCAATATCTAATAGAAATTCTAAAAGCCATAATAACTCTCGAGTCACTAAAGATGTAGCTACATATGTAGCCTCTATAGTGAAAACAACAACACAATGTTGTTTCTTGCTAGTCTAAGCAACAAGACAACCATTGATAAAGAAACAATTTCCACTTGTAGAATGCATAGATAAGTAGAATACCAAGACATGAGTTTTGTAATATTTCAGATAAAATTCTTTTTTTTCTTCTCCAGCGTCGCGTCATGCTGGAAGGAGGGAATGCGATAGAGGAGCCAGCAAGCTCCTCGCTCGAGCTTGCTCGGCTCCAATAGCATGCTGATTGACACATAGCAGGGGGGAGGATTCCCTCCCCTCCCCTATATAAATGAGGGAGAGTCGTGAGAAGTAGGGACAGTGCTGCGGTATCATGAGAGGACGGGGAAGACGCTGTTGCCGCTTGACGTCCGTCTATCTGCCATGAGAGAGGAGGACGAACCCTTTGCCCGTTCGTGTTGCTGCCGAGGGAGGAGGAAGGACCATTGCCAAACGCTGCGCTGCCGCCTCTATCCTCTCTCCCCACGAGCGTCATATTCATCTGTCACCTGCAGACTTTCACCCCCCCCCCCCCCCCCGGTGGTCGCGTCAAATTTTCCCCCACGTGGCTCCTGTGATCCCACAAAAGCTTCAAGAAGCTTCTAAGGGGGGGCTACTCTAAGCCCCCTTCCTATACTCATATTCCTTTTACCCTTTCACCCCCCCTCATAACCCTTTTTCCCTTTCACCCCCCATACTCCTTTTTAACACACCCCCTAAGCCCCTTTTTATTTCCCCTGTGTCCCCATTATTTCTTTCTTCCCCCCCCCCCTCCCCCCGGGTTTCCTTTTACCCTTAATCCCTTCCCGTAGAGCTGCTAAACCCCAACCCGTGTTTAAGCCACCATAGCCCTCTCTCCCCTTGGCCTCAAAAACCATTAAGCCCCTCCGTGGTTTTAATAAGCCTTCCTCTTGAAGGGTTTTATAACCTATTTTCCACCCTCCTCGGGATTTAAAAATCCTCCCCGTGGTCTTTCCCCATGAAATACCTTAGGGTCCTATAAGCCCTTTTCATATTGCAAGCCCTTAATCCTTCCTTGTGGGCTTCCACAAGCCTTCTCCAAGTGGGTTTATACCCCCACCCGAGATTTAAGCACCCATTCTCTCGCAAGTTCCATTGCCTTTTCTTTTAGGCCTTATAAACCTTTCCCTCTCCGAAGAAGTTAAGACCTTAAAGGTCTTGTTACCCTTCCTCATGGTTAATCCCGTAACGGCTCCTTGCTTCGAAAGAAAGAAGAAGAGTATTGAAGCAGTGGTGGAATTCCGAAAAGGAGTGTAAAGCTACCTTCAGGTTCGAGGTTTTACAACTGCGATGCCGCCTAAGAAAGTCCAAGGAGTAGCTGCGGGAGGGTCATCTCCCAGTATCCATGTGGATATCTCACCCCAAAACTAGGTTTTCCTTCTTGGTTTTATATCGATTTTAATTTAATCATGCAAGATCAATTGTTGGAATAAGATATATTTTGTCCTAGTTACTTACGATGAAGGAATTTAGTTTAATTGAACATGCAAAATGGATAATGTATAAAACATAGTTTTCCTTCAAATAGCTTTACGCATTGAAACAAATTACGAGCAAGATTATCTACCCACTATAGTAGTATATTTCGGTTAAATCTTGAAGGTATAAAAACTGCATCTTGCACCAGTAACCCCTATTCTTTTTTGCAACGAATCATCATAGAAGATGAAATTCATGAAAGGTCTCTTACGTTGCTTGAAGTCTAGGAAGTTATCATTTCTAACTGCATATCTTAGCAAGGAAAAGATTGTTATTTGGCACGAGTTTCATTCACAAGGAAAAAGGAAGATTAACTGACTTTACCTAAATTCAAAGTAATAAAGTTTAGGATTGAAAAATCAATTTTCACAAAGATAACAAATCGTGCTGAGGTGATCTCATATTACCTTCTAAAAGTTAACCGAATTAATATAAACTTAGAAATACCTATGCTATGAAATATACATTGGGAATGACTTAAAAATCCAGTAAACGTTTATACCTTAAATACTTGCCTACCTTCCCTGATTGTAGGGTCAATAAATTGTAAATGTAAAAGAACTAGGGTTTGTCCCTGAGGTTCTTAAAAAGAGACCCTAGGTCTGACAAACGTTAGCTTAAAGAAACTAAAACGTATTGTTTCATCGTATATAACGATGCATGACTTGCACAGCAAGTACGAGGTCATCTAGTCTTGTGATTGATTCACAAGAAGAAAAGTGAAATACCCTCCACAAGGATAGCGGATCCTTACGCAAGTTATCTTGCAATAAGGATATATTCTTTGATATCCTTCTAAGTAAGGAAGGTTAAAACCGGAAATTAAAGTATCCAATGAGCTTTAGGGTTGACCAAGTTGGGTTAATAGGGTACGCCCTAACCCAGAATATAAAGGATCTTGCCAAGTTGCAATGTACCCCAGATCGAGTGCTAAATGCATTCAAAAGAAAAGACTCCTTTCTTAGCACTTTGCCAACAACAAGATCGATTAATGGAAATGTTTGTGCTTGCTAGAGATTTTAGAGCACTGTTTGATTTATGAATTACAAATTAAATAAATATCTATACTTTAGGTTGAAGGCCTGAAGGGAGAGGCAGCTTCAGTTACCCCCGATTGCCTGCCTAGCCCTAACCAAGGGGGTTGTTGACCGCGCCGAGAATGTGGACCGAACCCGCCGCGAGAGGTCTCTCCGTTGAGCTCTACTTGGAGCAGGAGGACGCTTGGGTGCCAAGGGGGGCTCTGGCCGTAAATCCCTTACCTTCCAGGTCCTGCACAAGAGGCTAATGTGACTCGGGATTGAATCTCGAGGCCCACATAGTAGTCTACAGGCGGAAGCTTGGAATAGTGATCCCTGTGGATTACTAGATAGCCTTCGGGCGGATTATGGACTAGTCTATGGGCGGAACTCCTTATATTTCAAAGATAAATATGATGATATGTTAATAAAGAACTTGTTTGATATTGTTTTTCTAGTCACGTGATAAGATTACATGAAAGAACTAGTGCTTAACGGTTTAATTAAAGAAGCTGATTGTTATATGTCCAAACTAATGTGTTAGATAATTACATAACTAAAACAAACCGAGGAAAGTGCGGAGGATAGGCCATGAGCCCATCCTACGGTTGGGTGGTCCCGCTTGGCTGGGAACTTTTCTCAAATCTCGAGGAACAACGCGATGATCATCAAAGGACACGAACAATGAAAGCGCTGACCTAGAGTTATGTCTTACCCGATTTACGCTGTTTTAGGGGAACGGAATGGGACTATGCCTTATGGCAGAGACATTGAGCTTTGCATCCCTCTCGTTTCCCATTCTCCTTGAACCAAGGGCAGCGTGAATCAGCTTCGGACCTGGTGTTTCTACGTAAAGTAGTTCGCTTGGGTCCGACGCTAGTTGCTATTAGGTAATGACCAATCAGGAAAACCCTAATTCCGGTCGATCCTAAGTGGGAACGGCTAGGATACTTCTGCTACGTGGAAGACGTGGGAAGACCTAGACCGCAAATCTCGTAACATTGCATGGGAGTGCCGGGTGAAGCTTTCTAGACATCCTTTCCGATGGACTGCTAAGACGTGTCCTGGATGATACTAGTGGACATGTTACAGTTGGTATTAGAGCCAACCAAAAACGAAATTGCTTTTATGAAATCTCACTGAAATGAAGTAAAGAAATTGTTGCTGTCCAAACATTTCCTTACCTTCGATGCTGTCTTGCAGAGTTACGAAGCGTGGAACACGTTTTTGGTATTTCGAGTCATGTTTATGACTACAATGCATTCTCCGCTTTATAGACAAAGAATTGGGATGATGAACATTCTGGAGTAGATTTATAATCCATCACCTTTATACATGGAACGAAGATGGACGGCTGCTTCAGGAATCTACTATATAGCCACCCACCGGTTTGCTTATCTACAGACCAACCTAAAGAGGATCAAGTGGTTGGAAGACTTGAAAGTCGTGAAGCTGTTCGTTTTTGTGGAAGCTCACGTAAATTCGACTATACATAATCAAGGTCGGAGGGTTGAGATGAACTCATATGTATATGAGGAAGTAACTCGTGTAATCCTCGCCGACAGGATTAAAGTGTTGGGCCGCCATGAGAAGTATGGATTCCAACGGAAAGGATATCCTGAACTTCCAATGACTTACTGATTCCTGAAGATCCATGACCCAAAACCCTACTATTACACAGTTCCTGTAAATAAATGCAATACAAACGTTGTTCTCCCCAAACTAAATGTAACAATTGGCTTATCATCACATGAAACATTGTATTGAAAGGGCTATGCCCATGTAAATACAAATAAAGACTTCTTTTTTTATCAATGTCTGACTGTGCATAAGAGTTGATAAAAAAATTAAGTAGCTACATTGTTTACGAGATAGCTGAATTAAAGATGTAATATAAGCTAAACGTCGATTATCGTATAATAACGTTAAGAAAACATTTATTCAGGCACAACCCCAGGTACAGGTTCCAAATTTGCCTCCTACATCAAGTACTGCTATGATCTAGGAGAAGAAGATCCTCCTCAAGCAGATTAAGCCACCCGAGTTTGACGGGAGAGGCAAATTTGTCCAGGCTGATGCTGAAATTTGGATTGAATCCATGGAGGATTACTTCGAAGCAGCCGGTACTACACCCGCCAATCAGGCTATGCTCGCCAAATTAAAGCTCATCGGCGAAGCCAGACTTTGGTGGAAGCAATGGTGTAGGGATCAAGGGATCGCAGAGGGATCCGTTACCTGGGAGAAGCTGAAGAAAGCCGTGCAGGGAAGATACTTACCACTCGCATATCGCACGCAGAAAATCAACGAGTTCTACGAGCTAAAACAGCTAGGACTCACTCTTGACGCATACTACTCTAAATTCGTCTCACTTTTTAAGTATGCGCCAGAGATGGACATGTCACAGCAGGTGTCCAAATTTTGTGCGGGTTTAAATCCACCAGTAAATACCCATCTTGAATCTATGCGTCCATCAGATCTTCAGGATGCACTCATTCAAGCGGCGCCTATAATTCAGGAGGTGCAAGTTAGACCAAGGGGTAACAAAACTTAGTCTTATAAGGACCCGAATAGAGGAACATTCAAACCTCAAATAAAGAGAGTTCAAGGTCATAATCAGGGACAAAGGAAGAAAGCTAGGACGAATAACGTCAAAAAATTTGTTCCTACTCAAAGTAATGGCCGAAACCTCCGTTGTTTCCATTGCAATGAACCCGCTCACTTCAAGAGGCAATGTCCCAAGCTTGGTGGAGGACATCGCCAAGCGCCTTTCCAAGGAACAGGCCGTGGTCAAGGAGCCGCTACTCGAGGAAGAGGAATAACCAGTTGCATTGCCAATAGGCAAATGTGCGAAGGAGGGGAAGAAGAAGATCCAACCATGCAAGTAAAATTCGAAAGAGCGACAATCCATGCCGCTTTACGCAAGAAAGGGCCGAATCGCCAGTTATTGGTGATTCAGACACCGTCGGACTATCAAGGTAAAGGTTTCAAAACCTTGATTGATTGTGGCAGTACACATTCCTTTATCTCACTAGGATGTGCAAAAAGATTAGGAATAGCCACAGTAGAAGCACCTACCTTGCTTGTGGAATTGGCAAATGGTCGTGAGGTAACTTGTACCAGGCAAACTGCTAAGGTGGAATTCTTTCTGGGAGGAAAGAAGACTTCAGTTAAATTCAGAGTCATGAATCTAGATATCCAAGAGTGTCTACTCGGAATGGATTTGCTTAAGCCCAACGACGCGCACATTCACTGTGGAAAAGGTCAAGTTTCCTTTCGAAACTCTGAAAGGGAATTAGTCACAACTCAAGGTGAGGCACGAGTGCCAAGAATCCAATTGGCCAAAGTATCTCGGATCATAAAAGGAGTCAGAAAAGGATTACCCGTTTACTTGATCAAACTCAACAAGTTAGATCAAAAGCAAGAGTCTCATGAAGGACCTTCTTGGCTAAAGGAATACGCAAACGTCTTCCCTGAAGAGTTGACCGAACTTCCGCCTCAAAGAGAAGTGGATCATGAGATTAGGTTAGTACCTAGAGCTGCGCCAATTGCCAAGAGACCTTATAGAATGTCCATACCAGAAGCAATTGAGCTGACGGAACAACTCAAGCAACTGTTAGATCAGGGCTACATCCGGCCTAGCAATTCACCGTGGGGAGCTCCAGTACTATTTCAGAAAAAGAAAGATGGGACACTTCGACTACGTATTGATTTCGGAGGGTTGAATCAATCAACAGTCAAGAATAAGTATCCTATTCCTAGAATAGATGAGATTCTTGATCGTCTTCAGGGTGCAAAGATCTTCTCGAAGATTGATCTCAGGTCAGGTTACTATTAGATAAGGATCAAGGAAGAAGATATCCCAAAGATAGCCTTCAATACAAGATATGGGCACTTTGAGTTCCTGGTTATGTCATTCGGGCTTACCAATGCACCTCCCACCTTCAATAGATTAATGCAGGATATCTTTAGGCCATATCTTGATGATTTCGTGCTTGTCTTCTTCGATGACACTTTAGTCTATTCTAAACAGGAAGAAGATCATGAACCCCAACTTCGGATTGTCCTTGAGACGACGAGGTCACATAAGCTGTATCTTAAGATGAAGAAGTGTGCATTCTTCAAACGTAAGATTGAATATTTGGGATTCATAGTATCAGCGGAAGGAATCTCAGTGGACCCAGCCAAAGTCAGAGATGTGCTTGAATGGCCAATACGAACATCTGTCAAAGAAATACACAGCTTTCTGGGATTGACAGGATGGTATAGGGTCTTCATCAAAAACTATGCTTTGATTGCAACACCTCTGACGGACTTACTGAAGAAGAAAACTTCCATTACATGGTCAACTCCCAAAAAAAATAGCTTCGATAGATTGAAGCAAAGTTTGGTATCAGCACCTATCCTAAAACTTTCTGACCTCAATAAGGAGTTTGAGGTAGTAACTAATGCTAGCATTCTTGCCTTGGATGTGTACTTATGCAGGAAGGTCATCCAGTAGCATATTCTTGAAGGAAACTGAAGAACCATGAAAAGAATTATGCTACACATGATCTGGAATTACTAGCTATCATCCATGCTCTAAAGCTTTGGAGACACTACCTATTGGGTAACAAGTTTACCCTATTAACTGAACATAAGAGTCAACAAGTTTACCCTATTAACCGAACATAAGAGTCTCAAATGGATCTTTACCCAGAACGAGCTCAACATGAGGCAACGACAGTGGATTGAAGTGTTGGAGGAATATGACTTTGAAATCAAGTACTGACCAGGGAAAGAGAATGTAGTTGCCGATGCACTTAGTCGCAAGGCATTCCTAAATTCCCTAATCTGCCGGATCTCTAGCTATAAAAGTATCTATGCCAAACAACCCTATACTTGAGTTAGCTAGAGAGGAAGCATGCCATGATTTGGCCTACCAATTAATGCTAAAGGATATCTCTACCAAGGAGCAGAATCAAAAGTTGCAAGCTAAGTATCACGAATTTTCCATTGATAATGGACTTGTCTACTACAGAACAAGGCTGTGCATACCAACAAGCCAGTCACTTAAGCAGAAGATAATGTGGAAAGCTCATGATTCCCCTTTTGCAAGACATCCTGGCTATGCTAAGACCCTTAATGCAGTTAGGAAGAGCTACCATTGGGAGAGGCTCAAAGGTGACGTTCACAAATATGTCACTAAGTGTTTGTCTTGCCAATGTATCAAAGCCGAACATGTCATGATGCCAGGAAAACTGCAACCGCTTGACATTTCCCAAATGAAATGGAAATTCATCAATATGGATTTTGTTGTAGGCTTACCCCAAGTCCAGGGAGGATACAACTCCATCATGGTTGTGGTTGACATGCTTACCAAGGTTGCACACCTTATTCTAGTAAAGACAAACTATAAAGCCTCCGACATTGCAAGATTGTTTATCAAGGAGATATTCAAGCTACATGGTTTACCCAGAAGAATCATTAGTGATCGAGATTCTCTCTTCACATCACACTTCTGGAGAGCTATCTTTGAAGCTATTGGGACTCAAATCTGTTTTAGCACCGCCTATCATCCCCTAACAGATGGCCAAATAGAGCGAGTAAATCAAGTCATCGAGGATATACTTAGGGCATATTGCTGTCGAGAGCCAAAGAGGTGGATTCAATACTTTCCATTGGTTGAATTTGCCTACAATGCTTCTTACCAGCAAAGCATTCAGATGACCCCTTTCCAAGCTTTGTATGGTCATGACTGTCGAAGTCCCCTAAACTTTTCTAATCCAACCCTAAGGGTTGAAGCATCAAGGCAGATGTTGGAAGAGATGGATGATCAAATAAAAACAATAAGACAAGACATACAAGCGGCCAAGGATAGACAGAAGGCATACGCGGATTTGAAGCCTCAAGAAAGAGTCTTCGAAGAAGAAGACATGGTCTTCATTCACGTACGCCCTAAAAAGAGTTCTCTATCCCTAGGAGATTGCAAGAAGCTAAGTCCAAGGTATTGTGGGCCGTAAAAAATCCTCAAATGCCTAGGACCCAATGCTTATAGATTGCAACTCCCTGAGAACCTAAAGATTCACAATGTATTCCATATCAGCCTATTGAAAAAATATGTACCCAACCCTAACCATGTACTTGATGACCAACAAATTGTAATGCCTAGCCAAGGAGTACTTGAGCTAAGGCCTGATAGGATCTTAGATGTTAGGAAGAGACAATTAAGATCCAGAACCTTGAGAGAATGCCTCGTCCAGTGGAAAGATGATCCCGAAGAGGATGCCACTTGGATAGAACAAGACACTCTCAACCATCAATATCCCCAGTTTATCTCGAGATGAGGACATCTCGATTCCTCTAAGGGGGAGAGAATGTAATATTTCAGATAATATTCTTTTTTTTCTTCTCCAGCGTCGCATCGTGCTGGAAGGAGGGAATGCGATAGAGGAGCTAGCAAGCTCCTCGCTGGAGCTTTCTCGGCTCCACTGGCATGCTGATTGACACATAGCACGCGGGAGGATTCCCTCCCCTCCCCTATATAAATGAGGGAGAGTCGTGAGAAGTAGGGATAGTGCTGCGGTATCGTGAGAGGACGGGGAAGACGCTGCTGCCGCCTGACGTCCGTCTATCTGCCGTGAGAGAGGAGGATGAAGCCTTTGCCCGTTCGTGTTGCTGCCAAGGGAGGAGGAAGGACCACTGCCGAACGCTGCGCTGCCGCCTCTATCCTCTCTCCCCACAAGCGACTTATTCATCTGCGGCCTGCAGACTTTCACACCCCCATCGTCGCGTCAAATTTTCCCCCACGTGGCTCTTGTGATCCCACAGAAGCTTCAAGAAGCTTCTTGAAGCTTCTAAGGGGGGGCTCCTCTAAGCCCCCCTTCCTACACTCATATTCCTTGTACCCTTTCACCCCCCCTCATAACCCTCTTTCCCTTTCACCCCCCATACTCCTTTTTAACACACCCCGTAAGCTCCTTTTTATTTCCCCCGTGCCCATTATTTCTTTCTTTCCCCCCGGGTTTTCTTTTACCCTTAATCCCTTCCCGTAGAGCCGCTAAACCCCAACCTGTGTTTAAGCCACCATAGCCCTCTCTCCCCTTGGCCTCAGGAACCATTAAGCCCCTCCGTGGTTTTAATAAGCCTTCCTCTTGAAGGGTTTTATAACCTATTTTCCACCCTCCCCGGGATTTAAAAATCCTCCCCGTGGTCTTTCCCCATGAAATACCTTAGGGTCCTATAAGCCCTTTTCATATTGCAAGCCCTTAATCCTTCCTTGTGGGCTTCCACAAGCCTTCTCCAAGTGGGTTTATACCCCCACTTGAGATTTAAGCACCCATTCCCTCGCAAGTTCCACTGCCTTTTCTTTTAGGCCTTATAAACCTTTCCCTCTCCGAAGAAGTTAAGACCTTAAAGGTCTTTTTACCCTTCCTCGTGGATAATCCCGTAACGGCTCCTTGCTTTGAAAGAAAGAATAAGAGTATTGAAGCGGCGGTGGAATTCCGAAAAGGAGTGTAAAGCTGCCTTCACGTTCGAGGGATTACAACTGCGATGCCGCCTAAGAAAGTCCAAGGAATAGCTGCGGGAGGGTCATCTCCCGGTATCCATGTGGATATCTCACCCCAAAACCAGGTTTTCCTTCTTGGTTTTATATCACTTTTAATTTAATCATGCAAGATGAATTGTTGGGATAAGATATATTTTGTCCTAGTTACTTATGATGAAGGAATTTAGTTTAATTGAACATGCAAAATGGATAATGTATAAAACATAGTTTTCCTTCAAATAGCATTATGCATTGAAACAAATTACGAGCAACATTATCTACCCACTATAGTAGTATATTTCGAATATAAACATAGAAATACCTATTCTGCGAAATATACATTGGGAATGATTTAAAAATCCAGGAAATGTTTATACCTTAAATACTTTCCTACCTTCCCTGATTGTAGGGTCAATAAATCGTAAATGTAAAAGAACTAGGGTTTGTCCCTGAGGTTCTTAAAAAGAGACCCTAGGTCTGACAAACGTCAGCTTAAAGAAACTAAAACGGATTGTTTCATCGTATATTACGATGCATAACTTGCACAGCAAGTACGAGGTCATCTGGTCTTGTGATTGATTCACAAGAAGAAAAGTGAAATACCCTCCACAAGGATGGCGGATCCTTACGCAAGTTATCTTGCAATAATGATATATTCTTTGATATCCTTCTAAGTAAGGAAGGTTAAAATCGGAAACTAAAGTATCCAATGAACTTTAGAGTTGACCAAGTTGGGTTAATAGGGTACGCCCTAACCCAGAATATAAAGGATCTTGCCAAGTTTCAAGGTACCCCGGATCGAGTGCTAAATGCATTCAAAAGAAAAGACTCCTTCCTTAGCAGCTTGCCAACAACAAGATCGATTAATGGAAATGTTTGTGCTTGCTAGAGATCTTAGAGCACTGTTTGATTTATGAATTACAAATTAAATAAATATCTATACTTTAGGTTGAAGGCCTGAAGGGAGAGGCAGCTTGAGTTAGCCCCGACTGCCTGCCTGACCCTAACAAAGGGGGTTGTTGACTGCGCCATGAACGTGGACCGAACCCACCGCGAGAGGTCTCTCCGTTGCGCTCTACTTGGAGCAGGAGGACGCTTGGGTGCCAGGGGGGGCTCTGGCCGTAAATCCCTCGCCTTCCGGGTCCTGCACAAGAGGCTAACGTGACTCAGGATTGGATCTCGAGGCCCGCATACTAGTCTACGGGCAGAAGCTTGGATTAGTGATCCCTGTGGATTACTGGATAGCCTTCGGGCGGATTATGGACAAGCCTATGGGTGGAACTCCTTGTATTTGAAAGATAAAAATGATGATATGTTAATAAAGAACTTGTTTGATATTTTTTTTCTATGTCACGTGATAAGATTACATGAAGGAACCAATGCTTAACGGATTAATTAAAGAAGCTGATTGTTGCATGTCAAATTAATGTGTTAGATAATTACATAACTAAAACAAACTGAGGAAAGTGCGGAGGATGGGCCATGGGTCCGTCGTACGGTTGGGTGGTCCCAATTGGCCGGGAACTTTTCTCAAATCTCAAGGAACAGCGGGATGATGGTCAAAGGACACGAACAACGAAATCGCCGACCTAGAGTTATGTCGTACCCAATTTACGTTATTTTAGGGAAACGGAATGGGACTATGCCTTATGGCAGAGAGGTTGAGCTTTGCATCCCTCTTATTTCCCATTCTCCTTGAACCAAGTGCAGCGTGAATCCGCTTCGGACCTGACGTTTATGCGTAAAGTAGTTCTCTTGGGTCCGATGCTAGTTGCTGTTAGGTAATGACCAATCAGGAAAACCCTAATTTAGTCGAACGGCCAGGATACTTCCGCTACGTGGTAGACGCGGGAAGACCTAAATCGCAAATCCCGTAACATTCCATGGGAGTGCCGGGCGGAGCTTTCTAGACATCCTTTCCGATGGACTTCTAAGACGTATCCTGGATGATACTAGTGGACACGTTACAAGTTTATGTCTCCAAGATTGACCATGTCAAACATAGAAGATAAAACCTTCTTTACTTGTTGAAGGAAGTTACTATTGTTAGAAATAAGTATGGTATCATAGAGTAAGATTGTTTGAGACTATAGAGTGACCAATGAAGTCTACAAGAAAGATTTTTCTTATCTATGACTAAAAATCCCTCTACTTGCTCCATGTATAACTCTTCGTTTAAAATGCCATTAAGAAAAGGAGTTCTCACATCCATTTGGTGAACCTCCACATCAAACTCAACAGAAAAAACTAACAAGACCCAAATACTAGTTATATGAACAATATGTGAGAAAGTTTTTGATAATCAACTCTTGCAATTTCTAAGAAGCCTTTGGCAACTAGCCTCGCTTTAAATTGGTCAAATGTTGCATTTGCTTTTGTTTTAGTTGTTGTGATGGTAACTTCTCTCATCTCAAGTTTCCTAAAAAACATTGTTTTTATTGCAATAGAAATGGTCATAGTACAGATGATTGGGGGGTAAATTAATATGATGAAAAACATGCTATTACAAATAAACAACCATGTTTATCCCAAGATTATTTTACTTGTGACTATTGCAAAGAGAGTGATCATCCAACCCATGTATGTTTCAAGAGGAGTTTTTATTCAGATCGTAATAGTACACATGACAACACTCGAAAGGAGCATATTCTATGAGTTATTCTATAATTTAGAAAGGATACTTCATGTTTGTGATGGATCTCTTTTTATTATTGATTCTAGTGCTATGGGAAACATGACATATCGCTCCCAATGATTACATAATTATCATTATATTTTTGTCAAGAAATTTGTTTATATTGCTAATGGCACAACCTATCAAGTCAAAGGTAAAGATAATTTATATCTTGATACTCTTTCCTCAACAAGAATTCTATGTGGTTTTTTACATGTCCCAGATCTACAACGGAATCTTGTTTCAGTGACTTGTGGATCTTGGTCTCTTTATATGTTTTGACCATACCAAGTGTCGCATTGAGAAAGATGGCTATTGCTCCTCGAAATGTTAATATTTTTTAGTTCTCTTTAAATGAAGATGTTGCAAATGTTGTTACAACTCCTAGAGATCTTAATAGAAAAATATGTCATTATCACTTTGTTCACATTGATTTTTCTAAGTTTGTCAATCTTTATCGACATGACCTTGTTCAAGGTATGGATTTTAAAGCTTGTTGTCATATGGGTATTTGTGAATATTGTGTACTTGAAAAGTGATAAATTTGCTTGGTCTATTTGCACCCACATTTATGGATCTTTTCCTCCATCAAATTCTTAATATCGGTATTTCATGACTTTTATTGATGACCGCTCAAGTTACACCATGTTTTTTTCTCTTGTGAAGTGTCCATCATCAGTACCAGCCCTACGATGCAATATCCACTATCAACTCTTACTCTAACACAACCCATGAGGGTGCAAGAGAATCAACGTTCTATTAAACCTAAGGCTTCTTCATCTACACAGGTGGTTCCAACTAAACTAGATATCCAAACTTTGTGGGGCCTATAATGTTGAAATGTAGACAGAGAAGATAAGTAGAGACATGATAGAGAGAGAATAGACACACCATATACACTCCCAACGACTATTATCTTCATCACAAGCTACATATATATAGAAGAGACCTAATCTAGGTAGAGTGAGTTATATATAGCTCCAAGGCCCCCATTCAAACAAAAATCTCTAGCTATGAATGAAAAACCCTTGGGGAGCACAAGGGAAAAACCGGAGCTCCTATATACAAATGTACAAACATGATCAAGAAGGATTATTGTTGCATGTAAAGTGAACCCTGCATGTGAAGTAAAATTGAATATCTATATATGCAAAGATGACCAAGAGGTCTGAGGTGTATGTGCAGATGTGAAGTGTATGGTGCCTTACAAGGAGTATGTATAATGGTACTACAATGTCATAGTAGACTAATTCCCAAAGATTGAAATTGAGACAACTCCAAATTTTGAGTGTAGCACACTGAAGCGTGCTTCATTGAGTCCTTTGGTGAATATAACTATAGTCATCTCATCACTTGGACAATGTTCAATCATGATAAGCCTTTCTTTACTTCATATGGAACATAATGATAATGGACTGTGCTATATATTTAGACTTGTTATGTTGAACATAGTCTTTAGCAAGACTAATAGCACTTTGATTATCACATCAAAGTGGTTTGTTAGAGAGAGGAGGATGACCAATATCTGATAGAAATTCTTAAAGCCATAATAACTCTCGAGCCACTAAAGATATAGCTATATATTTAGCCTCTATAGTGGAAACAACAACATGATGTTGTTTCTTGCTAGTCTAAGCAACAAGACAACCATTGATAAAGGAACAATTTCCACATGTACAATGCATAGATAAGTAAGAGCTTTCCCAATTTGCATCTGTATAAACGAAAAGTTGAAGTGAATGTATAGAATTAGAGTTTTGTTGGCGTTGATAAACTGACCCAAAATCTTTAGTGCCTTTCAAATACTTCAAAAATCATTTGGCTACAATCCAATGTTGAAGGCATAGAGGACTGATATCTTGTCCAACAAAATTTGCAAGAAAATGAATGTCATGGCAAAAAATTAAGCCAACAAATTGAAGACATCCAACAAGATTAGCATAAGGTTGATGTAATGTTAATTTTCCATCATTTTGCAGAAAGTGATTGTTTGTGGTAGAGCTCACAAGACAAGGATTACTAGCATGATGTGCAGAACTCAAACAAAATTTCTGAATAATGTCTTCAATGAAATTTGTTTGACATAGTATTAAAACACCAATTTGTCGATAACATTGATTTTCAATACCAAGACATGAGTGTATGTCTCCAAGATCGACCATGTCACAAATACAGAAGATAAAACCTTACTTCCTTATTGAAGGAAGTTAAGATTGTTAGAAATAAGTATGGTATCATCCACATATAGAGCAAGAATAACCAAACTATCATTGCAATACTTACCATATAAGTTAGGATCAAAAGACTAGGAGATAAAACCTTATTTTGTAAGGAAGAGATGAATCTTTTGATACCAAGCTCATGAAGATTGTTTGAGAACATAGAGTACCTGATGAAGTCTGCAAGCAAGATTTTTCTTATCTATGATGAAAAATCCCTTTGGTTGCTCCATGTATATCTCTTCCTTTAAAATGCCATTAAGAAAATGAGTTCTCACATCCATTTAGTGAACCTCCACATCAAACTCAAGAGCAAAAACTAACAAGACCCAAATACCGGTAATATGAACAATAGGTGAGAAATTTCTTTGATAATCAACTCTTGCAATTTGTGAGAAACTTTTGGCAACTAGCCTCGCTTTGAATTTTTCAAATGTTGCATCCGCTTTTGTTTTAGTCGTCATGATGGTAACGTCTGTCGTCTCAAGTTTCCTAAGAGACTTTTTTTTAATTGCAATAGAAATAGTAACAGTACATATGATTGCTGGGTAAATTAATATGATAAAAACCATGCTATTACAAAAAAATAACCACGTTTATCCGGAGATCATTCTCCTTGTGAGATTATTGCAAAAAGAGTGATCATCCAACCCATCTATGTTTGAAGAGGCATTTTGATTCAAATCGTAAGAGTGCATGTGCTGCTACACAAGACAACGCTATGGAAGAAGCACATTGTGTGAATTATTCTATCTCTTTGGAAAGGATACTTCATCTTTGTGATGGATGTCTTTTTATTATTGACAACCAATATCTAATAGAAATTCTAGAATCCATAATAACTCTCGAGTCACTAAAGATGTAGCTACATATGTAGCCTCTATAGTGAAAACAACAACACAATGTTGTTTCTTGCTAGTCTAAGCAACAAGACAACCATTGATAAAGAAACAATTTCCACTTGTAGAATGCATAGATAAGTAGAATACCAAGACATGAGTTTATGTCTCCAAGATTGACCATGTCAAACACAGAAGATAAAACATTCTTTACTTGTTGAAGGAAGTTAATATTGTTAGAAATAAGTATGGTATCATAGAGTAAGATTTTTTGAGACCATAGAGTGCCCAATGAAGTCTACAAGCAAGATTTTTCTTATCTATGACTAAAAATCCCTCTAGTTGCTCCATGTATAACTCTTAGTTTAAAATGCCATTAAGAAAAGGCGTTCTCACATCCATTTGGTGAACCTCCACATCAAACTCAACAAAAAAAACTAACAAGACCCAAATACTAGTAGTATGAACAATATGTGAGAAAGTTTTTGATAATCAACTCTTGCAATTTTTGAGAAACCTTTAGCAACTAGCCTCTCTTTGAATTTGTCAAATGTTGCATTCGCTTTTGTTTTAGTTGCTATAATGGTAACTTCTCTCATCTCAAGTTTCCTAAAAAACATTGTTTTTATTGCAATAGAAATGGTCACAGTATAGATGATTGGGGGGTAAATTAATATGATGAAAAACATGCTATTACAAATAAACAACCATGTTTATCCAAAGATTATTTTACTTGTGACTACTGCAAAGATAGTGATCATCCAAGCCATCTATGTTTCAAGTGGCGTTTTTATTCAGATCATAATAGTACACATGACAACACTACGGAAGAAGCATATTCTGTGAGTTATTCTATCTCTTTTGAAAGGATACTTCATGTTTGTGATGGATCTCTTTTTATTATTGATTCTAGTGCTATGGGAAACATGACATATCACTCCCAATGATTACATAATTATCATTATATTTTTGTCAAGAAATTTGCTTATATTCCTAATGGCACAACCTATCAAGTCAAAGGTAAAGATAATTTATATCTCGATACTCTTTCCTCAACAAGAATTCTGTGTGGTTTTTCACATGTCCCAGATCTACAAGGGAATCTTGTTTCAGTTGTAAGACTTGTGGATCTTGGTCTCTTTTTATGTTTTGACCATACCAAGTGTCGCATTGAGAAAGATGGCTATTGCTCCTCGAAATGTTAATATTTTTTAGTTCTCTTTAAATGAAGATGTTGCAAATGTTGTTACAACTCCTAGTGATCTTAATAGAAAAATATGGCATTATCACTTTGTTCACATTGATTTTTCTAAGCCTGTCAATCTTTATCGACATGACCTTGTTCAAGGTATGGATTTTAAAGCTTGTTCTCATATTGGTATTTGTGAATATTGTGCACTTGAAAGCATTTTCACGAACCCTTTTCCATTTTTGCCACAACTCATTTGACAAATTTTCTTGGTCTTATTTGCACCCACATTTATGGAGCTTTTTCTCCATCAACTTCTTAATATCGGTATTTCCTGACTTTTATTGATGACCGCTCAAGTTACACCATGTTTTTTTCTCTTGTGAAGTGACCATCATCATAGTACCAGCCCTACAATGCAATATCCACTATCAACTCTTACTCTAACACAACCCATGAGGGTGCAAGAGAATCAACCTTCTATTAAACTTAAGGCTTCTTCATCTACACAGGTGGTTCCAACTAAACTAGATATCCAAACTTTGTGGGGTCTAGAATGTTGAAATGTAGACGGAGAAGATAAGTAGAGACATTATAGAGAGAGAAGAGACACACCATATACACTCCCAAGGACTATCATCTTGATCACAAGCTACATATATATAGAAGAGACCTAGTCTAGGTAGAGTGAGTTATATATAGCTCCAAGGCCCCCACTCAAACAAAAATCTCTAGCTATAAATGAAAAACCCTTGGGGAGCACAAGGGAAAAACTAGAGCTCCTATATACAAATGTACAAACATGATCAAGAAGGATTATTGTTGCATGTAAAGTAAACCTTGCATGTGAAGTAAAATTGAATATCTATATATGCAAAGATGACCAAGAGGTCTGAGGTGTATGTGCACATGTGAAGTGTATGGTGCCTTACAAGGAGTATGTATAATGGCACTACAATTTCATAGTAGACTAACTCCCAAAGATTGAAGTTGAGACAACTCCAATTTCTGAGTGCAGCACACTGAAGCGTGCTTCATTGAGTCCTTGGTGAATATAACTATAGTCATCTCATCACTTGGACAATGTTCAATCATGATAATGCCTTTCTTTACTTCATATCGAACATAATGATAATGGATTCCAATATGTTTAGACTTGTTATATTGAAAATCGTCTTCAGCATGACTAATAGCACTTTGATTATCACATCAAAGTGGTGTGTTAGAGAGAGGAGGATGACCAATATTTAATAGACATTCTGAAAGCCATAATAATTCTTGAGCCTCTAAAGATGTAGCTACATATTTAGCCTCTATAGTGGAAACAACAACACAATGTTATTTCTTGCTAATCTAAGCAACAAGACAACCATTGATAAAGAAAAAATTTCCACTTGTAGAATTCATAGATAAGTAAGAGCTTTCCAAATATACATTGGTATAACCCAAAAGTTGAAGTGAAAGTATAGAATCAGAGTTTTGTTGGCGCCGATAAAGTGACCCAAAATCTTTAGTGCCTTTCAAATACTTCAAAAATCATTTGGCTACAATCCAATGTTGAAGGCATAGAGGACTGATATATTGTCCAACAAAATTTGCAACAAAATGAATGTCATGGCAGAAAATTAAGCCAACATTTTGAAGACATCCAACAAGATTAGCATAAGGTTGATGTAATGCTAATTTTCCATCATTTTGCAAAAAGTGATTGTTTGTGGTAGAGCTCACAAGACAAGGAGTGCTAGCACGATGTGCAGAACTCAAACCAAATTTTTGAAATAATATCTTCAATGAAATTTTTTTGACATATTATTGAATTACCATTTTGTTGATAACATTGAGTTTTCAATACCAAGACATGAGTGTATGTCTCCAAGATTGACCATGTCAAACACAAAAGATAAAATCTTCTTTACTTGTTGAAGGAAGTTAAGATTGTTAGAAATAAGTATGGTATCATCCACATATAGAGCAAAAAGAAGAAAACTATCATTGCAGTACTTAACATATGAGTTAGGATCTAAAGAACTGGAGATAAAATCTTGTCTGTAAGGAAGAGATCAATCTTTTGATACCAAGCTCATGAAGATTCTTTGAGACCATAGAGTGTCTTATGAGGTCTACAAGCAAGATTTTTCTTATCTATGACTAAAAGTCCCTCTCATTGCTCCATGTATATCTCTTTCTTTAAAATGCCATTTCACATCCATTTAGTGAACCTCCACATTAAACTCAAGAGCAAAAACTAACAAGACCCAAATACTAGTAATATGAACAATAGGTGAGAAAATTTTTTGATATTCAACTCTTGCAATTTGTGAGAAACCTTTGGCAACTAGCCTCGCTTTGAAAATGTTGCATTTTTTTTTGTTTTAGTCATCGTGATGGTAACTTCTTTCGTCTCAAGTTTCCTAATAGACATTGTTTTTATTGCAATAGAAATGGTCACATTACAGATGATTGCTGGATAAATTAATATGATGAAAATCATGGTACTACAAATAAAAAACCATGTTTATCCAGAGATTATTCTGCTTGTGACTACTGCAAAAAGAGTGATCATCCAACCCATCTATGTTTCCAGAGGCATTTTGATTCAGATCGTAATAGTGCATATCTTGCTACACATGACAACACTACGGAAGAAGCGCATTGTGTGAGTTATTCTATCTCTTTGGAAAGGATACTTCATGTTTGTGATGGATCTCTTTTTATTATTGATTCTGGTGCTATGGGAAACATGACATATCATTCCTAATGATTAGATAATTATCATTATATTCTTGTCACGTGGAGTTTTACATGTCCTTGATCTACAAAGGAATCATCCTTCAGTTGTAAGACTTTTGGATCTTGGTCTCTTTGTATGTTTTGACCATACCAACTGTCACATTGAGAAAGATGGCCAAAACATAGTTGTTGCTCCTCGAAATGCTAATATTTTTTAGTTCTCTTTAAATGAAGATGTTACAAATGTTGTTACAACTCCTAGCGATCTTAATAGAAAAATATGGCATTATCACTTTGTTCACATTGATTTTTCTAAACTTGTCAATCTTTATTGGCATGACCTTGTTCAAGGTATGGAATTCAAAGTTTGGGTATTTGTGAATATTGTGTGCTTGGAAAGTATTTTCACAAACCCTTTTCCATTTCTACCACAACTCATTTGAGAGATTTTCTTGGTCTTATTTGCACTCATGTTTATGGACCTTTTCCTCCATCAAAATCTCAATATTGGTATTTCATGACTTTTATTGATGACTCCCCAAGATACACCATTGTTTTTCTCTTGCGATACAAGTAAAAGGTTTTATTATCTTTTAAGCAATATTAAAAAACTATAGAACTTCATACTAGTCATCGCATTAAGAAACTTCGTAGTAATCATAGTAGAGAATACATTTCAAATTATTTTGATTATTATTGTTATAATGAGGGTATTCATCATGAGTATAGGATTCCCCAGTCTCCTCAACAAAATGGTATGCTCAATGTTTTAAAAAAACTATTCTCAATGCTATGCAATGTATCCTCATTCATTCTAGCTTATCTTGATGTTTCTAGGCTAAAGCACTCTTAACAGTAGTATTTGTACAAAATCATCTTCCTACAACAACTTCTGGTAAAATATCCATTACTACTACGACAGGTGAAACTCCTTTTGTTTCATATTTTTAAACTTTTGGATGTATTGCTTATATTCATGTAGCCAAAGAGACTCACAAAAAACTTGATCTTTCTATTTTGAAAGTTATTTTCATTAGATATTCAACTTTTTATAAGGAAACAAGTTTTATGATACATCTTCCAAGAAGGTAATCATAAGTTGTCATGCTATTTTCAATTAGCAACTTATGGGCAACACATGGTCCCAGGAGGATGTTGGGTTGTGATACAAAGTTCTTACTCACTTCTTTTCCTTTTCTATATGATGATGAACCTCCTTTATGGGATAATATTGAATCTTCACATCACGATTCACAACCTGCACATATTATTGTTGATGATGACCCCGGCATTGATCTTCCAATTGATAATGAGCATGGTCCTTGTAATTTTTATGAAGTTTATATTCTTCAGAATTCTCTCAATATTTGTGAAGATCCTATCTCTTATAGTGATGCCATGTCATCCCCAAAAAAGGAACAATGGAAAAAGGCCATGGAAGTAGAGTATGAATCTCTTCTCTCTAAAGTTACATGGCTTCTAAGTGAGTTACCACACATGGACCTATTGCTATTAAATGCAAGTGGGTTTATAAGGCTAAAAGAAAAGCATATGGAACATCTGACAAATCCAAAGAAAGGCTAGTTGCCAAAGGTTTCTCACAAATTGGAGGAGTTGATTATCAAGAAACTTTCTCACATGTTGTTCGTATTACTAGTATTCAAGTCTTGTTAGTTTTTGCTATTGAGTTGGATTTGGAGGTTCACCAAATGGATATAAGAACTGCTTTTCTTAATGGAAATTTAAAGAAAGAGATATATGTGGAACAACTAGAGCAATTTGTAGTCAAACATAAGGAAAATCTTGCTTAGAGACTTCATTGGTTACTCTATGGTCTCAAACAATCTCCACAAGCTTGGTATCAAAAGATTGATCTCTTTCTTACAAAACCAGGTTTTATCTCTTGTTCTTCAGATCCTAACTTATATGTCAAGTAGTGAAATGATATTTTTGTTATTCTTTCTCTATATGTGGATGATACCATACTTGTTTCTAACAATCTCAACTTCCTTCAACAAGTAAAGAAGATTTTATCTTCTGCATTTGTCATGGTCGATCTTAGAGGCATACACTCATGTCTTGGTATTCAAATTCAATGCTATCAAGAAAAGAACGTTTTAGTATTGTGTCAAACAAAGTTCATTGAAGAGATTATTCAAAAGTTTGGTTTGGGTTCTACCTCAGGTAAGTTACTCATGAATATATGTGTGCATCACGTGGATTCAAAATAATGTATTTTTAAAATATCATTTTTATACATTTTTTACATATAGAAGGGTATAATATAAAGGGGTTATTTATTGATTGAATAGAAAAATGTTATGTTTTATTTAAGAAAAATTCATAGATAAGTATATTTATAAATAGATCTTGAATACACGTGATGTAGAGGATATATATATAGTAACTTTCCTGAGGGTTTTGCATATCTTGCTAGTATTCCTTCTCTTGTGAGCTCTAGCAAAAACTCTCACTTTCTGTAGAATAATGGAAAATTAGCATTACATCAACCTTATGCTAATTTTTTTGGATTTCTTCAATTTGTTGGCTTAAATTCTCACCCTCACACTCTTTTTGCTACAAATTTTCTTGGACAACATCTTAGTTCTCCATGCCTTAAACATTGGACTGCAACTAAATGAGTTTTAAAGTATTTGAAAGGCATAAAGATTTTGGATTGGTTTATGGGCGCCAAAAAAAACTCTGGTTCTCCACATTCACTTTAACTTTTGGGTTGTACAGATGCAGATTGGGTAAGCTCTCACTTATGTATGCATTGCACAAGTGGAAATTGTTTCTTTATCAATGGTTGTCTTGTTTCTTGGACCAACAAGAAACAAGGTTGTGTTGTTGTTTCCACTACATAGGCTGAATATGTAGCAACATCTTTAGTGGCTTGAGAGTTAGTATGGCTTCACCAATTTCTATCATATATTGGTTATCCACCTCTCTCCAACACACCACTTCAATGTGATAACCAA
Organism: Lygodium microphyllum; assembly: GCF_053477565.2. Lineage (NCBI taxonomy): Eukaryota > Viridiplantae > Streptophyta > Polypodiopsida > Schizaeales > Lygodiaceae > Lygodium > Lygodium microphyllum. Next base: position 118,293,884 of record NC_141153.1, on the reverse strand, counting down.
AGTGCTATTAATCTTGCGAAAGACTATGTTCAACATAACAAGTCTAAACATATTGCAGTGCATTATCATTATGTTCAATATGAAGTAAAGAAAGGCATGATCATGATTGAACATTGTCCAAGAGATCAAAGGACTGCATATATATTTACTAAAGGACTCAATGAAGCGTGCTTCACTTTGCTACGCTTGGAACTTGGAGTTGTCTCAACTTCAATCTTTGGGAATTCATCCATTATGTGCCATTGTACATACTCCTTGTAGGCATCATACACTTCACATGGGCACATGCATCTCAAACCTCTTGGTTTTCTTTTTACATACATATGCCATTTCACTTGACATGCACGCATTCACTTGACATGAACACAATAATCCTTCTTGATCATCTTTGTACATTTGTATATAGGAGCTCAAGTCCCATTTTTCCATTATGCTCCCTAAGGGTTTTTTCATCCATAGCTAGAGACCGTTGTTTGAGTGGGGGTGTTGGAGATATATATAGCTCACCCTATCTAGTCTAGGTCTCACCTATATATATGTAGATTGTGATCAATATGATATATTCTTTTCAAGTGTACATGGTGTGTCTCTTCTCTTCCTCTCACATCTCTACATATCTTCTCTCTCTACATCTCAACATACCTGGTGAAGTAGTAGAATGTCATAAGACATCTTGCTTGATGGATTCTTTTTTTGTAGCAGCATGAGTTTTGGGTTGTACATGGATTGAGGGTTTGGTTGTGTGTCAAAGGTAATGTGCATAGACTAAAAAAGGATATTAGCATAATGAATATAAAGATTTAAGTAAAGCACAATAATATAACTCTGAAAAAAATGATACTACTTAAAATTCATATTCTAAAGTATCCTAAAATGCATTTTCAACTCGTACCAGCTTTGGGCATTCCTTCGTGCTAGCGGTCATCAAAGAAAACCTTCCCTCAATTCATGACTCTCCGGCAAGAAAGTGATGTGTTCTTGAGACCATCTTCTTCATGGTTTGTGACCTTTGGGAGTTTGGCCCACACAATGGACATGCATGATAGCCTCAAGTAACCAAACCTATCCCAACACCACTATTTAGTTTTATTTGCCTCCCTTCATCCTTATTTTCTTCTCTCTTTCCCTCTCTTTCTATAAATGTTTCTTTAATATCTCCCCTATCTTCCCTCCCCACTCTTACTTCTTCTCCTTTTTTCTTTCCCTTCCTTCTTTTCTCTATGTCGTTCTTTCATTTCCTCCCCAGTCACACTCAACGCATCTTGTTAAAATCAAAATCAAAGATAGAAAATAAAAAGCTCATAAAACAAGACATGGAAAGAATTTCTCTTTCCACCCCTTTTCATGCCTCTCTTCCCCCCTCTGCCATTCTCTTTCTATCATTTTGTTCTCTCTAATTATCTCATTGTTCCCATTATTATCTCTCTTTCTCTCGCTCTCTATGTGTTGTTTTCTCTATCTCTCTTTTTCACCCTCTTTTTGACCATTTTTCTCCCTTTCTCTTTCTAGCCCTCTATTTTTTTTCTAGTCTCCTTCCTCTCTTTACTTCACTCTTTTATCCACCTCTTTCTTCACTGTCCGTTTCTTTTTCTCTCCCCCCTCTCTTTCTCTTTCTTTGTTGCAGAAATTATCATTTTTTATGGGCGCTCCTCTTAGGTGTGGTGCCAATATTTATTTTGACACGCTTATTTATTAAAGTGTTTGACATACATTTATTATTTATGATGCGCATGGGTGCACGATTTAAATATTCATTATTGGTCATTCTATTTGTGCACAATCCGAGTCTTGGGGCGCCCAACCATTTCATTCTTTATTTGGACAAAAGCAAATACAAAAGCTAAAGCATGCTAATTGTAAATTTAGGCTATTTTTTAGCTTGGAGAGGAATAAAATATTAAATGCATGCTTTGTGGAGCACTCACACAAGGCATGGGAGGAGATTGTACCCAATTGGTCTTTTTGCTTCATGTTGTGCAAGTCTATTTATTCTCTTGGATTTTGAGCAAAAAGTAGAGTTATTTGTTCTTGGGGACCTGGCACTCGCTACGTATGTATACGACATCCAATTTTCGCACCAGTGGTATCAGAGCAAAGCTAAGATTGAGGGCTTCTAATCACTTGCCATCTCGTGCGAAGGCAAAGCTCTTGGAACAAATAGGCTCTACAGTCAGTCTCGCGACAATCTGTCAATACCAGTGCGTTCTTGGCAGTGAATAACCCCCTATTACACAGTCCTATCGCGAGGGACTACTCTCTAGAGGCGGAGGACCACTTGGGAAGCTCCCTTATCAATGTGTTTTTTTATTTCTCAGCTAGCAGACAGAAAGAAGAAGCTTCATTAAGCTTAAAAAGCTTTAAAAAAAGCTTCCGTTCCATAAATCTGTCGACTGCGGCGGCAGCATATATTAACCGCCATCGAATCCGTCGACGACATACTCTTGTCCTAGTTGATAACAAATGATTGATTAAAGCTTTTTAATTAAAGGTTAACTCCTTTATAAGCTAGTAAGGCTTCAAATCTTCAAGTTTCAATCTTCTCTTAAGCCGGCGTTCACACTAGACAATCCTAAATAAGTTTCAACCCCTCAGCAAGCCCGTGCTGACACCTGCATTGTGACAGAGACATATTCTAGTAATAAGAGAATCACACTCAGACTATATGAAAGATGTATTCGCTTGGAAGAAGTCCGACATCAATTTCCATAACCGCGGAGAAGTAAGATTGCTAAAAAGCCACTTTTTTTTAAAAAAAAGCAAGCCTTGTAAACCCGACCTTGAGCTATGTTCATCCTGCTAACAGGATTTTGTGTGTGAGGTTGTTTGAAATTTTGTAGGATGACCGATCAAAATATGGAAGATTTTATGGCCGAAGGTGATTTACTAGAACCAACAATGGAGCAAAAACTGGACCTAATTATGATGCAGCTTCAAGAAGAATGAAGAGCATGTCAAACTTTGCAAGCTTAATAGGTCAGTCTTCAATGATCTACTACCGACCAAGATGGACCGCAACCTGAAGATATTATACGATGTACGATCGATGCAAGACTTGAAGCACAATCTATTTGGAAAGAAGCCAAGATAAGTAAAAGAAATTTTTAATTTCATACTTTCAATGGGTCACCTGATGGAAAGACTATACTTTCTTTTATCAGTTAGTTTGATGATTATTTCCATGAAGAACACTATGCCAAAAAAGAAAAAACTGTGTGTCATTAATCATTTAGTGGACAGAGTATCCCTATGGTAGACTATTGTCCACAAAAGCATTGATTGTCTTACTACTTGGAAGACTTTTCAAAGGATTTTTTTGCATAATTTTCTTCCACCCCAATTCCACGAAAAAGTAATCAAACAATGGGATCTTTTGCAATAAAGAGATCGCGAGCCTATTTCACAATATATTGAGCGTTTTGGAAATGGTTTATTGCAACGTCGAATGCTTGAAGATGTACCTGAGGTGACTCATAAGTGCGAGTTTATGTCTAGTGTTTGCTTGGTCACTTCTATGCGAAAGTGAACATGTTCAAGCCAATGAACGAGAGAAGCGACCACAACAATTCTTAAACAATAGTAACTTCGATACAAAGCAATTCAAATCTAACTTTCGAAGATTCAATCAAAATCGCTTTATTTCACCTTCATTCCATAAATCTTGGGCACGACCCCCTTCTTCAGCATTAAACACAAATCCAAATCCTAAGCCATGTCTTTTGTCAAATCCCAACATTCCTAAACTTCCTGCTATTACCAATAATGTTTCTAAAGCCAAATCCATAGTTTGTTATAAATTCCATCAACCTGGACATCTAGTGGTGAATGGTCAATCTAAAAAGCCAACTGTTCACATCAACTATTTGGAAGAGCGACTAAAGATGAAGACCATGAAGAAATGCCAGATTTCATGGAAGACGATGATGATAACGGCACTACTTCAGATAATTTACTAGGTATACCAAATCCCCATTCTTTATTAAGGATTTTGCGGTGGATTCTGTAAGATTATATTTATTTACTAGGGCTCGTACACAAGGTGGATTCCTTAACTAACATGGTATGTCATGGCAAATGCCAATGTGGAAGGTTGCCCATATTACTCACTAACCATGACTATATATGTATATTCAACTTGAACACCACCATATTTGTGAGCTATATTGGAGAGATATATAGAGAGAGAGAAGGAAGCAATTTTATTGATATGTTCTATTGTTTCAACTTGTTAGGTACATGGATACTAAGGGAAAATCAAATGCCCAATGGAAAATGCATAAATTGGATTAAAAAATAATTTTGGAAAGATGTAGATGTGAGCTACTTAGGGAAATATGCTTTATGAAAGAGGAGGATATGAGAGATACATGTTGGAACATTGGAAAAAGAGACATACTAAGATGTAAAGTGATATCATAAATAAAAGAATATGTAGAACATATAGGGATTGCATATTCAGTTGAAAGTATGGATCTAGATGCTATTGCTACCAAATGGATCTCCAACATGATTGGTAATATGATAGTAAGTTGGAATGCTAGTGACCCCATGGCCTAATGCTACTCTCTTGGGATTGCTTACATAATGGACATGTAGATGCAATTTTAATCTAGGAATCTTGTGAGGCTGTTTGCAAGGCTGACTTAGGGGGTTCACTATGTGTAAATCCTCTATATCATGTATGTTCAAGGCCTACTTAAAAATATCATTATTAGTGAACATTCTCAAAATATAATACCCCTTTTCCATTCAATCTATAAATGATCCCTTTATAGCACACCATTTATATGTTAAAAATGTTTAAAGATGGTATTTAGAAAATACATTCTTTTGAATCCACATGATATGCTTACATACTTATAAGTAAACCCCTTAAGGAGGCTGAGGATGGGTCATGAATTCATATAGCTTAGGTATGAAAGTAGGTTTAGAACAACATGCTAACAAATGTCATTTCTCACAAGTTGCATTCTCTCTCTCAATGTCAAGTTTGGGATTTTGAGATGACAATCTCATCCACATCAACATTTGCAACATGATAAGTAAAGACATCTTGAAAATTACATCACATCAAAACTAGTGGCACGATATTATGCACGATCATAGGCATATGTTATAAACACAATATATATGCATATGTCCCACATACACATAGGCAAAATACACACTATAGCCCATGCATGGGCTTAGGATATTCATGGGCCATACATGGGCTATGCATAGGCCATGCAGTAGGCTAGGCACATGCATCGCATGCACATACACATCTGTGTGAACTATGTATAGTGTATATGCATGTGCTCGCATTGCATGCACATGAACATTTGTGTGGACTATGTATAGTGTATATGCATGTGCTCTATATGCACACAGGTTACTCACACAAGAAATGCATAGGCTGTGTGCATACATATAATCAATGCACACATTGAACATTTTCTCACACCACTCCCCAAAATATCCTAACGATACCAAGTAATGACATAGATAGACACCATTACACACTTGATCAACATGATAATAAATTAAGAACAATTGAATACCAAAATTCCAACCATACATCAAAAGAGATATAGGCACCCACACTTTTGATGTTTTATTGACTCTAACTTTGCTTTCTCCTCTCCTCTTTTCCACAATAGAGCATGCAGGGTACAACTATACAACAAAGTTGAAGTATTAATAAAAGCATGTACCTGTCTTGAGTAGCTACATTGAAACTCACCTTAGAATTTGCATTAAGGAAAAAACCTAGACCATTCAAAATTGTGCAAATGGTCATGTTCATTGTGCAGAAAACACTCATTTTTATATGAAACTACAGAAAACAAGCTCATTTCTTAGATATTAATAGAGGAACAAAGATTCAAAGCACCAAATTAAGAAGACTCTATACCTGTGAGATGGATGCAAATGGCTACTTCTTGTTTTCCAAGTGTTCCACAATCTCTCTCTATTTGTGCATATGCCTATGTCTCTTTATTTCATTTTATTTTGTTTATTCTCTAATGAAAAATAATAAATATACGAGAATAGTGTGCACATAGGTTTTTTAAAAATAGTCACATATATATAAAATTTTTAAACCATTTTTATCATGAATATAGTCCTATTTATAGGAGCAATGGGTGATTGCCTTCCATGTTTTTTTATGGATGCTTCCATGGTAGTTTAAATACATCTCTTAACCTACATCACACTATCGTATCTCTTCCCAGCCTAATCAACATGGCTCTATATCCCAAACCCTGAACTCTCAACCCTCAATCCTAAACCCTAAAGTCTTTACCAAATTTCCCAAAAACTTGACTGAAAATAAAAGCTTTACCTTGAATTCTAGTCCCTAAAATTTTAGCCCTATACTCTATACATTAAAACTAAAGCTATAAACTTTGCACCTCAAATCTAAGAGCCTAGTTCATGAGTGCACCCTGAAATCTAGAGACTAAATTCTATACACCATGTACCCTAAATTGTAGACCCTACTATCTATACCTGAAATCCTCAATCCCATATTCTATACCCTAAATCATAGACCACTACATTTTATAAATAGGAAAAGCATATATAGAAAGAGATAGACTTTAGTCCCCTTTCTCATTATTCATACAAAGATCTATAGGTTGATGAAAATCAATAGGAAACATACCTAGAGTACTGGCATTTCCAAAATTTGTGCCGTTAGCAAACATCTCACTAATAGACTTGTCAAAGTGCATATGTGCATACATCTTTCATGCTTTGCCTTTTTCCATGTAGTATGAAATATCAATGACAATAGTGTCACCCATTGATAATGCGCAAAAGTTGTTTATGAAGCATTTACTTATTTGGTACTAATGTATAAAGAGACCTTCATTCTTAAATATACTTGTGGCATATATAATGATATGTGCATTTTATAATATAACCAATGAGAACTACATGATCCATGACATGTACTAATAAAAACTTTTTGTAGATGGGATTACCATTGCCATCCAAGAAAAGTTAAATCAATGAATTGACTTCCTCTTTGACATATTATACATGTCAAACACCATCATGAAGCAGATGATAACATCAAATCCCATCAAGGATTGACTCCATCTTTGAAATATTTTGCACATCAAACACCTTCATGGAGCATATTATAATATTCTTAGCTAGGATGCATGGAAAATGAGATTTACATCAGTTTTCTTAGCTCAATAGAGCTAATTGACATTATGTTCTTGGGTTTCCAAAGGGATATAATTGAAATTTTTTGTCTACTTTTCCCTCAAGTGTGACATTTCCATCCAACACTAATTCAAGATGAATATCTAGTATGGGTCATCTTTTATGATCTCTCTACTTAGTTTGATGATGAAGTTAAGGCTCTTATAAGTTCAGTTGGGGGACAGCTCCAGAGAAAGGCATATATACTTTGGCACCAAACATAAGATGCCCCCATAGTTCTTTGAACCAAAAGATACTAATAGCTCTCAGGTTGTCTTCTAGGTAAAGTTTGAGACTTCCCCTTCTACATGTTACCTTGGACTTTGCAAAGCATCGCTCATCAAAGTGTAGGAGAATACAAAACCCTAAACTCTCAAAACCCAAACCAAGGACCCCAAATATCAAATCCTAGATGCCAAACCCTAAATACTAGACCCTAAACCCTCTTTTTTCAAGGTCTAATGGGTAAATTATAAGTGTATAGAGAGTGCTTGAGATCTATTGCGTTCCTTACCATGATTTTCCTTGGAAGCCTAGGTCTAGTTACAATAATTATGTTGCTATGGTCCCATGAATGAACACATTAAACTTGATTAACTTATATTTATAAATACATTTAGGTATTCTTACTTATTAACACAATTTCAAACTTGTTTCTAATGCTTTATTAATATAGTTAATAAATATACTTTTAAACGCTCCTATAAATGCCAAAAAAATACACATATAACTGTCCTAATGATGGGGCTATAGTGCTCCTTCTTACATTATCTTTATGATGCAAGTAGGTGTTCAGAAATGTATGATATATCTTCACTCAAACCTATAGAAACTCTTTTCGATGTAAATTTCACATAATTTTGTACATATATTTTCCCACATATATTCAAAATTGTTTTGATGTGAATTTAACAATGTTACATCATGGATCTAATTCCTCATGCATTTAGCTAAGATATGTTGGTTTTAGCTGAATTGTATATAAATTGAGTTGTTGTTCACATATCTTCTCTAATTATTTTGTACTATATCCCAACCAATGATGCAATAAAGATACATTTGGATGCTTAGTTATGACATTACATGATTTTTTAATAGAAGATACATAAAGGGGATATAAAATGCCACAAATGATCTTTAAATAATTTTGATTATTGACTTCCAAAAGTAATAGAGTATTTCAAGTCATCCAACTAACCAATAGATATCAGGCTCTAAGTAAGTTTAGATATATGGCGTATGTCCTAATGAGTAAATGTAGATCCATTTTGAAAAGTAAATTGTACATGACCTACACCAGCTATATCATAATACCTAGTCATTATCCAGATGGATTGATCCATGATTGTTGTTGCCACTTGAACAAAACAACTTCTTATGAGGAGTCACATGAAAATTTGCACTAGAATGAGGAATCCAATCTTGAACACGTATATGACATGTGGATTTAAAATAAGAGATTTTGAAAATATCATTTTAAATATTTTTTACATACAAAAGAATGCCATGTAAATCAATCATTAATAGATTAAATAAAAAACGATTGTATCTTATTTAAGAAAATCACAAATACTGAGATTTATAAATATGCCTTGAATGTATGTGATATAGAGGATGTACTTATAGTGAATCCATTGAGTCAGTTTTTTTATTATCCTTCTCCTTATCCTTTTTCTCTCGCTTCCATGTGTAATAGTTCTTATTAATAGGGAGCATTCAATGTCTTTCTCAGATGTGGATTTCGTATATTATCGTCTAAGGTCTTGGTTCTTACCCTTTCACTATTTTCTAACTCTATCTTCCTATCTTCCCAATGCATGATCATCTTTTCCTTGATTCATGGATTTTGTATGTTTCCTTGAGCTAGTAAACTACCTAGGACATTGTTAAACTTCAATTCACCTACTCTATTGGAGCTGAATTACTGATAGTTTTTTTAAGGGATCCCATGATACAAGCAAGGAGCACAACAAAAAGGTTACCTTAATCTTATCTTTAAACTTCAGCTTTTTAGTCAGATTTTGAGTAAATAGGATGTTGAATTTAGTAAAGTGGGAAGAAATAGTAGATTCTTTGTTCTTCTACAACTCAAAAAGCATTTTCACAATATACACCTTGTTAGATGCACTTTCTTTCTATGTCACATAGCTTCTTCCACAACCCATGCATAATGGTCCTATTCACTAATATAAAATACATAGATTTTTCCAAGTGTAGCCTAATAGTAGATTTTGTGAATGCATCATGCTCTTACCAAACATCTTCAAACATATTTGCACATTTTTCATCTATGCCTCTTATGGGCCTTAACTCCTTTTGAATAAGAACATCTTGGATTTTCTTCTTCCATAAAGTAAAATTAGTACTATCAAACTTCTTGATGCTATAGATTTCCTTGTCTATTATGAATGGTAAGTCCACTTCCTCCATATATGAGACCATATTCTCAAGGGGATAAAAACCTTAGATTGTTGTCCCTTTAGGCGAAAACTTGGAAAGAAAACCTTAGATTGTCAAGGGGTCCAGCTACATTTGAAAGAGACACACCCAAGGATTTTACACAAGTCCAAGTGTAGAGAAATAAGAGCTAGGAAAAGAAGGAGCTACTAACTAACTATCGTAGAGTAAGTATGAAAGTGTTGTTTGAAATAAAAAAATTTCTAAGACACCCTTAGGATCAAAGATATCTTCCACTGCATCACATTTGTTGCCACCAACAAAAAATTAGACAACGTCACAACATTCCAATCATAGGAAGCCAGCTTGTGCGATAGAAAATTGGCATCACTATCATTGTGCATAGTGATATATTTATGTGTGATAATAAATGGCCTAAAGCCACATGTCAATCCTAGGAAGAGGAGCCATGACACAGGAGCACAGGAGTGCAAATACATGAGGCGAATGCAAGATCCCCATTTGCAAACCCCTTTTCTGTAAATTTATTGTGCTTGACAATATGTTTTGCTTCATTCTATGGATCCAATTCACCTTAGATTATCGTCCGTGTCAATATTTGAGTTCAAGTATGGCCCAATTGGCGCGAGCTAGTGATGGCAAGAAATACATGGGAACAGACGTGCCGTGCGCACGCCTGCGTGCGTACACACTCTCTCGCATGACTGGCTATACAATCTTCGAAAATGATTGGTTCAAAGCACGTAAGAAGCTTTGATTCAAAATAAGGGAACGGAATTCTACCAGTACTTGTAACCAGAGTTTAAGATTGACGAAACGCACGTACAATGTTTTCAGATATGGAATGTTACAATAACCATTGTGATCCGTTTTGGCTGCCATGGTGCATTCAATAAGCATTAGAAGCTGCAATACAGCCAACAGAGTGCGGGCGGCAGCGGTCGACGAATGATCTGTTGTCGAGCAGGTGGGGCTGCTAGGTGCTTTGAAGTGGTAATATGATCGTCTAGAGCGGAGGAGAAAGAAGAAGAAGAATGATGACTAACATGGACTTTGTTGCCGGGGCCGTTAGCCTGTGACGAGGTGGTCCGACTATCAAGCTGCTGGACCTCCGTCTTGTGGCACATGTATGCACCCAGCACGCACATCGAGACTGACGTCCCAAGCATTCCCAATATTCTGATCTGCTCCATTATAACTCGGTATTTTGTCAAGGTTAGATGGCGATGATGAGATTATTCCCCCGAGGCGCTGAAATGTTTTCTCTGAATGAACTAAACGATCACAAAGCGCCGTCCTCATATGCTCATGATACCAATGCGCAGTCGGCGAGTCGGTCGCTCTTCTTTCATATTAGTTTAATAAGTCGAATAGCAACGATACTATGACAGTTGTGACTCCAACTATTACTCCAGGTTGAATATCCGTTGGAAGCTGGATACCAGGTAGACTGTCCATTGGCACCTCCACCTGCATATCTGACTCAAGAAAATGTTTAATATCGGGGCATTCAGCCTAAACCCAGCTGCACAGAACCCAATAAAGCATGGCTGGACGTGAACACAATAATATGGGATGATTGTATGCTTACCTAGAGTTTCTATAGAAAATAAGAATAGTGTATAATGCATCACACATTACTCTACATATGATGACAAAGCAAGTAGTAGGTCTTATTATGCCTAGGTCCATTACATGATGCTCAAAAAGGTGCACTCATGGGCAAAAGGCAACAACAAAGTGGCTAAGGCTTATATACAACAACAAGACTTCAAGGCTCCATCTTGGGATATGACTAGGCTTGAAAGGAAGGCTTATTTATGCAACAATAAGTATAATAGGAAAAATACCTTAGTATTAAGGTTAAAGGAGAGGTAAAAAGAAGAGAATATAAGATTAGGAGATTTGATGCATGGAAAGAAGGTGAATTAAAAACATAGCTATGGTAAAAAATAAAAGACTACATGGTGCACTACAAGATACAGGCCTTGTATCGACGTTCAAAGCAACGCAAATGTTCAGTTTTAAAAAATTCCCTTGTCCTTACTAAAAGTGTCGGTATAAATGTCTCTACAAAACCATCGCTATATGCATCGCTATTTTTGCCTCTTTTGTAACAAATATAACGATAGTTTGCGACATAAATTGCAAGGGCAATAGTGACACTGTTGGAGGGGTTTTTGTCAAAAGGTCGTATCCACCAGGGAGGATCAGAGTTGGAAGGAAGTAGAGATAGGAGATGGAAGAGAAGAAAAAGAATAGACAAGAGGTAAACACGATATAGACAAAGCACAATGAATTGAATCAATATGTATTGACAGAACCTGAAATCCTTTGTCTAGCACTACTCAGAAGCACTCTCCAAGCATTAGATTTGTTAGAGCTCTTTCGTAGAACAAAAACGTGCATCCAAAAAAATAAATCATTCTCTGTACTCTGAACCCAAATCTCATGGCACTGTTGGCTTTGGAAGGGGAGTAAAACCCTAGGACACTTGGTCAGGGATCTCCCCGATCACTTCTTCTACTTCTTCCAGTTCAAAGTGCAGTTTTTAGCCTGTCAATAGCAATCATGACGCGCCCGATTTTACCCATCTTTCTTTTTTATGAAAAATCCAATAACTGGTTGAAAAAGCAACTTGCTTTTTGCATGCCATCCTAATCTAGAAGCTTTTCTAGATTTTTCACATATTTACATTAAATAATTTTCAACATATCTAAAATAGGCTAAAATTATCCAAAATCTAGTATTTTTAGACCATCTATGCTACGAACTCTAGCACTAATGACTTAGATCACATTGAATCTCTTAATTAATAAGAAAGTTGGATGATGATGCACTCCAAAGTTTTTCACACCATGTCCGCGTAGTGGCATGACAACAAGTACAAAGAAATTAGCAATGCTAATAGCGACGGTTATTGAGAAAAAAGATTTGTGGTAGAGCAGCTTGCTCCTAACACATATAGCACTATGTGCTGTATAATATTCTACTAATGATTTACATGTTGGGTGCACAATGGTCGTCGAGATGAGCGCAAAATGTACTTGAACCCACAAGACTGATACATAGAATAAGTACAAGACTGCTAATGAAAACTCATGACATTACATGGAACCATGAAGAGAGTAATGCCAAGAGGCATATTTCACGGTGGATTCCGTACCACAGTGAATTCCGTGAGGTTTTACGGTGGATTCCGTAAACTTTGTTTACCGGGGCTCATACACAAAGTGGATTCTTTGTGCGAGAAGTCGATGGGGACGTTTATCTTTTTCGGGCATTTCGTTAATTTAGTGTGTACGTGGGTGATTCCATAGCGGGTGATTCCGTAAAATACATATTAAATTAATAAACGTTTATGAGTTTAGAGTGTGCACTCGTGATAAATTAAGATTAGAATTGATTTCTAACCAGTTGATTTATTTATGTAGCTGAAGACTACTAGGTATTCACTTTTATCAGTTTAATTATACTATTTTACTAACGATTGTGAATGCTTCAGTTGATGTGTAGAGATAGCAGCAGTGGCGGAGAAAAGCATTGGAGGATAGCGTGTATTCGAGTTATCACTTATATTTTGATGGGTGCATACCTTAGGCATAGCGCCTATATTTTGTTGCACCTATTTATTAAGGCGTTGGATATTTATTTATTATTTTGTATGTACATGGGCGCATGATTATGATATTTGTATTTGGACATTGTATTAGGTATGCCTGAATTTTTGGACGCCTGCCCATTAGCTTTATTTCTATTTAGCACTAAAGCAAACTCAAAAGCCAAAAGCATGCTATTTTGTAATTTGGGGTATTATTTGATCTTGAAGATGATTAATACATAAAATACATGCTTTGTGGAGTGCTCACACAAGGCATGGGGGGAGATTGCACTCAATTGGTCTCTTGTTCATGTTGTGCATGCTTTCTACCTTGAGTTTTGTGCAAAAAGTAGAGTTCTTTTGTTCTTGGGGACCTTCCGACACTCACTACACGAGCATACAGTATCCGATCTGTGCACCAATGGTATCAGAGCGAAGTTGAGATTGAGAGCTTCCAATTGCTACCCATCTTGAGTGAAGGCGTAGCTCCTAGAATGATCCAGCTCTACAGTCAGTTTCATCGTAAACGGTCGATACAGGTGGATTCATGGCAGTCAAGAACCTCTGTCTACAGCCTCTGATCGCGAAGGACCAGCCTGAGGAAGCAGAGGACCACGTCAATATCTCCCTATCCAAGTCGTTTTTTCTCAGACAAAACAAAGATAAACTTCATATCTAAAACTTCAAAGTTTAAGCTAAAGCTTAAAACTAGCTTTTAAAAAGCTTAGTGATTGAAATCGTTAAATCGACGGCAGCAGCAACTTGTTTCCGTGATTTTCGGCAGCTGAAAACGACCCCCCCTAAAAATTCGTCGAATGTTAATTAGAGCTTAGTTACATATGCCACAAGTCAATAATCTTCAATTTTTATCAAGTCTTGCAAGTTTCATTACTCTGCAAGTCCAACAAGTCAGCAGAGATCAAAATTGACTTACTCCAATTACTCCTATAAGGATTGTTCCTGCGTAGAAGCACAGAACTACAAAGTTATTCCCTGGAAGACTCTATTCACATATGCAGACTTGTTGAACCAGTTTCAACACACGCAGAAGGTCATATGCAGATTTTACGAAGACTACAAATCCCGCAATCGCAAAAGACGAAGACCGTGAAAGCCAAACAAAAAACTATAAGCCTTGTATTCCCGACTTTGAGCTACGCTCATCCCGCTAATTGGATTTTGAGAGTGTGAGGTTTTTTGGATTTTTACAGGATGACGGAAAAAAATATGGATGATTTAATGGCTGAAGGCGATCTTCTTGAACCTACGATGGAACAAAAATTGGATTTAATTATGATGCAGCTTGATGAAGAACGAAGAGCCCAACAAGCTTTGCAAGTTCAATTGGCCAATTTGCAACGATCGACTACCGACAAAGATGGACTACAACCCGAAGATCTTATCCAACAAACCATCGATGTGACTCTCGAAGCTCAATCCATCCACAAAGAAACAAAGATAAGTAAAACAAATTTCAAATCCCGTACTTTCAATGGAACTCGAGATGGAAAGACTGTTCTTGCATTCATCAGTCAATTTGATGATTACTTTCATGAAGAGGCATATGCTGAAAAAGATAAAATTAAATGTGTCACTAATCACTTAGTCGATCGAGCATCTCTTTGGTGGACCGTGGTTCGTAAGAGCATAGATTTTCCTACTACCTGGGAGAGTTTCAAAAAGAAGTTTATGCAGAATTTCCTTCCTCCACAATTCCATGAAAAAGTCATAAAGCAATGGAACCTTCTTCAGTAAAGAGATCGTGAGCCTATTTCTCAGTACACCAAAACTTATTTGAAATGCCCTACTGTAACTTAGAATGCTTGAAGACGTACCTGAAGCAACTCACAAGCGCAATTTTATGTCTGGATTACTTGGGCATTACTACGCTGAAGTCAATATGTTCAAGCCTGCAACCCTTGAAGATGCAATTTCTTTAGCTCATGACACTGAAGACAAGATTCCAGGAAGAGACAAGCGTCCACAACAATTTCAAGAAAATGGTAACTATGGTTCCAAGCAATTCAATTCAAATTTTAGAAGATTCAATCAAAGTCATTTTTCTTCATCATGTTTCTGTAAGTCCTGGACAAAACCACCTGCTTTGCCATCAAATACCAATCAAAACCCTAAGCCATCCTCATAGCCAAATCCTAATATTCCTAGACTTCCTCCCATTGCCACCAATATATCTAAAGCCAAGCCAATAGTTTGTTACAAATGCCAACAACCTAGACATCTAGCAGCCAATTACCAATCGAAGAAGCCACGTGTCCATATCAACTATCTTGGAGCAATAGAAAATGAAGAACATGAGGAAATGCCTGACTATACGAAAGATGAGGATGACATTGCTACTCCTTCAGATATTTGACCAGGTATGCCAACTCCACATTCTTTGTTGACAATGAAATGTTTAGTGCATGGAAAAGAAAAGATTATTTTGCATGCTGATGGTAGTACACATGATTTTATTTTTATAAAGTTAGTGAAAGAATTAAAATTACAAATTGTTCCTACGCATTATTGCATTAAAGCAACATTCTTAGGCACAAGGTATAATGGAACACAAGAGGTGCATGATTTAGAAATTCAAATTGGTGAATACACTGAAAGAAGGAATTTTTTAGTTGTACCTTTACAGTCCAGTGATATTATCCTGGGTATGCCTTGGCGTCATCAACATAATCCTGACATAGACTATTCCACGCATTCAATTAAAAATCATTTTCAAGGAAAACACATTACATTGCATGGTATGCACGCATCTAATAATTTTCCACTGCTTACTCATACTGAAGCTAAACATGCATTACATAAAAGTAGTAAAGCTTATCTAATTTGGGTGAATGAACTTCAAGCTAAAGAAAAACATATGCACCATAGGCATAAAGAATTCCTTGCACAATTTAAAGATTGTTTTGCTGAAGATTTACCACTTGGACTACCTCCTTCACGTCCTGAAGATCACAAAATAGATTTAATTCCTGGTACACAACCACCTTGTAAAGCACCATATAGGTATAACTAGATTGAATATAAAGAAATTCAGAATCAAGTTGAGGAATTATTAAACAGAGGATTAATTAGACCTAGTAGTTCTCCATTTGGCGCACCTGTTTTATTGGTAAAGAAGAAGAATAATACTTATCGCATGTGCATAGATTATCGTGTCCTAAATAAGATTACTGTAAAGAATAGATATCCAATTCCTAGGGTAGATGATCTTATGGATAAACTACAAGGTTCTGCCATATTTAGTAAGATAGATCTTAAATCTGGTTGTCATCAAGTGAGATTAGATAAATCTAATATATTCAAAACTGCATTTAGAACACAATTTGGACATTACGAATTTCTCGTGATGCCTTTTGGATTGACTAATACACCTGCTACATTTAGTAGAATGATGAATCACATATTTTTGAAATATCAACATTGTGTTATAGTATTCTTTGATGATATCGTGGTATTCAGTAAAAATGAGAAAGAGCACTATGAACATCTATCTTTGGTTTTCAAGTTGTTGAAAGATAATCAATTGTATGCTAATCTAGAAAAGAGTGAGTTCTTTCAAACAGAAATTGAATATCTAGGTCATATTGTGTTATCAGAAGGTATTAAGGTTGACCCTAAGAAGATAGAAGCAATATTAAACTTGCCTATACCCAAAAATGTGCATGAGTTACGTTCTTTTCTTGGTCTTGCTAGTTTTTATAGGAAGTTTGTGCGAATTTTTTCATTACTTGCTTTGCCTTTAACTAAACTTTTAAAGAAAGGTATTGTTTATTATTGGTCTGATAATCAACAAAAATCTTTTGATTTATTGAAACATGCATTAACCCATGCTCTTGTATTACAACTACTTGATTTCAACAGACCATTCTTTTTAGTAGTTACTAATGCTAGCGGATCTGGAATAGGAGCTGTACTTATGCAAAATAATCATCCCATAGCCTATTCTAGCTGTAAACTGAAACCATCTGAACTTAAATATTCCACTTATGATAAAGAATTTTTAGCTGTTGTAGAAGATTTAAGACAATGAAAATATTACTTAATGGGTTCTGAGTTTATGATTAAGACTGACCAACAAAGTATTAGATATCTCCTTAGTCAACCCCAAATCTCTGATCGGCATATCAAATGGGTAGCTTTCATTCAGAGTTTTCATCCCCTTATCCAATATCAACCAGGAAAAGAGAATGTAGTAGCTGATGCTTTAAGTAGAAGACCGACCATTCATAATATTTCTGTCATATCATTTGATTCTCTAACCCCTATGAAAGATACTTATCATCAGGACATTACTTTTCAAGCTGATTGGAATAAATTAGTTGGAAATAACTGGATTTCTATTGATTCACTGTCTTATAATGATGAATTCATATTTTATGAAAAGAGATTATGTGTTACAGTTCCATGTAGATCTTTTGTTTTGAATGAGATTCATTGTCCTCCATATCAAGGTCATAGAGGTATTATCTCTACTTTGCATACATTAACTGAAGATTTTTATTGGCCACATATGGACACTAATGTATCTAGCTTTGTTTCTGAATGTTTAGTTTGTCAAAGAGTTAAGAGACATCATGGTAAACAGTATGGTTTACTTATGCCTTTATCTATTCCATCAAGACCATGGGAACAGATTTCTATGGATTTTATTACTGGCTTACCTAATACTAAAGCTAACCATGATATGATTTGGACTGTTGTAGACAGGTTTAGTAAACAAGCATATTTCATTCCATGAAAGAAAACTTTAACAGCATCTCAGGCAGCACAATTGTTTTTGAAAACTATTTTCACTAATCATGGATTACCAAAAGTTATTATTTCAAATCGTGATTCTAGATTTTGTAATAATTTTTGGATTACTTTGTTTGCTAACCTAGGAACAAATATTGATTTTTCATCTGCATTTCATCCTGAAACTAACCGTCAAACAGAAGCCACTAACAGTACTATTTTAGATCTTTTACGTGCTTATACTATTTTAAAACCACAGACATGGGATACACATTTACATTTACTTTAGTTTGCATATAACAATACACCACACAGAGCTACAAAGAAAGTACCGTTTGAAGTGATTTATGGTTATAGATTGTCTACACCTGTTGCATCTTTAACGAATAGAATTTAGAGTGGTGATGATATTGCTAACATGCATGCTACTATTTTTTATGAGGTTAAAGACATGATTACAAAAGCCCAGCAATCATATACAAAACAAGCCAATAAGAAAAGACAGGCCATGAATTTCAAAGTTGATGACTATGTTTGGTTAAGAATAGAGAAACGTAGATTACAAAGTGTAGATAAATACCCAGTTGTGAAATTAGCATCTAGATTCTATGGACCATTTAAGATCATTCACAAAATTAATGACAATGCATTTAAGTTAGAATTACCATCACATTGGAAAATTTACAACACCTTTTACATTAGTTTATTACGACCCTTTAGAGGCCAATTACCTATACACCCTGTTTATGAAAACCCACCTTTGTTAGATGAAGAGACTGAAACCCTTGAGCTCGAAGCTATCACAGATACTGACTTCATGACCACTAGAACTGGCCGTAGATATTCTAGATATTTGGTCAAGTTTAAAAACCATCCTGTTGAAGAGGCCTAATGGATGCACGCTAGAGACTTAAATGCTTTCCCCACTCTGTTAGCTCCACATTGAGCTAATAGCAATTGAGGACAATTGCTATCCCACCCCAGGGGTATGATGCCAGGAGGTATATTTCACGGTGGATTCCGTGAGGTTTTACGTGTTAGCTATATATAGTGTTAGCTATATATAGTCTGTCTATATATAGCGCCCCAGGTCCCCTCTATATATTCCTATCATGTGTGCTCAGTTGACACACTTCTGGGGTTTCACTTCCGGTGTCTCGTGTCTCTCTTCTCCTCTCTCTTCCTCCGTTCCTCATCTCCTTGGGGATCCCCTACAAGCATTCGCGGGACAACAACCACCTCGGGTTTGTCATCATCTATGCCATCGCCCTGTTCTTCAACAACTTCGGGCCCAATACGACCACCTTCATAGTGCCTGCGGAGTGCTTCCCGTTGCGGAATCTCGATGGGAAGCACTCCCCAGGCACTATGAAGGTGGTCGTATTGGTAGGTGAACTTGTTGTTGTTAGGGGGACGCTTCTTGAGGGCCTGGAGCGCGATGGCACTGAAGTTGCCGGTGAATGTGGAGTAGTCGGCAAGGATGACAGTGCCATGGGCCACGAAGTTGTAGATCAAGGACTGCTGCCCCATGGCAAGATGCGCCTTCTGTCAGACTCTCTATCTCTCTCTCTCTCTTTGAGGGAGAGATGGCCCGGGAGGGTCGGAAAGCCTAAACGGAAGAACAAGGGAGGTGAAGAAGAAGATGGAGAAGGAGAGCGCATTGGCCACAAGCCCATCCAGCTGCAGGGCTTGCTCTTCATGGCTGTCTTCATGCTCTCCTTGGGGATCCCCTACAAGCATTGGCGGGACAACAACCGAGGTCACTTCCGGTGTCTTGTGTCTCTCTTCTCCTCTCTCTTCCTCCGTTCCTCATCTCCCTTGCGCACTGATCAACATGGTATCAGAGCGAGGTTTCACAATTACGCAAAGATAAGTTTTTCTTCTTTTTTCATTCTTAGATCTTACTTTCATGTATATGGTTTCATATTTATGTTGCTCATATATATTGCTTTTATATCATATATATGTTAATAAATCTTTATGGCTATACTTTGTTACAAGTTTTGACTTGAGTTATGGCTTTGAAGATGTGATATAATCATGGTAATTACAATTTGGTTATGGCTTTATATTGCCGTTTGAGATATTGTTGATCTGTAATGGAGGTGGGCCTGCCTGGTTTGTGGCTAGATTCAACCTTGGTAGGGTCCGGGTCCTACACAGAGAATGAGAAGCCGAAGGCCCCTAGAACCGCCCCGAGCTTTCCAACAGCTGCCGAGATTCCATGGTAGGTGGTGCGGAATCTCGACGGGAAGCACTCCGTAGGCACTATGAAGGTGGTCGTATTGGGCCCGAAGTTGTTGAAGAACAAGGCGAGGGCATAGATGATGTCAAACCCGAGGTGGTTGTTGTCTCGCCAATGCTTGTAGGGGATCCCCAAGGAGAGCATGAAGGCGACCATGAAGAGGAAGCCCTGCAACTTGATGGGCTTGCGGCCGATGCGATCTCCTTCTCTGTCTTCTTCTTCACCTCCCTTGTTCTTCCGTTTAGGCTTTCCGATCCTCCCGGGCCATCCCTCCCTCAGAGAGAGAGAGAGAGATAAAGAGTCTGATAGAAGGTGCATCTCACCATGGGGCAGCAGTCCTTGATCTACAACTTCGTGGCCCGTGGCACCGTCATCCTTGCCGACTACTCTGCATTCACCGGCAACTTCAGCGCCATCGCGCTCCAGGCCCTCAAAAAGCTTCCCCCTAACAACAACAAGTTCACCTACTCCTGCGATCACCACACCTTCAACTACCTTCTTGAAGATGGATTCAATTCAAAAGATGAGGGCCTCAGCGTGGCAGATCTTGTAGACTTCGGTGATGGCTCCCATGGTGGAGGCGGGCGGGAGCCATTTGACGGCCATGAGGACGTCTTTCTCAAAGAGGTTGAGGGTGTACCAGGGGAGGCCTGCGAGGAACCAGGTAACAATGACTAAACTTTCCAATATCAAGAATAGTACTGTTGCTCATTCACGCTTGAAAAGCACTAAAGATAGAAAAGAATAAACATTATTTTCTCTATCTCATCGCTGCTAAATAAACTTTTCAATATCAAGAATAGTATTGTTGCTCGTTCACGCTTGAAGAGCACTAAAGATAGAAAACAATAAACATTCTTTTCTCTATCTCATCATATATTCTTGTCTCTATGGTGGATATATAACCTTGTCTCATTGTTTGTCTCCATATATTATTGTTTCTATAATTTCATCTTGCAAGGTAAGCTAGTAATTTTATCATCATTATTTCGTCTTGTAAGGCAAGCCTATCATTAATTTTCTATCATTTATATATTTTTAATATGATTTCACCATTTAGGCTATAAGTGACTTGAATAATTTTCCTCTATATTCCAGCTAACCAGCTACTAGTAATCTAGCTTATGTTTTGTTCTATATTCAACTAATGATAATCAAGCTGATGTTTCGTTCCAGCCAATGTTCATCTATTCTAGCTAATAAGCTTCTAGGTGATGTTTCGTTTTCTAGCTGCATTATCACTTGCACGGTTTAGGCTACTAGTAGCTTGAGCATTCTAGCTCTCATACTTATCTCTTCTAGCTATGTTTTATTTTGTTTTGTCTAGCTAATGAATTCAAATAATGCTAGCTAATGATCATCTTTTCCAGCTAATGATTTTCTAGTTGATGTCTTCATACTATAGCTAATGAGTTCATTTCACTCTTTTAGGATATTCTAGTAAGCCTATTTTGTCCTAGTAAGCTTATTTTATCATATTAATATTTCATTTATTTCAGCTAAGGAAATAATGATCTAGCTAACATTTTCGTCTTGATATTTTATTTGATGATATTCTAATTTGTTTAGTTTATATTCTCACTAATGATGCTCCAACAATTGTTTCATATTGATATATTATTCTAGCTGATGATGTTCCAACAGATGTTTCATTTTGATATCTCATTTCATTTATATTCCAATTGATCATATTTTGTTCATGTTTTGTCTTATTTTATGTTTCAGCTAATGGGCTAATGATATTCTAGTTGATGATTTGTTTTCTAGCAAATGTTTTGTCTTGATATTATGTTTCCAACTAATGATCTTTGGTTGACGAATTGGATAGAGTAGAAATCAGGAATATGCTAATCTACAAAGAGAGAAGCCAACAGAGAGGCATACTACTCATTTGTCTTACACGCTAAACCTAACTGTGATAGATATTGCAATATTAGATGTGATTAATGAACTAGAATGATAGATATTGTGCATGTGATCAATAAAGCTTCTAGTGAGAGCTATGTACTAATCCAACCAATGTTGGAAGGCCAAGCAATATATACTTTTATGTGAATTTTATGCTAAATAGAAATGGCATGGTACTAGGGACAAGAATTTGTTCTCGATTTTTTTTAAAAAAAACACCCTGAGTTGGTTGTATAAAGTTGTCTTTCATTGCCACCCGTACCAAGTCAATTGGAAGGAGATCTTGTCGAGAAAAGCCAACAAGATTCTCTCCTCAATAAGAAATGTTTCGAGCTGATGGGATGATATTTCATTTCATTGATATTCAAGCTGTTGAAATGTTCCAGCTGATGTTTCATTATTATTCCAGCTATTGAGTTGTTCCAGTTGATGCTTCATTCCTTATTCTAGCTGTTGAGTTATTCTAGCTCATGTTTCGTTCCTTATTATTCTAGCTGTTGAGTTGTTCCAACTGATGTTTCGTTCTTTATTGTAGCTGGTTGTTGAGTTGTTCCAAACCATGCTTTGTTCTTTGTTCTTCCTTATTCTAGCTCTTGAGTTGTTCCAGCTAATGCTTCATTCTTTTCGTTTTCTATTCTAATATTTGTCTATTCTAGATTATGATATACGAGCTGATGTTTCATTGTTTCCAGATGTTGTTCATCTATTCTAGCTGATGTTTCATTGTTCCCAGTTGTGTTTTGTTCTTTCCTACTGATGTTTCATTGTTTCCAGCTGTTGTTTGTCTATTTTCAGCTGATTCGTCTATTCAAGCTTATGTTTATTCTACTTGATATTTTATCTATTCTAGCTGATGTTGCAGCTTATGTTTTCGTCTTGATAATGCTCATCTCGTCCATTTTTCTTTCCATTTGCTGGTGGTATGCTAGCTGCTATTTCGTATATTCTAGTTGATAAGCTAATGAAATTTTTATCGTATATTCTAGCTGTTGAGTTGATTTATGACATTGTGATTGTGTTCTAATGTTGATATAACATTTTCTATTAAGTTTTTGATGTCATAGATTATGCTGCATAGCTGATTATATCCAACTCAAGATAAAGCAATTTCATGGCTCTTTATCTCCTTTGATTCCTTCATCTATTGTAATTTAAGAGTGATGTAGCTCCTTTGATGCCTATGAATAGGCTCTTGTAAGTTCAACTTTGTAACTTTATATTTTGAATATTGATATAACGGTAGGCCTATATAGAGATGTGGGTTTTTCCCTTGAGCCTCCAAGGGTTTTTTCATCCATAGTAAGGGACCTTTATTTGAGCAGGGGTGTTAGCTATATATAGTGTTAGCTATATATAGTTTGTCTATATATAGCACCCTAGGTCCCCTCTATATATTCCTATCATGTGTGCTCAGTTGTCACACTTCGGGGGTTCCACTTCCGGTGTCTTGTGTCTCTCTTCTCCTCTCTCTTCCTCCATTCCTCATCTCCCTTGCGCACTGTTCAACATTACGGTGGATTCCGTAAACTTTGTTTACCGAGGCTCATACACAAAGTGGATTCTTTGTGCGATAAGTCGATGGGGACGCCTATCCTTTTCGGGCGTTTCATTAATTTAGTGTGTACATGGGTGATTCCATAGCGGGTGATTCTGCAAAATACATATTAAATTAATAAACATTTATGAGTTTAGAGTGCGTACTCGTGATAAATTAAGGTTAGGATTGATTTCTAACCAGTTGATTTATTTATGTAGCTGAAGACTTCTAGGTATTCACTTCTGTCGGTTTAATTGTATTATTTTACTAACGATTGTGAATGCTTCAGTTGATGTGTAGAGATAGCAGCAGTGGCAGAGGAAAGCATTGGAGGATAGCGTGTATTCGAGTTATCACTTATATTTTGATGGGTACATACCTTAGGCATTGCGCCTATATTTTGTCGCGCCTATTTATTAAGACATTGGATATTTATTTATTATTTTGTATGCGCATGGACGCACGATTATGATATTTGTATTTGGACATTGTATTGGGTATGCTTGACTTTTTGAGTGCCCGCCCATTAGCTTTATTTCTATTTAGCACTAAAGCAAACTCAAAAGCCAAAAGCGTACTATTTTGTAATTTGGGCTATTATTTGAGCTTGAAGATGATTAATACATAAAATACATGCTTTGTGGAGCGCTCATGTCGTGCATGCTTTCTACCTTGAGTTTTGTGCAAAATAGAGTTCTTTTGTTCTTGGGGACCTTCTGGCGCTCACTACGCAAGCATACAATATCCAATCTGTGCACTAGAGAGAGAAGAGCCGAAACTAACATAAATTTCTATCTATAATTATCACAAGATACAAAGGATGATAAGTACATCTAAGAACTAGTACATGGAAGATGCTTGCACAGATCACAAGACCAAAAAAGAAGAGGGTTTGTCCTCCACAAATTCAAGCGAGAGCTATAGATCCTTGCCATCAGAAAACTCATCCTGATGCAAAGGAGCATCGAGAATGGACTCTTCAAAATGAACGAGTACACATCAGTCCACCACACATAATGCATTTTTAAAAAAATAGTAACTATGGATAAGAAATATAATTGACTTATTGGGCTACTGCATGTGTACAATCTATCACTAAGTGAAATGAGAACGTGTCTCTCTGCATATCAAGTCTCCAAGCCAGTGGGATCGAGATTTGTGATAGAGTACTACAAAGAAAACAAAATACAATTGTTAGTACAAGTGATATTGCAAATACAAAAGCAAGAAGAACAAAAGAAAAACTTACAAAGTCTAGATAAGTCCTGTTAGTGCCACTCCTCAGATGATGCAATCCCTGCCTCCACTCGTGCCCTCGCTGCCTCCCGTTGTTATCGCCAACGTCTTAGATAATTTGTATCCTCCTCCCTAAGTCTCCGCCAATCATATGCGTCTAGCCACTCATGCTTTGAGATGCTACTCTTGAGTACCTTCCATGCATCTGATCGTCTATGTGACATGTATGCACGTATACACTCCATCATCCACCCAGTGGAAAACCTCTGTACCACAATAGGTACTAAAAACTCCTTTTACAAGGATGCCATTATATAGTCCTTGCTCCCCTCGGGTATATTCTTTCAATGGTCCAAGACATTGTGCTTAAAAACTTATTGGCACAACTCTCTCATGTAAGACATCACCCTCCTCTCCTCATCATTCAAGATCAGAGCACCTATCATATCATCTACGAGATATCCATACCCCTCTAGGGTGTACTTCTACGGTGTATCATCTCCCACCTACAACCGCACTCCTGGGCATAACCAGGAGACCCATGTATATCTAGTTTACCCACGGGGGTAGTATCTCTCGGAGTAGCACCCATAGGGGTACCATCTACAAACGGCAAATGCAAGACTCACGTGAGTAGATATCCCCATAGGTGTGATAAATCCTAGAGATGACACGTATCCACTAGAATGATGAGACAGAGACATTGCATCGGGGCCTCTACAACACCCACCTAGACCACGCTCTCTGGAACCTATACAAAAGTGAAGAGTAGTATCCCTATGTGGAGCTGATTGCGGGCTCATAGCATTCACAGCTCCACGCAACACTGCCTTGAAACCACTTTCTTTGTTCGGGCCCAATCTAGAGGATTGACCTTATCTACTAGGAACTGAAGCATCAGACTGTACCAAAGTAGATCTCATGGAATTATCCAATGGTGTTTGAGATAGCTCTTAGTCTGCCATATCTCTAAATTGAGCCATTTGATCTAGAGACATATGTGTGAATATCTTTTGCAACTCCTCATCACTCATCCCTTGATTCATCCTACTCTTCAAATATCATCAAAGGTAATGTGCACATACAAAAAATGATGTCCGCATAATTAATATAAAGATTTAAGTAAAGCACAACAATATAACTCTCAAAAAAATGATACTACTTAAAAATGCATACTCTAAAAAATCCTTAAAAGTGATTCATCAATGAATTGAGTAGGTAGATGTAGTAAGTATGACCTAGCTTATGGTCCCATGTCAATATCCTAACACAACTCCGCGTACATTGGAAGGTCTATAGATAGGTCACCACAGAAGGAGGAGTCCACTTCGTTCTCAAATTAATTCATGGCCTCTTGTCTTTTCATTACTAGAATTTACCTCCTCTACATGCTCCAAGCCCTCTTCGACCTCCACCCTCCGCAATATCAACTCTTGCACCTATATACTCCCTCATCTATGCTAGGAATATTGCTTTCATCATACACTCTCACACTCTGAGGAGCTGATGTCACAACATACAACCATCAAGGTTATCACAGATTTGGATAGAAAATTACATGTTCAAAATCACACATAAGAGTAATTCAACATTTGTGATTATTTTGTGTCGTGAATTTTTTAAAAAAAATTCAGATACCTGTTTATAATGGATTGACAAGACAAATGTGTCACACAAATCTTTCCATCTTTTCTCGAAATCTATTTCTAGAAATCTAGATGGACCTCGCCAAATAGTTGCCCTAGCTCCTTCCAATACCACTTTGAACCACTGTATATCAAATATGATCATGGAGAAGCTACGGTAATCCACTGAGATAACACTTTGCAAGTTCTCAAAATACTATATCTGATCTAGAATAGTATTTGGATCTGTGGCTCACTATCGGCTCTCTTGCTAGAACTTTTCCATGACACCACAATCCATTGCGGAGCACATTTTTATTGATGCGCTGAATGCAGAAATGTCACCCACATAACCAAGTGCACTATAGATTTTGTACTGTACATTGAAACCATCATATTAGTTGTCACATATAAAATCTAGTTATGATAGCTTATAAAACATGTGTTCACCTTCGAACTACATCCCCTCAAGAATCCAACTCTTTTAGTAGAGACCTCCATCCCTTCGCAATAAGTTGTGATCAAAGTTCCATGTAACCCTCTCAGAGGCATAAACCACAACATCTCCTCCATGCCCTCAGAATATCGAATTGGTCGATGGTGTATACTGCATCAAAATTTTGATCGCGCTTCTTCTTGATCTTTCCTGGCCTACTGGTACATAGGGAGCCACATTGTTGAAACATTTGGGGTTCAAAGTCTACTACGGGGGTAAGAGATAGTAGGGTGAAGGGAGATTCAAGGAGAGAAGTAGATGAAAGAGAAGGGGTTTAAAGAAATAGAAGCCTAAAATTCTACCAGATTACTCCTTCTTCATCTCCTAGTTTGGAATGCTATTCAATGCCTGAAAACTACAATCGTGCATCGCGCGATTTTGCCAAATCCTTTTTTTACATAAAATCCTCCTAAATTTTTTGAAAACTATATGCTTTCTTTTACATGTCGCCCTATTCTTGAAGTTGTGTACATTTTTTAGATTTTTACGAGAGATAATATCTAAAATATCAAAATTTGGCTAAACTTGTCCAAAAATCTAGTATTTTTGAACCATCCAAACAACGGTCACTAACATTAATGACTAATATGGCTTTGGCTCTCTAGATCAATAAGAAAGCCAAATGATAATGCATTCTAGAGTTTTTTACACTCTGACCGTGTAGCAGCACGACAACGTCTCCATAGATGCATGAAGAAAGATACAAAAATGATTCACTTTCTCCTCCATTGCAGCATTCATTCTTTTTTCTATACCATTTCCAACCACCACATCCCCACTCAGTCTATCATCGTCCTTTAGCGACCATAGTATATTGTTGTCTGAATCCATCATTGTTAGCCACTGTGAAATATGCACTAATGCCTTCGACACGAGCCAACCTTCAACCATGCTACCTTCTGGTTGAGATCAATGTCGCACAAAGCCTTCCATGGTTTTGGTGAAGCGCTCGAAGAAGAACATCCATCGCATATGGACAGGTCTTGCAATCTCCACTGCATCTACAAGATGCACCAAGAGGCGGGTTTGTATCATGAGCATGGTGGTAGGTAGGTACTTCCTTGCACTAAATTCGATATAGGATGTCTTGATTTCCTTCTGTGGGATCCATTGCACTAAATTCGATAACTTATAAATAGCCCTATGTATTTTTGGAGTGAGACATCCTGCGATTATGATCGGTAGTACAAACTGCCACAAATGAAGAAGCATTACGAATATGGACTAGAAACCAAATAGGAAAATATGCATGCTACTTATAATTGAGGCTAATACAAACTTGACATATATTATGCCAATCATAGGATTTTATCTCTGATAGTTAGTTGTGTTCAGGAAAAGTGGATCTAAGGAAACAAATCATACCCATCGCAGTGCGGATAGATCTGATAATTTACTTCACAATGTGCTGTTCTTTAGTGGACAGAACCCAAGAAATGTGAGGTAGTTGCAAGCGACCATCAATAATCAATTGTGACCAAAGCTTCTCCATCTTGCCTATCTCCTTCAAATCCATTCGTGCCCTGCAGTGTCTATCTTTTCTGTGATGTGGTCCCATAATAATATGTCCACATTCTTGAAAATATACATATGTACTAAGTGGATCCAATATGGCAACTCGTAGAAAATTGATGGTGCGCAGATCGGTCGCAGAATGCTCACGTGGTGAATCCCGGAAGGTCCCCAAGAACAATGAACTCTACCTTTTTGCACAAAAAACTATGTAAAATCATGCACGACAAGAGGCAAGAGACAAATTGGGTTCAATCTCCCCCATGCCTTGTGTGAGCGCTTCACAAAGCGTGTATTTTATATATATTTCAATCTTCATGCTCAATAATAGCCCAATTTACAAAAATATGACAGGCTTTTAGCTTTTGAGTTTGCTTTCTACAAAAATAGGAAAATAAAGCTAATGGACGGTGCCCATAGAGTCTGGCACGCCCAATCTCAATGTCAAAATAGAAATAACATATCCGGGCGCATAAGCGCATACAAAATAATAATCAATAATCAATGTCTCAATAGACATAACAAAATATAGGCGTGGCGCCTATCAAAATATAGTTCAAAGGTCGAATACTCGCTAAACTCCAATGCTTTCCTCCGCCACTGCTGCTATCTCTACACATCAACTGAAGCATTCACAATCGTTAGTAAAATAATGCAATTAAACCGACAAAAGTGAATACCTAGCAGTCTTCAGCTACATAAATAAATCAACTGGTTAGAAATAAATCCTAACCTTAATTTATTACGAGTGCGCACTCTAAACTCATAAACGTTTATTAATTTAATATGCATTTTGCAGAATCACCCACTATGGAATCACCCATGTACATACTAAATTAATGAAACGCCCGAAAAGAACAGGCGTCCCCATCAACTTCTTGCACAAAGAATCCTCTTTGTGTATGAGCCCCGGTCATCTAAGTTTACGGAATCCACCATAAAACCTCACAGAATCCACCGTGGAATATGCCTCCTGGCATCATACCCCCGGGGTGGGATAGCAATTGACCTCAATTGCTATTAGCTCAATGTGGAGCTAACAGAGTGGGGAAAGCATTTAAGTCTCTAGCGTGCATCCATTGTGCTTCCTCTACAGGATGGTTCTTAAATTTTACTAGATATCCGGAATACCTTCGGCCAGTTCTAGTGGTCATGTAGTCAGTGTCTATGATAGCTTCTGGTTTAAGTATTTCAGTTTCTTCCTCTAGTAAAGGTGGGTTTTCATAAACAGGGTGGATAGGTAATTGGCCTCTAAATGGTCTCAATAAACTAATGTGAAATGTATTATGAATTTTCCAATGAGATGGCAATTCTAACTTGAATGCATTGTCATTAATCTTATGAATGATTCTAAATGGTCCATAAAATCTAGGAGCTAATTTGACAACTGGATGTCTATCTACACTTTGCAGTCTACGCTTTTCTATTCTAAGCCAAACATAATCATTAACTTTGAAATTCATGGCTTGTCTTTTCTTGTTGGCTTGTTTGGTATATGATTGTTGGGCTTTAGCAATCATATCCTTAACCTCATCAAAAATACTGTTATGCATAGTAGCAATATCATCAGCACTCTGAATTCTATTAGACAAAGATGCAACAGGTGTAGATAATCTATATCCATAAATGACTTCAAAAGGTGCTTTCTTTGTAGATGTGTGCGGTGTATTGTTGTATGCAAACTGTAATAAATGAAAATGAGTATCCCATGTCTGAGGTTTAGAGATAGTATATGCACGTAAAAGATCTAAAATGGTACTATTTGTGGCTTCTGTTTGTCCATTTGCTTCTGGATGAAATGCAGATGAGAAATCAATCTTTGTGCCTAGATTTGCAAACAGTGTAATCCAAAAATTATTACAAAATCTAGAATCACGATCTGAAATAATCACTTTTGGCAAACCATGGTTAGTAAAAACAGTTTTCAAAAATAACTGTGCTGCTTGTGATGCTGTTAAAGTTTTCTTACATGCAATGAAATATGCTTGCTTACTAAATCTATCTACAATTGTCCAAATCATGTCATGGTTAGATTTAGTATTTGGTAAACCAGTAATGAAATCCATATAAATATGTTCCCAAGGTTTAGATGGAATAGACAAAGGCATTAGTAATCCATACTGTTTACATGATGTCTCTTTATTATTTGACAAATCAAACATTCAGAAACGAAATTAGATACATCTGCATCCATATGCGACCAATAAAAATCTTCAGTTAACATGCGTAATGTAGATATGATACCTCTATGACCTTGATATGGGGAACAATGAATTTCATTCAAAACAAAAGATCGGAATGGAATAGTAACACACAGTCTCTTTTCAAAAAACATAAATCCATCATTATATGACAATGAATCAACAGGAATGAAATTATTTTAAACTAGTTTATGCCAATCAAAATGAAAAGTAATATCCTGGTGATATGTGTCTTTCATAGCAATTAAAGAATCAAAAGATATGATAGAAATGTTATGAATTGCAGGTCTTTTACTCAATGCATCAGCAACTACATTTTCTTTTCCAGGTTGGTATTGAATGATAGGATGAAAACTTTGAATGAAGGAAGCCCATTTGATATGACGGTCAGAAATTTGGGATTGGCTAAGTAGATGTCTAATGCTTTGCTGGTCGGTCTTTATCATAAATTCTGAACCCATTAAATAATGCTTCCACTGTTTTAATGCTTGTACAACTGCTAATAGTTCTTTGTCATAAGTGGAATATTTGAGCTCAGAGGGTTTCAGCTTAGAACTAGAATATGCTATTGGATGGTTGTCTTGCATTAGTACGGCTCCTATTCCTGATCCGCTAGCATCGGTCACAACTAGAAAGAATGGTCTGTTAAAGTCAGGCAATTGTAGAACAGGGGCATTAGTTAATGCACGTTTCAGTAAATCAAAGGATTTCTGCTGAGTTTCAGTCCATTGATAAACAATTCCTTTCTTAAGAAGTTTGGTTAATGGTAAAGCAAGTAATGGAAAATTACGTACAAACTTCCTATAGAAACTAGCAAGACCAAGGAATGAGCGTAATTCATGTACATTTTTAGGAACAGGCCAATGCAATATTGCATCAATTTTCTTAGGATCAACTTTAATTCCTTCTTTTGATACAATATGACCTAAATATTCTATTTCTGTCTTAAAGAATTCACTCTTTTCAAGATTTGCAAACAATTGATTTTCTTTCAGTAATTGAAAAACTAATGATAAATGCTCATAATGCTCTTTTTCACTTTGACTAAACACCAAAATATCATAAAAGAAAACAATCACACAATACTGATATTTCAAAAAAATACGGTTCATCATTCTACTGAAAGTAGCAGGTGCATTAGTTAATCCGAATGGCATGACTAAGAATTCGTAATGGCCAAACTGTGTTCTGAATGCAGTCTTAAATATGTCGGATCTATCTAGCCTCACCTGATGATATCCAGACTTAAGGTCAATTTTACTAAATATAGAAGATCCTTGCAGTTTGTCCATAAGGTCATCAACTCTAGGTATAGGATACCTATTCTTTACAGTGATCTTATTTAATGCTCGGTAGTCAATACACATACGATAAGTATTATTCTTTTTCTTGACTAAGAGTACAGGTGCACCGAATGGAGAACTGCTAGGTTGAATTAAGCCTTTATTTAGTAATTCTTCAACTTGACTCTGGATTTCTTTTTACTCTATTTGATTGTGCCTATATGGTGCTTTGCAAGGTGGTTGTGTGCCAGGAATTAAATCAATCTTATGGTCTTTTGGACGTGAAGGAGGTAAACCTGGTGGTAGGTCTTCTGCAAAACAGTCCTTAAAATATGCAAGAAATTCCTTATGCCTAGGATGCATATGATTTTCCTTTGCGTGCAATTCATTCACCCAAATGAGATATGATTTAGTATTCTTGCATAGTGCACGTTTTGCTTGAGTATGCGAAAGCAGTGGAAAAATATGAGATGCATGCATACCATATAATGTAATAGATTTTCCTTGAAAATTAATATTCATTGTGTGCGTGGAATAATCTATATTTGGATTATGCTGGTGTCTCCATGGCATTCCTAAAATAATGTCACTTGACTGTAATGGGACAACTAAGAAATTTCTTCTTTCAATATATGCACCAATTTGAATTTCTAAATCTTGTACTTCTTGTGTGCCATTGTAACTAGTGCCTAAAAATGCAGCTTTTATGCGATAATGCGTAGGTACTGTATGCAATTTCAATTCCTTTACCAATTTTGCTGAAATAAAGTCATGGGTACTACCGTCATCATGCAAGATAGTTCTTTCCTTTCCATGCACCATACATTTCATAGTTAATAATGAATGTGGAGTAGGCATACCTGGTAAAGTGTCGGAAGTAATAGTAGGATCATCCTCATCTTCAGTGAAATCCGACATATCCTCATGCTCGTCTTCGTCCATGGCTCCAAGATAGTTGATATGTGCTGGTGGCTTCTTTGAATGACAATTTGCTGCGAGATGCCCTGGCTGGTGACACTTATAGCATACTATTGGCTTAGCTTTGGTTACATTATTTGCAATGGCTGGTAGTCTGGGTACATTTGGATTTGCTTGTGGAATAGGCTTAGAATTTGGATTGACAGTGGATGGTAATGCAGGTGGTTTAGGCCAATTCTTGCGGAAAGATGGTGATGAGAAACGACCTGGATTAAACCTTCTAAAATTGGAATTGAATTGTTTAGATCCATAATTACCGTTGGCTTGGAATTGCTGTGGTCGTCTGTCTCTTCCGCGTAACTTATCTTCAGTGTCGTGAGCTAAGGAGATGGCGTCTTCAAGGGTAGCAGGCTTGAATATGTTCACTTCAGCATAATAATGTCCAAGGAGTCCAAACATATACTTCCGCTTATGTGTCGTCTCTGGTACATCTTCAAGCATGCGTAGCTGTAGGAGTGCATTCCAAAAACGCTCTGTATACTGTGGAATAGGCTCACGATCCCGTTGTTGAAGTAAATCCCATTGCTTGATAGCCTTCTCATGAAATTGCGGTGGAAGAAAATTCTACATGAACTTCTTCTTGAAATCTTCCCAAGTAGCAGGACATTCTATGCTCTTGCGGACTACAGTCCACCAAAGTGATGCTCTGTCTATCAGATGGTTAGTAACACACTTGATTTTATCTTTTTCTGGATAAGTTTCCTCATGGAAATAGTCATCAAACTGGCTAATGAATGATAAAACAGTCTTTCCTTCTCTTATGCCATTGAAAGTGCGAAACTTGAAACTTCGTTTATTTATCTTGGATTCCTTGCGAATGGTTTGTGCTTCAAGAGTGGCGTCGATGGTACGTCGAATCAAATCTTCAGCTTGAGGTTCTTCTTTGTCGGTAGACGCTCTTTGTAGTTTTGTCAATTGCGCTTGCAATGCTTGCCTAGCCCTTTGCTCTTCTTCCAATTGTAGCATGATTAGATCCAGCTTTTGTTCCATGGTAGGCTCAGGTAAGTCGTCTTCAGCCATAGGATCATCCATATGTGGGGTAGTCATCGTGTAAAACTCAATAAACCTTTCTCACTCAAAATCAGGTTAGCGGGATGAGCGTAGCTCAAATTTGGGGTTACAAGGCTATGTATTCTTGGGTATTTCTTTTTCAATTTTCAGAAAATCTGCAATATTTTTGTATCCGTTTGCAGAAAGTACTTCAACAAACTTGTAGATAGGTAGAACAGCTTGCTACGAACAACTTTCCAGTTCAGAGTTTTTGCATACGAACAAGTCTTCTAGGAGTTTTAAGCACTAGTCAGTTCTGATTTGCAGAGTTGCAGACTTAGCAGACTTGCAGAGTTACTGACTTGCTGAACTTAGGTCGACTTGCAGAACTTACAGGACTTGATTCTGTTGAGAATCTATCAATCACACCTTGTGTATGCCCCTTTGTATGGAACAGCTAGGTTAGGAAGATGCAGTTTATTCTAGGAAGAGAGACAAAATCCCATATGCACAGTGGATGAAATGTGCTACCAAGCAATCCTATATAATGATGTACTTGACTATCACTTTCATATGATGATAATGCAATAGTACTTGTCTCTTTGTGTCAAGTCTCTGTGTCATTGTCAGTCCTACACAAGATTGTGTTTATGAGTTCAAGTCTCAATCTTGAAACCTAATTCACTTGTGTAACAGTTGTCTTCTTTGTCTATGTCATCATGAGGTTTATCTCTACCTTCCAACCTCCATAGCTTTTGCCATGCTCTAGATCCCGCATTTCTAACATGGTATCAGAGCGGGTTGAGCATGGCTAAGCTCTCCTCTACTCTCTCTCAGTCCCTCTTCAACTCTAGGTAGCTCAGCTTGGGTACATGACTTCATCTTCAACTTCATTCTCATCTTGGACTGCTTGGCAGCCATAGCCACCCTGCACCCTGCCTGCTTCAAGCTCCTGGATCTCTGTCCACAGGTCATATCTTGCTGTGACTCCTTCTGCGAAAGTATTCCTATGCTTCCATAGCTCCTCTGTGTCAACTCGGAACTCGACATTGCCCTAACCACAGCTCAGCATTGCTCAAATTCTTAATCTCTGTTTTTTGGTCCACCATAGCCAGATTTGACCTGCCCACCTTTGAGCACTCCAATCTCATCATAGAAGCTGAATCAGCTTTCGATTCCTTCTGGGGGATTGCTCTACACCTCAAGGCGCTGCAGCGTGGCACCATACACGACGACATTGGAGTCCATACACGACGGCATTGAAGAAATCGACAGATCTGGCCGAAATCTGCGCCCGTTTCTGATTTTCGATTCTGCCCGCCTGCACGCGACGTGATCTGGTCGATTGCTATGGGGCTTTGGTAGAGCATCATGAGAGCTACATTTTCATAAAAAAAGTTTTGAAAATGGTCAACCACAGCTCCCACAATCTGTAAAAAACCAGGGCTGCCTCAGAAACCCTAAAAGTTAGCCATAGCCAAAACCTTGAAAGCTTCATTTTTTTTCAATTTCTCACTCCTCCAAGCTCACTGAAGGCCCTGCCACTCTAATCCACTGTGTCACTGAAGTTCCCAGCAAGATTTGCCTTCCAAGCTAGCAAGCAGAAGATTCAAAGTGAAGGTCAAGTTCAACGAGACGACATCAACAAGCATCAAGAATCAAACTACATAGTGTGTTTTCACACTAATATTACTTGTCTCTTGACACACTGCAATCTGCCCTTCCACTGATAAATCTGAGAATCTGGAGTTGATTTGCTGCTCATCCTTGGTCATGGAAATGACGAACAAAAAGATCGCTATGTGGATACACTCCATGAAGAGCAACATGACTTGTGTTGTTTATCTACACTACATAGAAGATGTGCCTATTCTACTTGCAGGGAAGATTCAAGCCTTGATTCAAGTTTCATCCTTGTGTTTATTTGAAGAACTAGAAGACATGCCTATTGCTTTGGGGAAAATAAGAAATTCTTTGCTTGAGGGGGACAACTGGAAGAGCAAACTCAAAAATGCTACAAGCAAAGTCAATAAAGGAGCAGACCAAGAAGATCATGAAGAAGAGAAGAAAGATAAGAAGATTTTCCATGATGCTGACAAAGAAATAGCATATGCTGAAAAAGACCACAAGGGCTTATCGGTCCTGTCACTCATTTTCTGTTTTAAAAGCATTGTACCTGCCTTAATGTTCCTTTCATAAGCTTTGTAAACTCCTCATGTAGCCTTGTACCACAGCCTCTGTACACTTTGTGAGGCCCCTGTTACAGCCTCTGGATGTCCACCATGTTTATGGTACCCACACTTAGCCTTTTCTGCGACAGCCTCTGGTGTTTTGCCATGTTTGTGGTATGCCCACACTTTGCAGGTACTGCTCTCACTAAAGCCTCTACACACTTTGTACTTTCAGGTTGTGATTGAGGAGGGGTGTTGAGAATCTGTCAATCACACCTTGTGTATGCCCCTTTGTATGGAACAGCTAGGTTAGGAAGATGCAGTTTATTCTAGGAAGAGAGACAGAATCCCATATGCACAGTGGATGAAATGTGCTACCAAGCAATCCTATATAATGATGTACTTGACTATCACTTTCATATGATGATAATGCAATAGTACTTGTCTCTTTGTGTCAAGTCTCTGTGTCATTGTCAGTCCTACACAAGATTGTGTTTATGAGTTCAAGTCTCAATCTTGAAACCTAATTCACTTGTGTAACAGTTGTCTTCTTTGTCTATGTCATCATGAGGTTTATCTCTACCTTCCAACCTCCATAGCTTCTGCCATGCTCTAGATCCCGCATTTCTAACAGATTCCACCTGACTTGTAGAACTTGACTTTGGCAGCGCAGGACCTGGAGTATATCGACTTATCTGTTCTGTGTGACTTGATAAGAGTTGAGTGACTTAAGCTTAAGTAATTAAGCTTAAGCTTAAAAAGCTTATTGATGGCGGCTGATTTTTGTGAGGGGGGGGCCATTTTTTTGGCCGCGCGGAATTTTCGGAGGCCTCTTCTGATACGCCGTGGTGAAATTTTGAAGCTCTAAGCTTCCTTTAAGCTTATTAAGCTTTAATGTTAAGCTTGATAGATATGAAGATTTGAAACTTATCTCTGTAACTCCACGACTTCTATGTGAGGATGTAGGAGTGGTCCTCCGCCTGCACAGCCTGGTCCTTCACGATCTGACAGTAGAAACAGGGGTTCTTGATCGCCAGAAGTCTGCCTGTATCGACGGTTCGCGACGAGATTGACTGTAGAGCCCGTTTGTTCCTGGAGCTCCGCCTTCGCCCGAGATTGGTAGCGATTGGAAGCTCTTGATCTCTGCTCCGCTCTGATACCACTGGTGCGCAGATCGGTCGCAGAATGCTCACGTGGTGAATCCCGGAAGGTCCCCAAGAACAATGAACTCTACCTTTTTGCACAAAAAACCTATGTAAAAGCATGCACAACAAGAGGCAAGAGACAAATTGGGTTCAATCTCCCCCATGCCTTGTGTGAGCGCTTCACAAAGCATGTATTTTATGTATATTTCAATCTTCATGCTCAATAATAGCCCAATTTACAAAAATATGACAAGCTTTTAGCTTTTGAGTTTATTTTCTACAAAAATAGGAAAATAAAGCTAATGGACAGTGCCCATAGAGTCTGGCACGCCCAATCTCAATGTCAAAATAGAAATAACATATCCAGGCGCATAAGCGCATACAAAATAATAATCAATAATCAATGTCTCAATAGACATAACAAAATATAGGCGTGGTGCCTATCAAAATATAGTCCAAAGGTCGAATACTCGCTAAACTCCAATGCTTTCCTCCGCCAACTGCTGCTATCTCTACACATCAACTGAAGCATTCAGAATCGTTAGTAAAATAATGCAATTAAACCGATAAAAGTGAATACCTAGCAGTCTTCAGCTACATAAATAAATCAACTGGTTAGAAATAAATCCTAACCTTAATTTATTACGAGTGCGCACTCTAAACTCATAAACGTTTATTAATTTAATATGCATTTTGCGGAATCACCCGCTATGGAATCACCCATGTACACACTAAATTAATGAAACGCCCGAAAAGGACAGGCGTCCCCATCAACTTCTCGCACAAAGAATCCTCTTTGTGTATGAGCCCCGGCCATCTAAGTTTACGGAATCCACCATAAAACCTCACGAAATCCACCGTGGAATATGCCTCCTGGCATCAATTGAGAATCGCATTCCATTTGGATGTGACTCCGTATTGTTTTCAACTCGTACCCACTTTGGCCATCCATTCGTGCTAGAGGTCATCCAAGAAAACCTTTCCTCAGTTCATGACCCTTCAGCAAGAAAGAGACGTGGCCGTAGTGCGTAGGGTTGAAGGTCACCACAAGGGTTCAAAAAGAAATCTTCAACCCTTCTCTTATCTCTAGAAATTATTTCTCTTATCACCACAGGAGTAGACAGAAGAGAAATATTCTAGAATATCAAAAATTGGCCAAAAAATTGTCCAAAAAAATCTAATATTTTGAACCATGGACACTAACACTAATGTCTAAAGTGGCATTAACACAATATTAGTGAGTTTGTGAATCTCCCAATTCCCATTTTTTGAATACTAAAAAGGTGGCACCCGGATAACACACCTATAAGCTTCTCAAAACCATATGATGTGACCTAACATTTAATATATGCAATCCATCTTAGCATAGCAATGTCGGGTGTAGAGCAGTTGGAAATCATGCCCAAGAGTGGAAGACAATCAGTTTCTACCACTACGAAAGCACCTTTAAAGTATTCACGATCACACTTTAATGTTGTTAAAACTTCCCACAGTTCCCTTTTTACTTGTGCATACCTTCTTTGACGTTCATTGAGAACTTTTTCTCCAAAACGAATTGCATACCTGTTACGTTCAAGATCCTCTTGGCCAACAACCCATCCTATCCCAATGGGACTTATATCCACAATAAGAATGATGGGTTGACCATTTGAACAATCGGTCCCTTTGAGAGTAGCGGCGAAAGTTAAAAGCTTCTTCAATTTATGCATAGTGAGAGTATGCTCATTACCCTAAGAGAATCTTTGGCTTTTTCTTAATAATTGATAAACATTTTCGGCTACATGAGCAAAATGTGGTATCCATATGAGATAGAATACGCATGCGCCAAGAAATCTTCTTACTTCTAAAACATTTGTGTATTTTTCTTGCATTTTGTTGATGGCATCTATCTTGATTGGCGAATGTTCACATCCATAAGGGCCA
Organism: Lygodium microphyllum; assembly: GCF_053477565.2. Taxonomy (NCBI): domain Eukaryota; kingdom Viridiplantae; phylum Streptophyta; class Polypodiopsida; order Schizaeales; family Lygodiaceae; genus Lygodium; species Lygodium microphyllum. Next base: position 118,254,666 of record NC_141153.1, on the reverse strand, counting down.
CATAGATGACCGACCATTAGGACTTCTTCTACTCCAAAAATCAACTTAGCTCTAGAAAGGGTAAGATGTACCTCTTCTAGCATTGTCAAAATCATGTCGCAATCATAAATATGGTTAACTACGAATGTTTTGCTGCCATCTTCGTCAAGCTTCTCATTCTTTTCATTGACTTCACATCCCTTGATACATACATCATCAAGAAATGGAAGAGTAAGTTGTAGAATAAAGTCCCTTAAGACTTTGTGCATGGCATTCATCATATGGACTACGGAGTTTGATGCACCTTGTGGTAGAGTGCACATGCAGACCAATCCAAGAGGTATCTTCATTGTGGTAATGTCTGGATTTCTAATGAAAGCTCAAATTGTTTCTATCTTGAATATAGGTCGCCCATAGAACAAATTGCTCTACATGCAAAAGCTTCATCAAATTTGTCAACAATTGGATCCAAACCAATATTTCAGATTGTGACATGATTAACAGGCTATAGAACTTAAATGAATCATAAAAATCCATTTTTCTTGGGCACCGTAAACCATCAGTTTGAGTAAAGTGCTGAAGAAGGTTCTAAAATCTTCAATCTGATATTCTCATTTAGAAGTTCCAATAATTTGGGAAAATGCGCCCTTGGAATAAGAATAGGCTTGAGGTTCCAAGGCACATGCGGGACCGTAAAAATGACCATAGGACCCACAATATTTGGATCCACAGAGCCTATTTAACTTGGTTGAAATGCAAAAGCTTTTCCATGTTTGATTAGCATTTGCACAAAAGAGTGTTTTTCAGCCGGTGAAAGGAAAGAATTTTCACCTATTTTGAGCTCTTTTACACTTTCAGATGTGAACTTGTGACAATTGTTGGAAGAATCACGAAGACTTGGTTGATTTGTTGCCTTATCAACCAGCCTTTCACTTTTAGAAGGCATTGGGACTAGCATATGCTTAACTTTTTTATCCACCATCTTATATTTCGTCTCCACTTGCCCTTTAGCCTTGTTGAGTAAACCAATGTCTTCTTGCTCAAGAAATTCTTTAATTGTTTGATAAAACTCGAATGTAAATACTTCTATGGACTGATTTTCAGCCTAATTTTCTATATGAGTAACTGTATATATTTCAGCCAATGTGTCAGTAGTAATCAGTCCCAAAAAAATATCCGAAATATCTTTATTTTTAGCCATCATGTCATAAGTTTTGAACTCCCTTTTTACATGACATAAATATTTTCTTTCAGCTTTAGTCATGGCTAGAAGAGACTTATAAAGCCCACACTATTGGTTATGCATACATATAGATTTGCTAGAGACATAGTTTTTGTAGCAATAAGGAGGTTAAATCTTTTTACATGACGCACTGCCATAGCCTTATTTTATAGCACTGCAACCCAAAAACCCTTGAATTCTCAGGCATTAGAAGGCACATGCATGCAATGGATCTCTGTTTCGATGATGGTTAACACACACAGTAAGAAATTGGACAACACGTTCATTATTCTTACTTCAGATTTGAGCATAGGAAGAACCATCATCAAGAGCATTTGTTTCCAAGCGATCTTCAGAAATGTAAGGTACGTTGCTCAATAATGATAGGGTAACTATAATAGTCTTGAACAAAAAAGTGAAAATTTTCATGTCACCAATAGTTACCTACACATTAGGACATGCAGCATATAATTCTCTAGAAGAGTTGTTTGCAGCTCTCATTCATCAACTTGGATCAACATGTATGGGCCATCTACCACATTCATATAGACTCCTTGCCATGACGTTTATCTTCGAGCCATGGTCTAAGAGTGTAATACATGGTGTTTCTTTTTCTCCAATTTTGATGATTATCTCCGTTGTTGCTCTTGCCCAATGCATACGGGATTAGTGACTGCTTGGAATGAACCAAGTCTCTTCCTCCTCATGCATGTGCTGTGGACGGCCTTTCTTTTTGAGAAGTGGACTACCCAACTAGTATGGACCAGCCAACCATTACATTTTCAACTTTCACTTCTTTAATTTTTGCATTCATGCTTCCTTTATCTTCAGCTTCAGTTGCTGCAATTAATTCTTTAACTACTTCAAGTTGAATTCCTTTTGAAGTAAACTTCTATTAATCCTGCACAAAAACTCAAAGAACTTGCAAAAAAGCATGCATTGTTTCTTCAGCTTCATCACCAACATATTGTCTTTTCCTTTTGATTTTACGTTTGGCAATTCCAAGAAATTTTCCTAAGGTGAATTCAATTTTGCTTCCTAGAATTCGTTCTTCTAAGACTCGTTTGAGATCGGTTGCAGATTCTATGTCAGACTGTAACTTGTAGCCTAGCTGCTTGCCTTTCTTCTTTCCTTTGGTCTTCTTTGTTTGTGGCACATCTTCCATCTCTCGATCTGGGGTTATATTTTCAATAAGCTTTGGTTGTTCAAGCGTTCTTTTAGTTACCCATTTCGGAGGGCCAGAAGAGGAAGGCCCTGGTTCATCTTCTCTTCTTCTCTTTTCTTCAATCAAGACTTCTTTATGATTGACGTCAGCAAAATGTGCAAAGAAGGAAAAAGAATCTACCAATTCTTTCCAACCAGTTATTCCTCGAATGCACTAACTGGCATTAGCCAAATCTTCTTTGCCTACTTTACCACATTCCATTTGATCTAGTGCATGCATCCATACTTTAGATTGCACATTACCTTTATAGTCTTTCAAACTTGATTTAGTTGGCTCATTTTGCAGCCCATAAGTAGTTACATCAATTGCTGTATAAGCATTCATTACAACTAAATTTTCTAGTCTTTTCTTCATTCCACCATTGCCAAAATTTGGCCACCATGGAAGATCAAATTCAGCTACATGAAATTTTCTATCTTTTCAAAAGACGAGCTTCTATGCTTCAGCCTCATGGAAGGCACAACACTCCCTCTTGTCATGTTGTTAGCTATCACACAAAAAATACAATGCCTCTTAAAGCCTTCTATCATGGATCTTTGAGTTGATGACCATCCTCGTTCTTCAACTTTGACATCCAGCTTTTCCACCATTGAATCAATGGAGTTATTGAAGTTGAAGTAGAGAAATCTTAGTCGCATCCACTCTCTTTGAGCAATCATGTTAACTGCATCAATAACATCTGTCCATGCAGTCTTGACTCTTGATTTAGAGGTAGCATCTTTTAGGCAATTAAGAAGCTTATCTTATAGAATGGGATATGCAGCCTTAATGAATGATTCAATCTTCTGACCTTCCATACTTTGTTGGTCTTCAGCATCAAGTTGTCCAAATTTACTTTCAAATTCATGATATAAAGCTATTACAACTAAACCTTTGTTGGGTTTCTCAACCCAATCAGTGAAAATCTTATTTGTCATTAGGCCAGAGTATGCCAAAGTCTTCTAAGATAAATTCCACGTGTAGGGCTTTTTTGAATGAACCCCAATCCGCATCTTCCTAAAAAAGACCATGGATTCTCTCTTGAAGACCATGCTTGGCTAGTCTGGCAAAATAACGACTACATGCATGTTGTGGTACACCAAAGAAGAGCATTTTTTCAACATACAAGCGAGTAAAAACAAAAACATTTTGACCACTAAATTATTTTAATTCTCGGCCAACTTCCTCTAGGTCCTTGATAGTTGTGGAATCAATCTTCTCTTTGTCTTGCCTTTATTGTTGTTGTTGTAACATTTGGATTTGTTGTTGCTGTGTCTACTACAGTATGCACACCAATTTTTGTAGAGTATCACTACAAGGGTATGAGGCTATAGCGACAGGTGTTAGCTACGACAAACAGCAACGTCACTATTTGTGTTGCTATTAATAGCGATGCAAATTTGTGATCCTAATAGCGATGGTACCCAGAGCAAAAAAACGCGGGAGCGTGTGATTTTTTGCGCATTTAGGAAAGAGATAGCCAGAGGGAGAGCGACCATCTTGTTGAGAGGGAGAGAAAGAGAGAAAGAAGGCTTCTCACTGCCACCGTCGCCACCATCGTCGCCACTACCGTTCGCGAAGAAGAGGAGGAGGTGTATGGAGGGCCACGAGGAGCCGTCGTTGCAAAGAGGAGCCGCCAAACCCTTCTTCGCGTCTTTACGGTGAGTGCATTGTCCATTCTTGCTTTGCTTTTGTATTTTCTCTCTCTCTTTTACTTGTTTTTGGTATAATTCATATATATTAAGAGAGGGAGAGGAAATGAGAGAGAAAGAGAGAGAGAGGGATGTTGGAAACTGCGAGGAAGACGAGAGACGAAAGGAAGAGAGGAGAGAAGAGAGATAGGAGACACCGGAAGTGGAACCCCAGAAGTGTGTAAATTGAGCACACATGATAAGAATATATAGAGAGGACCTGGGGCGCTATATATAGACAGACTATATATAGCTAACACTATATATAGCTAACAAGGGAGAGGGAGGGAGAGAAAATGAGAGAGGGAGAGGGAGAGGGAGGGAGAGAGAAAATGAGGGAGAGGGAGAGGGGGAGGGAAAGAAAATGAGAGAGGGAGAGGGATTTTTCTCTCTCTTTTACTTGTTTTTGGTATAATCCGTGTGTATTGAGAGAGGGAGAGGAAGTGAGAGAGAAAGAAAGAAAGAAAGAAAGAAAGAAAGTTATATTAACGTCTTCTAAAGACCAAAACTGGCCTATGAGACAAACTGTGATACAACTGATGAGGTCCAGCTATCCAAAATAAAAGTGCTGAATGAAAAGCTAAAAACTGGAAATTGAAAATACGGTGCTATGAGTGTGATAAGTGTCGTGTATGTGTATGTGTGTATATAGCTCTGGTACTCCAGATAATGGCTACAAAAGAGGAACAAATGTCGGCTGTGATAGGGGAACAACTGTCAGCTGTGATAAAGTGGTGCGATGTGTATATGTAATAGATGTAGGGAGATATACTATCCTGGGATGTAGTAGCAGTCGTCGAAGTCGCTAATAGCAGGTGATCCCTCCTGGATGCAGGATGTGGTACATCGGCGATGGAGAAAGAGCAAACTGGAGATCTGAGATCCAATGTGTCGAGTGTCGTCGGATCTCAGTCTGCTGTCGATGTAGATCAAGAATCGTCCGGATCTCCCGTCGGTGTGGCTGTGGGGTCCAAAACCCACGGATCCTCGTGCAGCGTCGGTTACGCTGGTCCTCAGCTTGCTGTAGTGTGAGCCCGCAGGTCTGGCTGGAGGCTGGTACAGTAGCTCTCCCTCTGTCTGTCTGAAAGAACTGTGTAATAGTCGTCTCGGTGGGCCCCTCTCTGGCTGGGACCCGCTGTGTGCTCTGTTCTCTGATGTGCTGTGCCTCTCCCAGAAAACGGCCAAATGATCTCTGATCCATATCAGTCATACATCCTTGAAGTGAGTTGCTCAATGTGTATCTAGATCTCAACTCTGAGTATGCCGGGCATCTGAGAACAAAATGCTCCTCACTCTCCACCTCTGATCTGCAAAGGGGGCATATCCTCTCCTCCCGCACGATGCCACTGGCTCTGCCACTCTCAATCATAAGCTGATGTGATGATACCCTGAGCTGTCCAATAAGAACTCTCAATCGATGTGGCATATAGATCTGTATATATCTCGGAATCTCTATGAATCTCTGCTCTGATATCCTCAAGAACTGTGTATAATAATGTGCCATCTTCGATGGCACTGGCTATGCAGGACTGACCCATGTCCTCTGTATATAAATATGCCATATCTCCTGTCTAATGACTCTGTTCCTCTCAGAGAGAGAGAGGGTGTAAGTGGGAGCCTGAGTATCATATAGAAGAGGTGGGAGTCTATCAAAGAGAAGGAGAGGGAGAGGGAGAGGGAGGGAGAGGAAATGAGAGAGGGAGAGGGAGGGAGAGAGAGAGAGAAAGAGAGGGAGAGGAAGAGGTGGAGGGAGAGAAAATGAGAGGGAGAGGGAGTTTTCTCTCTCTCTTTTACTTGTTTTTGGTATAATTCGTGTGTATTGAGAGACGGAGAGGAAATGAGAGAAAGAGAGGGAGAGGGAGATCTTTTACTTGTTTTTGGTATAATTCATGTGTATTGAGAGAGGAGAGGAAATGAGAGAGAAATAGAGGGAGAGGGAGAGGGAGGGAGAGGAAATGAGGTAAAATTCATGTGTATTGACAGAGGGAGAGGAAATGAGGAAGAAAGAGAGGGAGAGAGAGAGGGAGGGAGAGGAAATGAGAGAGGGAGAGGGAGAGGGACGGAGAGGAGGGAGAGAGAAAGAGAGGGAGAGGGAGAGGGGGAGTGAGAGAAAATGAGAGAGTGAGAGGGAGTTTTCTCTCTCTTTTACTTGTTTTTGGTATAATTCGTGTGTATTGAGAGAGAGAGAGGAAATGAGAGAGAAAGAGAGGGAGAGGGAGAGGAAGGGAGAGGGAGAGGAAATGAGAGAGTGAGGAAATGGGAAAGGAAGAGGGATGAAGAGGGAGAGGAAGGGAGAGAGAGGGAGGGAGAGGAAATAAGAGAGGGAGAGGGAGAGTAAGACATTAAACATAATAGGGAAATGAGAGAGGGAGAGGGAGAGGGAGAGGGAGAGAGAGAAAGAGAGGGAGAGGGAGAGGAGAAGAGAGAAAAAACATTAAACATAATAGAGAAAGAGAGAAAGAGAGGGTGAGGGAGGGAGAAGAAATGAGAGAGGGAGAGGAATAGAGCAAAAGAAAATGAGAGAGGGGGAGGAGAGAGAAAAAAAATGAAAGAAGGAGAGGAGAGAGAAAAGAAGTTAAACATATTAGGGAAAGAGAGAAAGAGAGGGTGAGGATAAGGGTGAGGGTGAGGGTGAGAGAGAGAGAGAGAGAGAGAGAGAGAGAGAGAGGAAGAGAGGAAAGGAAATGAGAGAGGGAGAGGAGAGAGAAAAAGAGAGAAAAAAATAAACATAATAGGGGAAGAGAGAAAGAGAAGGTGAGGGTGAGGGAGGGAGAAGAAATGAGAGAGGGAGAGGAAGAGAGCAAAAGGAAATGAGAGAGGGAGAGGAGAGAGAAAAAAGACAGAAGGAGAGGAGAGAGAAAAAGAGAAAAGATGTTAAATATAATAGGGAAAGAGAGAAAGAGAGGGAGATGGTGAGGGTGAGGGAGGGAGAGGAAATGAGAGAGGGAGAGAAAGAGTGAAAAGGAAATGAGAGAGGAAAAGGAGAGAGAAAAAGAGAGAGAAAAATCATTAAACCTAATAGGGAAAGAGAAAAAGAGAGGGTGAGGGTGAGGGAGGGAGAGGAAATGAGAGAGGGAGGGAAAGAGAGAAAGAGAGGGTGAGGGTGAGGGAGGGAGACGAAATGAGAGAGGGGGTGAAAGAGAGAAAAGGAAAAAATACCTTACAATAAGCTCATCTTATGCTCATAGGGGTAAGGTCGATTCTTAGCAAACCTAAGGGATATATGGCTAGAGAACCCTAGCACACTTGCACCTCCTAGCATAATGTTCTTCCTATAAAGATACCTCTCATACATGGGGCTTGTCCTAGCCTCCACCAACCTCAAACTATCCCCTTGGTGAAGGGATCTAGCCACTAACCTTGGGGGAGGTTTAGTGTAGAACCAAATATTCACCTATGAGGGCACAGAAGCTTTTGTAGAAGTATACAACGAAGGCAATCAGCCTTTCAGTTAGAAAAACATTCATTTTTCATAACCTAAATCCAAAAATAACTTTGGAGATTCCATAAAATTCAATCTTTTCTTAAAAAGACAAATACAAAAAACTAAAACAACATCATTCATATGCTTCGGAAAAACTAAAACAACATCACCATAAGATCTCTTAGGAAACTCATATTCAACTATCAATTTTAATTAAAAAATATAATATAAAATCACTTCCAAGGAAGGATACTCTTTTATCATTAACCCTCTTTCATCCTTAGAATAGTCTTAGGAACAAATTTCTTAGAATAGTCTTAGGAACAAATTTTTGCTCTAACAAGCATATATTTAAGCATAATAACTATTTTAAGGTTTCTTCCATGAGTCGTAGTAGTATATATGCAACCATCAAGCTAAAGATCATGCTTTGGTATCTATGGAGATCCCAATATCATGCCCTCATAGAGATTGTAGTGTACAATAGTGTGGAGAGAAGATAGGTGAGTTGTAAATGGTAAAGGGAAATTCTATTGATGATGGAGAGAAGATGAGGTGAATCGCCAATTCTATTCTTAGTGAGTGCAACCTACCCATAGTATGGTATCCATGACCAATTGAAATCAATAAGACTTTGAAATCCTACCTCGAGTATTATAACTATTATTTTATGGTGGATTTTCTTGCCATAATTCAATGTCAATTTATGCTTGTATTCTCCACGGTGTGTTGGCTATGGGTGTCAAATGCTCTAGTCGGATCTCTCTCTCTTTCTCCTCTCTCTTCTCTCAACCCTTGTCTCTCCCTTAATCTTCCCTCTTTCTCTCTTCCTATACTCTCCCTAAATCCTTCTCTCTCCCCTATCTCTCTTTCTATTTCTACCTCTCTCACTTCTCTCCTCTTCTTCTCTAACTTTACTCTCTCCCTAACTCTTGTCTCTCTCTTCATCTCTATATAAGTAGTTGTAGTCATAGTCGTGGTCATGGTCATGGTCGTAGTCGTAGTCATGGGCGTGGTCGTAGTCATAGTCGTAGTTGTAGTCATACTCGTGGTGGTGGTGGTGGTGGTCATGGTGGTGGTCGTGGTCGTGGTCGTGATCGTGATCGTGATCGTGGTGGTGGTGGTGGTCGTGATCGTGGTCGTGATCATGTTCGTGGTCATAGTCGTGTTCGTGGTCGTGGTCATGGTCATGGTCCTGGTCCTAGTTGTCATAGTCGTAGTCGTGGTCGTGGTCGTGGTCGTGGTCGTGGTCGTGGTTGTGGTTGTCGTGGTCGAGTGGTCGTGGTCATGGTCTTGGTCATGGTCGTAATCGTAGTTGTGGTCGTCGTCATCGTTGTGGTCATTGTAGTCATAGTCCTGGTCATGGTCGTGGTCGTGGTCGTGGTCGTGGTCGTGGTCGTGGTCATGGTCATGGTCGTGGTCGTGGTCGTGGTCGTAATCATAGCCATGGTCGTGGTTGTGGTCGTAATCATAGCCATGATCGTTAAAGAAAATGAGAGAGGGGAGGAAGAGAAAAAAGAAGAAGAAACGAGAGAGAGGGAGAGGAAATACATACAGCATAATAAAGAAAGAGAAAAAGAGAGAGAGATGGAAGGAGAGGAGAACAATTTAAGAAAGAAAAAAAGAATAATAACAAAAACAAATTGTTTGTCGTAACGTAGACAAAATGGAAAACAATGAAGGTCTTGTTGTTCAAGGTTGCGAGGTGTATCTTAATCAGCGTATCCCATGTCCTTGCTCTGAATGCAAGCTGGTAATTAGATGAAAACATCAATTGTCTATAGAACACGTACGACGCTTCGACAAGTTTCAATCTGAGATCATTGATTAAGATTGAAAATTTTCAGCAAACAGTAAGAAAAGTTAATATCAATCATGCATTGTACTCCCAAGCTAATTGAGTACCATATACAAGAAGATTGGGTGTGGTTGGCAAATTTTCTATCCAGCGAGGTGATGTCTCGTCCCAAGGTGGAGTGCACGCTTTGCGGCCATTTAGAAGAGTTCACGTGCATGTGATGGATGGAGTGCATGAGCCAATCCACCACTTGCAAGGCACTATCCAATCTATACCGTCAATGCGAGAGCAGACAGGCAGCCTTTCAGACCTACCTACAATCTTGGAGCTTGAGATGGAGGCAATGATCGATGCATTGATTTACATGGATGTCGAGACTTCTGATCCGCTTAGAAAGGAAGCATCCATACCATTATATGATGGGTGCTGAGTATCTCACCTAAAGACACTGCTTGCACTCCTAAGTATGCAAGCAAAATACGGGCGGAGCGATGCGAGTGTGACCGAGTTGTTTAGGTACCTTGTACGTACGCTTTGTTGATTTCTTTTCGGCACTATTATTAAAAAAATTTGTGATTTTTCAAGGTGTTTTAGGATTTTTTTCAAGTTATTGAAATATCATATATTACCACTTGCAAATACCATGCCTAAGTCTCGTGATGATGCACAACATGTTTTATGAAAGCTTGGTATGGACTACAACAGCCTCCACGCATGTATCAACGATTGCATACTGTTTCGAGGAGAATACCAGACTATGGAGATATGTCCAAAGTGTGGTGATTGTAGGTATCGACAGGACTTGCAAGGGCAAACCATGCCTTAAAAAGTTCTCAGACAATTTTCGCTTATCCCCGCATAAATCACATGTTTCATACATCGGGCATGGCGAGCTTGATAACGTGGCATGTGCACAATAGGTCCACAGATGGAGTTCAATGAATATCATCGGATTCACGCGTATGGAGCCACATTTACTCTACCTTCCCAGGCTTTGTCGAAGAGCCAAGGAATCTTCGGCTCGGTCTTGCAATGGATGGCATGAACCCATTCAATCTGCACTCAACTTCTTACAATGTCTGGCCTATAGTCCTTGTCCACTACAATATCCCTCCATGGCCCTCTATAAAGAAAGGACATCTCATCCTTAGCTTACTCATCCCCGACCGCTACAAAGTCAAAAATATGGACGCATATCTTCATCCATTAGTCGATGAGCTGTAGATTTTGTGGGAGGACGGGTTCACCGTGCAAGATATGAGCAAGCGGGATGGTCGATGGTCCGAGCCATTCTCATGTGGACGATGCATGACTTTTCGGGATTTGAAGAGTGCTCAAGTAAATAGGCTTTCGTTCTCATTGGTAATATCTATATTTTATCTCGTTCAAGTTTGTATTCACTAGATAGAGGTGTTAAACACGTCTGGTTACCTCATGTTATCATGCATGTCCATTGTGCGGGCCACAGTTAGACTCCCGAAGGTCACGAACCATGAAGAAGATTTTATATCAAGGACATGTTGCTTTCTTGCCAAAGGGTCATGAACTCAAGGAAGGTTTTTTGGGATGACCTCCAACACATGAATTCCACAAGCTCGTACGAGCTGAAAATGGTCCACACGCAGTCACATCCAAACGGAATGCGGCGGTTCTCAGTTTTCTACGAGTTGCCATATTGGACCCACTTACAGATCAACCACTTGTTAGATCCCATGCATATTTTCAAGAATGTGGGAAGCTTGCTATGGGACCACATCACAGGATACAGAGATACTATAGGGGCACGAATGGATTTGAAGGAGGTAGGCAAGATGGAGGCGCTTTGGCCATAGTCGAGTGTTGATGGTCGTGTGCAGCTAGCTTGCGCTCCTTGGGTTTTGTCCACTAAATAAGAGCGCATTGTGAAGCAAGTAGTCAAGTCTATCCACGCTCCGATGGGTATGATGCATTCTCTTAGGTCTGCATTTTCTAAAGATGACCAATTATCAGGGCTAAAATCCCATGACTGGCATAAGATATGTTAGGTTTGTACTACGAATGGATTGTAATTGGTATGTGCATTTTGCTATTGGGAGTGTAGCCATTGTTCATAATGCTTTCCCATTTCAGACAGTTTATACTACCGATCGTGATCACAAGATGCCTTACTCTAGAAATACACGGGGCCATTTACAGGTTGTCGACTTTGGTGCAATGGATCTCACAGAAGGAGATTAAGACGTCCTCTATTGAATCTGTGAGGTAGGGAGCAGTGGAGACGGTCTCTCTCTTTGAGAAATACCAGCCTACCAGCATGCTCATGATACAAATCCACCTTCTTGTGCATCTTGTAGATGAAGTGGAGATTGCTGGACTTGTCCATACGCGATGGATGTTCTTCTTGGACCACTTCATGAAAACCCTTAAAGGCTTTGTGCGAGAAGGAGCTCGGCCAGAAGGTAACATGGCTGAAGGTTGCTTAGTGTTTGAGGCGCTAGTGCATATTTCACAATGGCTACCAACGGTGGATCCAGAAAACAAAATGCTATGTCGCTGAAGGACGATGATAGATTGACTAGAGATGTGGTGGTTGAAAATGGGGTAGAAAAAAGAATGGATATTGCAATGGAGAAGAAGGTCAATCACTTTTATATGTTGCACCATGCCTCTATGGAGATGTGGCTCGCAAAATACCAGATCGCTAGGCAAGATCGAGAGGAAGCGCGATCTGAATTTCGACATAATACACCCCATCAACCAATTCCATATCCCGAGGGCATGGAGGAGATTCTGCGGTTCATGTCAACACGATGGTTGCATGGAGCTTTGACTGAAACATCTCGCGAAGGGGCAGAGGTGTCAATGGAGGAGTGGGAATTCTCAAGGGGATATAGTCCAAAGGTAATGATGTGTTTAGGATTTGTCATATCTATATTTTATATGTGATAACTAATTTGAGTGTTTCAATGTACAATACAAAATATATAGTGCAGCGTGGTCGTGCGGATGGCATTTTTGCGTGGAGCGTATTGACAAAATGCACTCGACAATGGACTGTGGTATCATGGCAAGGTTCGAGCAGGAGAGCTAACGATGAGCAATGGATCCAAACACGGTTATAGATGAGATTGAGTATTTTTGAAAACTTGCAAAGTATTATTATGGTGGATTACCATAGCTTCTCCATGATACTATTCGATATGCAATGGTTCAAAGTGGTACTTGAAGGAGCTGGAGCAACAGTTTAACGAGGTCCATCTCGATTTCTCGAAATATATTCCAAAAAAAAAGGATGGATTTGCGCGACACTTTTGTATTTCCGGTCCATTATGAGCAGGTGCATAAACTCATTTGTTTGTTAATTGTATTATGACATGATACATGTCAAAATAGTTTAATCTCTCTTGTCCGTGTTTGTGAATAGGTAATCTTCTATCCAAACCCCCAACAACCTCGATGGTGATATGTTATATCTTCAACTCCCCGAAGTGCGAGAGTATATGATCAAAGCGATGTTCCGAGCATAGATGAGGACAATATGCAAATAGAGGGGTTGATATTGCAAGGGGTAGAGACCACCGAAAGCTTGGAGCATATAGAGGAGCCAACATCGGCTAATAATGATGGAAATACAAAAGTCCAAGAATTCTTCGAGAACGAGGTGGACTCATCCTTTTGTAGTGATATGTCTATCGACCTTCTTGTGTATGCAGAGTTGTGTTAGGAGATTGACATGGGACCATAGGATACTTCATACTTGGAACATCCACTTACTCAATTCGTTGACTAATCGCTTATAAGAATATATAAGATATGCATTTTAAGTGAGATCATTTTTTTAGGATTTATATTACCGTGCTTTGTATGATTTAAATTGATTATGCTAGCATAATTTTTTTCTATGTAGATGACATTTTCAGGATGAGTCAAGGGATGAGCGATGAGGAGTTGCACGATATCTTCACGCGCATGTCTCTAGATCAGATCCCGAGATTCAGAGACATGGTAGATCGGAAGCTATCTCGAACATCGTCAGGCCACTCTATTAGATCTACTTCGGCGCGATCAGATGCTTCAGATTCGAGCAAATGAGGTCGATGCTTCAGACTTGGGCTAGAGAGAGGGAGTGCTTCAGGGTCGGGGGATGCTATAGAGATACGGAGGCAGTGAGCCCACAGTCGGCATGGGATACAGGTACGACTCCTCGCTCTCGTGGCGATTCCAGGGAGCATGGCTTAGGTGGATACTATGGAGGCATGGACATAGTGTCTCCATCTCGTCATTTTACTGGAGTTGCATCACCTCTAGGATTTGTCACACCTTTGGGGATATCTACTCTAGTTACTCCGGCTTTAGCTCAACCGTCTGCAGGTGGCACCCTATGGGTGCTACTCCTACCCCGGTCGGTACAACGGATGTACAGGGGTCTTCTGGATATGCCCAAGAGCGTGGACGTAGGTGGGAGAGGACCCATCTTAGGCATGCCTCAGAGGGATATGCCTACCTTGTCGATGATAGGTTAGGAGCCATCATCATGAATGATGAGAGGAGGAGGATGATGGCTCGCATGAGAGAGTTGTGCTAATAAGTTTTTCGGCACAACGTCTTAGATAATTGGAAAAAGGTACGAGAGGGGAGCAAGGAGTACATAGTAGTATCCTTGCATGAGGAGTTTCCGATTTCAGCCATAGCAGATAGATTTTCTATGGGTTGGATGATGGACCGCATGTGTGCATATATGTCACACAGACGATTAGACGCATGCAAGGCACTCAAGAGTGGGCCTGCAAAGCCTGAGTGGCTAGACACAGACGATTGGCGCCGACTAAGGGAGAAGGCTACAGATTCTCCAGACGTTGGAGTCAACAGCATGAGGCGGCGAGGGCACGAATAGAGGCCAGAGTGGTCCATCGTCTTGGAAGTGGCGGCCACAGGACATATCTGGAGGACTTCGTAAGTTTTTCTTTTGTTTTGTTTGCTTATTTTATTACTATACCCTTTGTACTGATAATCATGTTTCTAATAGTTAGTATTCTATTTTCTTTGCAGTACTCCATTACAAACCGCAATCCGACTGGCCTTGAGTCTTGATATGTAGAGAGGCACGGTTTCACTGCATTGATCGACCGATTGTATAAATGCGACGGCCCTGTAAGTCACTCATCTTTCTTGTCTGTAGTTACCATGTTTAATTAGAATGCATTATTGTATGGTGGATTGATGTGTTGTTGTTTCCTTTTTTGCAGAGTCCGTTTGATGCTCCTTTGCGAAAGGGTGAGCTTTCGGATGGCGAGGATATGTAGCTCGCCCTTGGATCCCTGGAGCTCACACACCCTTCTTTTTTGGTCGCCTGATCTGTGTAGACATTTTCTATGTAGTAGTGATATCTTGTCATGATTATACCACTCGCTTTCATTATGTGATCATGTATTTATTTCATGTATCAGTGTTATGATTTTAGTACACTTTGTTCTTGTTTACACCAGCATTGTACACAGTGCAAAAACTATTTTGTATGGCCCAAATAAAGCACACAGTGCTATATGTGCTGCCCTGCCACAAATTTTTTTTCCTTGTTAGTGTCGCAAATTTACCTGCATGCATCATTATTTGCATCGTTCTTAGCATCGTAGAGCATCGTTATCAGCGTTGCTATTTACATCGGTATCAATGTCACAAATGTGACACTGATACCGACGCAGATAGCGATGTTGATACCGATTGTTCTATGGCATCGCCAATAACGATGCTTTTTGCGATGACAGGGGAAAATTTTGTTATTTACATTTTTGTCACTTTTAATGTCTATATAAGGCCTATATCTTGTAGTGTATCTCCTAGAGAATCCCCCATCTTTGAGTTCTCTTACACCGACTTTCACATCGGGTTTACCAATATCGCAGTGCGTAGGGTTGAAGGTAACCAAAAGGGTTTGGCAAGAGAAGAATATATGGGGGTTCAAGAGCTTGGATTCCGAAGATGGTAGAGATAAGAGAAGGATTTAAGGTTTCAAGCCAAGTTCTTGAAGATAAGAGACAACACGGTAATGGTAGTTTCAGGGAAAGGAGTAGACAGAAGAGAAGGGGTTTAAAGAAATTGAAGACATAGATGAATACTCAAAAAAAAAACCGAAGAAGAATACTAACAGAGATGAAGCTTATCAGTTTCTTTTACCATTATGAGAAGATATAACTCTAATAGACAAAAACATGTATAAAATAATACATTTCTCTATGCTGCTCAGATCGCCAATCTGATGCTTTCATTGGCTCCGAAGGAGGGTAAAATACCAGTACACTCGGCTAGAATTCTGCCAGATCACTCCTTCTTCATCTCCTCTTCAGAGTGTTGTTCATTGCTTAAAAACAGCGATCGCACGTTCCACGATTTTGTCAATCTCTCTTTTTACATAAAATCCTCTCAAATTGGTTGAAAGCTATATGTTTTCTTTTACATGCCATCCTAATCTAGAAGTTGTCTATAGCTTTATGGATTTTTACAATAGATAATATCTAGAATATCAAAAATTGGTTAAAAACTTGTTCAAAAAAATCTAATATTTGGAACCATGGACACTAACACTAATGCCTAAAGTGGCATTGGCTCTCTAAATCTAAAAGAAAGCCACACTCTAGATATTTTTACATGGTGTGCGTGTAGCGTCACTTTAGCGTATCCTTGATATACCATCTTTTTCATAGTTCATGACCTTTGGGAGTCTAACTGTGGCCCACACAATGGACATGCATGATAACATGAAGTAACTAGACCTGTCCCAACACCCCTATTTAGTCAGCACAAACTTGAATGAGCTATGTTGGATATCACCAACAATGAGCACACAAGCCTACTTACTTGAGTACTTACCAAATCTCCAAAAGTCATGCATGGTCCCACATGATAATGGCTCATATATTGGCGGACCATCTACTATTGCGCTTGCTCATATCTTCCATAATGACCCCCTCCTTCCACAAAATATTGACCTCTTCAACTAATGCACGGAGAGAGATGTTCATATTCCTGACTTTGTAGTACCTAAGAATGAGCAAGCTAAGGATCATGTGTCCTTTCTTCATAAAAAGCCAGCAATATGTTGTATTTAACAAAGTCTACATACCATACACTATAAGAAGTTGAGAGGAGACCAAATGGGTTCACGCCATCCATAGCAAGACCAAGCCGAACATTCCTTAGCTATTGTGCAAAGCTTGAAAAGGTAGAGTCAATGTGGCTCCATGCACATGAATCTACTGATATCCATTGGACCCATCTCTGTGGATCTATTTTGTACATGCCACATTGTCAAGCTCGCCATACTTGACATACGAAACATGTGACGTATATGGGTTATAAGTGAAAAGTGTCAAAGAAGTTTCTGAGGGATGGTTTGCCCTTGTAAGTCCTATACATACATGTGAGAACCACACTTTGGACATGTCTCCATAGTCCTATAATCTCCTTGAAACAATACACAGTTGTTGACACATGCATGGATGTTGTTGTAGTCCATGCCAAGCTTTTGTAAAATGTATTGCGCATCATTATGAGAATCAGGCATCATATTTCTAGGTGGTAATATATGATACTTTACCAACCTCAAAAAGAAACATAAAATACCTTCAAAATCCATAAGTATTTTATATAATGTTATCAAAAAGATGAACAGAGCATACGTAGAATGTACTTGAACAACTCGGTTACAGTCCCATCGCTCAATCCGTATTTTTCCTGCATACTTAGGAGCCCAAGAAACATTATAAGGTTAGTTCATATAATGGTATGGACACTTCCTCTCTTAGTGGATTAGATGACTTGGCATCCATGGGTATCAATGCATCGATCATTGCATCCATATCAGGTTCCAAGATTGGAGGGAGGTTTAAAAGGCTGATTGTCTCCTCTAATATCAAGGGTATAGGCTCAGCCATTCCTTCCAACTGGTGGGTTGGCTCAAGCCCTCCATCCATCGCATGCCCACAAACTCTTCTAATTGGTCACAATAGGTGCATTCCTCCTTGGTATAAGGTGTCACCTCCCTGTATAAATTTTATGGGCACGTCTAATATTTTTGTATATAATATTCAATTAGTTTTTGAAAATTTAAGGCATGATTGATACACACTTCTCTTACTGCTCACTCAAAGTCTGAGATTTCCTGATCAATGATCTCCGACTAGAACTCACTAAAGTGTCATATGTATTTTATAGACAAGCGATACTTTTATCTGATTATCAGCTCGTATTAAGAGAGCAAAGACATGAGACATGCTGATTAAGATATGCCTCGTGATCTTGGACATCATAACCATCATCATTTTCCATTTGGTATACATTATAACAAACAACATGTTTTTGTTCCCGTTATTTATGATAGCCCTTTGTTTTAATCTCTAATCCTCTTTCTCTCCCTTTTCCTTTATTTGTTTGCCTCCCTCCATATCTCCATGTAGAAACCCAAAAACTCATAAAACAAGATATTGAAAGAGTCTCTCTTCCCACCCCTCTTCCTGCCTCTCTTCCCCCTCTTCCATTCTCTTTCTATCATTTCTTTCTCTCTAATTCTCTCATTATTTCTGTTTCTCTCTCTCTTTCTCTTCCTCTCTATTTGTTGTTTTCTCTATCTGTTTGCCCCTTTTTCTCCCCTTCTCTTTCTATATCTCTCTTTTTTCTCTACTCTCCTTTCTCTCTTTACTTCACCCTTTTATCCACCTCTCCCTTCAGTCTCCATTTCAACTAAGAAAAGAGCTCTCATCCAATTGATTCTACAATGAATACTCAAGAATCTTCTAAGCGGTAGAGTGTTGTCAAAAGAATAGAATACCTTGAGTAGATAATTAGAGAACTCAAAGAGGATAAGATGAGTGCACTTAAGGCAAACTGGAAGCTCTAGGATAGATTAGAGAGGATAAGGAAAGAGTACAGAAGGTTTTGCATTAACCAAGTATCCTAAGCGCTTGACTTGTTATCCAAAATCTAAGATCCTAAATACTAAAATTTTACACCAAATTATAGACTTTAAACTTTACACACAAATATAAGGCACTGGATTAGCCATAGATTATGGCAGATAGACTTCATGACACCGTGGGCACTACAAGCTATAAAAGGATCAAATAATAAGTATTTTGTTCCTCTTGGCTTCCACTCTCCCTTGTTCCTTTGTACTTTCTCTTTGATCCTCTATTTGGATCAAACTTTGGGATCACCGTATAATCTTCCACACAGCACCATATTGTGATGGCAACCAAGATGATGTAGTCCATTGCCATGTATTTCTTCTGGATAGTTACTCTTTCACCCTATATTTTGATTTTTGCTACCAAAAACTATAAACTCTTATTGGAATATATGAGTATTTCTCTTCTTGATTAAGTATTAGTCTTAATCAGTATAAATGGTAGTATTTTCTTTCACTATGCTTTGTTGCTGAATCCACAATGCTAGCATATCTTTAGGTCAGGTTTCGGTATGATAAGGATATGCTATCCTATAGAGCTGATGCAATTGGTTTACACCCAACAACCACAATTGGAGCTTTGACTTGATTACACATGGTAACCATACTCATCTTTACCACAAAATTGGGTCGACATGCACATATGCTCTTAGGGTCCACTAGAGAAGGACGTCTAGTCTATGTTTTCATAATGGCTTGGACATGAGTAGCAACATAAAATTTTGTCTTCTGATAGGACTTCATTTCTCAATGATACCCTAGATTATTTTTACTAGTGTACTAGACTTGAATCACAATATTCAAATAGCTTTGGCTTCGAAAGGCCTGCTAGTTGATATCCTGGATAATTTTTACTAGTGTGCTAGCCACATTGAGATGTTTCTAGCTATGGAAAAGTAAAAAAAAGAGGAGAAATCAATCAAACTTTCTAATATTTTTTGTTATATGGAATCCAACGACTCTAATATGGATTGGATTTGTAAAAGAGAGTAGTAGAGAGGAGAACTATGAGAAAGAGGAATACTAGAAGCCAACTATGTCCAAGAAGAAAAGACCAAACCTATCAACCCTCAAAGGACACTCAAATATGTACTATTAGAACCCTCTAGTGTATCAAGTGTTGTAATTTGATAAGTTGGCTATGGAGTTGTCTAAACCAGTGGTGGTATGGAATTTTCCATATAGCTACCACCATAGTGAAGTTTTTTTGTTTAATACCCATCCCCCTCTCTTTCTCTTTCTTTGTTGCCTCTCTGTTTCTCTTACTCATTCTCATCTCTCTCTCACTTTCTCTCTCTCCATTTCTCTCCTTTTTTATCTTTCATTTTTTTTAAAATCTCTCTCTCTCTCTCTCTCTCATTCTCTCTTCCTTTTCCTTTCTTATTATCCCTCTCTCCTTTCCTCTCTTTCTCTCTCAATGCATCTCCTCCTCAAGAAAAATAAACAAAAGAAAAGAATAAAGCACAAGAACAAAGAAAAAAAAGGCAATGTACCTACCACAAAGGCATGAGAGTGGATTCTTCCTCTCCTCTTCATAATGTCCCCTCTTTCTCCCTCCTACACTTCTCCCCCTTCTTTGCGTACAACAACCGTTGTGAGTAACTCTCCTTCTCTCTCTTTCTCTCCATCTCCCTCACAAAACCACGATACTCACTCTTTCCCTCTCTCTCTAAATTTTTGCAAAAAAATGTTGCACTCGAGTTTTTAGCACTTTTTTTCTCAAAGCGGCATTGCTGTTTGCATGGCTATTTGCGACACAAATAGTTACACCACTATATTTCATCAAAAATGACGGTTAGAAATGACCATCACTATCTTTTCCCATTCACTTGCAGTGGTGGGGGGAGGAGAGGTTGATGTTAATACTAGCAGGGGTTTGTGGTCATTATTCCATGCAAGAAATTATACCACACATGATGCACTATCTGTTCAGTTATAGAAGGCCTTCTACAAGTAAGTGTAGAGTATTTAGATGACTTATGGAAGACATCCTAAGTGGAAATTTCGAAGGCAGAATCTTAAATCTCTATCACTAAATTGCATCATGGAGTCTCTTACAAAATCTCACAAAATGTTGTACTATATTTTGAAGAAACACAAGGCTAAGCCACATGGAGTCAAATAATGCCATCATCAATGATGCTAGCATGCTCTCTTAGTTTGATAAACTACCATATTGGGACTATCACACAAGATCCATTATGATACCATATCCACCACGAAAAGAAAGTCAAAGAGGAAAAGAGCCTGAAGAGCACCTAGAGTGACATAAAAGACATAGGGGAGAAAATAGTAAGGAGTACTTAGAAGATAGGAATCTACTAAGAAAAGCCTTTAGTAGTCCAAGGAGGAATTTGGCAAGAGGGAAAAGCTTATAATGAGAAAAAATGAAAAGAGTATCAAGGAGCCACAAAGGCATACATTGAGGAGTCAATGTGTAAGAAAATGGGAAATTTTGTAGTAAAGAAAGGTAAAAGTAGCTTCAAAAAATTAAAATATATTGAAAAATCTCAATCAATCATCAACGCAACTCTTCTACACAACTTAGAGACATAGATGGAACAAATGCTAGCAAAAACTGTGAACCTAGCTAAGCCAAAATCCTCTTCAACAAACAACATCACTAACCCTGAAAAGAGCTCACATCCAATTGATTCCACAATGAATACTCAAGAATCTTCCAAGGGATAGAGTGATGTCAAAAGAATAGAATACATTGATTAGATAATTAGAGAACTCAAAAACAATAAGGCCATTGCACTTAAGGAAAACTAGGAGCTCCAAGATAGGTTAGAGAGGATAAGGAAAGAGTACAAAAGTTTGTTCATTAACCAAGTATCCTAAGCACGTGACTCGTTATCTAAAATCTAAGATCCTAGATACTAAAACTTTACACCAAATTATAAACCTTGAACTTTACACACTAATAGAAGGCATTGGATTAGCCATAGATTATGGAAAATGGACTTCATGACACCATGGGCACTACAAGCTATAAAAGGGTCAAAGAAGAAGTATTGTGTTCCTCTTGGCTTTGCTCTACTCTGCCCTCCACTCTCCCTTGTTCCTTTGTACTTTCTCTTCCATCCTCTATTTGGACCTTGACATTTTCCAAACTTTGAGATCACATTATAGTCTTCCACACTCTTGGAAGAGAGGGAGAGAGACAGAGTGGAGCAGAAGATGAGCCTGAGATCATTGTTGTTCTTCTTCCATTATTCTTCCTTCATACTCACTGAAAGAGACTTACACACTGTAATATATCAAATATATATTTTGATTTTTCTCCTTCTCGCGCGGCGGCGCATCATGCTGGAGGGGTAGAGGGGGGGATAGAGGAGCCAGCAAGCTCCTCGCTGCAACTTGCTCAGCTCCATGAGCATGCCCAGCGACACGTCGAGGAGTTCCCTCCCCTCCCCTATATAAAAGAGGGAGGGCCGCAGGTACTGGGGATACGAAGGAAGGATGAAAGGAAAAAACGCTACCGCCCTGCCTTCAAATGCTACCGCCTGACGCCCTGCAAATTTATAGAAGGAGGCCGCCATAACGCCGTCCTGAACGAGGTGGGATAGCTCTTCGTCGCCGCCTGCAGGCATTCACCCCCCTGTGGTGGACGCCATCGGAAGATTTTTCCCCCATGTGGTTCCTGACCAAACCCCCCACAGAAGCTTCAAGAAGCTTCTTGAAGCTTCTAAGGGGGGGCCTCCTCAAGCCCCCTTCCTATACCTTAGAACCCTTTTCACCCCGGTTTTTTTTAAATCCCTCAAGCCCCCCTTTCTATACCCTTCCCTTACCCTTTTCCCCCCTCCCGGGTTTTACCCTTAGAAGTCCTTTCACCCCATCCCGGTCTTAAGGCCTTAACCCCTTCCCGAGGGGCCGTTAAACCCCCACAACCCTTGGCCTCATAACCCACAAATCCCTTCCCCGTGCCTAAATTTGTAAAGTCCCTTCTTGCGTTTCTTGGAAACAGTGTTGCACCCCCCCCTCATATTCTTTTTTTTTTTCTTAACACACCCCCTAAGCCTCTTTCTAACCCCGTGTCCTCTTTTCCTTACACACCCTTTTCCCTCTCCCCCTCGTGCTAGAAGCCTTCACCCTTCACCTTTCCCCTATCACTCCGGGTTAAAATCCCTAAAACCTTTACTACCCCGTGTCCAAAAACCTCTCTAAAAATCCCCCTTCCTATACCTTTTATCCCAAGCCCAAAATTCTCCCAAGGTTCATATGGTTGTGAAGCCACACTCACCCATAACCTTTTTGCCGTGTATATACCCTATAGGGCCTTCTTAAGGCTTTATAAACCTTTCCCCCTCCGAAGAAGCTAAAGGTCTTATTATCCCTTCTCGTGGTCAATCCTTTAAACGGCTCCTTGCCTCAAAAGAGAGACGGTGGAAATCCAAAAAAGGAGAGTAAAAGCTGCCTTCACGTTCGAAGGATTACAACTGCAATGCCGCCTAAGAAAGTCCAAGGAGTAGCTGCGGGAGGGTCATCTCCCAGTATCCATGTGGATATCTCACCCCAAAACCACGTTTTTCCTTCTTGGTTTTATATCGATTTTAGTTCAATCATGCAAGATGAATTGTTAGGGATAAGATATATTTTGTCCTAGTTATTTACGATGAAGGAGTTTAGTTTAATTGAACATGCAAAAATGATAATGTATAAAACATAGTTTCCTTTAAATAGCATCATGCATTGGAACAAATTATGAGCAAGATTATCTACCTACTATAGTAGCATATTTCAGTTAAGTCTTGAAGGTATAAAAACTGCATCTTGTACCATTAACCCCTATTCTTTTTACAATGAATCATCATAGAAGGTGAAATTCATGAAAGGTTTCTTATGTTGCTTAAACTCTAGGAACTCATCATTGCTAACTGCATATCTTAGCAAGGGAAAGATTGTTTATTTGGCATGAGTTTTGTTCGCAAGGAAAAAATGAAGATTACTTGAATTTATCTAACCTCGAAGCAATAAAGTTTAGGACTAAAAAATCAATCGTCACATAGATAACAAATCGTGCCTAGGTGATCTCAATATTACCTTCTAAAAGTTAACCGAATTAATGTAAACTTAGAAATACCTATGCTGCGAAATATGCATTGGGAATAATTTAGAATCCAGAGAAACATTTATACTTTAAAATACTTGCCCACCTTCCCTAATTGTAGGATCAATAAATCATAAAAGAACTAGGGTTTGTCCCTGAGGTTCTTAAAGAAAAGGAGACCCTAGGTCTGACAAACGTTAGCTTAAAGAAACTGAAGCGGATTGCTTCATCACATAGTACGATGCAGGACTTGCGCGGCAAGTACGAAGTCATATGGTCTTGTGATTGATTCACAAGAAGAAAAGTGAAATACTCTCAACAAGGATGGCGGATACTTACGCAAGTTATCTTGCAAAATGATGTACTCTTTGATATCCTTCTAAGTAAGGAAGGTTAAAAACCGGAAACTAAAGCATCCAATGAACTTTAGGGTTGACCAAGTTGGGTTAATAGGGTACGCCCTAACCCCGAATATAAGGGAACTTGCCAAGTCGCAAGACACCCTGGAACGAGTGCTGATGCATTCAAAAGGAAAGAATCATTCCTTAGCAGTTTGCCAACAACAAGATTGGTTAATGGAAGTGTTTGTGCTTGCTAGAGATTTTAGAAGCACTGTTTGATTTATGAATTAAAAATTAAATAAATATCTATACTTCATATTGAAGGCCTGAAGGAAGAGGCAACTTCAGTTACCCCGGACTACTTGCCTGACCCTAACCAAGGGGGTTGTTGACTGCGCCGAGAACGTGGACCGAACCTGCGGCGAGAGGTCTCTCCGTTGAGCTCTACTTGGAGCAGGAGGACGCTTGGGTGCTAGGGGGGCTCTGGCCGTAAATCCCTCGCCTTGCGGGTCCTGCACAAGAGGCTAACGTGACTCAGGATTGGATCTCGAGGCCCGCATACTAGTCTACGGGCAGAAGCTTGGATTAGTGATCCCTGTGGATTACTGGATAGCCTTCGGGCGGATTATGGACAAGCCTACGGGTGGAACTCCTTGTATTTCAAAGATAAAAATGATGATATGTTAATAAAGAACTTGTTTGATATTGTTTTTCTATGTCACGTGATAAGATTACGTGAAGGAACCAATGCTTAACAGATTAATTAAAGAAGCCGATTGTTGCATGTCAAATTAATGTGTTAGATAATTACATAACTAAAACAAACCGAGGAAAGTGCGGAGGATGGGCCATGAGTCCGTCCTACGGTTGGGTGGTCCCCGTTAGCCGGGAACTTTTCTCAAAGAACAGCGGGATGATCGTCAAAGGACACGCACAACAAAAGCATTGACCTAGAGTGATGTCTTAACCGATTTACGCTATTTTAGGGGAACGGAATGGGACTATGCCTTATGGTAGAGAGGTTAAGCTTTGCATCCCTCTCGTTTCCCATTCTCCTTGAACCAAGTGTAGCGTGAATCCGCTTCGGACCTGGCATTTCTGCGTAAAGTAGTTCACTTGGGTCCGACGCTAGTTGCTGTTAGGTAATGACCAATCAGGAAAACCCTAATTCCGGTTGATCCTAAGTGGGAACGGCCAGAATACTTCCGCTACGTGGCAGATGCGGGAAGCCCTAGATCGCAAATCCCGTAACATTTCATGGGAGTGGCAGGTGGAGCTTTCTAGACATCCTTCCCGACAGACTGCTAAGACGTGTCCTGGATTATGCTATTGGACACGTTACAGTTAGTATCAGAGCCACCAACAACGGAAATTTTTTTTATGAGATCTCGATAAAATGAAGTAAAGAAATTGTTGCTGTCCAGACATTTCCTTACCTTCAACACTATCTGGCAGAATTACGAAGCGTGGAACAAGTTTTTGGTATTTCGGGTCATGTTTATGACTGCAATGCATTCTTCGCTTTATAGACAAAGGATTGGGATGATGAACATCCTAGATAGATTTATAATCTAGCACCTTTGTACATAGAATAAAGATGGACGGGTGCTTCAGAAATCTACTATATAGCCGCCCACCGGTTTGCTTATCTACAGACCAACCTAAAGAGGATCAAGTGGTTGGAAGACTTGAAAGTCATGAAGCTATTTGTTTTTGTAGAAGCTCACGTAAATTCGACTTTATATATTCGAGGTTGGAGGGTTGTAATGAACTCATATGTATATGAGGAAGTAACCCGTGTAATCCCCGCCGACAGGATTAAAGTGTTAGGCCGTCATGAGAAGTATGGATTCCAGCGGAAAGGATATCCTGAACTTCTAATGACTTATCGATTCCTAAAGATCCATGACCCAAAACCCTACTATTACACAGTTCCTGTAGATAAATGTAATACAACGTTGTTCTGCCCAAACAAAATGTAACAATTGACTTATCATCACAGGGAACGTTGTATTCGAAAGGGCTATGCCTATGTAAATACAAATAAAGACTTCTTTTTATCAATGTTTGGCTGTGCATAAGAGTTGATAAAAAGTTAAGTAGCTACATTGTTTACGAGATAGCTGAATTAAAGATAAGCTAACATCGATTATCATATAATAACAATCAAGAAAACCTTTATTCAGGCACAACCCCAGGTACAGGTTCCTAATTTACCTCCTACATCAAGTACTGCTGTGATCCAGGAGAACAAGTTCCTTCTCAAGCAGATTAAGCCACTCGAGTTTGACAGGAGAGGCAGATTTGTCCAGACTGATACTGAAATTTGGATTGAATCCATGGAGGATTACTTCGAAGCAGCCGGTACTGCACCCGCCAATCAAGCAATGCTCGCCAAGTTAAAACTCACCGACGAAGCCAGACTTTGGTGGAAGCAATGGTGCGGGGATCAAGGGATTGCAGAGGGATCCGTTACCTGGGAGAAGCTGAAGAAAGTCGTGCAGGGTAGATTCTTACCACCTGCATATCGCACGTAGAAAATGAACGAGTTCTACGAGCTAAAACAGCTAGGACTCACTCTTGACGCATACTACTCTAAATTCGTCTCACTTTTAAAGTATGCGCCACAGATGGACATGACACAGTAGGTGTCCAAATTTTGTGTGGATTTAAATCCACCAGTAAATACCCATCTTGAATCTATGCGTCCATCAGATCTTTAGGATGCACTCATTCGAGTGGTACCTATAATTCAGGAGGTGCAAGCTAGACCAAGGGGTAACAAAACTTGGTCTTATAATGACCTGAACAGAGGAGCATTCAAACCTCAAATGAAGAGAGCTCAAGGTCATAATCAAGGACAAAGAAAGAAAGCAAGGATGAATAATGTCAACAACTTTGTTCCTACTCAAAGTAATGGCAGAAACCTCCATTGTTTCCACTACAACGAACCTGGTCACTTCAAGAGGCAATGTCCCAAGCTCAGCAGAGGACATCGCCAAGCACCTTTCCAAGGAACAGGCCGTGGTCAAGGAGCCGCTACCCGAGGAAGAGGAAGAACCACCTGCATGGCCAATAGGCAAATGTGCAAAGAAGAAAAAGAAGAAGATCCGACCATGGAAGCAGAATTCGAAAGAGTGATAGTCCATGCCGCTTTACACAAGAAAGGACCGAATCGCCAGTTCTCCGTGATTCAAACACCGTCAGACTATCAAGGTAAAGGTTTCAAAACCTTGATTGATTGTGGCAGTACACATTCCTTTATCTCACTGGCATGTGTAAAAAGATTAGGAATAGCCACAGTAGAAGCACCTACCCTACTTGTGGAGTTGGCAAATGGTCGTGAGGTAACTTGTACCACGCAAACTGCTAAGGTGGAATTCTTTCTAGGAGGAAAGAAGACTTCAGTTAAATTCAGAGTCATGAATTTAGGTATCCATGAGTGTCTACTCG
Source organism: Lygodium microphyllum (assembly GCF_053477565.2). Classification (NCBI taxonomy): domain Eukaryota; kingdom Viridiplantae; phylum Streptophyta; class Polypodiopsida; order Schizaeales; family Lygodiaceae; genus Lygodium; species Lygodium microphyllum. Next base: position 118,227,563 of record NC_141153.1, on the reverse strand, counting down.
GAATGGATTGGCTTAAGCCCAACGATGCCCACATTCACTGTGGAAAGGGTCAAGTTTCCTTTCGAAACTCTGAAAGGGAATTAGTCACAACTCAAGGTGAGGCAGGAGTACCAAGAATCCAATTGGCCAAAGTATCTCGGATCATAAAAGGAGTCAGAAAAGGATTACCCATTTACTTGATTAAACTCAACAAGTTAGATCAAAAGCAAGAGTCTCATGAAGGACCTTCTTGGCTAAAGGAATATGATGACGTATTCCCGAAAGAATTGACCAAACTTCCGCCTCAAAGCAAAGTAGATCATGAGATTAGGTTAGTACCTAGAGCTGCGCCAATAGCCAAGAGACCTTATAGAATGTCCATAACAGAAGCAATTGAGTTGAAGGAACAACTCAAGCAACTATTAGATCGGGGCTACATCCGGCCTAGCAATTCACTGTGGGGAGCTCCAGTACTATTCTAGAAAAAGAAAGATGGGACACTTCAACTATGTATTGATTACCGAGGGTTGAATCAATCAATAGTCAAGAACAAGTATCCTATTCTTAGAATAGATGAGCTTCTTGATCGTCTTCAGGGTGCAAAGATCTTCTCCAAGATTGATCTCAGGTTAGGTTACTATCAGATAAGGATCAAGGAAGAAGATATCCCAAAGACGGCCTTCAATACAAGATATGGGCACTTTGAGCTCCTGATTATGTCATTTGAGCTTACGAATGCACCTGCTACCTTCAATAGATTAATGCAGGACATCTTTAGGCCATATCTTGATGACTTCATACTTGTCTTCTTCGATGACACTTTAGTCTATTCTAAACAGGAAGAAGATCATGAACCTCAACTGCGGATTGTCCTTGAGACAACGAGGTCACATAAGCTGTATGCAAAAATGAAAAAGTGTGCATTCTTCAAGCGTCAGATTGAATATCTGGGATTCATAGTATCATCAGAAGGAATATCAATAGACCTAGCCAAGGTCAGAGATGTGCTTGAATGGCCAACACCAGTATCTCTCAAAGAAATATGCAGCTTTCTTGGTTTGACAGGATGGTATAGGGTCTTCATCAAAAACTATGCTTTGATTGTAGCACCTCTGACGGATTTACTGAGATGGTCAACTCCCGAACAAAATAGCTTCGACTGATTGAAGCAAAGTTTGGTATCAGGACCTATTCTAAAACTTCCAGACCTCAATAAGGAGTTCGAGGTAGTAACTGATGCTAGCATTCTTTCCTTGGGGTGTGTACTTATGCAGGAAGGTCATCCAGTAGCATACTCTTCAAGGAAACTGAAGAACCATGAAAAGAATTATGCTACGCATGATCTGGAATTACTAGCTATCATCCATGCCCTAAAGCTTTGGAGACACTACCTGTTAGGTAACAAGTTTACTCTAGTAACCGATCATAAGAGTCTCAAATGGATCTTTACCCAGAACGAGCTCAACATGAGGCAACATCAGTGGATTGAAGTATTGGAGGAATATGACTTTGAAATCAAGTACCGACCAGGGAAAGAGAATGTAGTTGCCGATGCACTTAGTCGCAAGGCATTCCTAAATTTCCTAATCTTGCAGAATCCATCAACGGACAGATCTCTAGCTACAAAAGTATCTATGCCAAACAACCCTATACTTGAGTTAGCTAGAGAGGAAGCATGCCATGATTTGGCCTACCAAGCAATGCTAAAGGAGATCTCTATCAAGGATCAGAATCAAAAGTTGCAAGCTAAGTATCAGGAATTTTCCATTGATAATGGACTTGTCTACTATAGAACAAGGTGTGTATACCAGCAAGCCAGTCACTTAAGCAGAAGATAATGTGGGAAGCTCATGATTCCCCTTTCGCAAGACATCCTGGCTATGCTAAGACTCTTAATGCAGTTAGGAAGAGCTACCATTGGGAGAGGCTCAAAGGTGACATTCTCAAATATGTCACTGAGTGTTTGTCTTGCCAACGTATCAAAGCCGAACATGTCATAATGCCAGGGAAACTACAACCGCTTGACATTCCCCAAATGAAATGGGAATTCATCAGTATGGATTTTGTTGTAGGATTATCCCAAGTCCAGGGAGGATACAACTCCATCATGGTTATGGTTGACATGCTTACCAAGGTTGTACACCTTATTCCAGTAAAGACAAATTATAAAGCCTCCGACATTGCAAGGTTGTTTATCAAAGAGATATTCAAGCTACATGGGTTACCCAGAATAATTATTAGTGATCAAGATTCTCTCTTCACATCACACTTCTTGAGAGCTATTTTTGAAGCTATTGGGACTCAACTCTGTTTTAGCACTACCTACCATCCCCAAATGGATGGCCAAACAGAGCGAGTAAATCAAGTCATCGAGGTGGATTCAATACTTGCCATTGGTTGAATTTGCCTACAATGCTTCTTACCAGTAGAGTATTCAGATGACTCCTTTCCAAGCATTGTATGGTCATGATTGTCGAAGTCCCCTAAACTTTTCTGATCCAACTCTAAGGGTTGAAGCGTCAAGACAGATGTTGGAAGACATGGATGATCAAATAAAGTCAATAAGACAAGACATACAAGCGACCAAGGATAGACAAAAGGCATACGTGGATTTGAAGCGTCATGAAAGAGTCTTCGAAGAAGGAGACATGGTCTTCATTCGCGTACGCCCTAAAAAGAGTTCTCTATCCCTAGGAGATTGCAAGAAGCTAAGTCCAAGGTATTGTGGGCCGTACAAAATCCTCAAATGCCTAGGACCCAATGCTTATAGATTGCAACTCCCTGAGAACCTAAAGGTTCACAATGTATTCCATATCAGCCTATTGAAAAAATATGTACCCAACCCTAACCATGTACTTGATGACCAACAAATTGTAATGCCTAGTCAAGGAGTCCTTGAACTAAGGCCGGATAGGATCTTAGATGTTAGGGAGAGACAGCTAAGATCCAGAACCTTGAGAGAATGCCTCGTCCAGTGGAAAGATTATCCCGAAGAGGATGCCACTTGGGTAGATGAAGGCACTCTCAACCATCAATTTTCCCAGTTTATCTTGAGATGAGGACATCTCGATTTCTTTAAGGGGGAGAGAATGTAATATATCAAATATATATTTTGATTTTTCTCCTTCTCGCGCGGCGGCGCATCGTGCTAGAGGGGTAGAGGGGGGGATAGAGGAGCCATCAAGCTCCTCGCTGGAGCTTGCTCGACTCCATGACCATGCCCAGCGACACGTCAAGGAGGGGAGGATTCCCTCCCCTACCCTATATAAAAGAGGGAGGGCTGCAGGTACTGGGGAGACGGAGGAAGGACGAAAGGAAAAAAATATGCCGCCCTGCCTTCAAATGCTGCCGCCTGACGCCCTGCAAATCTATAGAAGGAGGCCACCATAACACCGTCCTGAACGAGGTGGGATAGCTCTTCCTCACCGCCTGCAGGCATTCACCCCCCTGTGGATGCCGTCGGAAGATTTTTCCCCCACCTGGTTTCTGACCAAATCCCCCACAGAAGCTTCAAGAAGCTTCTAAGGGGGGGCCTCCTCAAGCCCCCTTCCTATACCTTAGAACCCTTTTCACCCCCTTTTTTTTAAATCCCTCAAGCCCCCCTTCCTATACCCTTGCCTTACCCTTTTCCCCCCTCTCGGGTTTTACCCCTTAGAAGTCCTTTCATCCCGTCCCGGTCTTATGGCCTTAACCCCTTCCCGAGGGGCCGTTAAACCCCCACAACCCTTGGCCTCATAACCCACAAATCCCTTCCTCGTGCCTAAATTTGTAAAGTCCCTTCTTGTGTTTCTTTGAAACCGTGTTGCACTCCCCCTCATATTCTTTTTTTTTTCTTAACACACCCCCTAAGCCCCTTTCTAACCCCATGTCCCCTTTTCCTTACACACCCTTTTCCCTCTCCCCCCGTGCTAGAAGCCTTCACCCTCCACCTTTTCCCTATCACTTCGGGTTAAAATCCCTAAAACCTTTACTACCCCATGTCCAAAAACCTCTCTAAAAATCCCTCTTCCTATACCTTTTACCCCAAGCCCAAAATTCTCCCAAGGATCATATGGTTGCGAAGCCACACTCACCCATAACCTTTTTGCCGTGTATATACCCTGTAGGGCCTTCTTAAGGCTTTATAAACCTTTCCCTCTCTGAAGAAGCTAAAGGTCTTATTATCCCTTCTCGTGGTCAATCCTTTAAACGTCTCCTTGCCTCAAAAGAGAGACGGTGGAAATTCGAAAAGGAGAGTAAAAGCTGCCTTCACGTTCAAAGGATTACAACTGCAATGTCGCCTAAAAAAGTCCAAGGAGTAGCTGTGGGAGGGTCATCTCCCGGTATCCATGTGGATATCTCACCCCAAAACCAGGTTTTTTCTTCTTGGTTTTATATCGGTTTTAGTTCAATCATGCAAGATGAATTGTTAGGGATAAGATATATTTTGTCCTAGTTATTTACGATGAAGGAGTTTAGTTTAATTGAACATGCAAAAATGATAATGTATAAAACATAGTTTCCTTCGAATAGCATCATGCATTGAAACGAATTACGAGCAAGATTATCTACCTACTATAGTAGTATATTTCGGTTAAGTCTTGAAGGTATAAAAACTGCATCTTGCACCATTAACCCCTATTCTTTTTACAACGAATCATCATAGAAGCTGAAATTCATGAAAGGTTTCTTACGTTGCTTAAACTCTAGGAACTCATCATTGCTAACTGCATATCTTAGCAAGGGAAAGATTGTTTATTTGGCATGAGTTTTGTTCGCAAGAAAAAAAGGAAGATTACTTGAATTTATCTAACCTCGAAGCAATAAAGTTTAGGACTGAAAAATCAATCGTCACATAGATAACAAATCGTGCCTAGGTGATCTCGATATTACCTTCTAAAAGCTAACCAAATTAATGTAAACTTAGAAATACCTATGCTGCGAAATATGCATTGCGAATAATTTAGAATCCAGAGAAATATTTATACTTTAAAATACTTGCCCACCTTCCCTGATTGTAAGGAAAATTGGTCTACATGAAGGATCCTGTTTTGAAGACTCAAGGTCTACAAAAGTCAATTACATCTAAGTGGGCATTACAACATCCGATATTTGTATACTTTGATGAGAAAAAGGAAACTTGCTGTGGTGTGATCTTAGGTGTAAAGTAGAAAAACTCTTAAAGAAAATGTTTCATTAGCAATATGAGTTTGACCACACAGCTGTTGTTGAAGGGCTTTGGAATGTGGAAACCTTTAAAGGTTTCAATGATAGAATTCAAGACAAAGATAATAATTGTTGTTATACGGCAGAATTCCAAAATGTAGAGAGACTAAAGCGTTTTAATAGCATATCCATTAATACAATGCGCTCTTGATGGCTAGAAAAGAGAGAAGCTACTAAAAAGATATTAAGGGTTACTTCATTCAGCCTTTCCAGTGAATATAGAGCCATCTATCTATAGCAAATTGGATGACATAATCAATGACTTTTAAGAATGTGTGTTTTCAATAAAGCATAAGAAAGCTAAATCTAGAAGTCGATAAATTAGGCTTTCCGGGTGGCGGAGCCACTACAACAAAAAGGCCTCATAGACGCACATTTAGACGCGATTTTTGAATATAGAGAAATTCTTATGGGTGCCTCTATCCGCCCGTCTATTTGCGCGTCTACCATTTCACGTCTATAATCGCATGTATCAACGAATTTATACGCACAAATAGACGCGCAATAGACACACATATACATGCGCATATAGACACGCTGGTAAACGCGCTTTTACAAGCACTGGTAGATGCGAACGGAAAACAAAAAATGTCATTTTTTTAAAAAGATATTTAATTTCTTTTTTAAATTTGAATTATGAAGCGTGTATATAAGCGCGTGTAGTCTGCATTATAGATGCATGTATAAACACGAATTATCTGCAATTTAGACGCGCGGATAGACGCGCAAAACAGAACTGGAAAAAAAAAAACTAGAGAGCATCAAATGGTGTATTTGGGAAAAAGACAATGAATCTTACAGGCACGAGAATTGAAAATAAAAGTCCATGTATTCATTATATATCAAAAGCATTTACAAGGGAAGTTTAAGTGCTTGCGACCTAAAGCGTGGCCGCAAGTAGTAGGCTCAAAGAGATATCATACATATACAATAAAAGAAGGCCTCATGAGGAGTATGGTGCTCCTCTACGAATCTGAAGAGGAAACATCTTCGCTAATACCACCATGGCTACTAGCGTCGCTATCTCCCTCCTTGCTATGCTCCACATCCGGGTTCGCCTACACACACAAAAGATCAGGGTTGCTTACATAGACAAGGTGGAGAAAAAGTTATAATTAGCTATACTTTTAATAGAAAATTAAGAAAAACATACCTCCTCTGGCTGTTGAATCCTCATGGCCCGGTTGTATTGGTCCTCAGTGATGAGACCCTCCTCATAAAAGTGAAGCCATGTCGCTGCGCGGTTATGGCCTCGATGGTAACCTACCTCTCGAGGAGTAGGTGTCCTATCAATGATGGTAGTCTGCAAAACATTTAGAGATATACAAACAACTATGAGTCATAATATATTAGACTAAAATATATAAAGAATTGAAAGAAATATAAATTTTAAAAAACTAGAAATCAAAATATACTTACAAAATCTGCCTCCCATGACTCTCTGTCGCCCGATCCGTAATGCGACGATCCCATTGTTTCCATTTGGATCCGTTGCGCCTCTGTGTGTTGGCGACTCTTCACTTTCTCTACTGCTTTCTTCTTGGCTTTCTTCCACTCTATGCGGTGGCACATAGGTGGTTGGCTATAGGCTCCACGCCCCTCCTCCAGCCTCCGCAGTGAGTCCCTAGCCCAAGTCATGAGGTGGGATCTTTTGTTGTGAAGCATATCCCTCACTTTTGTATGTCCCCAAGTCATGAGGTGGGATCTTTTGTGTGTGCATATGTGTGTGTGTGTGTGTGTGTGTGTGTGTGTGTGTGTGTGTGTGTGTGTGTGCATGCGTGCACATGTGTATGTGTGTGTGTGTGTGTAGAGTTATTTTACTCTCATCCCTATACCTTTTCATCAATTTCTAAGGATGTGTGTAGAGATAAAGTCTTAAATAAAAAATGAAAAAAAGGAAAGCATATGTGTTCTTCAACCACCATAGCTGAGTAAAAAGGAAATATATGTTCATAATTCTTGATCTATCCAAGATTATAAATGCTTGCACATGGATTATTATCAAATAATGTGGTGCCCATTCATTTGTTGATTTTTGAGTCTTGAGTCTTTTTTAGGTCATTGATAATAGTAGTTGAGTGAAGGGAGCAGAGGCATATTCAAATTATTCAATTCAAAGTATTTGGAATATCCCATACAACAAAAAAAAGATCAAGTCACATGCCTTGTTTATGATGGTCACAATTAGAGGTTCATAAGTTGCACGCCATGTTAATGATAGACATACTCTTCTTGGGCTCCAAATCAATATGTTCCTTTTTATTGTAAGGGAGGGATCCAAATCAATATGTCCCTATTCTTCAGAGAGCATAATCAAAAGAACATAAACCTGGCATTGCATTCTCTACTCAAAGGTATTTATGCCAATCTTTGGAAATGTCTAAGCTAGCTTGTAGCTCGCAACCAAGACTATTAAGTTACCTCATGGCTCGCAATCAAGACTCATCACTCAACACTTCTTGTCAAAAAATTGGATCTAAAGCCTTGTTTTATAATTGTTCCATAATATTATGCCTCACATATTTTTCCATTTCATGTTCACCTACTAGTTAAGTTGACCTTAGAATACATTTGGTTGAAGGAATATACTCAACTCTTGTAAAACCACTTCTACATGGCCTTGTAAATTTTTCTAGTCTAGTTTTGAAGAAATAGAAAAATAAGAGAAGCTTGCTATTTCTAATTGAGTAGATATGGAGTTTAATTATGGTAGTGTCCTAGTCTCCAACCACATAATTAACATCATCATTATTATCTATCTCAGATGGATGTTGTTGTGCACTTTCACAAAACCAAAAGAACTCTTAAGTTTGCATAGGATGGCTTGGATTTTGATTTTCTTAATTTTTTTGATAGTGGTATTTGAGTTTTGATAAGTGAATACAAACTTGATATCTAGTAGGGTAGGAGCTTGAACTTGACTTTGGATTTGATTTTCCTTATGCATATAACAATTTTGTCCAGATTGGATGTGTTGTATAGGATGAAAGGAGGAACTATATCAACATGTTCAATGAGTAACCTTGAGGAGAGGTAATATTTTTATAGTCCTAACACTTGCACATCACTAGATGAAGGGTCATGGGCACCACATTGCACTTGTTCTTATGTAGCACTACATTAGGGCTTCATATACCTCTACTTCTTCAACTATTTCCATGTCATGAAGGAAGATATATTGAACTACACGTTTTATATACATTGCATGACATGAGGCTTGTTGAAGCTATACTACACAACCCTAAAATCACATGCACAAGATATTCATTAAGCACACATATTTTCCATGACACTTCAGGAAAATTCCAACTGTCAACAACCCTAGATTGAGAGGGTGAATGGGGTTCATTGAGATTAGGGTTGTGATTGTCTAGTCTAGCTATGAGAAGGGTCCAAACTAGTTTTCAACCTCATCTAGAGTGCTTGAGAGTGCGGGGGTGGAGTGGAGATATCCATTGAGTTGTAAGGTTCTAGAGTGTAAGAGACTAAAAGCATAATCGAAGAACCTTGTGTGCATATATGCATAAAAACACAAGCACTAGAATAGGCACAAATGATTCTTCAATGCATTCATTTCTCTTTTATTTGCATTATGTGTGACGTCCATAGCATATATTTTTGAATTGCATTTTCTTTGGAGCATGCATGCTTGGGTGCATGGTACATAAAATACATAAGCATGTTTTAAGATAGATGCACAAGGGTCATCTAGGAGCCCATTCAATGGACATTAGTGTAATAACATGGATTACAATGAATTTTTTATGAGTAGAACCTACTAAATAAGTATAGAGCATCTTCAATATATGCAATTTAAAGCTTTGATTCAATAGTTTCCAAACCAAGGAGAAGATTCCCAAGACTAGTGGCACAAGCTAGAAAGGTTTTCCCAAGTCTACGTGTCACAAGCTAGAAAGGTTTTCCCAAGTCTATGTGTCAAAAGCTAGAAAGGTTTGGGATGCAGGGATAAGTGGAGGTATTTCTGTATCATGAGAGCTACAAGAAACACTTTCCTCCCCCTTATATTTTAAGACCTCTCTCTCTCTCTCTCTCTCTCTCTCTCGTTGTAAGATGTTTTTGTAAGGTTTTCCATGGCAAAGGAGATGAGTGTGTATAGATGTAACACTTTGGATGTGCGCACACACACACACATACACACACACACACACACACACACACACACACACAACACATATATTCATGAGTATCTTGCCCAAGAGTGGTTGTAATTATCATGTGCATATAATATGATGAGAACTTTCAAGGAAATCAGGAATGTCACATTAGAAAACTCCATGAGAACTGACTCAATGATGCCAAGTGGTTGCAGCCTTTGTTGGTTTTCCATTCAGACCAAGCTCCTAGTTCATCAACTGAAAATTTGTACAAGTGGCCACCATAATGATGTTGACTTCAAACCCACTCTCTAAAAACATTATTGGTGGCCTAATTTTGCTATCAAAGAGAGATGATGGGAATAGTAAGGTCGGACAACGGTCTTGAGGGGATGGGCTCCTGGTGCACCTTCCAAACTTCTTCTTCCAATGTAGATGTAGTCACTTACTACTTTTAGGTCTAATAGATCACACTGATTTGACTAGCTTATCTTTAGCAAGTGCTCCTTGAATACTAAGATCAAATTTAGTAATTCCCATAAGAATGGTAATGGAAATTAGATCCCATGAAGTCTAGGTATCTAATTCATTTGGAACGATCTCTATTAAGGTTGAAGCCTTGGCTTGGTGAGCAAGTTAAATCCCTTGCACCCTCATGAGTTTGGTAGAACCAAGAATTGGCTATGGAGGCTGTATTGTGGCCGATAATTTGATGGTTTCATTTGGTCTTGGATATGTTAGTGTAAAACCTAGAACTGATGTAAGTCTCTACTACAATGCCAATGGTCCTATGATCCATTCCACACATGCAAGTTTGGAATCTAATACTAACACGGAATGTGGATCTTTGAAATTTTTTGATTCTTTTATCATCCACATAGAAATTATATGACACAGTGGATAGAATCTAAACAAGGAGTAGAGAAAGCACATCAAGTATGAGAATAATAAAAACTACTTTAATTTCAAACGAACTAATATAAAGAAGTATTTGTCCACCCATGTGCTTCCACTATAAAACTTAGATGGCGATCCAAATAGATAATAGGTGAAGAGCTTTAGGAAATGTGGAAGAACTCTGATTGGGTGAAAGATAGATTGATGATGGCCCTAGAGGAGTCTTCCTTTTATAGCTTGCGAAGGTAATCTAGTAAGCCTATTTAACCATATTGCTAACCTTTCCTAGTAGACCAGTAGATATTCTAGGGAATATTTTCATTACCATTTTCAAGTTGCTACCAATATATCTACTCTATCTAACCCAAAGGCTAGATCAACAAAGGTCACCTTTTTCCATCCTGTCACACACATCTCATCTAACATGCAAGTTAGGAACCGAAAAAGATGTGTCCTAGGACATATGGCTTCTACACATACTGGGGCCATAAAAATTTAGAGTACCATGGATCATCGTTGGCACCTTACAAGGTGGGGTAATGAGCATATCCAGCACCCCCTCTCAATGTCAACCTAAGGTTAAGTACATCCTCGGCCCAATGCGAAGTCTCTAAAGATGAATTTGAAGCAGATCTTTTGTAAGAGTTTTGGTGAAGATATGTACTCTCCCCCATAAACTAGCTCTACTATCCCATTCTCAATCAAATCATGCATATAGAGATAATGGATCTCAATGTGTTTGGTGTCTACATGAAAATTTGGATTTTTGGCAATGGCCATGCAGCTCTGATTTTCATATCTTAGTAATGTTGGATCTTCATAGTGTACCCCATGTACAATAGGATCCTCTCTAACCATATTGGTTCACATGTAACAAAGCAAGCTACCTTATACCCTAGTTTGGTAGAAGGTGATGCCATAGTCGGTTGCTTTTTATTGATCCAAGAGAATAGTTTTGAATCTAAAGAGAAACAAAATCTAGAAATAGATTTTTGGGAATCACTGTCAGCTGCCCAATTCCAATCATAGTTTCCCATTGGAGTCATACTACAGCTATATGTGATACAATTGTCAAGAGTTACCTTCAAGTATTTGACCATCTATACCCAAGATTTCCACTAACTTTCTTGTGTTTTGTTCGAGAACTTGCTCAAAATACAAACAAAAATTTTGATATTTGGCCTAGTGTTACACAAGTAGGTGAGGCTATCAACAAAGCTCATGTATCTCCCAAATTTTGTTTGGTAATGCCAATGTATCATCAATGGATAACTTCACATTGATCTCCATAGTTGTAGCTATCTCCTTACATTGAGTCATGCCAATTTCTTTTAAAATCTCACATGTATATTTCTTTTGAGAGATGAATATTTTTACTTGCTAGACTTCAATCCCTAAAGAATAATGCAAAAGCCCAAGTTTGCCATTTTGAATCCATAGGTCGAAGCCTTTCAAGTTTGACGGATCATATCTTCATAGTGACCTATAATAGGAAGGTACTCTATAATATATAGGACAATTACTAGAGAAATTTCACTATTCCTGTAAACATACAAGTTAAAATGTTAGGCACGTCTTTTGAAATTCAAGCCTAAAAAGAATTTATCTATATGTTGGTACCATGCTCTAGGGGCTTGTTTTAGCCCATACAATACTTCTTCAACTTATAGACTTTGTTCTTAGAATTGGGGACATTAGACCATGGTGGTTGAGCCATGTGTATCTCCTCCATGAGATCTCCATTCAAGAACCTTGATTCAATATCCATTTGGTAAACATGTATCTTCTCATGAGCAATCACTACAAATACTATGCGAATAGTGGTCATTCTCTAGTAGCTGGAGCAAATGATTCTTTAACCCGTGAAAATCCTTGGTATAACTATTCTAGCTTTATACATTTATAATCTACTCTCAACCTTTTACTTTACCTTCTAGAACTAGTTGGTGCCAATCATCTTCCTCTTTTCTAGCTAATCCACTAGCTTCCAAGTATCATTCTTCATTATCTTGTCATACTCAGCTTCTATAGCTACTTTCCATGCTTGATCAAAAAGTGCTTCGTTCAAGTGTGTTGGCTCCTTTATATTTCTCATAAACTTAGCCACTAAAGCCATATTGACTATGTAAGTAGAATCCTTTGTTTGATCCTCTATTCTTAGAGACCTCCTTAGTCCTCTACCTTTTTTTCAATTGTGGTATACATAGGATTATTGCAATCATGGAGTTGCTTTATCTATCATGGTAATGGTTTTTTTAGTGCCACGATTGTAAGTTAGTGAACCTTTTCCTCTTTGTCTAAAGATGATGGTTCCTTCTCCTTGAGGGTAGGGATAGCTCTTCGAATAGGTTCATAATGGACTACTTTTTTCTCCTCCTTCAATGTATGTGGCTACTCCTCCTTGAACACCCATCATAGTTCACTGTCATCATCTTTGTCTCGTGCTCATACTATTTGTAAGTCTTTTTCTCATCACTATAACCCAAGAAGATACATTTTATACTTATTGGATTTAGCTTGTTTCTCATATACTTTGGAATATGTGCATAACATTCACATCCAAAATTTCTAAAATGTGAGACACATGATTGCTTACTAAAATAGGTCTCATGAGTGTTGAGATGGCAAGCTCAACATGTAGAGACATTGATGATGGACCACTTAGCTAGATGGGTCCACACATCTATACTCAACATGTTGGTGGTCATTATGATCCTCACATGGCTACTAACTTATCCCTTATTATATCTAGCATGTTACACCTACCTACAAAGCTAGCATAGATATAGCATTAGTCTATTAGTATATTTAGTTATTCACTCTTTGACTTAGTAAGCCACTTTCATTTATGTTGTATCTTATCTATACTTTGTGTACATTGTATTGTGTGGAGAAGAAGAAGAAGAAACTAGCAAGAAAATGTTTTGGCCTCCATCTCTCTTCTTGTGTTCTTGAGTGAGCTTCCTCTTTTGTATACGGTGAGTTTTTCCCTTAAGAACCTTGTGTAAACCCAATTGAGAATTTAGACTATAGTATTAAGAGCTTCTCGCAGTCCCTTGCCCTTAAGCATGCACCTTGCTATTTCAACAATGGTGTGATTCGAGCATTCAACAATGCCATTTTGTTGAGGCGTGTAAGGTTGCATCAATTGATTCTTAATACTTTTGATCTTGCAAAAGTTTTCAAACTTCTTTAAGTTGTTGAACTCACCACCAACATCTATTCTAAAATTCTTCACAGTTTGCCTTATTTCATTCTTAACCAGTTTTAGCCATTCTTTAAACTTACCAAGAGCTTGAGACTTATCATGAAGAAAGTACACCCATATCTTCCTTCTATGGTCATTGAAAATCAACATAAAATAAGAAGATCCATGCATGGCTTTTATAGGCATTTTACTAAAACATGCACCAACTTTAGAGCAGCCTTCACTCTATTCTTGCTTTCTTGTGAAAATGTTTTTCAATGTTACTTGCCCATTATACAATCCTCACATGGTTTCTTCATTTGATTTATTAGAGATATGTGAGCAATCATACCTTTCTTATGCATCTCCTTTAACACTGCAACACCAATATGACCAAATCTTTAATGCTAAAGTTTACTTGTGCCCATACCATTGTTGTCTATAAGAGTGCTTAGCTCATACTAGTTATTCCTTCTTTCTCATTTGCTTATAGCTTTGCTAGCATTGTCAATCATTTGTGCAGTTATCTCAGTGAACTTTACCTCATGCCCAAGATCAGCTATAGAAGTAAGAGATAGCAATTTTCTCTTAATATTTGGAGCATATAACACACTTGAAAGATGTTCGAGTTTACCATTTGTAGCAACAAAGGAAATAGTACATGTACCTTCCACATGGCATTTTGCATCATTCCCAAGCATCATAAAGATGGATTCTTATAGATGCTTCATAGAACTATATGGACATTTCTTGTTGGTCATGAAATAGGAGGCATCACTATCTAATAGCCATGAGTTAGTGATAGATATTCCTTGTGTTGAGAAACACACTTCCTTAATGGTGACCATGAATGAATCCAACTTTTCTTCCACCATATTGGTTGTCTCCTTTCCTTTAGTCTTTATGCTGTCATTTTTTTCGTATGCATTCTTGACACAACAATCTAAAATTGCACGTCCTTTGTTCTTGTAGTAGAAGCGCTCTATGTGAAACTTTTTTTTACTACCCTTCTTCTTCTTGTCACCATTGGTAGAGAAATCACCTTTGTTGTGCATTCACAGAGACCTTAGCATCTCTCTCAGGTAAGTTACTCATGAATATATGTGTGCATCACGTGGGTTCAAAATAAGGTATCTTTAAAATACATTTTTTATACATTTTTTTACATACAGAAGGGTGTAATATAAAGAGTTTATTTACAGATTTAATTGAAAAGGGTTATGTTTTATTTAGAAAATTTTTGCAGATAAGGTTATCTATAAATAGGCCTTGAACGCACGTGATGCAGAGGATATACATATAGTGACTTCCCCGAGGCATCTCTATTGCTATTACCTTCTTAACTTTAAGCCATAACTCCCCCTCCATTAGTAGTACATAAATTTTCTTAAACATCAAAGCTTGGGGTCTCACCTAAGTATGTAATATAGTTACCAATCCATCACCATTTGGTGGAAATTTTTGAAAACACCTTTGAGCTAGCTCCTTACTAGTCTTTTGTATCTTAGTGATAATCATGTGATTGCACAAACTCTTGATTTGAGTAATAAATACTTTTGCAATCTCTCATTTAGTAAGCTTCTCTAGTGCTAATTTATACTCCAAGTTCTGAATACTTGTTTGATTTAATTTTTCATACTAACTCCTTAGTACATTCCAAGTCTTTGATGCCTTGGTTGTATGATAAATCAAGGTCAATACATTTTTAGAATAACTTGTACCTAAGGCACATAATGCATCTGCATTTTTTTATTTCTAAGCTTGTAAAGGATCTATATTTGGAGCAATCACAATACTCAAATTTGATGAATTCAGGGTAGGCTATGATTCTAGGTTAGTCCCTAGCATCATCTCCAAGAACTCATAAAAAATAAGGATAGTTTTAATTTTAAACCTCCACAAACTATAGTTTGTACTAGCTAACTTGCCTTTTCTAAAGGTTGCTAGATGAATTCTTAGTATTTGAATTGTTAGTAGAGTAACAATATTACCTAATACACTAGCACCACTACTTGATACACGAAAAAAAAATTCTCCTCCTCACTATTGAAGCCCTGGACTCTCACATACTCTTCACTCCTTAGAGCCCATTGGGCTCTAATACCATGTAGAGATTACATGGCATAGTGGATAGAATCTGAGCAAGGAGTACAAAACACACAACAAATACAACAAGAATAGAAACATCTTTAATTTCAAATGTACTAATAGAGAGATTGTTCTTTCCATCCATGTGCTTCTGCTATAAAGCTTAGTTTTCCATCCATGTCCTTTTTCTATAAATATTTTGTTGTAAAGCCAATGAAGGATTGTATGGATACACATGTAAACTTGTGACACAAGGATCAACATGGGCTCATTAAGCCTTAAAAAATATGTAGACATGATTACAAGGGTGTCACTACAAGGAAACACAAGAATAGCGACGGTGGGTAGCGACGCAGAAATAGCGGCGTCGCTATAGATGCAACGCTAATAGTGACACAAATAGCGATGCCCCACAGAGAAAAAAAAGTGGGCCAAAACCCGAGCGCGTTTCATTTCGCACATTTGTGAAACATTTCAAGAGGGAGAGCAAGAGAGAGAGCGATCGTTTTGCATAGAGGGTGAGAGAGAGAGAGGAAGAAGGCTTGTCGCCACCGTCGCCATCGCCATTCACGAAGGAGAGGAGGAGCCACCGTTGCGAAGAGGAGCCGCCAAACTATAATGAAGGAGACCTAGGAGAGAGAAGGAGAGAAGGGAGAGACTGTAGACAGGAGAGAGAAAGAGGAAGAAGATGAGAGAAGAAGAGGGAGAAAGACTAGCTGAAGAGAGAGAAAGACAAGAAGAGGAGAGAGAAAGACTAGGAGTAGAGAGAGAAATGGCTGGCAGCCATGGAAGGACAGGGAAGAAGGTGAAGAAGGTGAAAGGAGAGATGTATATTCATAAAAATGGTATCCTAACCAGGTCCTTGTACACCTTAAATACCCCCTCCATGTAACTGGGTATTCGCATGTGCTATTCCCGTGTTAGCCCCGTGTAAGACCCTCTAATCCCATTCTTTACATTCCATCCCGATCGGGAAGGTTTTTTCCCTCAAAAGCAAAAAGAGGACGTATTGGTATGGCTAGATGGGGGAGGAAATCTTGTGGAACGGTTGTCTATAAGCATGTATGCAATGTGAGCATGAGGAGTGAAAGTAACTCGGTACAAATATAGGCACCAATTCCAAACAAGAAGGGCTGGACAACACCGGACAATAGGCTGTCCCGAACATGCCTGCAGTGGAAAACTAATCATAACTTGCCATGGGAAACTCCAAACGAGACATTCTGCATGTCAAAATGAAGCTCCTTGAGCATACTTTCAACTTACGTAGGTCATGCATGGGTGCAATTAATGAAAGCCCAAAACTGTTTGAAAACAGATGGTTGTCTACTGCAAAACATGCCCAAATCGAGTTGTCCTTCAGCCAAGCTTTCTGCCTCAAGGTGAGGGGACTGCACCGGGGGAGTGTTGATGCAGATAGAGCTTTTTTTAACCCCCAGGATCAAATGGATAACCTGCATGTTAAGCATCACTAGCATACAGGTCATCCATGCAAGTGTGCATCTCTGCACTGCCACCAGGGTCAA
The DNA here is from genome assembly GCF_053477565.2 of Lygodium microphyllum. Taxonomy (NCBI): domain Eukaryota; kingdom Viridiplantae; phylum Streptophyta; class Polypodiopsida; order Schizaeales; family Lygodiaceae; genus Lygodium; species Lygodium microphyllum. Next base: position 118,210,566 of record NC_141153.1, on the reverse strand, counting down.
ATGGAAAGTCGTTATCCTTTCCATGCATTGGGTTACCATCCACAAGTAAAGCTAGAATGGTCAGAACCACTAGTTGTTGCATTGACTCTACCATAATCATCATATGATTAAGCTCGGTCTGCACTTGGATGTTGTCAACAACACTCGGGGTTGCATAAGCTAAAAAGTTTACTGCGTCAGCCTTTAAGTGTTGCATATTCATGGACCCTGCATTCTTAGTGATGTTCAAGCGTTCAAACTGTAGGTCTGTGGACTGAAGGGGCTCCCACATGGGGTCATGATCATCTAAATCCACATGTTGCCCATGATCTTATTTCTTGAACTGAAGTTCTTGTTGTGAACCCATACCTAAATGGTCTTCAACAAGATCTTCTCCATCCTTTGCATCATAATATTGTAATACCAAGAGTATTCTGGCAATCTTTGCCCTACATGTGGCTTGATGATTACACGATATTGGCTTAGCACATCGATAGCATAAGCCCGCAGCATGCAATTCCCATATCCTATCACTAGTAAGGTGTCTAATGCGTTTAGCCTTAGATAGCAATTTATACACCTACTTATCACCATTGGTCAGCTCAGTAATAGTTCTGACATGCTGCTCATAGTCATCTTGCTACTCATGTACAACAGATGGTTGTCCATGCTCATGACCATAATGCTCATGCTGTCCATATGGATGGTCATACCAATGTGGCTGCTGCTCATCATGATATGCATGCTATCCATACTGCATATGGTGATAATATCCCTGCTGCACATCACACGCATAACCATCATAAGCATGCTCCCTTTGATCATTGATCCCACAACATTGGTCATGCTGTCCATAATCTCTATGAGAATGCATGTCACAAAAATGTTCATGTTGTTGCCCAAATACATCTATTTGCTATTGCCTACTACCAAAACCTTGGCCATATTGTTGCCCATAAACATAATGCCCAAGATTACATGATGACTGTCCAACATGACTACAATAGTGTCCTTGCATCCTAGGCAGACCATAAATATGATGATTGGCAAGCCCATGAGCATAGGTATCGACATGATGTCGGTCATGATCACTTGCTTCCCACTCCTGCATTGCATCAAGGTCTCCATGAGGCAGTTGCCCATATGGTTGCGTGGCGTAAGAATCTCCATATGCATGATGCTGAACAATGTTGTATGAGCTACCATATACATGTCCATGATCATGACTTGCATAAGAACTGTGTTGCTGCATAAAGGAGTGCTTGTAAGCATAATCATGCTATCCATAATGGCCATAATCATGCTGCCCATGATAGCCATACTACTAATCAAATCCATTGGAGTATGATCCACCCTCATGACAAGGTACATAGCCTAGGTGTTGCCCAAAGTGGTATTGTACAATACTTTGGTTATCAAAATTGTTGCCATCTGACTTTTGCATACCAAGCCCTTCCATCCGCCTAAAATCATTGCCACGATCTGTGTTAACACTAAGGCCTTGTACTCTTCTAAATACATCATCAAGTTTAGGACAAGGAATCCCAGTCCCTTCCATTCTCCTCAGAGTATCATCTTCCGGTTGTGGCATACCAAGTCTGTCCCTCCTCCTAAGAGTCTTGTCACTAGCAAGTCGTAGTAATCCATGACCATCTATCCTCCTAAGAGCATGGACATTTTCAGGGTGAAGCACATCAGGGCCTTCTCTTCTCTGCAAATTGTTGTCATCCTCAGGGTGAAGCATAACAACACCATCAATCATCCTTAAAGTGAGATCCCTTTTGGGGTGCAGTATACCAGGGCCCTGGGGGCATAGAATGCCAATTATCTTTTCAACTTCAAACTCACCAGGCTCAATATCTGAATTATCACTCTCCTCATTTGATTGAACTGATTATAGAGAGTGAATGCCGCCGCCTACGGGCCTTTTTATCTTCAACATCCTCATCCTGGCAATACTTCTCACATAGCTTCTTTCATTCCATATGTCACAAAAGCAAGTGCAATTCAAGGGACCACCTTGATAGAATTAGGAAGCAAACCCTTGTATAATGTACCAAACCCCTCGTTCTTAACTGTCTACTTGAATGCATCTATCATGGCAGTGTATTGCACACAAGCTTTCAAGTGACCATCTGTTGTTATGACAGCTGAAGCATCTTTCCATCCTACCATCTGCATCCTTATGCATACCACATCAAAAGGATATGCAACAATCTGACCAACTGTACCAGCAACAGCTCCACACCCAAGCTTTGTCAACACGCTTAACTCTGAACTTTCTCTTGACAAGGCTTGATTCTTTTTCACAATGTAGTCCTTGACAGACTCATAAACAACAAAATTCAGTCCCACATAAGGTTTCACTCCAATAACCGATGGCTGCCAACCTTTGTACAAAGCCCTCGGCCCCTCTTCTTTTACAATAGTTGATGCAGCATGGAACATTCCTCTATAGCGTGCATGTGAATCCTCTGGACTATCAGCCTGCCCCACACCATGTCCATTGGATATGTACCATACATAGCAATTATAACCGCACATGCACCAGCTCCCAACCGCAAAACTGGCGTGAGTTCAGCATTGTCCTCAGCATTGTCCTGTCCGGTTTGTCTTTTGTACAGCCATAGAATTGCACTTGAAGCTTGCTCATAGATATAGAACCTTACTGCAGAATTGGGTATAATTCAAGCACAATTTGTTCCATTGCCTTTGAAGAATCCAGCAATGCCTTCGTTTTGCCAGATGTATTTCAGCCCTTTATAGAACAGTCCATGTCAATTTTGAGGGTTTCAATCTGTTGTGGAAATACCGCTTGCACTTTGAATTCAGAAACAGAAATCCTCATCCCATAGCATTCTTTGGTGAGGAGCCAACACCCAGCATGTCTTCCTCGGGAGGATTTACAACCATCACATCCCCTACTCTCGAGTTTCTTTTCTTTCACAAATCCATCCGAGCAGAGCTTAGCCGTCTTCACAAAGATTCTTTGGCAGTGGAGAAAGGGGCAGAGCAAGAGTTTCAAGCACTTCATGATCTCTATGAATTTTTGCGAGTTGTGTACACACAGCATAGCAACGTTGAAGATGAGGTCATCTTTCCAGCTCTTGACAGTTGGGTGAAGAATGTAGCACAGACGTATGCATTAGAGCACAAGGAGGAAAGTGATTTTTTTTATTAGATGCTAGAGTTACTAAAGTTAGCATTAAAATCAAAATCAGATGCTTCAATGAAGTTGCGACATGAGCTTATATGTTGTACAAAAGCTATTCAGACTACCCTCTGCAAACATATGTCCAAAGAGGAAGAGCAGGTTTTTCCATTGCTCATCCAACATTTCAGTTTTGAAGAATAAGTCAGGATCGTATGGTAGTTCATGTGTAGCATTCTTGTAAATCTTATGGAGGAGTTTCTTCCCTGGTTGGCTTGCTCGTGCAAGTACTCCGAATGCCATCTCCCATGTGCTGCAGACAGCACTCCAGAAAAAACCTCGCCCCTCCCCTATGCGCATCCAAAATGCCTCTCCCTGTGTTTCTCCTTGCTCTATTACACTCAGTGGAGCCATAGACTGGTCGTGTGTGGATCGGATCCCCTTCTAGGATCCTGGGATCACTCCCTCTCCCTACAGATGACTCTCCACCATCAAGGCTAGGAGCTCTTCTGGAAAGCAGTCCTCTCCGTCCCCCTCACCCGACCGAGTACTGCTACCTTGTCATTCATGGAGAGAGCAGGGTCATGTGCAAAGAGACTAGTAAGCCTCGCTCTTTGAGCTTCCTCGAACATCGCCTTCTAGATAATACGTATGTGGAGATCAACGACTTATGGCAGCATGTTCAGCTACATGTCCAGCAAGAAGACCATGGAGATCAACCCTGAGAACCCCATCATGGAGGAGCTGAGAAAAAGGGTTGATGCTGATAAGAATGACAAGTCTGTCAAGGACCTCGTGCTTCTCCTATTCGAGACTGCCTTGTTGACCTCTGGGTTTAGCCTGGATGATCCCAACACCTTTGGAAACAGAATTCACCGCATGCTGAAACTGGGATTGACATTGATGACGATGATGTTGGTGCTGTGGGTAGGAAAAAGGACAAGGCAACTAGATCAGTGCCAAGTTCTCGGAGTTCATGTGTTGGAACTCTAGAACCAAACACTCCCTCATCATGGTGAAAAGAAGTAGTTCATGGGAAAGAAGCAAAACAACCTACTACAAACAGTGTAGCTTTTCTACCAGCACCACATGGTACTCCATCACTGCTTCATACAACTCCTATCCCTGCTGTACCTCAAAGTTGAAAACAAGCTATCATTTTTGTCTCCTTGCCTCCAGATTTGGCCAATCCTCCTACCATAGCTCCTGTGTGTCTTCCAAGAAAGCTGCCATCTCTACCTGTGTACCTGAAAAGTAGGGTTTATTGTTGGAAAATGAGACTAGATTTGAGGGAAAGAAGAGAGAAAGGAAGGATCTAAAAACTAGGCTCTGATACCAACTATAATGAAGGTGACCTAGGAGACAGAAGGAGAGAAGGGAGAGATTGCAGAGAGGAGAGAGAAAGAGGAATAAGATGAGAGAAGAAGAGGAAGAAAGACTAGCTAAAGAGAGAGAAAGACAAGAAGAGGAGAGAGAAAGACTAGAAGTAGAGAGAGAAATGGCTGACAGCCATGGAAGGACCGGAAAGAAGGTGAAGAAGGTGAAAGGAGAGATGTATATTCATAAAAATGGTAACCTAACCAGGTCCTTATACACCTTAAATACCCCCTCCATATAATCGGGTATTTGCATGTGCTATTCCCGTGTTAACACCGTGTAAGACCCTCTAATCCCATTCTTTACACAAACCCTCCTGCAAATCTTTATGGTGAGTCCATTCTCTCTCTCTTTAACTTGTTTAGGGTTTAATTTGTGTATATTGAGGGAGGGAGAGGAAATGAGAGAGAAAGAGAGGGAGAGGGAGAGGGAGGAAGAGAAAGAGAAAGAGAAAGAGAGGGAGAGGGAGAGGGAGAGGGAGAGGGAGGGAGAGTGCATTCTCTCTCTCTTTTACTTTTTTTATATAATTTGTGTATATATATTGAGAGAGGGCGAGGAAATGAGAGAGAAAGAGAGGGAGAGGGAGAGGGAGGGGGAGGAAATGAGAGAGGGAGAGGGAGGGAGGGTGCATTCTCTCTCTCTTTTACTTTCTTTATATAATTTGTGTATATATATTGAGAGAGAAAGAGAGGGAGAGGGAGGGGCAGGGAGAGAGAGAGAGAGAGAGAGAGAGAAAGAGAGGGAGAGGGAGGAAATGAGAGAGGGAGAGGGAGGGAGAGAGAGGGAGGAAGAGAGAGAGAAAGAGAAGGAGAGGGAGGAAATGGAAGAGGGAGGGGGATGAAATGAGAGAACAGAGGGATGGAGAGTGTATTCTCTCTCTCTTTTATTTTTTATTTTGTATAATTTGTCTATATTGAGAGAGGGAGAGGAAATGAGAGAGGAGAGGGAGAGGGAGGAAATGAGAGAGGGAGAGGGAGGGAGAGAGAGAGAAAGAGAGGGAAATTAAAGAGATGGAGAGAGAGGAAATGAGAGACGGAGGGAGAGGAAATGAGAGAGGGAGAGGGAGACATTAAACATAATAGGGAAATGGGAGAGGGAGAGGGAGAGAGAGAGAGGGAGGGAGATATTAAACATAATAGGAAAATGAGAGAGGGAGAGGAAATGAGAGAGGGAGAGAAAGAGAGAAAGGGAAATGAGAGAGGGAGAGGAGAGAGAAAAAGAGAAAAAAATCATTAAATCTAATAGAGAAAGAGAGAAAGAGAGGGTTAGGGTGAGGGAGGGAGAGGAAATGAGAGAGGGAGAGAAAGAGAGAAAGGGAAATGAGAGAGGGAGAGGAGAGAGAAAAAGAAAAGAGAGAGAGAGAGGAGAGAGAAAAAGATAGAAAAATCATTAAACCTAATAGGGAAAGAAAGAAAGAGAGGGTCAGGGTGAGGGAGGGAGAGGAAATGAGAGAAGGAGAGAAAGAGAGAAAAGGAAATGAGAGAGGGAGAGGAGAGAGAAAAAGAGAGAAATATCATCAAGCCTAATGGGGAAGGAGAGAATGAGAGGGTCAAGGTGGGGAGGGAGAGGAAATGAGAGAGGGAGAGAAAGAGAGAAAGGGAAATGAGAGAGGGAGAGGAGAGAGAAAAAGAGAAAAAAATCATTAAACCTAATACAGAAAGAGAGAAAGAGAGGGTGAGGGTGAGAGAGGGAGAGGAAATGAGAGAGGGAGAGAAAGAGAGAAAGGGAAATGAGAGATGGAGAGGAGAGAGAAAAAGAAATATGAGAGAGAGAGGAGAGAGAAAAAGAGAGAAAAATCATTAAACCTAATAGGGAAAGAGAGAAAGAGAGGGTTAGGGTGAGGGAGGGAGAGGAAATGAGAGAGGAAGAGGAAGAGAGAAAAGTAAATAGGACCTTATCATAAGCTCATCCTAGGCTCATAGGGATTAGGCCGATCCTCTCAACAGACCTAAGGGATATATGGCTAGAGATCCCTAGCATACTTGTGCCTCCTAGCATAATGTTCTTCTTGCAAAGAGACCTCTCATACATGGGGCTTGTCCTAGCCTCCATCACGCAAATATACAACGAATGAAATCAGCCTATCAATATGAAAACCATTAATTTTTCATAACATAATCCCAAATAACTTTGGATTTTCCATAAAAATCAATCTCTTCTTAAAAAGACAAATACAAAAAACTAAAACAACATCATTCATATATATGCCTCGCAAAACTAAAACAACATCACCAGAAGATCTCTTAGGAAACTCATCTTCAACTATCAATTTCAATTAATAAATATAATATAAAATCACTTGCAAGGAAGGACACTCTTTTATCATTAACCCTCTTTCTTCCTTAGAATAGTCTTAGGAACAAGTTTATGCTCTAACAAGCATGTATTTGAGCATAAAAACTATTTTAAGGTCTACTCCATGAGTAGTAGTAGTATATATGCAACCATAAAGCTAGAGATCATGCTTTGGTATCTGTGGAGATCTCAATCTTATGCCCTCATAGAGATTATAGTGTGCAATAGTGTGGAGAGAAGATGGGTGAGTTGTAAATGGTAAAGGAGAATTCTATTGATGATGGAGAGAAGATGAGGTGAATCGCCAATCCTATTCTTAGTGAGTGCAACCTACCCATGGTCGTGGTCGTGATCGTGGTCGTGGTCGTGGTCGTGGACATGGTCGTAGTTGTGGTCGTGGTCGTGGTCATAGTCGTGGTTATGGTCGTGGTCGTCGTAGTCATAGTCGTAGTCGTGGTCATGGTTGTTGTCATGGTCGTGGTTGTGGTCGTAGTCGTAGTTGTATTTGTAGTCGTGGTCATGGTCATGGTCATGGTCGTGGTCATGGTCATGGTCGTAGTCGTGATCATGGTCATCGTAGTCGTAGTCATGGTCATGGTCATGGTTGTAGTCATGGTCATGGTCGTCGTAGTCGTGGTCGTGGTCATGGGTCTTGGTTGTGGTCATCATAGTCATAGTCGTAGTCATGGTCGTGGCCGTAGCTGTGGTCGTAGTCGTAGTCGTAGTTGTGGTCGTAGTTGTCATCGTAGTCATAGTGGTGGTGGTGGTGGTGGTGGTCGTCGTCGTAGTCGTAGCCGTGGTCATGGTCGTGGTCATGGTCGTGGTCGTGGTCGTGGTCATGGTCGTGGTCGTGATCATGGTCGTGGTCATAGTCGTAGTCATGGTCGTAGTCGTCGTCATGGTCATGGTGGTCGTGGTAGTCATGGTCGTGGTCGTGGTCGTAGTTGTAATATAGAAAAAGAGAGAGAGATGGAAGGAGAGGATAAAAATTTAAGAAAGAAAAAAAGAGATAGAGATGGAAGGAGAGGATAACAATTTAAGAAAAAAAAAGAATGATAACAAAAACAAATTGTTTGTTGTAATGTAGACAAAATGGAAAACGATGAAGGTCTTGTTGTTCAAGATCGCGAAGAGTATCTTAATCAGCACGTCCCATGTCCTTGCCCTCAATGAAAGCTGGAAATTAGACGAAAACGTCAATTGTCTATAGAACACGTACGACGATTTGGCAAGTTTCAATTTGAGATCATTGATCAGGCAATTGCAGATTTTCAGCAAATGGTAAGAAAAGTTAATATCAATCATGCATTGTACTCGCAAGCTAATTGAATACCATATACAATAAGATTAGGTCTTGCTGGCAAATTTTCTACCCAGGGAGGTGATGTCTCGTCCCAAGGAGGAGTGCACCCTTTGCGGCCAATTAGAAGAGTTCGTGGGCATATGATGAATGGAGTGCATGATTAGGTCTCGCTGGCAAATTTTCTATCCAAGGAGGTGATGTCTTGTCCCAAGAAGGAGTGCACCCTTTGCAGCCAATTAGAAGAGTTCGTGGGCGTGTGATGGATGGAGTGCATGAGCCAATCCACCACTTGCAAGGCCAATCTATACTGTCAATGCTAGAGGAGATAGGCAACCTTCGAGACCTACCTATAATCTTGGAGCTTGAGATGGAGGCAATGATCAATGCATTGATTCCCATGGATGTCGAGACTTCTGACTCACTTAGAGAGGAAGCATCCATACCATTATATGATGGGTGCCGAGTATCTCGCCTGAAGACACTGCTTGCACTCTTAAGTGTGCAAGCAAAATACGGGTGGAGCGATAGAGTGTGACTGAGTCATTCAAGTTCCTTGTACATACGCTTCGTTTATTTTTTTTCGGCTCTATTATTAAAAACATTTGTGCTTTTTCAAGGTGTTTATGATTTTTTTTAGGTTATTGAAATATCATATATTACCACTTGCAAATACCATGCCTGAGTCTCGTGATGATGCACGATATGTTTTACGAAAGCTTGGCATGGAATACAACAACATCCATGCATGTATCAACGATTTCATACTGTTTCGAGGAGAATATGAGACTATCGAGACATGTCCAAAGAGTGGTGCTCACAAGTATCGATAGGACTTTCAAGAGCAAACCATCCCTCAAAAAGTTCTCAGACACTTTTCGCTTATCCCCCGCGTAAACCACATGTTTTGTACGTCCGGCATGGCGAGCTTGACAACGTGGCATGCGCAGAATAGGTCCACGGATGGGGTTCAACGAATATCAGTGGATTCACGCGCATGGAGCCACATTGACCTTACCTTCCCAAGCTTTGCCCGAGAGCCAAGGAATCTTTGGCTTGGTCTTGCAATGGATGACGTGAACCCATTTGGTTTGCACTCAACTTCTTACAGTGTGTGGCCTATAGTCCTTATCAACTACAATATCCCTCCATTATGGCTTTCTATGAAGAAAGGACATCTCATCCTTAGCTTACTCGTCCCCGGTCGCTACAAAGTCAAAAATATGGACGTGTATCTTCGTCCATTAGTCGATGAGCTTAAGAGCAAATATTCAAGCCATTCTCATGTGGATGATGCATGACTTTCTAGGATTCAAAGAGTGATCAGGTGAATAGGCTTCCGTTCTCGTTGGTAATATCTATATTTTATCTCATTCAATCTTGTATTCACTGGGTCATGGTGTTGGAACATGTTTGGTTACCTCAGGTTATCATGCATGTCCATTGTGTGGGTCATAGTTAAACTCTCAAAGGTCACGAACCATGAAGAAGATGGTTCGTGAATAGGCCTCCGTTCTCGTTGGTAATATCTATATTTTATCTCGTTCAAGCTTGTATTCACTGGGTCATGGTGTTGGAACATGTCTGGTTACCTCAGGTTATCATGCATGTCCATTGTGCGGGCCACAGTTAAACTCTCGAAGGTCACGAACCATGAAGAAGATGGTATATCAAGGACACGCTACTTTCTTGCCAAAGAATCATGACCTCAGGGAAGGTTTTCTTGGACGACCTCCAATACGTATGAACACCGCAAGCTGGTACGAGCTGAAAATGGTCCACGCGGAATCACATCCAAACGGAATGCGACGGTTCTCAGTTTTCTACGAGTTGCCATATTAGATCCACTTACAGGTCAACCACTTGTTGGATCCCATGCATATTTTCAAGAATGTGGGCAGCTTGCTATGGGACCACATCACAAGAAAGAGAGACAATGGATTTGAAGGACGTAGGTAAGATGGAGGTGCTTTAGCCATAGTCGAGTGCTGATAGTCACGTGCAGCTACCTCGCGCTCCTTGGGTATTGTCCACTAAAGAAGAGTGCATTGTGAAGCAAGTAGTCAAGTCTATCCGAACTCTAACAGGTATGATGCGTTCTCTCAGGTGTGCATTTTCTAAAGACGACCAATTATCAAAGCTAAAATCCCACGACTGGCATAAGATATGTCAGGTTTGTACTACGAATGAATTGTAATTGGCATGCACATTTTGCTATTTGGAGTGTAGCCATTATTCATAATGCTTTCTAATTTGTGGTAGTTTATACTACGGATCGCGATCGGAGGATGCCTTACTCCAGAAATACGTGGGGCCATTTACAGATTGTCGACTTTGGTGCAATGGATCCCACTGAAGGAGATTAAGACTTCCTCTATTGAATCCACGAGGCGGGGAGCAGTGAAGATAGTCTTTCTCTTTGAGAAATACTTGCCCACCAGCATGCTCACGATACAAATCCAAATTCTTGTGCATCTTGTAGATGAAGTGGAGATTACTAGACCTGTCCATACGCAATGGATGTTCTTCTCGGAGCGCTTCATGGATGTTCTTCTCGGAGTGCTTCATGAAAACCCTGAAAGGCTTTGTGCGACAACGAGCTCCGCCAAAAGGTAGCATGGCTGAAGGTTAGTTGGTGTCTGAGGCACTAGTGCATATTTCACAATGGCTATCAACGGTGGATTTAGACAACAAAATGCTATGGTTGATGAAGGACGATGATAGATTGACTTGAGATGTGGTGGTTGGAAATGGGGTAGAAAAAAGAATGGATGCCTCAATGGAGGAGAATGTGAATCGCTTTTGTATGTTGCACCATGCCTCTATGGAGAGGTGGCCAAGTACCAGATCGAGAGGAAGCGCGAGCTGAATTTCGATGTAGTACATGTCATCGACCGATTGGATATCCCGAGGGCATGGAGGAGATGCCACGCGATGGTTGCATGGAGCTTTGACGGCAGCGTCTCGCGAAGGGACAGAGGTCTCAATGGAGGAGTGGAAATTCTCAAGGGGATGTAGTCCAAAGGTGATGAGGTGTTTAGGATTTGTTGTATCTAAATTTTATATGTGATATCTAATTTGAGTGCTTCAATGTACAATACAAAATATATAGTGGAGCGTGGTCGCGTGGATAGCATTTCCACGTGGAGCGTATTGACAAAATGCACTCCACAATGGATTGTGGTATCATGGCAAAGTTCAAGCAAGAGAGCCGGTGATGAGCAATGGATCCAAATACTGTTGTGGATGAGATGGAGTATTTTGGGAACTTGCAAAGTATTGTTACGGTGGATTACTGTAGCTTCTCCATGATACTATTCGATGTGTAGTGGTTCAAAGTGGTACTTGGAGGAGCTGGAGCAACAACTCGACGAGGTCCATCTGGATTTCTCGAAATAGATTCCGAAAAAAATGGACGGATTTGCGCGACATCTTTGTGTTGTCGGCCCATTGTGAACACATGCATGGACTCATTTGTTTGTTAATTGTATTACGACATGGTACATGTCACAATGGTTTAAACTCTCTTGTACGTGTTTGTGAACAGGTAACTTCTCTCCAAACCCCCGACAACCTCGATGGTGGTATGTTATACCTTCAACTCCCCAAAGTGCGAGAGTATATGATCAAAGAGATATTCCGAGTACAGATGAAGACAATATGCAAATAGAGGGGTCGATATTGCAAGGGGTGGAGGCCACCGAAAGCTTGGAGCCAGCATCGACTAACAATAATGGAAATACAGGAGTCCAAGAATTCTTTGAGAATAAGGTGGACTCATCCTTTTGTGGTGACATGTCTATCGACCTTCCAATGTATGCGAAGTTGTGTTAGGAGATTTACATGGGACCATAGGATACTTCATACTTGGAGCATCCACTTACTCAATTCGTTGACCAATCGCTTATAAGGGTACATAAGATATGCATTTTAAGTGAGATCTTTTTTTTAGGATTTATATTACTATGCTTTGTATGATTTAAATTGATTATTCTAACATCATTTTTTGTCTGTGTAGGTGAAATTTTCAGGATGAGTCGAGGGATGAGAGATGAGGATGGCCCAAGTCTAGAGCATTGAGCTTGTCTGCTTGAAGCTGAAACATCCGATCGCGCTGAAGTAGATCTAGCACAACACCCTGACGAAGACTGAGACAGCTCTTGGTCTGCCATATCTCTGAATCTCGCGATTTGGTCTGGAGACATGCGTATGAAGATATCCTTTAACTCCTCATCGCTCATCTCTCCAGACCAAATCGCGAGATTCAGAGATATGGCAGACCAAGAGCTGTCTCGGTCTTTGTCAGGGTGTTGTGCTAGATCTACTTCAGCGCGATCAGATGTTTCAGCTTCAAGCAGACAAGCTCAATGCTCTAGACTTGGGCCAGAGGGAGGGAGTCTTCAGGGTCAGGGGGATGCTGCAAAGATACGGATGCAGTGAGCCCGCGGTCGACACGGGATACATGTGCGACTCCTCGATCTTGTGGAAGTTCCAGGAAGCATGGCTCAGGCTCAGGTGGATGCTGTGGAGGCACGGACGCGGTGTCTCCTTCTTGTCGTGACCTTCCAATATATGCGGAGTTGCGTTAGGAGATTGACATGGGGCCATAGGATACTTCATACTTGAAGCATCCACTTACTCAATTCATTGACCAATCACTTATAAGGGTACATAAGATATGCATTTTAAGTGAGATATATTTTTTAGGATTTATATTGCTATGCTTTGTATGATTTAAATTGATTATTCTAACATTATTTTTTGTCTATGTAGGTGACATTTTCAAGATGAGTCGAGGGATGAGTGATGAGGAGTTAAAGGATATATCTTCACACGCATGTCTCCAGAACAAATTGCGAGATTCAAAGATATGGCAGACCACGAGCTGTCTTGGTCTTCGTCAGGGTGTTGTGCTAGATCTACTTTAGGGCGATCGCATGCTTCAACTTCGGGTAGATGAGCTCAATGCTCCAGACTTGGGCCAGAGGGAGGGAGTCTTCAAGGTCAGGGGGATGCTACAAATATGTCAAGATTGTGGGAGAGAAGGAAGGAGTCTCACTTGTAGCTTTCTTGCTTGCACAATAGGGGAATACACACAAGGGTGGAGGCTAAAAACAGTTTTTCTCTTCTTAGTTGTGTAAGCAAAAAAGAACTCTCATACAAAGAAATAGAAGAACCCTATATATGGGTCTCAAACCAAACTCAACTAACTAAGGTGGCATACTAACTGAGCCACGAACTAGAGTAGATAAGGATAGCTATCATGTAGCTATTATTCATGGGCGGTGTACCAACCACATCTGCAACTAACACGTCGGTGACATAAATGCACAACGATCACCCTGGTATATCACGAATGGAGCTCGATATCTCAACACTCCCCCTCGAGCTCAATCCCAATTCCTGCACACCAAGCAGATCTCTGAACTTGCGCAGCTTCTCTGCGCCCAATGCCTTCGTAAATATGTCAGCTACCTGATCCTCTGTGCTGACATAAACTAGATCAATAAGACCTAGTAAAACCCTCTCCCGCACATAGTGATAATGCACCTCAATGTGCTTTGTTCTAGTATGATAGACTGGGTTATTTGCCAAGTGTATACTACTCATGTTGTCATAATAAATGACAACTGGCCCATCTGTAGGCTGATGCATATCATAAAGTAGCTTATGCAGCCAAGCTACCTCACATGCAGCCATTGCTGCACCCCTGTACTCGGCCTCTGTGCTCGACAAGGCAACTGTAGGCTGTTTCTTGCTGCTCCAAGTGACTGCAGCACTCCCAAAAGAGAACACATATCCACTGGTAGATCTTGTATCAGAAATACTACCAGCCCAATCAGCATCAGTGTATCCATCTAGCTGTATCTGAACCCTAGTCTCATAAAATAGTCCATACTACAATGTGGACTTCACATACCTGAGTATGCGTCTAGCCGCATCCAAATGTGGTTTCCTTGGAGCCTGCATAAACTGACTTACCAATCCAACAGCATAGCTCAAATCTGGCCTGGTAATAGTCATATAAATCAAGCTTCCTACTATGCGTCTGTACATAGTAGGGTCTTCCAGAAGCTCACCTGCATTTGCGCTCAACTTCACATTCTGCTCCAAATGAACTGAAATAGGCTTACAGCCTGTTATCCCATATTTGGACAGCATGTCCAATCCATACTGCCTCTGCAAGAGCTGTATCCCATTTGGTGATCTAATCACCTTAATACCCAAGAAATAACGCAGCTCTCCCAAATCCTTCATCTCAAACTTTTGCTTCAATAGCATTTTCACATGAAGGATATCTTCATCACTGTCACCTGTCATAATCAAATCATCAACATAAATAACAAGTAGCATAATACCTTTCTCTGTTTTTCTTACATAAAGTGAGAAATCTGCCTTGAAAATCTGAAAGCCAATAGTGACAAGATACTGTCCTATCTTGTCAAACCATGCTCTAGGTGCTTGCTTCAAGCCATACAAAGCTTTCTTCAACCTGCAAACAAACTCAGGATGAACAGCATGCACATAACCTGGTGGCTGCTCCATATAGACCTCTTCTTGCAAATCACCATGCAAGAAGGCATTCTTTACATCCATCTGATGTAAAGACCATCCCTTTGATGCAGCCATAGCAATGACTGCTCTTACGGTTTCCATCCTTGCAACCGGACTGAATATTTTATTCATAGTCAATGCCATATGTTTGTGCATACCCCTTGACTACTAATCTTGCCTTGTATCTGTTCACAGAACCATCTGCATTGTGCTTCACCTTATAAACCCACTTACAGCCAATAGCATTCTTACCTTTAGGAAAAGGTACCAATTCCCATGTAGCATTTGCTTCCAAGGCATCCATTTCTTCATCCATGGCTTTCTCCCATTTTTCTTTTCCCATGGCTTGCTCAAAAGAAGTGGGTTCTGGTTCCTGTATCACTTTGACCATATATGCATAGTGGATGGCTGTAAATCCATCATATTTCAGCCTATCCACAGGATACCTAGCTCTGGTAGACCTATGCAAAGTAGGCTCACTTCCAGGTGCTCTCAAAACATCCCTGGTCTTCCTTACTCCAGGTGTAACAATAGAGGGGATACCCAACTCATCATCAATGCTCTGTTCTGAGCCACTGGATTCACCATCCACATAAGAGTGACCTGCATTCACATCAAACATGGGATGATCAACCTTCTCTTTTCCTTTTCGTGATACCTGCATACCACTATCTGCATTGCTTTGAGAAGATTCTCCTAATCTCAATCTGCTTGTCCATGGCGAAGAATGTGAACCACTACTAGAGGACGCTCCAGGTCCACTAATATTTTGTGACTGCTGCTGTGAATTCTGTGCAGCATTACCATTTTGTGCATCTACATCATCAATCACATTTACTGGTTTATACCAGCTACTCATCTCATCAAAAACAACATCTCTGCTCACTGTAAACTTACGAGTAGAAGGGCTATAGCATCTATACCCTTTTTGCTGCAGAGAGTAACCAATAAAGATGCACTTCTCAGCTTTTGGATCCAACTTGGATCTCAACTCATCTGGCACATGTACATAGGCAATGCAACCAAAAATTTTCAAATGAGAAATATCTGGTTTCCTACCAGTATACCTCTCCTCTGGAGTCATTCCATGTATTGCTGCAGTGGGAGTCCTGTTCATTATGTAGACTGCTGTAGCAACTGCTTCAGCCCAATAAAAATCTGGCAAGTCTTTTTCATTGAGCATGGCACGAGATACCTCTCCAATATGCCTGTTTTTCCTTTCTGCAATTCCATTTTGTTTTGGAGTATGATTGCATGAATATTGCTGCTTTATGCCATGCTCCTGCAGGAACCTTGCCAACTCATTTGAGAGGTACTCTCCCCCTCCATCTGACCTTAGGCATTTTATCTACAAGCCTGTTTCTTTTTCAACCATAGATTTAAGAGTTTTGAAATGCCCAAAAACTTGACTTTTCTTTTTCATAAAATACACCCAAACTTTTATGCTATAGTCATCAATAAAAGTGAAAAAATAATGACAGCCTCCAAGAGATGCAGCTTTAGTAGTCCACACATCAGAATGGATTAATTCCAATGGCTTCTCACTCTCTTGAACATGTCTAGGAAATGGTTTCCTTGCCTGTTTTCCAAACTGACAGGCTTCACATACCTTATGCATTTCTGCAACCTTGAATTTGGGCAATCCTGCAACAATATTTTGGGCGTGCATTGATTTAAGTCGCTGTACATTAACATGACCAATGCGTTTATGCTAGATATCAATATCTGCAACTACACCGGTCCCATGTGCAAACATTGCTGCACTCAATTCAGACATGTCTGCATCCAATGTAAACATTCTGCCCTTCTTCTTTCCTTTTGCTATCAAGCGACCTTTATTTTTCATATCCTCAACAAAGCATCCATGAGGATTAAATCTGACCTGCAAGCCCTGCTCAACCATTTGACCAACAGAAACCAGATTCTTGCTGATATTCGGGACATGAAATACATCGAACAGGTATTTCTTTTTCCCATCCTGCATAGACAAAGAATTTTTCCAATCTGCACAATAGGATGTGCAGTATCATCACCAGTCTCCACAAATCCTAGTTTTTTCATTTTCCTTGCATCCTCCATCCATTCTGCATGACCTGTCATGTGGTTTGATGCACCTGAGTCAACATACCATACATCATTGCTTTCTTCTGCACTTGTCACAAAATTGTTCATGTGCTGCACCATAAACAAATGCTCATTTCTGTCATCACCCTGTCTACTAGAAGATGCATAATTCCCTTGTTGCAGTTTTCCATTCATGATGTCATTCTGCTTTTTATAGCAGTCTTTAGCCATATGATCCATTTTACCACAGTAGTAGCATTCAACATTACTGTTTGCATTTTGGCCTCTTTGCCATCCACCATGACCTCTTTGGCTCCCCCTGCCTCTAGAGTTACCACGTCCTCCTCCATAGGACTGGTTTTCTTGAGTTTGCTGCATATTCTGATTTCTGCCACGGCCTCCAAATCGGCCTCCTCTACCTCTGCCTCTACCTCTTCCAGCATTTGAGTAGAAGACAATTTCTTTTGAAGTTCCTCCTGAAGAAGATGCACCACCATTTCTCTGCTCCTCAGAAATTAGAAGAGCAATCAACTCCTCAAAATCAGGAAATCTTTCACGAACTAAAATGGATGTTCGAAACTGTGCATAATCCTTTCCTAGACCATTCAAGGTCACAGAAACTAAATCATCATCTTCCACTGGCGACCCAATGGAAGCAAGTGCATCTGCAATCTTCTTCACCTTCATGTGGTAGTCATTGATGCTCATATTTTCTCTTTGCACATTATGCAACTCTTGCTTGAGCTGCATTTTCCTAGCTTGAGTATTTGTACTGTACATTTTTGACAAAGTATCCCATCCCTCCTTTGGCGTACTTGCATCTTGAATATGCACAATTATAGAGTCTAAAATACTGATAGACATCCAGTACATAACTTTCATGGCTCTCTCATGCCATGCTTTGAATGCCTGCATTTGCTGTTGATTGGGAACATCAGGAAGAACTGGTTCTTCTTCATTTCCTGCAACAAATTCCCAATATCCTTTTCCCATAAGGAAATTCGTCATTTTAAACTTCCATGCTTGGAAGTTGTTCTTGTCAAGCTTTTCAGTGACAATCTGTGAGAGAGAATCAGACGCCATTACAGAATACTGCAAAAAGTTCTGTCACTGCAAAGAACACAGCTTCAGCCTCACAAGGGCAAATCTGCAAAACTGGCGAAAGTGGTATTTGACCACACAGTCACTTTCTAGTGACGATTTTGCATAAACAGGAACCAAGGATGATTCTGTAACTCCCAATGTCTCTGCACATAAGCATACGATGCAATTTCTACAGTAACTTTTCACCGACCTATAGAACAGTGGCTGCACAGCATAAAACTGGGCTTTTTCTTGAGTGCGTGCAGAAAACTTCCGCCTCCAAAACAGGCCCCGAAATGGCCTCAAATCAAAAAAACAAGGTCGCCGAGGGCTAAAGGCCTCGCCCGCAGCATATACTACCCTTTTGCTTCACCGCGAAGGGCGTCTCAACCTGAGACAATGCACTCCTACCCTTTCCGGCTGTGCTACCTGCAGAGATCTGCTCCCAAAACAGAAAATGAAAGCAACACTGCTCCTCTTACCAGAACACCGCGAGCTTGGCTTGCTTTCTTGAGCTCCTTACCACGAACAAGGCTCTGATACCATGTCAAGATTGTGGGAGAGAAGGAAGGAGTCTCACTTGTAGCTTTCTTGCTTGCACAATGGGGAAATACACACAAGGGTGGAGGCTGAAAACAGTTTTCCTCTTCTTAGTTGTGTAAGCCAAAAAGAACTCTTATACAACGAAATAGAAGAACCCTATATATGGGTCTCAAACCAAACTCAACTAACTAAGGTGGCATACTAACTGAGCCACGAACTAGAGTAGATAAGGATAGCTATCATGTAGCTATTATTCATGGGCGGTGTACCAACCGCATCTGCAACTAACATGTCGGTGACATAAATGCACAACGGTCACCCTGGCATATCACGAGTGGAGCTCGATATCTCAACAAAATATACGGATGCAGTGAGTCCGCAGTCGACGCGGGATACATGTGTGGCTCCTCACTCATGCGGCAGTTCCAGGAAGCATGGCTCAGGCTCAGGTGGATGCTATGGAGGCACGGACGCGGTGTCCCCTTCTCATCATTCAGCTAGATTTGCGTCACCTCCGGGATTTGTCACACCTGTGGGGACGTCTACTCTAGTTACTCCGGCTTTTGCTCAGCCGTCAGTAGCAGGTGGCACCCCTATGGGTGCCATTGCAAGAGATACTACCCCGGTCGGTACACCGGATACACATGGGTCTCTTGGATATGACCAGGAGCGTGGACACAGATGGGAGAGGACCAATCTTAGGCAGACCCCAGGGGGATATGCATATCTAGTTGATGATAGGTCAGGAGCGGGAGGAGGGTGATAGCTCGCATGATAGAGTTGTGCCAACAAGTTTTTCAGCACAACGTCTTAGATCATTGGAAGAACATACCGAAGGAGCGCAAGGACTACATAGTAGCATCCTTGCATGAGGAGTTTCCGATTCCAGCCTCAGTAGATAGATTTTCTACAGGCTAGATGATGGATTACATGCATGCATGTATGTCACACAGACGATCTGACGCATGCAAGGAAATCAAGAGTGGGGCTACAAAGCCCGAGTGGTTAGATGCGGATGACTGGCACCGACTGAGGGAGGAGGCTACAGATTCTCCAGGACGTTGGAGTCAGCAGCACGAGGCAGCGAGGGCACGACTCGAGGCCGGTGTCATGGAGTTCGTGCAAGAGCTGCTGAACACGGGGTTCAAGATGCTACAAGGAAGAGGCTAACAAGAAGATCTCAATTTTTTATGCCAAAGATCACTATATTGCTTGTCAAGTGAATTATAACAAAGAAACTGCCAACAAACAAATTTTGTTCAAGTCCCTTCTTTCTTATCTCTACATATAACTTTTGGTCTTGCTCCAAGGCTCTTAAGCAAGCTCAAGCTTTCAAGCCACTAACAAAGGTAAAAGCATTGGGGAAAAGTCTGTAAGGCAACTGATATAACGTACAGGAACTGCACTCACTGCAAAACTGTGGCATCAAAGTACAACAGAGCCATTGGCCAAACATCAACTTGGTCATTGATTGCCTCAATTTTTCCACCAGTGCATGAACCAATGTACACCCAATCAATCTTCACACTGGTACATTCTCTTGCAAGAGCACAATTGTCTGGAGAATGTGGCTTTGCAACAACAAGCTCCAGTTTAGAGACTTCAAATCTGCATTTAGCAGCAAACCTGGCAGACTCATCTATATATATTGGCTCAAAAGGTTTGGTAGCTTTTCAAAATCCTCCCAGAGACCCATGTTGAACGTAACATCGTCATGTATCTTAGTGCCTTTATGCAAATCCTTCTTCTTGCCACAAGCCTTCAGCAAGGCCACGATGGCTTGTTCATCTCCCACATTGAGCTTTTCATCCTGTATTTCTGTTAATGTCACCAGGCATTTCCTCACAAGCTCTTCACGAATCCAACGTGAATCATAGAAGTCGTCAATCCACTTGGATACTTTAAGCATTTGTGTTTACAGTTTGGAGATCTCTCTTATCTCAGCCATCAAAATAAGATAACCCTTGCTACTCTACTCTATCAATTCTAAGAGAAAGATTTAGTGCTTGCAGGTACTAGGCATTTATAGCAGTACCTGATAGCATCCGGAGCTGCGTTCTCTGGCATTTCTAGACCAAAAAAACTGTGATATTCTGCTCCACATAAGCTACAATTTTGAGACCAATCCACAGCCAACTCTGATCTTCGAGTTGTACTTCAGAGTCTGAGAGTACACTACAGGCCGGAGAGGCTCGTTAGTAGGTCATGGAAATATTCTCATGGCCTTCTTTTGCTTCGCTAAACGTCTGTGCTTCTTGCGAGCAGGCTGATTGAACCATGTTCAGACATAGTTCTGCCAATCCTTCATGAAATGGCCGTTCGGAACAACACTGTTATGCTTCATCTCTCGAGGCGAGGGAGTTGTGGTGCTGGTCACCCTGTTGCTTCACTCGATGCCCTTCACTCGATGCTTTCTCCACCGCTGTTTGTATTTGTATAAAACCTTCGACTGTGTGATGGAGAGGAAACCCAGAACTCCTCTTCAGCCTAGGAAGGCTGCCATCTAATGAACCGAATTCAGTAATACAGATGATGAACTGAATCGCACTAGACTTTGTGAGACCCCTCCAGAATCCTATTGAGATAATCCTCTCAAAATTGTGTGAAACCCAAGATTGATCTAGCTGGCAGCAACTGAGTAGCACCCAAGATTGAGAGGCAAAAGACAAACTCGAAAAACAACAGACACACAAACTTTCTGTAATCTGCCGGAGGGAATTGCCTGATCACAGAAATAATTTTTTTCCAAGAGAGAGAGAGAGAGAGAGAGAGAGAAAAAGCCACTCAAGCTTTACCTCGTTTTTCTTTAGCTTTTGTCCTTTGTGACAAGAATAGGCACGGCCAAAAAGGGCTCCTGTCACGCATGATTAAATCGTAATGAGTGATTAAAACATTAAATCTTCCCTCTTCTTTGTATAAATCCCTCAAGTCTTTGCGGTCAATACGGCGTCCATAATGAGTGAGTTAGCATGGAATCCACCCAGGGTAATGAACTGCCACACAAAGCCAAGCTTAGCAAGGTTTGGGATGAAGCTCAGGATCTGTGCTTCCCTCATTCTAGCAGCATCCTAGTTGAAAGAAGGGGACAGGTTATAGGCCAGGAGAATGTCAGGATAATGCGCCTTGACACTGAGGGCGAAGTCGCGTGCCTGGTCATAATGGGGCCCAGTAGACTCCATCCAGAGTATGTCAGCATGAGGGGCAAAGGCAATGCCTCTTGCAATTGCGGCCCTAGTGCCGCCTTGGAACCTGTAGAAGCCTTCTCTGGTCCTAGGCAGATCCCTATCCCTGAATAATTACCCGCACCAAGCCTCTTAGCCAACACCTATGCTTCATAGTGCGACAGACTATCAACATGAGAGAACCACTGGTCTAATCTCATCTTCTGCTCTTTCTCAGGTATGGGCAACAGCCTTAGCTTATCCACAACAACATCCTTGAAGAGCCTCAGGTCAGCTTTAGCCATCCAAGCATCTTCCAAGGCCTGCAATTCAGACCCTGACTTCCCTGCCTGGGTCGCCTCGAACAGCAGGATGGCCAGTGGCTGGTCTTTCACGGCAGGGTTCTAAGTGCCAAATATGAAAGCATGGTCTCTCTTATCGATGTTTTTCTACAACAAAGTGGCTGCCTCAGCATCGGTCTTGGTAATGAGGACAGTCTCCACACCCATGAGATCAAACTGCAGCCTGGCAGCCACTAGGCGGTTGATGTGCTCCGATGTTGCCACCAGGACCTTGCCTGACATGTGCCCACATTTCTTAGTGACAGATTCCTGGTCTTCTATGTGCACCTCTACAGTCCCCCTCTCCACCATAATCTCCATTGCATGTAGTGCCAATGTATCTTCTTCAAAAATGCTTTGTCCCGCATGTTACATTGGCCTTGTTCACGTGCAACCTTTATCTTCATAGCTTAAATGTCAACTTCTACAAAGCTTCCTTTGATTCCATAGTTTCCTGCACTTTTCTTGGAATTCATCATTGAAATTGACAGCATGATAATATTCTTTGGTATCAGTTTTTCATATTTTTCTGACACACACACAACATGCACACAAACAGAAACACACGCAAACACAAACACACAAGTGGAGTATGTACATTGGATGCGGGTACTGAAAAGGACGGAAAGATAATGCAGCAATCAAACACAATTAAACACACGTGAAAAGATAAGACAGATGCACAACAAAAATGGAGGTGTTTACGGCTCGGATATGCAGCAGCATGAAATCCACCCCCTCTAAACCTGCGCATCCTCTGGATGAGCCAACTATCCATGATCATCTAAGTCCACAAATAGGTCCAGTTCTTCATCAGTTTCTGGTAGACCTGTTTCTCCATCATCTACATCATCCATATTCTCTGCTTCTTCTACTAGAATTTCTTCTGACTGCTTTTCTTCTGCCAATGCTTCAAGTGCATACTCTTCATCTTCTCTTCTCTTGAAAATCTTGACTCGTTTTCCAGCAATGGGCACCCTCAATACCGTCCCATCCAATTCAGCCAACTCATAGGTAGCGTTGTCAAAAATGTGTTTCACCTCATACGGTCCAAACCATCTTTGAACCATTTTTCTCATGCTGCTATGCTGATTCTCTAGGCTATTGTCGTAGACTAGAACCCAATCTCCCTCTTTTATGGCTCTAGGTCGCAAGCGATGCCTCAAATCAAACCTGTCCTTGTTTCTGAGTCGACCTGCCTTCAAACGATCAACTGCTAGCTGCACATCTTCTGCCCTTCTCTCTAGTTGACGAATCCAAAGAGCTAGAAGCTCCTCTCTTGATAAATTCTTATGCCAAGGAAGACCACTCCACGTGAGAGCACAAATTTCAGTAGGCATGATAGGTTTTTGCCCATATATCAACTCTGCATGCATATATCCAGTAGTCACGCTATGTGTAGAGCGGTCTGCCCACAATGCGAAAGGTAGTAATCTCGGCCAATCTCGAATCCGACCTCTACAAGCTTTTGCCAATGCCTTAACTATCGGTGGATGTCTTCTTTCGCTCTTGCCATTCCCCTCTGGATTATAGGCAGTAGTAAGAGACAACTTAATCCCAAGTTGTGAGAAAATTTCTATAGCTTCATCTGCATCTAGCTCTCCATGATCAGCAGTAATCTTGCTTATACATCCATACCTACAAAATATTTCTTCAAACAAGAATTTACATACTCTGTTGGTGGTCTTCGTCTGCAAAGATCTGCCTTCAACATAGTTTGTAAGATCCTCCCTGGGGGCCAAGACAAGATATCTCATCTGCCAAAGTCCCACTGGCAAAGTAACCAAGTCAACCACCCACTTATAATGCATACATAGCAGATAGGTCGGATGCAACTCATCGCGATGCCGCACTAAAGAGTAGAGCTGGCAGTCCCTGCAAGTCTCCACAAAGTGGGAAACATGCTTATACATCCCTTTCCACTAGTAGCTTTCTTTGATTTTCTCATAGGTAGCCCACACACCTCTGTGTCCAGCCCAAGAACTCTCGTGCAACTCTTGCATAATTTGTATCTGCATCGCTACCTCACAAACTACTCTCAAGGGTAGGCCGCCTCTCTTCTTTGGGTGCTTCCAAAGAAAACCATCTTTCAAGTAATACCCATAAGCCTTTCTTCTGATTTTCTTGAATGCATCATCTGTCCAATCAGCTCTTCGAGTCAATGAACTCAGATATTGACCAATTTGCAGCCATTCGCCAACATAGAGTTCTTCAGTAAAGGCTTCAACAGTAGATACATGACAATCATGAACAAGGACAGAAGCTGCATACTCTGTCTCATCATCTTCTACAAGCAACGACTCCTCATTCTCATATCTCGCTCTAGACAGCATATCAGCAACTGGATTATCTTTTCCTGCTATGTGTCGAAATTCTAGATTCAACGATTTGATGTAGGCAATCCACCGAAGCAGTGCTATATCTGGAGTCGAACAGCTAGTAATCATGCCAAGCAAAGGCAAGCAATTTGTTTCCAAAACAACTGAAGCACCAATAAAATACTCTTTATCACACTTCAGTGCAGTGGTTACTCCCCACAAGTCTCTTTTAATCTGCGGATATCTCCTCTACTACTCATTAAGAACTTTAGCTCCAAAGCGGATTGCATATCTGTTCCCATCAGCATCATCCTGTCCCACTGCCCAACCTATGCCAATAGGGCTAGTATCAACTGTCAACATGATTGGCCGTCCACACTGATAATCCACCTTGCGAAGAGTAGGAGCTAACTGCAACAGCTTCTTGAGTTTACGCATGGCTTTCGACTGCTTCTCAACTATGATGACTTCATTAATAACAAAGACAGATTTCAGCCCTGAAAGAGTCAAATTCACCTCCTCTAATCGTGTCAATATTTGCTCACAAGCAACCAAGTGTTCAGCCACAAACTGTCTACATCCTCGCAAATCAAGACTCTCATTCTTTTCTTCTGCTGCACAACCCTTAATAGGCACATCATCTAAGAAAGGCATGGTATACTGCGGAATATAGTCTCACAAAACTTTATGCATAGCATTCATCATATGAGCAACTGAGTTGGTGGCACCTTGAGGCAAGGTACACATCCTCACAAGACCAATAGGTGTCCGCATAGTGGTAATATCCTTGCTTTCCAAGGCAAGCTGAAACTGGTCATAACCAGAATACAAGTCACCTAGGGAATAGATAGCTCGTCCTGCAAAAGCCTCGGCAAACTCATCCACAACTGGTCTTGTTCCCACATTCCTAATTGTCACTCTATTCACAGGCTGCATATCCTGAATAAATCTCAAGGTTCCATTCTTCTTTGGTATAGTAAACCATCTATTAGAATAGGGCGCAGAAGAGGGTTCCAAAATCCCTTACCATGTCGTCCAAGCATCTCTCTAAAACATTCTTTTTCCACTGGAAGCAAGAAATCATCATTTCCAATATTCAATTCTGCAAGAGTTTCAGCTCTAAATTCATGGCCAATATTTGCAGGATCTCTCAACATAGGCTGCTTCATAGCTTTTTCTATCTGCTCATCACTATCAGGAGAAAGCGGCCCTGCAACCGGATTAACTTTCTTATCAACTGTTTTATACTTCGTGTCAACCTTGGCATCAGTCAGGCACTCTCTTCTTTGCTGCAATTTCTACAATTTTTCAGTAATTCTCAACTCTGTTGGCTGAAAGATTTCAGCCCTTTGCTCTATGGACTGCATGGCTGCAGCCTGAAACTCTGTATGGTGAAATTCTTCAGCATTAAACTCTGGCTGAATGGTTTCATCCCTCTGCTTTGTGGACTGCCAAGTTGTAGCCTCATACTCTGTGTGCTGAACTATTCCAGTATTTAACTCTGCTGGCTGAAAGGTTTCAGCCCTCTGCAACTCTGAAACCTGATCAAGATCAGCCATAGATTCAGTTTGCTGAGTTTTCTCAACCTCTGACTCTGTTTTCATCATAAAATCAGAAATTTCCTGATACATATCCAAGGTTTGCACAGGTATGATCCTTGAACCCTTACATACATCAGTTTTCAGCATATTTTCCATCTCAGACAATGTATCTGCATAAGATATTCCTTCATATAGCCCATCTGCATGCTCTTCTGCTTGCAAAATACCTGCAGTCTTCAACTCTTTCTCCTTACGACCAATGTACTGCCTGGCAGCTCTAGACAAATCTGAAATTTTCTGATAACTCACTGAACTATCTGAAGAAAAACCAAAAAAATTAGTGGAGAAAGATTGGCTACTAGGAGGTGAGATCTCCTCTTTTCTCCGCTCTGTACCACTGGCGTCTTGCAAGACAGCAGTACCTAATGAAAATCCAACACCTTCGCAAGTAGTGGTGCCTTATGCAAGGAGTCCTTGTTTCTCGGATGGTTTACTCCAACAGTCATAAACTGCACAACTCGCATACCATCCTTACTGCATATCCGTGCATAGGCTGAGCCGTCATCCATCACTTTCGTCTCCATTCTTGCTTCTGTAATGAAAGGCTGTCCAAGAATAATCAGATAAGAACAAGAATCCTGAACAAAGCAATGATAATCTTCTTCAACATTGCCAATAGAAATTCTGATGCTCAGACAAGTAGCATACATATCACCAGAAGTATTATTGGCTGCTCTCATGTGCCAGCCATGCTCTGCATCCATAGGCCACTTGCCACTCTCATAAAAACCTCGAGCAATAAGATTAATCTCGGAACCATGATCGACTAAAGCGACCAAAGGAATCTTTTTTTCTCCAATCCTTACCACCGTCTCAGTGGTTACTCTAGCCCAATGACTGCGTGAAAAATGGCTACAAGGAATGAGGATAGGGGTTTCATCATCCTCATACCGCATAGGCTGAACTATTTTCTCCAACTGCGGGTTGACATAAGCATTTTTTACCATCACTGCATCATCTTGCTCTTCCCCAAGAGCTCCATGCCATAACCCCTGTAAAGCAGGTCCTTCCATTGCATGTCGTTTCCTCTGCAAAAGATCCTGCATCTGATCCTGTATTTCTCTTCTAGCAATCCCAAGAGCTTCACCAACAGTAAAAGTGACTTCACTATTTAAAATTCTTTCATGAAAAATCTTACTCATATCCGTCTGCATGTCAAGGTCTGACAAGAGCTTGAATCTTGGCTCCTTTCTTGGTTGTCTCTTTTCTTTCATCTGTTTGTCTGCCATAGGTTGTTCAGGACCTGATTGTGCTGGAGAACTCGTCATAGGTGGAGCTGTAACAGGTGGTGAAACAAAGTCATCCCCTCTAGTCTTTTTGGAGGTGTTGAGACCCTCCTCATCTCTTCTTCTCTTTTCCTCAACCATGGCATCTAAACCCTGTGTTTTTGCCATATAAGCAAAAATAGAATACCTCTCAACAGGAGAATCCCATCCCATTTCTCTTCGGATGCTGGAGCCCACACAAGTCATAGTGGATGCCTGAACTTTCCCTCTTCTTGCTATCTCCAAGGCAGAGGACCATAAGGCAGAGTCTTCATCTGATTTCTGCTCAAGCTGGACACCATAAGCTGAAGCATCTCCTCTAACACTCACATAAGCTGATCGCGCAGCCATATCATCAACGAGCTTCTTCATGCCTCCCTTACCAAAGTTTGTGTCAAGAGGAGCACCAGTCTCTGTCAGCCATATCTTCCCATCTTGTCTCCAAAACACTACGTTCTTCTTACGCGCTTCCTGAAAAGCATCACAATCTCTGCAATCTTGGTGCTTTGTACTATCGCACCAAATACATCGTCTCCCTTTTCTTTGGCCAGCTGGAAAAGCAGTCACTAGAGTAGGTGCTACAGTAGGTATTGACATAAGTTGCTCTTTTCACTTTCCAACTTTAGCTTTGACTGCCTCTATCGTCAAATCTACCAAGCCTTTAATAACATCATCTACTAATAAGGGCACTGGAGCAGTAGGAATTAATGGATTTACAACAGGAGGAGTAGTCTTAGGCATAGAACTTGCAGCAGGGGTAGAAGTAGAGGTCTCCAAGGATTTTTCAGAAGTAGATCCTATATTACGATGCAATCGTACCCTCCTGCGCTACTTCTTAACAAGCGCATTCACAGCATCAATGACATGTCTCCACTCGTTCTTTAAGCTTGAATCAGTAACTTGACCTTCCAAAAGATCATCCAACTTTTCCTGTAAATCAGCATCAGCAGCCTGTAAAAATAATTCCACCTTCTACATCTCCAAAGCTTGCTGCTCAGTCCCGTCCAATTGATCATAGCGGCTCTCAAACTCTCGCAGAAGGGCGGTAACTGAAAGTCCCTTATTAGGCATAGAAACCCATGCTAAGAAATTCCTGCGATTCATAAGACCTGTATCCTCCAGGAAATATTTATCTTTTAATGCCTTCTTAAACTCTATCCAACCAGCATGTGTTCCTTGAATTTCTGAAATTCGGACCTCAAGCGCGTGAACCACGATCCGCAAGAAGTAGCGGCTCCAAACGTCTTGAGAATCCCCAAAAAACTTCATCTTTTCTTCATACAAATGCAGGTAAGTTGAAACTTGTTGGCCGTTGAACTGCTTCATCTCCTGTTGTTGGACAGCCTTCAAGGCATTCATGACATCACTATCGCGTTTCGTGTATGCTTGCTGCTGCATATAGGATGTAAATGACTGAAACAGATGCTTCATGACATTCTCGTCTGTCATCTCTTCTTGCAAGTCTCCCATCTTGCTGGAAATTGACGCAGCACTTTCACGTCAGGTTCACTAGAAATGTCGTGGAGTTTGTGCAAGAGCTGCTGAACACGGGGTTCAAGATGCTACAAGGAAGAGGCTAACAAGAAGATCTCAATTTTTTATGCCAAAGATCACTATATTGCTTGTCAAGTGAATTGCAACAAAGAAACTACCAACAAACAAATTTTGTTCAAGTCCCTTCTTTCTTATCTCTACATATAACTTTTGGTCTTGCTCCAAGGCTCTTAAGCAAGCTCAAGCTTTCAAGCCACTAACAAAGGTAAAAGCATTGGGGCAAAGTCTATAGGGCAACTGGTATAACGTACAGGAACTGCACTCACTCCAAAACTGTGGCATCAAAGTACAATAGAGCCATTGGCCAAACATCAACTTGGTCATTGATTGCCTCAATTTTTCCACCAGTGCATGAACCAATGTACACCCAATCAATCTTCACACTGGTACATTCTCTTGCAAGAGCACAATTGTCTGGAGAATGTGGCTTTGCAACAACAAGCTCCAATTTAGAGACTTCAAATCTTTATTTAGCAGCAAACCTGGCAGACTCATCTATATATATTGGCTCAAAAGGTTTGGTAGCTTTTCAAAATCCTCCCAGAGACCCATGTTGAACGTAACATCGGCATGTATCTTAGTGCCTTTATGCAAATCCTTCTTCTTGCCACAAGCCTTCAGCAAGGCCATGATGGCTTATTGAGCTTTTCATCCTGTATTTCTGTTAATGTCACCAGGCATTTCCTCACAAGCTCTTCACGAATCCAACGTGAATCATAGAAGCCGTCAATCCACTTGGATGCTTTAAGCATTTGTGTTTACAGTCTAGAGATCTCTCTTATCTCAGCCATCAAAATAAGATAACCGTTGCTACTCTGCTATATCAATTCTTAGAGAAAGATCTGGTGCTTGCAGGTACCAGGCATTTATAGCAGTACCTGATAGCATCTAGAGGTGCGTTATATGGCATTTCCAAACAAAAAAAACTGTGATATTCTACTCCACATAAGCTGCAATTTTGAGACAAATCCACGGCCAGCTCTGATCTTCGAGTTGTACTCCAGAGTCTTAGAGTACACTACAAGCCGGAGAGGCTCGTTAATAGGTCGTGGGAATATTCTCACAGCCTTATTTTGCTTCGCTAAACGTCTGCGCTTCTTGCGAGTAGACTGATTGAACCATGTACCAATCCTTCTTGAAATGGCCGTTCGAAACAACATTGTTATGCTTCATCTCTCGAGGTGAGGGAGTTGTGGTGCTGGTCACCCTGTTGCTTCACTCGATGCCTTTCACTTGATGCTTCCTCCACCCCTGTTTGTACTTGTATAAAACCTTCAGTTGTGTGATGGAGAGGAAACCCAGAACTCCTCTTCAGCCCAGGAAGGCTGCCATCTAATGAACCGAATTCAGTAATACAGATGATGAACTGAATCGCACTAGACTTTGTGAGACCCCTCCAGAATCCTATTGAGATAATCCTCTCAAAATTGTGTGAAACCCAAGATTGATCTAGCTGCAACTGAGCAGCACCCAAGATTGAGAGGCAAAAGACAAACTCGAAAAACAATAGACACACAAACTTCGTGTAATCTGCCGAAGGGAATTGCCTGATCACAAAAAGAATTTTTTTCCAAGAGTGAGAGAGAGAGAGAGAGAGAAAAAGCCACTCAGGCTTTACCTCCTTTTTCTTTAGCTTTTGTCCTCTGTGACAAGAATAAGCACGGCCGAAAAGGGCTCCTGTCATGCATGATTAAATCGTAATGAGTGATTAGAACATTAAATCTTCCCTCTTCTTTGTATAAATCCCTCAAGTCTTTGCGGTCAATACGGCGTCCATAATGAGTGAGTTAGCATGGAATCCACCCAGGGTGATGAACTGCCACACAAAGCCAAGCTTAGCAAGGTCTGGGATGAAGCTCTGCATCTGTGCTTCGCTCATTCAAGCAGCATCCCAGTTGAAAGAAGGGGACAGGTTATAGGCCAAGAGAATGTTAGGATAATGCGCCTTGACACCGAGGGCGAAGTCGCGTGCCTGGTCATAATGGGGCCTAGCAGATTCCATCCAGAGCATGTCAGCATGAGGGGCAAAGGCATTATGCCTCTTGCAATTGCGGCCCTAGTGCCGCCTTGGAACCTGTAGAAGCCTTCTCTGCTCCTAGGAAGATCCCAATCCCAGAATACATTACCCACACCAAGCCTCTCAGCCAACACCTGTGCTTCATAGTGCGACAGACTATCAACCTGAGAGAACCACTGGTCTAATCTCATCTTCTGCTCTTTCTCAGGTATGGGCAACAGCCTTAGCTTATCTGCAACAACATCCTTGAAGAGCCTCAGGTCAGCTTTAGCCATCCAAGCATCTTCCAAGGCCTGCAGTTCAGACCCTGACTTCCCTGCCTGGGTCGCCTCGAACAGCAGGATGGCCAGTGGCTAGTCTTTCACGGCAGGGTTCGAAGCGCCAAATATGAAAGCATGGTCTCTCTTATCGATGTTAGTCTACGTCGCTGCCTCAGTATTAGTCCTGGCAATGAGGATAGTCTCCACACCCATGAGATCAAACTGTAGCCTGGCAGCCACCAGGCGGTTGATGTGCTCCGATGTTGCCACCAGGACCTTGCCTGACATGTGCCCACATTTCTTAGTGACAGATGCCTGGTCTTCTATGTGCACCTCTGCAGCCCCCCTCTCCACCATAATCTCCATTGCATGTAGTGCCAATGTATCTTCTTCAAAAATGCTTTGTCCCGCATGTTACGTTGGCCTTGTTCACGTGCAACCTTTATCTTCATAGCTTAAATGTCGGCTTCTATAAAGCTTCCTTTGATTCCACAGTTTCCTGCACTTTTCTTGGAATTCATCATTGAAATTGAGAGCATGATAATATTCATTGGCATCAGTTTTTCATATTTTTCTGACACACACACAACATGCACACAAACAGAAACACACGCAAACACAAACACACAAGTGGAGTATGTACTTTGGATGCGGGTACTGAAAAGGACGGAAAGATAATGCAGCAATCAAACACAATGAAACACACGTGAAAAGATAAGACAGATGCATAACAAAAATGGAGGTGTTTACGGCTCGGATGCGCAGCAGCACGACACCGGAGTGGTCCATCATCTTGGGAGTTGCGACCACATGACATATTTGGAGGACTTTTTAAGTTTTTCTTTTGTTTTGCTTGTTTATTTTTTTGCAATATCCTTTGTACTAACAATCATGTTTCTAACAATTCGCATTTTGTTTTCTTTGCAGCACTCCATTACAAATCACGATCCGACCAACCTTGAGACTTGATATGCAGAGAGGCAGAGTCTCACTTCATTGATCGACCGATTGTATAGACGCAGTGGCCCTGTAAGTCACTCATCTTTCTTGTCTGTAGTTATCATGTTTAATTAGAATGCATTATTGTATGGTGGATTGATGTATCATTGTTTCTTTTTTTGCAGAGTCTGTTCGATGCTCCTTTGCGACAGGACGAGCTTTCGGAGGGCGAGGATATGTAGCTCGCCCTTGGATCCCTGGAGCTCACACACCTTTATTTTTTGGTCGCCTGATCTATGTAGACATTTTCTATGTATTAGTGATATCTTGTCATGATTGTACCAATCGCTTATTATGCGATCATGTATTTATTTTATGTATCAATGTTATGATTTCAGTATACTTTTTACCCTGCCACAAAATTTTTTTTTCCCCTGTTACCGTCGCTATTAGCATCGCAAATTTTACTGATCGCATCGTTATTGGCGTAGTTATTTTCGTCGCAAACCGTCGCTATCAGCGTTGGTATTGGTGTCGGTATCAACGTTGATGCCAATACCGACACTAATAGCGACAATGATACCGACTCTTCTATGGCATCGCCAATAACGATGCTTTTTGCGACAACGGGGGCAAATTTTGTTATTTGCATTTTCGTCGCTTTTAACGTCGGTATAAGGCCTATATATTGTAGTGTGTATGTAGTATTTGATGGAAGAAGATAGATTATTGACTGAGAAGAATAGGGAGAATAAGAGCCTACAATAAGAAATGTCTATCATTGAAGATGCTATGCATGCTACATAGGTACAAAATATTGAGTTACACTCTAATATTATGGAGTTGGAGAATGAGAATAGAAACTTAAAGAGGAAGCTCATAAAAGCTTTGGAGATTGGGTTCACTTTGAAAAAAGAAGAAGCACATTAGTGCATCTGATTAGTTAAACCAATTCAGCAATTAACCAGAGGAAGTGGAGAATATTATAGATAGATATATTCTCAATATACTACAATGAGAAATATATTTCCTCATGCAAAGAATAACACTATTGCTAAAATCCTTAGCAAGGATATGGTAAAAAATGCATTGAAAAATTAGAGATATTATGGATGGTGTTGTAAGTGAACATCTTAGGGATGTAAGCAATTGGTTTACTACTACAAATGCTCAAGGATTATGTGATGATGTGGGACTGAGGTCTAAGTCATACAATATGCTTTATCAACAATTGAATACAAATATTAAAGTTGGTTCTCAAAACTAAGGAAGGAGTATCTTTGCCAAAACTATTTCACTTGAAGAACGCTTAAAAATAACTAAATAAGAAAGTTTTGGAAATGATTGGTGAGCCTACACATTTGGAACACACACATTCTAAAATAGTTACCTTTGTATTGAATGCATCCAACAACTTTGTATTGGATATATGTAGGGTGTACGTGGCTATGGTCAAGTTTTACAATATTTCTTTGGAAGAATATAGAGGAAATCTTAATTTATCATCAAGCTTGATGAGACCGAGATTATCAAGGGGCAAAAACCTAAACATGTGAGCATAACACTTATGAATCAATAATTGGATCTTGACATAAATAAAAACCATCCTTTATACTTCAGTCTGCAATCAGAGAATGAAATATAGTGGCTTGCAGAATTTAAAGTACCAAAGGAAGACCATGAAGTACTTAAAGTTATTTTAAACCTCACTAATATACCAAGTGTTATTTGACAGCAAAATAATGGAGCAACTTTACATGTTGAAGGATTTAGAGACTATCAAATTGAATGGCATCTTGTAGTTAATTTAGAAACAATGAAGTGTATGTTTGGTTTATCGACTACAACAAATGAAAAATTTCAATGCATATAGTGTATGCAAACTAGAAAGAAATGGAAAGATGGAAAGAAATAATGGCTTGCCAAGACAAGACAATAAGGTTCTCTAACACATGATTAGAAAGTCATGACAAATAGATTGCTAGTCCCAATGGATCCAAATCACAGGGGGATTCACTAGTAGTAATAAGGAGACATCACTTGAGTGCAAGAAATATGTGAAAATACCCCTTATCTACCCCTTATTTATGGGATCTTACCTTATAAAATGTACCTTCCTTCCCTTAAATAACCCCCCTCCGTTACACTCAAGTGGTACCATACAGTAAACCCTAGTGGACCCCTCGGGATCCAAACTGGCATCCTATTTGGAAATACTATTGATAAGGATACACTTTTGCACATTGCATTGTTTGGTTAGAATAATTGAGATTTTAGTATAATATGAATATGTATGCTTTGCATACAAGATGCAATATGTGTCAGAAGATGATGCTACATGCAAGAAGGTAGAACAAGTCCTCTCTAAAATTGGATTTCTGAGGGCCAAGTAGAAATAAAAAAGAACAAGAAAAAATAGGAAAAGAGTGGAAATATTCCTTGCAAACCATTATTTGGCAAACCCAAGGCTATAAAGTTTGTATCTCCACCTCGAGATGAGGAAGGTAGTATACTTGTGAAACAACCAGAGAAGTATGAAGCATGGAATAAGTTGCACCTTGTTGTTCTAGATTGGAGCAATGGGGAAAGAATGAGGATTGCAAAGGCAAAATTGTGGATACACCTGGATAGATTAGTAGCTCTTTTACAAAAGTGGAGGTTTAGGGATGGTGATGCCAATACATATAAAGAGAGTTGCTTAATTTCACAAATATATGGTGGATGCATGGACTTCAAATAGCATAACACACTATGTGATCAACATTGTCACCATTACAAAACTATATAATCATTGAGAAGTAGTTTGTGTTTCTAATCTCTCTTTCTTATGCAACATATACTTGAGGCACATGGTCCATACTTTCTAGATCAAGGGAATTTAGTAATATAGTCAACTCAAGGCATGGAATGATCTCACTTGCAAGCTTTCTGTGCTTTTCAAAAGGCAATTAATCATGGAGGTGGCATTCATGATTCCAACTCTATGACGCAATTATTCCAATGTGGTATAGGATACTAGAGATACGATACGAGGAAGAAAAAAAGGGTCCAAAACCTCTCAAGCACAATCTATAAGTAGGAAAATATATGAAGTGAGGAAAGCAAGATATGAAAAAAACATAGCTAGACAATGCCATACAAAATGGTTGGCAATCCAAGAGAGAGATGACAAGAAATGGAAACCTAGATAAAAGTACAATTTTGATGCATTTAGAGTCCAAGAGAGAGTACAGGTACTAAGGACTTTTGAGAACATAGAAAATCACACCTAGTATAGCCTCTTTCTATGAGGAAATGGGCAAGGGAAATGCAATCAATCTATGAGAAGGGACTCAATCCCGTAAGCTTAGTGGTTGAAAGTGCTACCTACCCAAAATACTATAAATCATTGTACTTGCTTTTCTATTAAATATAATTTCCTAGTACTTTTGTCCTTCCATTCAAATGTCTTTGTCCACTTACACAAGATTTTGTTTATGAGTCCAAGCTTCTATCTAAAACCTAATTCATTTGTGTAATAGTCACTCTCTAAATCTATGTCTTCATGTGTCTTGTCTTTATCTTCCATCCTCCATAGCCATGCTCAAGATCTATGCTTTTCAACATGGTATCAGAGCCATGGTGAGTATGGATCAAATAAATAAACCTCTAATCCAGCCTCTCTCCACCTCAATTCAGCTCAAGTTTTGCTAATTTCTCACCTATATTCTCATTCCTTCCTTCATGTCTACATAAACTCTAGGATCTACCTTCATTGGAGCTCTCATATCTCTTCATAAAAGCCAAATATTTTTAAGATTCCTTCTAGATATATATTTTTTGCTTCTAAAGCTTCTTTATGGTGCTTCAATTTGCTGACATTGGTGGTCTATATATCTAGAATTGCAAAAATTCATGGTCATTGTTTGATCTGTGCCTATTTCTATCCATATAGTCATTCTCCCTTTGTGCAGTGTAGTCTTTCCCGAGATCATAGGAATTTTCAAGCCAATTATCTGGGCTATTTTGAGCTCAAATATTTTCCCAAATGGTCTAGTGTATGAGCTGTAATGAGCTACAATCAATGAAAAACCACGTCCATGTCTGAAACCCTAAAAGGGTAGCCATAGCCATTTCACTGGAAGCTCATTTTTCCTTTATTTTCTCACTCTCCTACCACTTGAGCCAAACTACTGCCACTCTCATTTATTGATCCACTGAAGTTTCCAGAAAGTCTACACATTAAATAAGCAAGGAGGGGAGATTTTGGATAGTTTGGATGACTCAAGCTCAACTCAAGAAAATTCAAGCATAATGTTTATGGATGCTCATCTAGTAACTCTTAGCACTTGTGTCCTTTGACATAATCATTTCATCTGCTATTCAAATCTAACATTTTTTGTGTTGTTTTGTTGTTGCTACAACCTTCTAGCATGGGAAAAGACTCAATGATGTGAGACTCAGCAACACATTGCTTCAAAGGAGTCAGGTTTGATACCTGGTTGATACTTAACAAACATGAATAAATTCTATCTTGATGAAGAAGGGCATATAAATCATCACTAATGGATAAGAGAAGAAGCCCCAAGATGCAACTCTTGTAGTTGCTTGGTAGAAAAGTCATGAAAAGGCTCAAGCCATCATAAAGGTTGAGCTGGATGATAGCTATATCCACCATGTGGATATATGTGGCACGTCCCATGACACTTGGAAAAGATTGGATACTCTATTTGGTGCACAGTCAAAGTCCTCAAAGTATGGTTTATTAATTGAATTTTGGAAACTAGACACAAAACCTAACACATCTCTTACAACACATAGGAATTACATGGAATGCCTCTTAACCTAGCTTGCAAGGATCAAGATTAAAATGGATGAAGATATATGCATTGGTATTTTGTTAAAAATACTACCTCCAGATTATGATAATGTATCCACTACTTAATCAACATGCCAAATCTTAAACTTGTTGACATTCAAACCTATTTGTTAGAAGAAGAAAGGAAGATCAAAAATAAAGAAGAGCCAAGTACTTCTAAGGATGAACAATTGTTGTATGTTAAAAATAAGTACAAAGGCAAAAACAAATTGCTAATTTGTGACTTTTGCAAAAGGACCAGACATACTAAAAAGCTCTCAAGTCGTGCCACAAAAAGGCATCAAAAGGCCTATCTTACAGATGTGAAGGAAGAAGAAGACCATGGAGATGAAGAAGCAAAAGAAGAAGAAGACCATCGAGAGAAGAAGGAGAAGCCTCACAAATCCTTCTATTCAGACCTTCTTGACAAAAAATTTTGAAGCCTTGTATAACCTTGCCCTAACATAACATGGCACTATAGCCTCTCTACACTTTGTGAAGCCCCTGTTACAACCTGTGGATGTCCACCTTGTTTTTGGTACCCACACTTAGGTTTGTTTGTGGCAACCTCTGGATGGTTACGATATTCGTGGTACGCCCACACTTTGCAAGTGGTTGTTCACTAAAGCCTCTACACACTTTGAGCCTTTCTAGTTGTGATTGAGGAGGGGTGTTAAGAATTTTGGAAATCACACCTAGCGTAGCCTCTTTGTATGAAGCAGTGGGCAACGAAAATGAAAGCAATCTAGGAGAAGGAACTAAATCCCATAAGCAAAGTGGTGGAAAGTGGTACCCACCCAAAAGACTATAAAGCATTGTACTTTTCTATCATTTTAATGCAATGTGATAGTACTTCTATCCTTTCATTCAAGTGTCATTGTCCACTTACACATGATTGTTTTTTTGAGTCCAAGATTCAATTTTGGAACCTACTTTACTTGTGTAGCAGTTAGTCTCTCTAAGTCTATACCTTCATGAGTCTTTCCCTTATCTTCCATCCTCCATAGCCATGCTCTAGATCCAAGCTTTTCAACAAGGATATGACTCATCAATACTCCTAGCTAAAATATGAGATATCTTAAGCACTCATATCTTAAGCTCTAGAGAGTTTGCCTATTTGAATTTAGCTAAAAGAACAATTTAAAACTTTTGTTTAAAATTTCACAAGTTCAAACTATGTTTTTTAATTTTTTGACATCAATTGCTCTATCTTTTGGATCTATTAATCTTAAACCACACTTCTTGGGAGATGGGACAATGTAACAATGCCTATCAAAGAGGGCCAAGCTTAAGGTTATCTCTACTTGAATCCTTTATTTGACTATGGATACAAGATATTGTTGGAACTTTCAAACAATTAAATTTTAAATTAAGAAAATTTTATTTTGAAATCCTAATACAAAATTTCAAAAATTCCAAATATTTCAACATTCACTAGCCTAGAGAGAGGAGAGAGGGGCATGAGGGGGGTGGCAAGAGACAAAGAGAGGGAAGGATGGGGTGGAGAGAGACACACACACAAAAGCTCATTTATACTACGGTAAGTTTGAAAGTGCATTTATACTAAAGTAATATTAAAGTTCATTTATATTGCATTAAGCTTAAGAGTTTTGTATTTAAGTCAAGTCTCTCCTTTCCTTTTTTCCCATTATCGTACACTCTATCCTCCACTTTTCTATCCTGCATCATCACAACCATGGCATGTTCTAAGCTTCCTACCAA
Organism: Lygodium microphyllum; assembly: GCF_053477565.2. Taxonomy (NCBI): domain Eukaryota; kingdom Viridiplantae; phylum Streptophyta; class Polypodiopsida; order Schizaeales; family Lygodiaceae; genus Lygodium; species Lygodium microphyllum. The sequence continues at coordinate 118,172,204 of NC_141153.1, read as the reverse complement.
TAAGGTGCATGCAAGAGCACGAGCTCAATAATCTTTCAAATCTAGTGAGCATATTGTGTGTGATAATGGCTCCCTAGTGGGTGACAATGGTGGCCCTACTACAATTAATAATGGTGGTGCTACTGTGGCTGACAATGGTGGCCTTAGTGTGGTGAATAATGATGGCCCGTCTATCAAGAATAATGGTCCACCATTTTCTAGAAGTGGTGGTCCATGTGCTCCAGTTTCTCTAGCTCCCACTATTGCTCTAGCTAGTAATACACATCCTCCAATACATAAGAAGTAAAGATGGAGACTAAGCAGCGTTGTTATATGTAAGATAAGGAATTTCTAAAAGACTACCAACTTAATTATTTCTAAGGCACCATTCTCTAGGTTGGTGCACCTCTTAGAGCCTCATCACAATTTCTTTTTAAGGAACTAGGCAACCAATGTGGGATGATGGTCAAGCTAAGCCTTACTTGCTCTCCAAGAGAGCTAAAAGCAACTTGATTGATCAACTTCTAGCCTTTGACCTATCATTATTAAGCCCATAGACTTGATTTGTGTTTGTAAGATTTGCGACAACAAGAATACATTTAATATTAATGTCAACAATATGCTTTGAGAAGTTACCTTGTAAATGGATCTATGTTTAGCTCAGTGAGAGCATATTTTAGAACCCATTTGAAGCAAAAAAGTGGCACATGACGCGTAAAAAACCTTTTAATGAAAAATGACATGGTTGTGAATTGATGAGCTCCTGTTATCCTAGATGGAGTTCGATGCCAAGAACCAAATGTAAGTCTTAGTTTGTTGATTGGAGTCCATTTGACGTCCTATTTAATCTTCACAAGGTTTGGCATTGTGAAGCAGCTATGTGATCTGGGAGTTGAAAAGTGTATCGCGGAGACCAACTTTATAGATTTTGACGCCATGAAGCTGATTCTCTAGTCTATTTGCAAATCAAAGTTTGTTCGGGGCCTCTGTTTGATAAAATATTCACTTATGACATGTGTGAACATGAAAAAATTTGAACTAGTTATCCTAGTAAAGCTTAATAAGCTTAACTAATGAAGGAAATATGAAAAGTCATGAACATGGGGGGGAACCTTTTTTTCAACACCCCAAATTTGATTTAAAAATGTCATTTTCAGCATGTTGAAATTATGAGGAAGCAAGAATGAAGTAGGACATAACATTTCTTCGCCATCCATGACTCCAAACTGATCGAAAAATGATGCAATAAATCAAGAGATCTGGTTTTATTCTTTCTCTCTTCTCTCTCCTCTTTCTTGTTATGTGTTTCCATGGATTATTGAATGCGAGAAGGGGGTGGGCTGCTGAGATGAAATAATTTGATCGTGGGATGATGTAAAAGCATAGATCAAGATTGGAAGAATTATCAACGGGCTGTTGGGAAGCATCGACGGGCCTCCGATTATGAGATGCTACCCTTGTAAGAAGGTGCAATTTTATAAGTAAGTTGTAGATTTTATCGCTTTATGATAAATTTTGGTTGGAAATGATTGCATTGGTTGGCAATGGTCTGATTTATCACCAATGTTAAAGAAATCAACATAAATCATTCATCTAAAAATTTTATGCTAAATGCGCAAAACCTGCAACATTGAGATTTAAAAGAAATTATTCATTTTTTGGGTTTTGTCTTGCATATGCTATTCCTATGGGTTGAAATATGATTAAAAAATGATTCTCAATAGGATCAATCAATCTAAATCAAAAAATACTTAAATATTAGTAATTATTCATAAATAAATAGTAAAAAATAAGAAAAAATAGATTTTTTGTATCAAAAAATAGGGAGAAATAAGATTTGTGTTTATGAATGTATGGTAGAGTAAGCATGAGATCTAGCCTTAGTGCTTTCATGAAAGAAATATACATAAAAAATACACCCTAAACCCATCATTGAATGCTCAATTTTAAGCGATAAGGAGATTGGGGTTTTTAAGTGTTAAAATACATTGAATTCTAATGGTTTTATGATGCAGAGCATATAGGATATGTGTATGTTAAAATGAAGAGGGTCCAGTAGCATGAGAAGGCTCAATGTTGGCCCTAAGGAACGAGGCAATCACATGATTTAGAAGAAAAGCACGAAAAGAACTATTCTTACACTTTCATAATATTGATTGTGAATTAATAAACTTATTTGAGCATAGTAGTCAAACACAATTTCATTGTAATGCACCATAATGTATCATCCTAGATGCATGGCAATTGTTTTCATGGACAATGACCTTTGTTGAATGTGAGGTATCCTAAGCTATTGTAGGGTTACCGGTTTGTTCCTTGGAAAATATTTAGTGAGGATTATCTATTACCTCCTTGATTAATCAATTAAAAGAGTGGATTATGTATCAAATTTATTCTATGTGTTTACGGTACATCTTGGAACAAATCCTTGAGGTGTAGGAGAGCCATAGTGGGGTCGTAACAATCAGCCGAAGTATGCTCTGTCTGTGTATGCTTATGTGGTGTACTACACCAATATGTTATTTGTTGGATTACAATCCATACAAACGTAAAATTTCTATATTCGAGGTTAGGATAGTATAGCCCTTAGATGCTCTTGGCCACAAGGATGTGTGGGGTGGTTTGAGGTGAGTAGTGGAGGCCCGACTAGTGCCTATAGCCAATGTTGGGCCCGTTTTAGGTCTCGACACTCAGGCTTGGTTGTAGATTTTTTGGAGCTTAGTTTTTGGTTATCCTTCTAGTAGACCTTCAAGTATTTAATAGTAGTGGCCTTCAAAATGGTGCTAGATTTTTCCTTACTCTAGTTGTACTTCGTGTGATGTACTATCTATCATGTATTTTTTGGTTTCAAAATGCTATATCCGATATGTGATATTCTATTTTGCCCATGATTTGCATTATGTGATTTTTGAAGTTTCCAATTTGCAAGTACTTTTGTTGAGGATAAATTTTCTGCGCAATCACATACACATCAATGAACAGAGCTACTTGGGTCAATGCACTATATCTTTATTATATTTTATGATTTACTAATACTATATCAGATATATGATATTCTATTTTGCCCATGATTTTTGTTTTTTGAATTTTTAAGTTTTCAATGTCACATGTAGTTTGGTCAAGAATACATTTAATGCACAACTACGCACACTTGATGAAATTTTTTGTTCTTAGTGAAGTATAATCTAGTTAACACATTTTCCAAAGATGATTCAACCTTCAATTTTATAAATCAAAACTCCATAGAACTCCACCCATATGTCGAGCATCATAAGAACTCATGAACACTAAAAAATTAGCCTCATTACAAGCCTTTGGGACACCTACATGAAGGCTCGTGTATGGAGCCTTCATTTTCCAAATTTAGGGCCCCAAAGGTGAGCCTTCAGCTAGGTGTACAAGAGACTTCTGATGGTGGGGCAAATTTATTTTTGGATGTTTACGTGTCCTAGAGGAATCCATAGGTAAATTTTTAAGTCAATGTGATCACTAGTCATATTTCTTTAAGAATCTAGATGTATTAATTTAAGTTTATGGATTTTTAAGAATTGTGGCTATAAGTTGAAAGTTTCACCTCATTTTACCTATTTGAGTTTTTTCCTTCAAGTTCTCATTGGTGGAAGACATAGCATGCACCAAGCAAGCGGCATCGAGTTCCCTCCAAGAACTCTCATGTAGAGGTAACCTTCCCTTGCTCCATCACCACTACAACCATGCCACCATCACAAGCATCGATGAAAGCCAAGCATAGTGGTCCTCCAAGAGATTGGCCATTATCAAAAGACCATGTACCTCTTGATACCAAAGGCTACATTCCAAAAGGTGATGCAAGAGACAATGCAGGGGATGTAGTGATTAGAAATAGTAGGAGGCACTCCTTGATAGTTCAAGTATGGATCAACTTGATTGACGGACTACCTAGGCTCTCCTTGCACTACGGGAAGCTACTAAATCCTTCCTCATTCACTTGTTTGGAGAATGAGTCTATGAAGTAGTTTATCCAAGGAGGATCACTGTCACAGTGATAAGGATATAAAAATAGTGAGATTCTTTCAGTGATGGAGGGACAATCCTGGCGGGAGAGCAGCAATAATAGGGGTCTACTAGTGAAACATTTATGGAATCTAGCTTCTGAAATGATTTTGTGAAACCTTGCTTGTATTGGATCCTCTATAAATTATTATGAATATAAATACAATATTTTTATACATCTTATTTCTAGTTAGTTGCTTGTTATTTGTTTTATTTATTTATTTAAGTTATCCTTATGTGTGTTTAGATAAGTAAATGTTGTGTATGAATTTGATAAAATATTGTGTATTAAATTTAAATAATGAATCATGTTGTGTATAAATCTAATAAATAAGCATTATATTCAAATGCACATAATAATAAATGACATGTATCACAAACTACATTGCACGTAAATCTTACAACATCAATTTTCATTAATATAAGAAAAGTTTACAAACTACGTTACATTGCGAAAGAGACATCATTAGGTACTAAGTACATATAATCTATCCTAGCCTTCTTGGAGCTTTATAAATAGATATTTTATTTTAATAATTTAAAGCCATCATCAAAGTTTATAAATAGACAAGCACTTTGTTACACTTCATTATATCCTCCAAATATGTTTGGATCACTAAGTATGTTCAAGTTTAGCTAGAGAAAATATAAAGGATCTTTAAACACAATAGCTAGAAATCTAAATACTTCCAACACTTATTTTCATTCCTTCCAACAGTGAGTGCTTAGAAAAATGAGTAGAAGAGATGAGCTACAATATATTGTTATGCAAAGACAATATTCTAAAGGCTATAGAACTCCATAATTACAAAGACAATATTGTAAATCACACTAGTCAATCACAGAACTCCATAACTAGTGTGATTGACTAGTGTAGCCTTTAGAATATTGTCTTTGCATAATTGTGATTTTAACTAGTGTGATTGACTAATTACAATACACATACTCACATGCTTGGATCACAGTAAATCAAAATTATCAACATTAAAAGTACACAAAAGTTTCTTTTTAAATTAATCACTCTTTAATTATAAGAATTTTTACAAGGATTCCACTATCCCAAGGATATGTGGAGCAGCACATTCCTTACTTGTCAAGGAGTTTTCACTACAAGTCCGGACCTTTCTATTATCCAACTTGAAATAGAAGTTGCATACAAGCTCATTGGACATCAATTGGATTTTTTGTCTGGAAAAAGAAATGGGTCAATGACTCTCTACGCTAACTACAAAGAAGTATGACCATTCCACAAGATAATTACATCTACTACGAGAGTTGTATGTGCCTCATCTTGGGTATCTTGATCCAAGCTTATCCACTCCCCTCATAAAAGTCACCATCTTCTATATCCAAAGCGAATGTACAGAGTTTGTCTAGCAATGAGATACTTGTACTTAAAATACAAACTATGGTAAGTAAAACTGACTAACACAACAATTCATCTAAGCAATACCTTTATTGATTAAATCAAGAGGTTTTCCTGAATGTAAGATTTGATTGGTTTACCCTATACATGATTATCTCATCAAAATGTGTTCTTTTAACCTGCCATGACTCACCCAATAGGCCAACTCATTCATTCCTCAAACGAACACTTGCACTGATAAGTAATCTTTGTTTTCTTCAAAACCTCACATAAACCAAAAAAATGTGCAAACAATAAAAATAGAATAAATAAACTAAGATGCACATCTTTGGAGCATGTGGTAGGTTTTATAGCACTATTGATGTCAATTTTTATCTTAGACTTATATGCTTCTAAGAACTCCAAGCTACCAATCAACTATTCATAACTACAAAATGGTGGCAATGGGAGATGCTACAATCTTTGATTTTCTACTATATACAATGAATTATAAAGAAATATATTTTGAGTTACAAGTTGACTTGTAGAGTTATTATCGTAGATCAAAGAACCTATGCATTCATGCCAAACATGTATCTTGTTGCTCAAATATTCTACATTCTGCCATTCATGCAGAGTTGATGGATATAGAGTTGTCAGTAAAATGCACATGAATTAGAATACTATAAAGATTATAAAAAATAACATTGATACAAAAGAATAAACAATGATCAATTTTAAAAATTTACTGTTTTGTTTATATTTTACAGTGCAGTTCTAGTCATGCAAACATATTTATTTATGCATGCAAATATGTTGGATCAATAGTTTTGTTATTGTACTTATTCTATTAAACACTTTTCTAAGCTCTAAAATTCTACATTTTCAATGTTTGCTAGGTCTGAAACATCCTTACACTTGATCTTGAAACTATCTCAAATGCTTGGGTGCATCAAAATCCAATCCAACTTGTAGTAATTATCAAAAATCCGATTACTGCTACTATCTTTCCTGTTAAAGACCTCCATTGCAAGGATGTTACTAATGTTTTCTCTTCGTGAAGATATCTATATTAACCAAATACAAAAGCTGCCTATCAATAAGTTTTTATGTAATACCATATTAGAGAATTTGAGAAATTTACAAGTCCCAATTTCAAATAAGTGATAAATATTAGACCACATGGCTAAATCTTGATTTATTTTTGAAAGTAAAATTTAAAAAGATAGCTTATACGATATTTAGATTAGACTTCATCTTTAAGTAAGAAAACATGATTTGACCATGTGGTCAAATATTAAGAGTATTGGGGGTTCCTAAAGTGCATCAAAATTTCCAAATTTTCTAATAACACTATATTAGGGATTTTGAAAATTCTTATATAGTTTTAAAATTTCCAACCATCCTTTGTGTCCAACCATTCTTTGTTGAGCTCTATGTAGTTGGCTTTGGAACTAATGCCCCAATGTTGAAACATTTGTGTGTGGAAAATATGTAGCTGGTATAATACTAGTACTCACTTATACCCTAACGACTCGTAATAATATCGTTGCTGTTCGAACAATTAGAAAGGTGATCAAGAAGAGCGGCCGACTGCGCATTGGTATCATCAACATATAAACACGGTGCGTTATGATACTTCAGTCCATTCAGAAGGATTCCAGCGCCTTGGAGGAGTATCGTCATCGACATTTCATCATCGACAATATCTACCGACCGAGTTACAATGCCCCAGAGCAGGTCAGTATCAGGATTGCTTGGGACTTCAGTCTCATTGTGCGTGCTAGGCGCAATGCTTGGATCGGTTGCATATGCGCCCGCATACAAGTGCCACAAGCAGAGAGTCCAGCAGCTTCACAATGCCAGCTCGTCGCATGAGGCTGAGCGCTGCGGCGACCACATCCATGTTAGCCATAATTCTTCTTCTTCCTCCTCCTCTCCAGATGATCATATTACCACTTCCAAGTACAGCCAACCAGCCCCACCTGCTAAACAACAGGTCCTTCGTGGACCGCTACCACCCGCACCGTGTTGGCTCTATTGCAGCTTATGATTCTTAATGGATGTATCATGGCAGCCGAAGGGTATAATAGTATGGGCGTTTGTAAATTTAGAAAATGGAGAACATTGTGCGTCCGTTTGGTCAATCTTCACCCGATTGAGTAGTGCCTATTAAACCCTAATGTGTTCTTTCAACTCTTTGGTCCTGGGCAAAAGGACCATAGTCATCATCCGAGGTGCACAACAAGTGTTGGTCAAATGTATTCCCTTGTTTAGATTCAAAGCTTCAGAATCTTATTAAATAATGTGTCATGGCAATCAAAAGCAGTAAAATGGCTGCTTCTAACTTTCCATCAAAGTGGATAACATTGAATGTTTGTTTCATCAACCTTAACCTTTAGGATGATGTTAAGACTCCAATGCAAATACAAGATGACAATGTGACACAAAAAACTTTGGTTGCTTTTGCTAATAAGATATCCCGATGTAAATACATATACTCAGTACATTTGAAAATTTATCAAATTGTTGCAGCTTGATTTGTTGTTGATTTTATGAATGACAAGCATAAAGTCCATAACAATAGGACCAATAGCAATGAAAGGATGAGAGGCTTCTTGAATGCATAATGATTGGGATCTTTTAGTTGGCATATTGTTTGTATTAGGTTATATTTAAATTTTCTAGAGCCTTTCCTAGAAGAACAATCTTGGCCCCATATTCCACATTGCAATGCAAGCACATGTGATCACATGGTTGATGTATCCTTGTCTCAAAAATGAAACTAAAATGTTGTGATACATGAACTCAACGTAGTGGGATTTTGGACAAACTCTGATTCATTGAAGAGCTTTGATGCACAAGAATCAAACAACTACCTCTCACATAGTCTCACATGTATGAATGCAAGCATTTCTTTGTACAGATTGGCATGGCCTTTCTTCAATCCCATGAAGGATGCACTTTCTAGACTCTGTGATCCAAGTGAGTGCTCTTTCAACTCTCAACCCTTAATAACCTTCATATATGGAAGAGAATCATGGGCATGTTAAGAGAGAGTGCTTAGAGAGAAGATGAGTAAAGCTTCACCCTCTTCATCCCTCGCCCTCACTCTCTTGCTTTCAATCTCTCACTCTCACACTCACTCACTCTCTCACAATGAAAGTAGGAAGGCAAGTGCACAAGGTTTGTACACATGAATAGATTATTTTGTTAATTCTCATAATACATGATTTCTAGGGTTAGAGTTTCCCCATCTCTCTTGGGCATCCAATCCACTTTAGGACCTCAAGATCAATAAGCTCTCATTGCATGCTTTTCCTATGGTGGTGAGAATGAAATAGAACCTTTCCCGTTTTTCCACAAGAGCTTATGCTACCATTACAACTCGCATGGATAATACCTAGCTTATGGATTTACATGATTAGCTAATATCGTTATTCCAATCATTCAACTATTCAAATATGTATGTACTTCATGCACATTATATTGTGATAATCAACAAACTATTTTCAAAAATTTAGAATCCATCTCCTGCTTGCTTGTACATTGCATTCCATGTACTTCTTGCAGTAAATAATTATACATAGTGACAAATATGTCACATATACACACAAAAATCCCTTCTTTCTATCCACATTCTACCTCTAACCCACTCAGTAGGGAGGATAATGCGAAGTGGCAGCACAAGCAGGTGGCTTGGTGTGTCACTTGCATGGCATCTATACACATAGTGATACCCACAAACATTGAGTGCATCCATATGCACGTGTGCTTCACACTATATGCATCCATACTCGAGAATATGTCCACCTACTTATTGTGTATCCATAGTGCATCCATTCTAAAATTTAGATATTCTTGTAACCCTATGTAGAGCAAGTGTAGTGTAATGGACAAGTTACACTCTCTAGTGCATCCTATGGTGCAGCCATCACCTCCTGTGCATCCATCTACCACTTCTTTGTGTTGTGTACCCAACCACGTGATTGTGCACTTAGTATTTCTCATTATGCATCCACCCTTTCACTATAACCCACTTCAATCCATTGTGCATTCATCCTCTCAAGGAATCACACACATTATTGTCCTATGCATCTACCTGGCATAGTACATCCCCCCTACATAGACATTGCTACACATATCTAGCACCCACTAGACACCTTAACCCCTATGGTAACCTACACATGCTCTATAACCATAGTCCCTTTTCTCTCTCCACATTTTGATCCAATACAAAGAAAGGAAGGATAACCGAATGTGTGAGAGGGGTGGGTTACCTTGTTAACACATTATGATATGTGCATCCACATGTATGCACGATTATTTTCATACACTCGCATGCATCAGTGTGTATCATTGCCCATACTTCTTGACATCTTAGTATATCTAACCCCCAATCTCACCCACCTTCATCTTTGTACATCCGTCAACCCATATAATGCAACCACCTAGTGCATCTATCCATTGTGCATCCAGATATACATTCCTATATCTAGGTGTGTATTTGTGCACTTGTTTATATCAGTATAGCAAGCATCCCACCTATGCATATCAACACACTCCACTATGCTTATGCATTCTTATACACTCAATTGTGTGCATCCAAATACCCACGTGCATCCATCACATCTAATAGTGCATCCTATACACTCGTATATATCCATGTATTCAATTACACTAGTTCATCTATGCAAGTATCCATTTGCACACTCATGTGCACCCATTTACACCCTAGTTTATCCATCGACACACATACATTCATTTGATGCACTAGCATATCTCTTTGCACACATAACCCATTTCATGCACAAAGTGCCCTTATGAACCAACCATATGTAGTGCATCAGTATACCAGATACCTGCTTAGGGACACCTTGTGCGTAAGTACCTTTTACCCCTACCATATGTATTCTTCTGCACATCTCATTGTAGTGCACATATGCTAAGTACAGATCGCACCACTTATACATACAATCATACTGTTGGCTAAACCTACCTTGCAGTACAACACACACTTACATTAGGCACTTGCACTCTTGTTTCCACATAATCACACTTAGCCCACATTACATCTAATATATGAACATGTTAATGCACATACATCTGTGCACACAAGGTACCATACGCACCTTTGAGCATAGAAACACTAGGTTGCACAATGAACCGCACACACACATACTAATCCATGCATCCACCTAGGATCCACACACCTACACATTCACATTAGATCTCCTGTCCACGCATATATAGGTATAGGCATGTAGGTTAGATTGCATTATTGTATGTGTAAAACTTCATTGTGTAGTGAAATTTGAGCTATGGATACAAAAGTCAAAGTAGCTCTATAAGGATCCCAAGGAAAGAAAGACTTGAGTTAGAGGAGCCAAAGGATTCCAAAATCTAATTACAAGGAGTGAACAAACACTAGAATCTTAGGAGCCAACAAAAGAAAAGGATACCAAAGTTCTTAACATCATTGTTGACTTATCGTCAAGATTTAATGGGTGTTTGAAAAGAGAGAAAGCCTTCTTGCACATAACTAAAATCAAGGAAAGATGTAATCTTTGCTTATGATAGTCAACATATGATTGTGGAAATTAGAGCCAATAGAAAAACAAACTCTTGGGAGGCATCAATGAGAACTAATGAAAAGATCAAGAATTCTTAAAATATTGAAGAAATGACCTAGGACTTACAACTTTATTCTTTTATCAAACTCTCAACCTTCATCACAAGCCAGAAACCCTAGTGACAACAAAAAGTCTTAAATAGCTTCATGGATGCATTGGATTCTTGTCAATATACTATCATATCAAAATTCTCCACAATGATCTCAAAATCCATAAAGTTAAAGTACCCTCCCAATAAGAAGTTATATGGTTGAGTATCCTCCCATTGCCAAAATCGAAATGACCAATGCACTTAAGCTACATTATTAACCCTGATGCAAATAAAGCAAAAAGACACATGAAAAAGCAAAAAAATGTGTCTTGATTGAAGAAATAGGAGCAAGAAAGGCCAAAAGAGCAAGGACAACCTTAAAATTTTAGGGCAAGTGCAAAAGAGGAAAGGCACATTTTAAATGCAAACACTACAATAGAAATGAGGCATAGACGTGCACGTTAGATGCGCAAAGTCGGGCGCGTCTATCAGAGCATCTATAAATGCGTGTAAACGTGCGTGTAAATAGACGCAAATTTCGCGTCTATATATCCGTGCGAATAGACGCTAATATAGACGCGCTATCAGACGCACAATTATTTAACCACCTAAAATTAGCAATTCACATAATTGAAAAACCAAAGTTAATAATTATTTAACCACCTGAAATTGATTCTTGAGCATGCACATGTGCACATCATAAAAACCATAGAATTAAGAATACACATTGAATCATTGAATTAAAAAAATAGAGTTAATAATTTCTTTTTCATTGCTCTCTAATGAATGGCAGTTCCTCCAGTTGACAAGCCTGATATAAGTAATTAGTGGCAAACGACAGAAACCTTACAATTAGTAGCAAGCATTGCAATATGTATCTCGTAATTTCTCTATGTACTTGAAGATGATAAAAGATACTTCCTTTTTATTATGGAAAATTCAATGCTTGCTTTAAAATTGACTATTGATTCTTGAGTATGCATGTGTGCGCATGATAAAAACCATAGAATTAGGAATACACATATATTGAATCAATAAGCAAATTAAGTATGTTACAGTGAATGATCCATCTCATCTTCAATGAGATCAGCCCTTGCTAAACTATCTACTTCTAGGTCTATGTTACCAAGAGGTAACGAAACGAATAAGTCTATCCCACTATTAGATGTGTTACTATATTGCTCAATAACTTCATCAATATCATCGACAATCACATTATTGTCTTCTTCTACGTTTCCTTAAACATCATCGCAAGGTTCATCTTGTACTATATCGTGCATATCATCCATTATGGTGTCATCATGCACATCATCATTATTTGTTGGATTGTCATATGCTATCTCCATGTCGGTAATATTACCATATATTGGTTTTGAAAGATTAGATATAGGGATGACATACCACCATCAGTTATTGTTTACCATTGGATGATACACAACCTGTATTTGGAAAACAAAAGCAAAAAAATTAAGTACTTATTATATTGTGTATATGTATCACATGTATACATATAAAAAAATTAGCCTTTGCATATATACCTGCTCGCATTGTTGAGGTAGTACTAATGTGTCATTCTTGTTTTGGTGAAATTTTGTAGAGTCAATGATTACAAAACCACTTGGATGACGTCTGATTGTGCAATGCTCACCCTTTGTTACCACTTTTTTAAACCACTTCACATCCAGTACATATATAAAGAATCGTCTGAAGTCAAGCTTCAGAATATCTTGGATCAAGCCACAATAACCTTCCATGGTACCATTGGTAGCCTCGAAGTGAGCAAGGACACCACAATCTTGGGTATTTCTCTTTTCATCTATACGTTGAGTTCGAAGATGTTTACCCTCACACCAAAGTGCATTGAATAATGTGCACTAGTAGTAAAAGATAAAAGATCAAACATGTCAATTATTTATATAAAATAAAACATATAGAAACTAATTAATTGATAGTATGTCTCACCTTTGATAAGCAACCTCGTGCATATTCCCACTCTTCTTGAGATATATTAATTTCCTCCTCTTTTTCCATTCTCTCTATTTCCTCATGTAACCAATCTATGTCAATATGACGTGGGAGCACATTTAGATGATCTGGAAATGAGAGGTTACGTCCATATCTAGTGCGAAATTCTTGTCTTTCGCTTTTTCTTCTTGCCCTTGCTTCATTATATAGTGTCACCCATTTGCTCATTACATCACTATTGAGCACACAAAAACTATTTAACTTACGAAGTTCTTCTTTTGTTAGCACTTTACTCATTCCTTTTCCTTGAGGTACTATAGAGGTCACCCTCAAGTCTTCATCATCTTTCCATAGTCGTGGTTGACAGGGACTTTAGCAAGTTATTCAGAGATATAAACAAGGTATGATTGCACTAACCAACCCTCAGCCATACTTCCCTCAGGTTGTCCTTTTTTCCTCACAAAATCTTTCAAGGTTTTCATGAAGCGCTCAAGAAAAAACATCCACCTTACATGAACTGCCCCACAAAGTGCGATCTCATCAATCAAATGTACGAGTAAATGTAATTGAGTAGTCAAAATGGATCGAGGAAAAATTTTCTCTACCAAACAAACCACCTCAATAGATAATACTCGAGCATCTTGCAATGTGTTTGGATCAATTTCCTTCGAGCTCATGTATCTGTCAAGATGTATTTGAGAATTTTTTATTTTTGTATAGAAATTCAAAGATATATAATGAAAAAATACAATGTATACACACCTCACAAGCTCTCCCATCTTGTAAATGATATCACGTACATCTTTGGAGGCACAATGGGATATGCTAGTAGGAAGTATGAACTGAATGTAAACAATATTCATAGATGCAAATGATTAGTTGAGAAAAAAGTCATCATACCCCAAAGTTTACACATAGTTACGCCACTAATTACTATATTCATGGTTAGAGATACCCTTACTTGAATCATTTTGTGCCAATCGTGGGACTTCAAACCATATAGTTGCTACACATCTCTTTTCTTTTTCTTTATGAAGGCTCCCTTGAGACATCTCATACATCCTGTGGGTGTTCGAAAGCTATATATTTGTTCCTTCACTAATTTTTCCTCGTTCTTTGACAATATCCAAGGTGCATGGGATAGCTCAATCTTTCCTCTGGGTCCAATTCTGGCCAGGCTCGTCTCGTGCGACCAATGTTACGTAAATCCTCCCTTACATTAACTGAATCGCGAGCCCCTATCAAGTGATCCCATAATGTAGATACAACATTTTTGAATATGTGCATGGGGTCCAACAAGTGATTGATCTTGAGTTCAGTCCAGTACGGAAGACGAAAGAATATAGAGAATCTAACAAACAAACAATATATTATGTAAACATTTCATCATGCTAAATACTTTAAAGTCAATCGAGAGAAATGCACTTCTTACTGACTCATGCCATGTGGAGGGTGGCTGTCGGCATTAATCCATTTCTCCTTTCAATCTCGAATGGTTAGAGATTGTGGAGTCATTCCATTAGTAGGGAGAACATATTTGGGATGGTCAATAGGAAGAAATTGATGATGATTGTCATAGATAACCTTCTTTAAACGTGCCGGCCTAGAGGAAACTAGAGAGGGACCGCAAATAGGACATGCATGATATCCTGATATGGTTAAACCTGAAAAAATAAGTGAATTAATAAAATGCAATTGATTCAAGTGTTGAATTTCAAATATAGATTTATATACATGTACCTGAACACTCTCCGTATCCTGGAAAGTCGTGCATGGTCCACAACAATATGGCCTTCAATGTGAAATCTCTAGAGGATGCAGATGCACTTATATCTTGCACCTCAATATCTTCCCATAACATTTCTAACTCTTCAATCAAAGGCTCTAAGTAAATGTCCATGTTTTTTACCTTGTGCTTTCCAGGAATCAGAAGGGACAACATCACATGTCCCTTTTTAATTGCCATGGATGGAGGAATATTATAGTTCACCAATACCACTGGCCATACACTGTATGATATGCTTTTGATGCCAAAAGGATTGATTCCATCCATACCTAAACCAAATCTCAAATTTCTTGGCTCTTCTTTGAAAATGGGCCACAAATTATCTATATGTTGCCATGCGGGTGTGTCTGCAGGGATCCTCCATTTTCCATCACTTGAACGATGACTAGCATGCCATGACATGAGCTTTCCAATAGACTTACACTTGAACATAAGTTTTATACGTGGAAAAATTGAAAAATATCGCAAAACCTTACGAGACACATCCATTGACTTCATCTCCACTTCGTATCTTGATTCGCCACAAACAGGACACTCTCGTGCGAACTCATGAATCCCACGAAATAAGACACAATCATTGACACATGCATGGATCTTGACATAATCGAGGCCTCCCAGAGATGTCAAGTAATGTCTTGCTTGCTCTCTCCTAGTTGGCAATTTGTTTCCTTTTGGAAGCATTTGTGATAATAACCTACATATATTTTAAAAGTGAGTTAAAAACCACCAACATATATTTCTTTCTGATTTCAAAATAAAATTAACAATTAATATTATGATTCATATATAAGCCAAACTCAATTGATACCTACTTCAATAATGCATCCAAACTGACATTACTCCATCCATAAATTGTTTGCAAGTTAAGCATCTCGAGGGACGCACGAAGAATGGAGTACGTATAACCTTCATACAACGGAGTAGATGATGCTACATATAGTGGATCATTTGGCTTCGTAGACTGACCTTCTCCTTGAACCGGTTGTGAAACTAGATGGTGTACCATGCTGTCCAAAATCTCATCCTCTACGACTTGATGGGGCATTTCATGAGGGCTACTATCATGGTCCTCAGTCTCTACTCTTCTCGAAGACTCTGCCTCCTCGCGTCAACGTTTTGCAGCCTCTCGACGCCCGGGAGGGAGCATCTGAGGATGTGGCACCGCATCCTGGTCAACCAAAAAAGGGAGTTTCATGTACGTTGATATATAATTCCCGTAACATAGACTAGCAATCTTAGTGGTAAAAAAAACAATGAATACCGGTGATTTTTCTCGGTCCCATTCTCCATACAAGCTGAGGTGTGACATTGCAATTTGACGTGCTAAAAAAATACACCCTCGACAACGATCACACATGCATTTAATTTTTCGTCGTAGCCATGCATCTCGATTATGAAGACGCAATGTTTCATCCTCACTTGAGAATGTGCTCATTGACTCACCAGCTTGCACCGCACTAGGTGATGACGACGTCGACATGATCAAAACTAATTCATGACAATATCAAAATATTTGTCATTCATATGTTTATATAAGATCTTAATTTTAAATACACAAGAATCATCATCTTAAAACTTATCTTAACTTATTAAAACTTAAGAAGAATTCACTATCAAAACTTATCTTAAAAACAAAAAATTATGATAAATCCCAAATGCGTGTCTAAATCTGCGTCTACCTATGCGTCTATTTTTGCGTCTATATTCGCGTCTATATGAACAATAGACGCACATATACACGTGAAAATAGACGCATACATCAAAAATCAAACCATACTTAAATCATTTCTTTTCAAACTGCGCCTTTCCTTTCCTGCGTTTTTTACGGTTCTGAAGCTTGAGTTTAGCCGACATGCAGTCTCTTCATGCCTCACCTAGTCTCTTCATGCCTCACCTCCTCATGACTCACCTCTTCTTTCATTTCAAACACACAAGAAGGGAAAAAGGAAAGCTAAGGAGAGGAAGAAAGAGAGAACAAGAAAGAGGAGAACAAGAAGAAGCAGTAAGCAAGCAAACAAACATCAAGGGAGGGTAACTTACCATGGAGAGGAAGAAGGAGAAGGAGAAGCGCCACCACCCGCCACACCAAACACCCAAGGTGAGTCTCTCTCTCTCTCTCTCTCTTTGTTTCTCTCTTCCTCTCTCTGCTCAGTCTGTGTATTTAGGATTTATGATTCCATTATGTATTGCATTATCTAAATCGTCAATGGCTGTCATCGGCCTAAAATCGGTCGACCAAGCGCGTCTGCTAGCGCGTCTACATCTCAGTGTAGACGTGGACATAAACGCGTAAAAATGTCTCCTCTCAGAGTGTGTGTGCTGGCATGTGTGCTCTGCAATGTACACGCAATGATACATGCGCTGCATAGAAGGTTGACCTGCAGTCTACACGCGATTGTAGACGCGAATTGACCTGGGATGCGCGTCTGGCAGCGCGTCTGTGCTGCACGTTAGATGTGCAAATAGACGCGCTGGACAGAAGATGAACTGCAATGTTATATCAAAGGCTTAAAAACTGCAATGTAGTGTTTTTGTATGCAATAGGAAAGTTATGCTACAATTTAGGACACCCTAGTCATAGTCTTTTATAAATTTTCCTATATTCAAGTTTATAAGGCTACAATCAATAATAAATACTTTTGAGCAAGGTCCTATTGTGTGACATCACCTAGAGCAGAATCTTGTTGCGTGGTATTGATTAACTCCTAAATAGAAGTCTAGTTAGATCTAAAAGTGACAAATTAGGAAATGGTATACTTTTATACACATTTATACAAACATTACATTCTTTACATAAAGTGACATTGAAACTTGTGTGTTCTACATGTGGATCTCGTGAATTAGAGCCCTCACCTAGGCATATAGGCCTCAATGTGCCCTCTAGTCTATGGATAGTCACCTCCACCCCTCATCCATGAGTTGCTTCTACTGCACAATATCCTCCTATATTTGCTCCCTTAGGATACTAGTAGCTTGCACTAGTTTAAGAGAAGCTTTAGCACTTAAGTGTTCTACTCAATGTCTAAAGAAAGCTCTTTGAAAATGTAGGTAATATATGATTTTTCGTATGCAAATAAATTTGTCTTTTTCCTGTGTTTTTTTTGCAGATGTCGTATCTTGGTTCATCTAGCAATGACCCAGATGTGGATCACATAAATGATACATTGGCCTCCTTTGGCAGGGGGTCAATGCATTTTTTGGAGGTTTTCCTAGTAGGGAAGACTTCATGGGAGAGATGACCAGACACCTTGGCCACTCTCCCACAGCGGACGAGGTGTTCAGTGTCATGTCTGGGACGCCTCTGGCATCTTTGCCTGGCACTACTTCCCAGACTCCACATGCAGGTACTCCACATGCAGGTACTCCATATGAAGGTACTCCATATGCAGGTACTCCATTTACAGGTACTCCACGTGCTCCACGTGCATTGGCTGAAGCACAAGCATCTGCAGAAGCACATGCATCTACAGAAGCTCGTGTGTCCAGCGAGGCAGAGGGCAGTCGACAGACAGGGAGGAGGGAGAGTCGAGGGGGAGGACGAGGGTTGTGTGGGGGTTGCCTAGGAGGTGGCGAGTGATCACCCTCACCAGTAGATCATGTAGAGGAGGTTGTATGCCATTACTATAGAGTTACAAATGCCGGTGGCATCTTTGATGATGATGAGGGAAGGGATGTAATGGCGTACATGAGGAGCGTCGTGCATGTGACGTGTAAATATTGTTTCATTGCCTTCAAAAATCAGAAAAGCGGCTTGTGGTAGGAGGTGTTGAGGGCAGTCCATAGGAGGTACCCAAATCCTGAGGGTCAGCAATTCTCGGATGATTGGGGACATACAAAAGTGAGGGATATGCTTCACAACAAAAGATCCCACCTCATGACACAGGCGAGGGACTCACTACGGAGGCTGGAGGAGGGACGTGGAGCCTACAGCCAACCACCTATGTGCCACTGCATAGAGTGGAAGAAAGCCAAGAAGAAAGCAGCTGAGAAAGTGAAGAGTCGCCAGTACGTAGAGGCGCGACGGATCCAAATGGAAACAATGGGATCGTCGCATTATGGATCGGGCAGCAGAGAGTCGTGGGAGGCAGAATTTGTAAGTATATTTTGATTTCTAGTTTTTTTAAATTTATATTTCTTTAAATTCTTTATATATTTTAGTCTAATATATTGTGACGTCTAATTGTTTGTATATCTCTAAATGTTTTGCAGACTACCATCGTTGGTAGGACACCTACCCCTAGAGAGGTAGGTTACCATCGAGGCCATAACCGCGCAGCGACATGGCTTCACTTTTATGAGGAGGGTCTCATCACTGAGGACCAATACAACCGGGCCATGAGGATTCGACAGCCAGAGGAGGTATGTTTTTCTTACTTTCCTATTAAAAGTATAACTAATTATAACTTTTTGTCCACCTTGTCTATGTAAGCAACCCTGATCTTTTGTGTGTGTAGGCGAACCCGGATGTGGAACACAGCGAGGAGGGGGATAGTGACGCTAGTAGCCATGGTGGTACTAGCGAGGATGTTTCCTCTTCAGATTCGTAGAGGAGCACCATACCTCCTCATGAGGCCTTCTTTTCTTGTATATGTATGATATCTCTTTGAGCCTACTGCTTGCGGCCACGCTTTAGGTCGCAAGCACTCAAAACTTCCCTTGTAAATGCTTTGATATATAATGAATACATGGACTTTTACTTTCAATTCTCCTGCCCATAATATACATTGTCTTTTTCCCAAATACACAATCTGATGTATGAGAGGGGGAAAAAAAACCAGAGAGCATGTGGGAAAAATTTTTGTCTTTTACCAGTTCTGTTTTGCATGTCTATCAGCGCGTCTAAATTGCAGGTAATTCGTGTTTATTCACGCATCTATAATACAGACTACACGTGCTGCATAATTCAAATTAAAAAAGGAAATTAAATATCTTTTTTTAAAAAAGGATATTTTTTGTTTTTCGTTTGCGTCTATCAGTGCTTGTAAAAGCGCATCTAAAAGCGTATCTATATGCGCATGTATATGTGTGTCTATTACGCGTCTATTTGTGCATGTAAATTCGTTGATACATGCGATTATAGACGCGGAATGATAGACGCACAAATAGACAGGCGGATAGACGTGCTCGTAAGTTTTTCTCTGTATTCAAAAATTGCGTCTAAATGTGCGTATATGAGGCCTTTTTGTTGTAGTGAAAGATACACCGTAGATTTTTATAAGAGAGCACCAGGCTTCCTCATGTGCAATTTGTAGATGTAGATGTGTGAATGCACAATGTTAATAGGAAGGAAATAGGAAAAGAGTACCTAGGCTAAAATGGCCAGACATGAAAAAAGGGATGGGTGCCCAAAGTGGATTAGGATTTTCTATCCAAGGCAAAAAGTGAATGAAGAAGCTCATTCTTGTGTGTGGCCTTTCTAGCTCTCTTCCTCTTCTTCTTCTTCTTGTTCTTGCTTTTTGAGCTTGTGCTTGAGAGAGGGAGCGAGGGAGTTAGTGTATGAGTATGAGGGACCATGGTGAAGAAGCTCTCCATCTTCTCCTCTCTTCTTCTTCTCTTCTCTTCTCTTGTCTCGCGCTATCAGAGGATTTGGGGTCAAATGTCTACCACGAGGGTAAGAGACATCCGGGTAAAGGGAGATTTAGGGAGAGGAGTAGGCTGAAGACAAGGGACTCAAAGTAATAGAAGATGTAGAAGAATACTCACAGAGATGAATCCTATCAATTTATTTTTGCATTATGAGAACATAAATCTCTTGTAGGTAAAAACATGCATACAACAATATATTCATCTATGTTCCTCAGACCGCTAATCTAATGCTTCCATTGGCTCCAAAAGGGAGGTAAAATACCAAGACACCTAGCCAAAATTCTACCAAATCACTCCTTCATCTCCTAGTTCAGAGTGTTGTTTATTACCCGAAAATTGCGATCGCATGTCACGCGATTTCACCAATCTTTCTTATTACATAAGAACCTCGCAAAATGGTTGAAAGCTACTTGATTTCTTTTACATGTCATCCTATTCTAGAAGTTTCCTATAGTTTTTGGATTTTTACAAGAGATGATATCTAAAATATCACAATTTGGCTAAACTTGTTAAAAAATCTAGTATTTTTTGAACCATCCACACTACAAACACTAATATTAATGACTAAAATGGCATTGTCTCCCTAGGTCAATCAGAAAGTTGAATGACAATGCATTCTAGATTTCTCCACACTATGACCGTGTAGCAGCATGACATCCACCCCCTCCTAACTTGCACATCCTCTGGCATGTGCCAAAGTCTTATGGATCTTTAGTATCATAAGAAGTATCATCTCCCATGTCAATGTCTTCATCTTCTACCTCTTGTTCCTCCATATTCTCATGTTCATGCTCAGTAAACTCTTAAATGGCTTCATACATCTCTAAAGTGTCAATATAAATAACCTCTTTTTTTGTCCTATTTTCAACATTAATCGCTGCAGAAATTTCAGCCATTGTATCAACATCAAAACCAACCCTCAAATACCTTCATTTGTAGCCATCAAACCATATGTATTTAATTCTTTTTCAACCCATCCTACATATTTCTTTTTAGCCCTACACATGGCTAAGATATTCTTAAAACTGCCAAGTCTATATGTTGAGGGTTGCCCTAAAATCACGGGATAACTATATGAATCCTACACAAAAAAGTTATATGCATCCCTAACATCTCCAATAGTCACAGATACATTCGGAGAAGCCATATAAAGATCATCCAATGAATTGTTTGATGCCCACATGCGCCATCTTGGATCTACATCAATCAACCAACCTCCATTCTCATGCAAACCACATGCCATAACATTGATTTCGGAACCATGATCCAAGAGAGCTATGCAAGGTGTCTCTCTTTCTCCCACTTTAACAATGGTATCCCAATGTGTTCGTGAATAATGAATACTTGGAATAAAATGAACATCTTCTTCTTCATGTACTTGTTGATGGACATCCCCATTATACATAGCCTTCTCTCTATGCTTCAAATTAGTACTACATGCATCATCATATTCCCTCTGAAGTTGTTTCTCTATGTCTTTGTCAACATGCATCAATGTTTGCAAAAATTCATCATCAAAATTTCTTCTTCATTTGAGCGTATCAATGATTGCATCATGAAAATCACACTTTGTGATTCCAAGAACTTCGCCAAGTGTGAACTCCACTCTACTACCAAGTATGCGATCTTCCAAGATCCTTTTAAGGTTTGTGGCAGTCTCAAGATCTGATTGTAACCTGTAATTGGGCTATTTGCCCCTTTTCTTTCCTTCTTGTTTCTTCTCTTGAGATGCATCCTCCATAACATGCTCAGGTATGGCTTTTTCAGCCTCTTTCTATTGCTTCATTTTACTTCCTGTTATGTGTTTAAATGGGCTTGAAGAGGAAGGGCCAACATTGTCCTCATCTCTTCTTCTCTTTTCTTCCAAAAGAGCTTTTTGATTATGAACCTCAACCAAATAAGCATAGTCTGAAAATGAATCCACTGGTGCACTCCATCCTATTCTCCCTAGTATATTATGACTCGTATCAGCCAATTCAGACTTTGATGTTTCGGCATATTCCATTCAATCTAATGCTTACATTCCAATGCGACATTTTGCTTCAGCCATGACTTCTTTGCGAGCTTCATCTGTCCTTTCAATTCTCAACCCATATGTGGCTGCATTTATGGCAACAAATGATGTCCTTGTAGCCATATCTACCAACTTCTTTTGCATGCCACCATTTCCAAAATTTGGCTCTATTGGAAGACCAATTTTTATTGCATGTATTTTACCATCTTTTCAAAAGACTAACCTTTTTAGTTTTGCTTCATGGTAGGCTATACAGTCTTGCTTTTCATGCTTTAAACTGTCACACCGAACGCATCTCCTCTTGTATCCTTCTTTGTACAATAGTTGGGCTATTTCCCGAGCCTTCTCTTCTACCTTAACATCCAACTTTTCAACCTTTGCGTAGAATTTTGTTAAATTTAGCCTCAAATCATCCATTGCTTTGATTAATTCATCCATAGTATCACCTTTAAGAGTCGGACAATAGGTATAGCCAGTTGTTCTGTCATAGCTACAGGCGCCTTAGCTACAATTTCAGCCCCCTTCTGAGCACTAGTAGGTGTGGTACATGTATCCCATCTTAATTTCCTCCGCTCTCTCTTTACCAACATATGCACTGCCTCAGTTACACTAGCCCAATCTGTTTTCAACCATGTTTCAGAAGAGGCATCTTCTAAGTGATCATTTAGCTTCTCCTATAAGACAGGATCTGTAGCCTTCAGAAACAAATCAATTTTTTGACTCTCCAATGATTGCTATTCAAAAGTATCCAACTACACATACCAACTTTCGAATTCATGAAGCAAAGCTATAACAGCCAACCCTTTATTGGGCTTACCAATTCAATTTGTAAATGTCTTTTTAGTTACCAATCCGACATCTTCCAAAAACAACCCTTCTCTCAAAGCTTTCTGAAAAGCTTCTCAATCAACATCTCTTCTATGTAACTCATCAATCCGGTCATGCAATGCATGCATGGCCAAACAAGAGAAATACTGACTCCATGCATACTGCGGTACCCCATGAACAATATTTTTTCTTCATATAACCCCAAAGTGCGCCGCCCCCAAGAATCTCACCAGTGGAAAGGAAGATTAGTATAGACAAGGAGCTGCTACGTACTACATGATAGTTGCAATTCACATATCTCACTTCAATGCTCATCATTTGAAAGGTCACACGATCGTGGCCTCAATAGGCTCCACCACATGTGAATTTTTGTGTTAGGAAAAGAGGGAGGTTGGATGCTTTCACATCTTCGTCTTACCTACTATGTGCTCACCTTAATAAATCAAGATGTCATGAAGTATGTTATGGGATAGAATCTACGTCTTAAGTCTCCTTTGATAGAAGGATTCCTAAGTATAAGCTAGTGTGAGGTATTTGTGTTATAAAGTGATATATGGATGGAGAGAGAGAGAGAGAGAGAGAGAGAGAGCTTAGGTGGGTGCCATGATAGTGAGAGGTTAGAGACCTTCCTTTAAACTTTGACTAAAAGAGTCATTTTTATTTATATACGACACATTAATTAAAATAATATACTCATAAAACACTAAAACTTATGTGAGTTCAAGATGATGGAGATAGCCAGATACCATTGTAGGTAAAGATAAGATATTCCAAGGTATAGAAAGTGCAATTTTATGTTGTAGATGCTTTCCTTGTTGGGTTGGGGTTATGGGCCTTGAGGATCTATCTAACAACACCAGTTTTTAGAGAACCAAGCCATCTATGAGCATTATGATCCTTAGCTTCCTTTTTTCTTTTCGTGGATTGCTGGGTGTTAGAGACCTCTTAGAGAAGTCCATCCCGATGTTCAACATGACTTTGACTAGGCTTCTAACAATCTCTATGGAAATCATTGAAGTACCAGGTTGGACACTGTGTTGATGAGTATCCAAATTTAACATCAAACACTCCATCCAAAGATCATTGGGTAGTATGTAATATGATTTGTAGTTATTAGTCTCAATTCAATACACCACATTCTTACACTAGTGACATATAATACTAATTTTCTCCTCACTTGCCAAATAACCCATGCCTCTAAAGCCCCATGAAAATACATATCATTGTACTTATTATCTATTGTATAATGTCAGCAGTACACTCTATAACATTGAAGGAAGCCTCAACAATGACTTCTATGAGAAATGCATTGAAGAAATATACTAGTCATATGTGGTATGGACCAAAGGTGACCATCTTGATGCTATTACATCCCATCCATCGTAGACCCAGTACAATACTCGGGGGGGAACGGGGGGCACTCATGAATATATGTATATATAACGTGAGTTGAAAATAAGGGGTTTTTAAAATACTATTTTTATACATTTTTTACATATAGAAGGGTGTCATATAAAGGGGTTACTTATAGATTGAATAGAAAAGGGTTGTGTTTTATTCAAGAAAAAATTACAAATTAGGATATTTATAAATACACCATGAACGCACGTTATATCGAGGATATATATATAGTGAACCCCCCGAGGTACCAAACATTCACAAAAAAATAAAAAATAGGTCTCCATTGTACTCACATGGGAGCCCATTGACTAAACAAGGGCATCTGGCTTCTATTCAACAAGCCCTTTAACCTCTTGTTTCCTCATGTTTGAGAAACCCACCATGGAAGTATTTTCTTTCATCGTAGAGAATTTTGTGTTGCACTCCATATTCTAGTTGTGATCTCTAGGTCAATGGCTCAAATTTTATTAATGCATTACCTTGCTTGATAAGTTTGAAAGAGAGATGGAGCTTACATTCCCTAAGACTGAAGGCCATGAACTTTCATCACCATGAAGATTCCTTTGTAAAGAAAGATTGTGAAATTTTGAAGAAAGGGAGACATCAAGAAGAAAATATTCATCCCAATCCAAGTTGGAAGTCAACCATGATTTTCTCATAAGGTGTGGACTTGAGCATAGCATATGGGCATTTTGGGGTGACACTACTCATCACAATGGAGTGGCATTATTGCCACGATTGGTTATGGTCCACAAAGGTCCACATCCTTATGGTTGTTTGGAGGGCTACCAAGGGCTCTGTGGTCACTCATGGGTCACCATGATCATGCGAGTCCCACGGCGCGTACTAAGGGTCTCAAAGCAATACACCACATTCTTACACTAGTGACATGTAATACTAATTGTTTCCTTGCTTTTCAGATAACCCTTGCCTATATCCCCATTCATATATCCCTGAAAATACATGTCATTGTACTTCTTATTTGTTGTATAGTATGAGTCATTGACTCTACAACATTGGACAAAGCCTCAGCAATGACTTCTATGAGAAACACATTCAAGAAACACACTAGTCATATGTGGTTTGGACCAAATGTGATGACCATCAAAATGTTATTGCATCCCATCTATTCTAGACCTAGTACCAAACATTGGAAACAAAATATAAAATAGATTTCCATTGTACTCACATCGGAGCCAATTGACTAAGGGTCTTTGACTTGTGTCCAACAAGCCCTTCAATTTCTTGCTTCTTAGTGATTGAGAAACACACCATGGAAGTATTTTCTTTCGATGAGGAGCATTTTTAGTTGCATTGCATATTGTAGTTGCCATCTCTAAGTCAATGGTCCACATTATATTGAAAGGTTCCTTGCTTGATTAGTCTAAAAGAGAGATGACACTTACATTGCCTAAAATTGAACGGATGAACTTTCATTGCCATGAACATTCCTTTGTGAAGAAATAATGTGATATTTCAAAGAAAGGGAGACATGAAGAAGAAAATATTCATCCCTATTCAAGTTGGAAGTCAACCTTGTTTTCTCATAAATTGTGGAGTGGATCACAATATATGGGCATTTTTGGGTTACCGCCACCCATTGCAACAACGGTTGAGTAGCACTACCACTACCACAATTGGCTAGGGATCACAAAGGTCCCTAGCCTTATTGTTATTTGGAGGGCTCACAAGGGGTCTATGGTCACTTGTAGGTCACTATGAACTTGTGATCCCTGTCACCCCCACCAAGGGTCTTACCAAAAGAGGCTTACACTACAATATAGGGTTGTAGCACTATCCATCCCTCCCACTTCTCATTCATCCTCTTCTGGTCCTTCTCCTCTTGCCCGCTCCCCCCCTCCCCTCTCCCTTGTCTCCTAGTGCCCCCACGCCCCTACCCCTTTTACCTTCAAATCTATCCATCCTTCCCCCTTCTCTTTTGCCACTCAAAACCCTCTTCTCATTTCTTTATCCTTTTTCTTTTGAGAGGTGGAGAGCATAATGAAATGAGAGGTAGAGATGGTAAAATGAAGTTTATTTTCTTCGTTTCCTCTCTACCTTGCAACCTCCATGGATACAAGGAGTGCAAGGATAGGTTTCAGGGAGAAGTTGAGAACTATGAGAATCCTTCATTGAGGAAGCAATGTAGCTTCCTCTTAGGCTATGGAGTAAATAGAAAAAGAGGAGATTAAGAGAGGAGTATGTAGACGTAGCCAACTTTGAGGAGCCTTTTTCTAAAATAAGACCGTGCTTAGGCCTTTCACTAATGCATCAGTGTACACATGGAATTCCTTCACCCAATCGAGAGGTTGTAGGATGGATACTTCAATCAGACACTGCTTTAGACTATTCAATTCTTCATCATAATCAATAGTCCATGTAAACTTTGTATCTTTCCTCAGAAGCTTATGTAGAGGGCTGTCTTTGTCACAAAGTGTGCAATGAATTGTTTGTAATAACCCGCATGGCCTAGCGCTCTTAGACATGCAATCTTCTCAATCAATACAACAGAAACGAGTCATAGATGCGCATGTTAGACGCGCAAAGTCAGGCGCATCTATCATTGTGTCTATATGCGCATGTAAAAGAGTGTGTAAATAGACACGAATTTTGCGTCTATATATCTGCGCAGATAAACACGAACATAGACGCGATTTCAGATGCATAATTATTAAACCACTTGAAATTGGACTTAATATAATTAAAAAACTAGATTTAATAATTATTTTTGCATTGCTCTCTAATGAATGGCAATTCCTCCAGTTGACAAGCTTGATATAATTAATTAGCGAAAAGCGACACAAACCTTATTATACAACTAGTAGCAAGCATTGCATGTATCTCATAATTTCTCTACTTGAAGAAGATAAAAAATACTTCCTTTTTATTATGGAAAATTGAATTTAGCTTTAAAATTGACTATTGATTCTTGAGTATGCACATGTGCGTATGATATTTTCCATAGAATTAAGAATACACATTGAATCATTAAGCGAATTAAGTATGTTAGAATGAATGATCCATCTCATGTTCCATGAGATGAGTCCTTGCTAAACTATGTACTTCTAGGTCTATGTTACCAAGAGGTAATGAAACAAATAAGTCTATCCCACTATCAGATGTATTGCTATATTGCTCAATAACTTCATCATCATCAACCACATTATTGTTCTCTTCTGTGTTTCCTTGAACATCCTCGTGAGGTTCATCTTGTACTATATGGGAAAATAATGCCCAAGTGATGGCTCAAAGCTTCTTTCCTATTTGTAGACTTGACTTTGCATTTTGTTGCATCTTAAAATTCAAAATACTCTTATCTCTTACGCCTTGACTACTTTGCACCACAACCCACTTTGCTGCCTTAAATCTTCATTTGCACTCACATTAAATGCATCTCGGATCTACCTAAGATTTTCCAAAATATGAGAAAGTGCACCTTTAAATCTACTACTTAGAGTACCTAAATTAATGCTAGGTGGATAGAATATGATCCTTTTTCTTGGATAGAATATGATTAGTAGAAAAGAGATGTCAATATCTAGATAGAGTATGAGGAATGGTCCCCTTTGAGCTATTTATAGGAACAATCGACCACTTTTTGTAATGGATGCCCTAAAACTTTATTGTGAATTGTAAACCCTAAAACTTAAGCCCTAGAATCTATACCTGAAAACTAAAAATCTAAACTTTGCATGTTGAATCCAGGAACCTAGATCACGACTATATCCTAAGCTCTAGAGACTAGATTCTCTACACCCGATACCCTAAGTTTTAGACCCTAGTTTCTAGACCCTAAACCCTAGATCCCACATTCTGTACTCTAAATATTAGATCCTAGTTCACCATAGCTTAATATTAATAAATTTTTTTACATCCTAATTCACCATATTTTATTTTAAAACAAAAGTATATAGAACATTATCTAAAGTTTAATAATCTTTCTATAAGATAGTATATCTTTCATTGGGGACTTATTGTTTGTACTATCATGTGGTTTTGTTTAAAGAATGCTCCAACCTCGATTCAATGTGATGTATGAGAAAACTTTGGTTGGTACTTAATACAATTCATGCACATCTTATTCGATGACATTACCATCTTTTACAAAATGTTCCTACATCTCTATCACTTCTAGCTCTATAATAAGGTGTAAGGAAGTCTCTACATCTTTTACAAAATGTTCCTACATCTCTATCACTTCTAGCTCTATAATAAGGTGTAAGGAAGTCTATTTGAGTATATATATAATGAAGAGTATGTTCACCATCAAGGGAGGGATGTTGTTGGGCCTTTTCTTAAGATATAAGTATTGTGGTCAATCCATGGAAGGTGAGCATTTTTGTTCAAGAAAAAATTCCTACCTCCCCTTCAATTGTTATTTGATTCCTTGGATAGGTTTGCCAGGATGGATAACAACTTTGATTCTCAGCCCATATGGCCATTCATCTATAAAAAAAAGCTCATGTCACAAAACTCGCCTTCAAGTGGGATGAATTGGTATACTAAGCATTGCACTGTATCAATTTAATATTGTCCAAGGCTCCTCTACTTATTCCTCTAGACTATCAAAAGGAGCTCCATATCTTCTTCTAATGTAGAAAGATGTGAAGGGATGGTTCTAACCTCAGGGGGGTCACTCATGAATATATGTACATATAACGTGAGTTCAAAATAAGGGCTTTTCAAAACACCATTTTTATACATTTTTTACGTACAAAAGGGTCTCATATAAAGGGGTTACTTACAGATTCAATAGAAAAGGGTTGTGTTTTATTCAAGAAAAATTCACAGATTAGGACATTTACAAATAAGCCATGAACGCACATATATAGAGAATATGTGTATAGTGAACCCCCCGAGGTTATAACCTACCTATTATGCTAATAGTCACTTGTCCATAGAAGTAAAGAAGAATAACTCCATGAGTCAAGGGGAATGCCTTGTCATGATTTAGTCTATGCATAATTTTTGTCATTACTTGCTAGACTATACTTTGGTTTTTCATGTGGCTCATTCAGTGTACCTAGTGAAGTAGTAGAATTTCATAGACCATATTTCTTGATGGATTCTTTTCCTATAGGATTTTGAGTTTTTGTTTGTACATAAGCCAAGGGTTTAGTTATATGCCAATAGATTTTGTTTCTCATTTCGATTCCGAAGAAGTTCTAGGCAACATGAATGATGATTTTCTTGATTCTCAACTATTCATGATGGTAGTTGCTAGTGATTTTGATGCTATTCTACAAAATTCTCCTAGGATGTGAGATGATAAAATGTGAACCTTTATAGGTGGCCAAGCAGTTCTTATGTTCAATACTTTGATGGGAAGCTTCCATGCAAGCAAATTTTTTTATGGAATGGTCTTTTGTGAGTATTCCATAGTTTCAAATCTAATTGCCTAATAGATCTCCATGGCAATCTTCCCCCCCACACAATCAATGGCTTCTAAATATGATATTACTAGGCAAAGGATCTGGTGTGTCCATTTTCTACTTCATATGAGTCCAACAAGTCTTTTGATTCTCCTCATCATCTTTATGGAGTTGGAACTTCTAACTCTTGGGTTCCTATGTTGGCTAATAGTAAGATCTAGGTGGCTCTACTTTTGGCAATTTTAGCCTATTAGCACCACTTAAATACACTCAGTCACTATTCTATGCAAGTGATTGATTTGGTGATAGTACAATGTTTTGAGATGCTGATAAAAGATATGAGCTAGCATGGGGTTATCAACATGGCAAGTATAGATTGATGGAAATTTCCTATGCCTCCATTATTGCAATCACACCATGCAAAAGCAACTTCTTTCTTTACCATTTTCACTTTCACAAAGAAATTTTGTGATCATGTCTCCTCATTGTCTTCTTGCCCACATTGTCATCTTTTTACCATCACTTCTTTTTCTCTATAATAATGGTGATGAACCGGGTGCTCTTTGAACATGTGGTGCATGTACTCCCTAAATAATTGAAAGATGTAAAGACTAGATGAAGGCTTTGTCATTGGAGCCTTTTAACTTGTTACTATAGGAGACAACCCCCATTCACCCTGAAGCCAAGGCCATTGCCACACAACTATGCTAGGGGTCTATGGTGCAAGTTGGTCACATGCACTACAAGTTCATAGTGCAACTTACTCAAGAACACCGGCTTCTACCTGCCTCTAGTGAGCCTTAGGCAACATCCCACATATCCATTAAAAGTATGTTGTGCTAAATTTTTTCATGGAGGCCATATGCCTACAATCCAAGTCTTTTAAAATTTCTACTTGGGTCGCCTCCATGTTCTTCCTTGTGGATATGTGTTGATTGAATTGGATTGCAACATTGATGGAGCATATGCTTCATGAGTCTTGATAAGTGGATACATGTAGCACAAATGTGAAGACCATATGTCACCAATATCATATATTTCTATTTCCTCCTCCTAGTGTGTTGAAGAGCCGTAGTGTGGATTGGGTGTTGTGCTACTAGAGGTAGAGGATCCAAAATCTAGCGAGCTGTTGGCAAGGCTCCAACATCATCTAGGATAGATTTCATTGTTAAGAATCAAGCTCTATGGACTCCTCTCTATAGATTTAGTTCAGTTGTATATGTGTGGTATAATAAGGTGAGTTGGTAACTCAAGTATGGTTAGCTATGATGGTCAATTAGACCGATCTCTCTTTTCACTATTGTAGACTTGTTTAGTGTGTAGATGAGAAAAATGGGAGAATGAAGACACATAGGGAGAACCTTTCTCTTAGATCTTTCTCCATCTCTTTGCCTCCATGTCTCGTGACTCTCAATGCATTATCAGAGTAGGTGTCTAGAGGAGCTTGTGTACTTTTTTATGTGATTTGTTGATTGTGAGAAAGATCCATGTAGAAGGCCAGAAGCTATAAACTTGATGTTGCTGCTCATAGCATGTGTTGAGGCATTCAAGGGGGATTGTTCGGCTTACAGTGGAGATATGCAGCAATGCGAGTTTTGTGACCAGCAATTAGGATAGGTATTTAGTGTGAAACTATAGGAGTGCTCGTATTTTCAGCCTAACAATGTGGTTGGCATCAAAGGCATGGAAGATACCTTCATACTATTGCCTATCTTCAAGAGTATTTCTAGCACTATTGAGTGCTAAATACAGTTGTAATAATCAACAAAATAGCACTAGTTATGGCTAGCAAACTCATAGTTTGATTCAATGTGAACAATAGGAAAATGCATATGCTTTCTTAGGCAATGAAGACAAGTACAACAACCCACTTCTAATGAGTAGCTCATCATGATACCAAGGATTTTTTTGGCATTGACTTTGACAATATCTTGACTCTAGGTTGGATTTGGAAGTCTACAAGAGCTATGAACAATAGACTATGTGTTGTGGTCAATTTGAAATACCTTATACTCCCATGTTCGGAGCTTACTGAAGCCTCTAATGATGCTTATTCATGCCTCAATAATGCTTCATTAGTGTGGGATAGTCCGTGGGCTAACATAGTTGTGCTTGCTTATTTTTTAAGTAATCTATTATTGGTATAAAAGGGCCAAGAATGGTTAGTGTTTGTTGGAAGGTTTGTCCTCATGTCTACACAAACATTTATTGATGCCTACATGAATACATTAGTGCTTCAAGATGTTGTGGCAAAGGTTATCAGATGGTTTTACATGTTATTGAGCTAAAATACCTTGTTTTTGTAGAGACATTATTGTAGTTAACTTTAGGACTATGTAAATTCGATAGGACTATGTAAATTGGTTGGGTCTGTGGTGACTAAGATTGAGCTATTGACATATGTTACATGATTGAATTGAGTTGGACTAAGTTGGATGTAGAGTAGCTATGTAATATACATGTATTCTTTGAATGATATGCGAGCATTTTATTGGTGAAAACAAATCATGGTGTGCAAGAGCTCAAGCATTTATAGCACAACGAACTTGGATATTGTAGTGAAAATTGTTGGGTGTAAATATGGAAAATACAAGATGGTTAGGCAACATCACTTAGATTGTCGTGGATAATAAAAACTATGCAATATGGAAATTTCACATTGAGAGCTTCTTGGTTGGGAAAGACTTTTCGATAAGTCAAATGATGTAGGGTACATTAATTTAGGTGTTTCCAATCACATGACTTTGCATGGAGAATGATTCATTGAGATGGTTCCAGATAGGCATGGTTATGTCATTGCAGGTGATGATGACCATACTTCTTTTGGAATCTATTTAAAATACCACCATCCAAATTAATATTAGGAAATATGCTTATCAAATATATAGCAAATGCCATAGCCTTAGCTCAAAATCCTTAAATAAGACCAATATTAGACAATATATGAAATATTCTTTCATTTATTGTTGTATTTATATGCTTTGCTATAGCATTTTGTGCAAAATTACCAACTAGTATGTCTTTCCTTTTTTATCCTACGTACTTCAAAAAAATTTCTCAACTCATAAAATATATATTTTTCATCATTATCAATTTTCAGACATTCAAGTCTCTTGCTAGACTAATTTTCTAGAAGTGCTTGAAGTTTTCAAAAATAAGACAAAGTCGCATTTTTCCTACCCATAGTGAAAGCCCATACTTTTCTAGTTGTACTATTCATGAATGTGATAAAATATGATGTCCCCCTATAGAATTTGAAGATATAGATTCACATAGATCAAATGGTTCACTCCTTTTCATACTTAATTTTTTCAATGGGCGAAACATGCATGTTTTTTGTAGATAAAAGGCTTAGAGACTGAAAGATCTAAAAATTGAAGAAAAGAAAAGTACACCAAATAAGATAGTATTTCCATTGTTTTTCTAGATATATATCACTACAAAGGATTAAGATCATAGATAGCAATATTGACACATTTTTGCAACTAGAAAAAAAATTGTAGATGCATCTACCATCATGCTAAAGTCCACATTAGAAGACTTGTATTCAATTTCACATGTATTTAATTGAAAAATAAGTGCAACTTGTGATGCATATATAAACATAGTACATATGTAATTTTCACAAAAATATAAATGATCATTAAGCACAATACATTTGCAATTTTCACATGTGTTTTCATGGATGTAAAAAATACACTAGGGAGTTGTCGGTTGTGTTTGCACCTAGTAACTCCTCCCGGATTTATTTTCTACACTTTTGTGCATACTCATCATTATTTTGGTATACAATTAAAGCTACATTTTATTTTCCAAAACACATTAATAATAGAGTTTGATACAATAAAAATTTTAATGACAATATGAAATGGGAATGAGAATGAATAGATCTAGCTTACATTGTTATAGGCATACAAAGCAATATAAAATGAAAACATATACATTACTTTGATTCAACCACCTTTAGTAAGTACTAGTACATAACAACCTTTGAAGAATGCTATGTACATAGATTATATCTCATGAGAGAAGGTATAATCATCATCTCCCCATTTCTTATCACCTTATCCATTCCTTATCACCTTTTCCATTATCATACTCGTCATGCTTTGCATTACTTTTTACTTGGCTTCCAACTTTTTATTCATTGTAGTATTGCTCCTATAGATGTCAAACATGTAAACTTAGAAATATCTAAAATGCTCCATTCTAAAACTTAAAAGAGACAACTTAACACAATCTACTAACCATGATTTGTCACTTATTGTGATGGGCTTATAAGCCATCTCATGGAAAGTGGGATCTTGATCCAAATACTAGATTGTAAAATAAAAATAGCATCAATAATAAAAAAATCAATCAAAAATTTAAGTTTAAAAAACTAACCTGCCATGTATCAACACCTCTAGATAAAAAATGTAGACAATTCAAATTCCTCCATGTGGATTCATTGTGCCCCCCTTTATTGTGAGATAAAGTTTCTATGCTCAAGCTCGGTGCTTCAACCCACCCTTGATAATTTGTAGAAGTCAACATAGGTATAGGACCCTAGGCATAGTTTCACT
Organism: Lygodium microphyllum; assembly: GCF_053477565.2. Lineage (NCBI taxonomy): Eukaryota > Viridiplantae > Streptophyta > Polypodiopsida > Schizaeales > Lygodiaceae > Lygodium > Lygodium microphyllum. Next base: position 118,137,667 of record NC_141153.1, on the reverse strand, counting down.
CTCCCTTTGTTTTCCACCTCTCTAGTTTTAGTTAGGACCCTTTTATAGCAATAGTTATTTGGATCCTTTCTTGTGTCCAATAATCTAGAAGCCTCAAAATGCATGGGATCTAGAAACTTTGCATGCACTAGAGAAATCACAACTTGGAGCTTAACAACTTCTTGATCACAAAAGGGTGTAAATTAATCTCTATACTTAGTATGGATTATGCTTCACATGATGCTCAAGAGTTCATTTCCCCTATAACACAATATTAGGGAGTTTGGAAATCTCCTAATTTCCATTTTTTTAATACTAAAAATGTGGCACACGGATAGCATGTCCATAAGTTTCTCAAAACCATATGATGTGATCTATCACTGGAAAGCGCTTGAAAATTTGAATCTATTGAGCTATAGAGCACTCGATTTGAAGTTATAGTGTTCAAGTTATGACAGATCCAAAGATTTGACCATGTGTCCCAAACTTATGGGAAATTCCCATATTCCCCAATATGGTTTTCTATGGTCTTGGAAGACTCTGCCCATGCTAGTCAATGTGTACTACACACATGGACTATATTGTTCTTTCTTGGCTTCAATTATTACTTATTCATGTGGTTGGGATTTTAATAAAAAGGAAATATGATCACTCCCACAAAAATAGATTGTTAAACATCTCCTACCATGATCTTTCCCTCTATGCATTCATCCATGGCTATTGGCACTCTCTTGGGATTTCTTAAATAATGGACATGTAGATTCAATTTTAATCGAGGACTGTCAAGCTATTTGTGAGGCTGACTTGGGGGGTTCACTATATGTAAACACTCTATATCATGTATGTTCAAGGCCTATTTAAAAATATCCTTGTTTTTGTATTTCCTCAAAATAAAAAACTTCTTTTCCATTCAATCTATAAATTATCTGTTTACATCGCACCATTTTATATGTAAAAAATGTTTAGAGATGGTATTTAGAAAATTCCTTCTTTTGAACCAACATGATATGCTTACATACTTATGAGTGAGCCACTTGTTAGAGGAGAGGGATAGAGATAGGGACAACATAGAGCAATCAACTCTCTCTATGTTTATTTTCATTATTCTCACCCACATAGTGTACAAGAGTACATCTAACTTAGGTCTAGTGACTACCTCTCTAACTCTAATTAAGTGAGTTATCGACTTATTCAAGACACACACATGATTGATAGCTACACACAATCGGCTATCATATCGGTAGATAGTAGGTGAACTAAGCTTGAATACCTCAACACTCCCACTCAAGATCAAGTCACTACCTACATCCCAATCATTGATCTAAAATGAGTGAGCTTATCTCTACTGAGGGATTTGGTAGAGATATTGGCCACCTTGGTCTTCAATCTTCACATGTATGAGGTCTATCCTACCTCCAGCACCATTTCCGTGATAATTTGGTAATGTAGCTCTATGTTCTTTGACCTGGCATGATAAATTGGATTGCTTGCAAGGATCACACTGCTCATGTTATCACAATACAACATGACTAGTTTATCTGCATGAATCCCCAAGTCATCCATTAGCTTAACCAGCCAAGGAGCCTCACATGCAGCCAATGTTGCATCCATGTATTCTGCTTCTATACTTGAGAGAGCCACAATAGGTTGGTTTTCATTACTCAAATTGGCCATGCTTCTTCCAAGACCAAATGCATATCCACTAGTTGATCTCTTATTATACATACATCCAGCCCAATCTGCTTTACAATAACTTATAAGATCAATAGGCTTACTATGATCATAGAGTAGCCCATAAGGCGATGTACCCTTCACATATCTAAAAATCCTTCTCACAGCATTTAGCTTCTAGCTAAGGTTTCCTTGGCTACTGCATAACTCAAGTATGATCTAGTGATAGTGAGACTACCAACCATTTGTCTATACATAGTCACATTCTCTATCACATTTATTGTATCAATAGCTAGCTTTACATTTTTCTCCATTGGTTTGTCCATGGGTTTCCATTCCAGTGCATGCCATACTTTTTCAACATATTCTGTGCACATATACTATTATTGTATCATCCATATCCCATAATGTATCCCAAGGAGATCACTATGTGTAAAAATGTATATGAGGTGACTTCAAAAAATGGGAATATAAAAACCGATAACCTTAGAAATTTACATTCACAGAATGAAATATTTTTAAAGGAAAAAATTTATTCACAAAAGAGGTTTTTATATTTCATAAGTAGAAATTTGAAAAGAAGGGTATCATTAATTATAAAATTGACTTGGACTTTTATAGTCTTAATTGAGGACTATTACAATTCTATGCAAGCCTTGGAAATGGAGCAGTTATGTGTAAGTATATGCCTTGTATAGGGCATGGATACCTTTATATCTTCTAGAGTTATTAATCAAGAGATCAACCTTGACAAGATCAAGATGCTAGTTTAGGATGGAAGATATGAATGCTACAAAGTATACCCATGGAAGGATATTTGAACTGTAGAAACCGGGTTAGTTCTCATTAGTAATGTTGTTATTACTTCTTTGCTAAGACAAGGACTTCAAAAAAGTACACATTTCCTATTCGTACAATTCTATTAAGATATTGAAAATGACATCCAAAATAGCTCAATAAACAAGCATAGTTGAGTAATAGCTAACTAGAATTATTACTAGTTTCCTCCAATTAGTTTGTATTCCCGATGTAACCTCTCTTCTTTTGACATGCAAGGTGGGCAAGCTATCAAACACACCATGCAAGGTGGTTTGACTACCATTTTCTCCTATTTAGTAGGTTGAGATCTTGGGGATTATGAGATTGAAAGATGAATTGTAAAGACATGTAAAGGTAACACAATTTTGTGTGTTTGCTAGGAGGGGGTTCTATCTTCCCTTTTGTTACCTCTATATAGAGTGGGGTTGGATCCTTCAAATTTAGCTTACTAAATGCTATCCTTCAGATGGTTTACTACCCTCCTACTAAATTTCTACATTAGTTGAATAGGATGAATAGTGAGGTTGGCCCCTTGGCTAAAATTGTGAGGTTAGCCAAGAAGGCCTACATACTTCTAGGATCCCCTTGGATTGTAGGAAAGTTTTGATATGGATGGCATCTATTTATCACACAGATCAAATTTTCACCATGTCTAGAATGTTGCTACATCTCTTAAGGGAATTAGCTAGTTTTCCCACAACTATTTGAATAGGATTGTGATGGTGGATGAGAAATGGGAGACTTGTAAGGAAAGTAAAACATTATACTTCTTAGAAACCTATTGTAGGACACAATCTAAGCATACTATTAGTACAAGTAGAAGCAGGGTATTAAATTGAATAGGAGTCAACTCAAGCATTTGCTAAAGATGGAAAAATGTGAGGAGAATGTACATGAGCTTTCTAAAAATGCTCGATCCAAAAAGGATAATGTTTAAGACCATCATCCAAGCCAAGAAATCTTGGATGAGAATGAACCTCCATTGAAAAATGTTGAAGTAAAGAAAAAATTACATATTAAGAAGCATGCTTACAGCTTCTTCTTCCGAAAAACATAATGTAGCTTTGAATGAGTTTTGTGATGGTAAGTTCATCCTTGATTGAGATGCATAAGATGGCATGGGTGTCAAGGAAAGCTATTTTGGTTTCTTGGAACATAAGAGGTATCCAATGGAAAAAAGATATGCTAGATTATAGACCAACATGAGCCTAGAGGAGATTAAGATAGATTAAGTTGATGTAAATATTGACCTATTCCAATGTTGGCTCAATATTGTGTGTATTTCTTGTTTCTTTTTGGTTCTCTGAGCACTCTTCAACTAAGAAAGAGAAAGGGAAATGCCCTTGTGTATTTGGAACATGGTGTTTCAACTATCACATGATTCTTGAGTGTTATTTCCATGCCCACATGCACGTATCATTTATAGATGGAAGAGAGGGAATCTCTATATACACTCAACCTTTTAATCTCAAATAAAAAATTCAATACCTATTTGTACAATCAACCTTGTGAGATAACTAAAGCTAAACCAAATTCAATTACATATGAAGAGAATTTGTCATACGTAGAGAGAAACTAAGGATTCTATATAGAGAACTCATATATACACAATATGCTTACTTGGTTATGTAACTAAGGCTGGTTACACACTAGGAGGAATCCACATCCACCACATTTCACGGGTTGTGGTCATGTTTACGCGGCCAATATCCCCTACCTAGTTATTGTACATCATCCATGCCCAAGCACACACAATTATATATCTACTCCAATAAAGGTCATTGGACTTAGTTAGATTTGGACCTTCAAATTTATAGAAGAAAGCAATTGGTTTAAGCACTAAGATATGAATCACTTTGACACATTGGTTGGGCATTTTGGATAGTAAAAAATCTTGATGGACAATCTTTCAAACTTTAAACCTGGGTGTATGTTAGCTTCGTGGTGTGTAGCTGGCATACGATATGTGATTTGATATTAGTGGATAAACATACGAAATTATTATAGTAATGTAATTGCATTATATGGCTCATTATTAATTGATAAGCCCTCTTTACCCTATTCAAGGCACTCCCATACTTATGATTGCTTGCTTTCAATTTTCAAAATCTATCTTATTTCAATTGATGGTCTATCATTGAATGAAATCCACCCTTTCTCTCTCCCCCCTCTCTCTCAAAAGATCCTTCTTTTTTTAAAATTCAGGAAAAGGGGAGTTAAAGCATATCATCATGCCATGACCAAGGCCTACAATCAAGATGGGATTACTTGACTTCATATGATTGCAACATTTTTAGCACAGTGTCGTAACGATACGCATCTACCATTGCAATCCTGAGAGCAGAATTTTCTGCCATAATTTTGGACTTTTAAGTCAGCGCCATTATGAGTTTATTTTCCATTGTGTGTATCTTTTGTGTTTGCATTATGCATGAGCACATGTAGTTAGGCTAGGCACGATTTCTTCAATGCAGTCATAATTTTTTGTGTACAAGCATGGCTTGATTAATTCCATTGCATGGACTCAAATTTGCAAACTGCATGACTGAGTAGCATGAAGTTCTTTTCTAAAGCATGTTCTTGATAGGGCACAATTCAAGGAAAATTGGTCTACATGAAGGATCCTGTTTTCAAGACTCAAGGAGTTAAGGTCTACAAAAGTCAATGACATCTAAGTGGGCATTGCAACATCCGATATTTGTATACTTTGATGAGAAAAAGGAAACTTGCTATGGTGTGATCTTAGGTGTAAAGTAGAAAAACTCTTAAAGAAAATGTTTCATTAGCAATATGAGTTTGACCACATAGCTCTTGTTGAAGGGCTTTGGAATGTGGAAACCTTTAAAGATTTCAATGATAGAATTCAAGACAAAGATAATAATTGTTGTTATAGGGAAGAATTCCAAAATGTAGAGAGAGTAAAGCGTTTTAATAGCATATCCATTAATACAATGCGCTCTTGATGGCTAGAAAAGAGAGAAGCTACTAAAAAGATATTAAGGGTTACTTCATTCAGCCTTTTCAATGAATTTAGAGCCATCTATCTACAGCAAATTGGATGACATAATCAGTGACTTTTAAGAATGCGTGTTTTCAATAAAGCATAAGAAAGCTAAATCTAGAAGTCGATAAATTAGGCTTTCCAAGTGGCGGAGCAAGGGGATAAAAAGCTAAGGAAGGGAACGAAAGAGGGGGGGACGAAACGAGGACGAAGGAGTAGACTTAGTTAGTTAAAGCTGACGATAATGAGGGAAGATGATGAAGGTCACACGGGGAAGACAAGATGATGAGACGAAGTCACCGATAGAGTCAAAGATGAAGAGACGATTGAAGTAGAAGAAATGTCGAAGTAGCTGAGTAGACCAAAGATGCTACAAAAGACTTCAACAAAGACAAAGGCAGGAAGGAAGCTGAAGACCGATTGAGACGACGAGTTCTATCCAACAGCATCAATGAACATGAAGCGACGGAGAGATGACGATGCTTTATCTTGATCAAAGAATGTTGTGGTGTCAAAGGTAATCTAAGGAGGGAGTCGACGACATGGACCGCTACATTGTCAAAAGAAAACCGGTCTCCTTTGTGGTCACCCTTTTGACAACGAATGATTGCTCCCTTTGGTAGGTCCGCGAGTCTTCTCTGCATTTCTCTCTCTGTGAACCCTTCTCGATTGTTGGATAGGCTTACCACTCACCACCTTCAATAGCTCGCCGCCATGTTGGTCTACGAGGATTTGCTCTAAGGGATTCGTTTTTGATTAAGCCTTATTAGAAACGCCATTTCGAACGGAGCCATAACTATGCTAATCGAAGGCTTTGTTGGTGGGAAATTAGAGCTGCAATTTTTACACTAGATAGCACTTAAGGCATTGGTGTTGTTTTATGCCACCACAACCGGTTCTGCTTAGCTTATTATGTACCAATCTACATCACTACTTGATGTCTAGGAGATGAGCTTTTTTCAAACTCCTTCCCTTACAACGAGATCTTGAATGGATGCTCGACAGTAATTTTGAAGATGCTATTCGTGATCTCTGATAGGAGCAAAATTTATGAGTTAATTTCTTAAAGTTTGCATTTTCTAAGTACTCACACCTGGCTTTTCTGTAAAATCTCAAGCAAAACATCACTTACCTATTTAGATCTTCATGGCCACAAGAATTGATAGAAAGAATAAGGCATCAGCAAGTTCATTTCATTCATCAAAGCATGCTTCAATCAATGCATATCAGTTTGTTCTCACATACTCATCACATGCCAACTTACAACTGTGTAATCCTCTGTCCATACCTTCTCTATAAAACCTCTTTCCTTCTTCATTTTGTGAGTGGTTCTCTTACCTCAGATGATTATTTCTTTGTATCTTGTTCCCAAATACAAAGCAAGTTTGAAACTTATCCTTGAACACTAATGCCTTTGAATCTTCTACTCCATGTAAATACTTTAAAATTGTGTTTTCTTTATTATCCTTTCTTCCCATCTTGCTAAGCATCCTTGCAATGAGCGACTTCACGAACTCCCTGTGCGAATTCCGTGTGACAATGGACGCAACACCATGTTGATGAGCTTCATGCATGCAAGGAAAGCCCTATTTTATCTTTTCTCACAGATGCATACCTAAAGCAAGAAAAGAAAAATTGAAGCAAACAGCCACTACCGAGCTTGGAGTTGGGGCTGTGATTGAGACATTGAGTTCTGGGACTAGAGGTATTAACTTGTTGCCTGTTACCTTTAGGCCAGCTTTTCATATTTTAGGTAATCAGTCAGGGCATAACTTATAATGAAATACAAGGAATTAGAGAAAACGAATGTCCTAGGTGGATGTGAGGATTACTATCATGGGCGTGCAGTTCATTGTGCAACCTAGTGTTTCTATGCTTAAGGGTGCTTATGGTACCTTGCATACATAGGTGTATGTGCATTAGCATGTTCATATCTTAGATGTAATGTGGGCTAAGTGTGATTATGTAGAAACGAGAGTGCCTAATGTAAGTGTGTGTTGTATTGCAAGGTAGGTTTAACCTAGCAGTATGATTGCATGTATAAGTGGTGTGATTTGTACTTAGCATATGTGCACTAATGTGGGATGTGCCTAAGCATACATATGGTAGGAGTTTGTCCAACATCCCACTACAATGAGCTCATGTATCACAAAATTTTAGTTTCATTTTTGAGACAAGGATACATCAACCATGTCATCACATGTGCTCGCATTGCAATGTGGAATATGGGGCCAAGATTGTTTTTCTAGGACAGGCTCTAGAAAATTTAAATATAACCTAATACAAACAATATGCCAAATAGAAGATCCCAATCATTATGCATTCAAGAAGCCTCTCATCCTTTCATTGCTATTGGTCCTATTGCTATGGACTTTATGCTTGTCATTCATAAAATCAACAACAAATCAAGCTACAACAATTTGATAAATTTGCAAATGTACTAGGTATATGTATTTACATCGGGATATCTTATTAGCAAAAGCAACCAAAGTTTTTTGTGTCACATTGTCATCTTGTATTTGCATTGGAGTCTTAACATGATCCTAAAGGTTAAGGTTGATGAAACAAACATTCAATGTTATCCACTTTGATGGAAAGTTACAAGCATGCATTTTACTCCTTTTGACTGCCACGACAGATTATTTAATAAGAATCTGAAGCTTTGATTCAAAACAAGGGAATACAATTTAACCAACACTTGTTACAAGTTGTGCACCTCGGATGATGACTATGGTCCTTTTGTCCTAGCCCAAGACCAAAGAGTTGAAAGAACACATTAGGGTTTAATAGTCACTACTCAATCAGGGTTAAGATTGACCAAACGGATGTACAATGTTCTCCATTTGCTAAATTTACAAACGCCCATATTATACCCTTCGACTGCCATGATACATCCATTAAGAATCATAAGCTCCAATAGAGCCAACACGGTGCGGGTGGTAGCGGTCGACGAATGACCTGTTGTTTAGCAGGTAGGGCTGGTTGGCTGTACTTGGAAGTGGTAATATGATCACCTGGAGAAGAAGAAGAAGAAGAAGAAGAAGAAGAAGAATTATGGCTAACATGGACCTGGTCGCCGCAGCCCTCAGCCTCATGCGACGAGCTGGCATTGTGAAGCTGCTGGACTCTCTGCTTGTGGCACTTGTATGCGGGCGCATAAGCAACCGATCCAAGCATTGCGCCTACCACGCACAATGAGACTGAAGTCCCAAGCAATCCTGATACTCTGCTCTGGGGCATTGTAACTCGGTAGATATTGTCGATAACGATACTCCTCCAAGGCGCTGGAATCCCTGTGAATGGACTGAAGTATTACAACGCACCGTGTTTATATGCTGATGATACCAATGCGCAGTCCGCCGCTCTTCTTGATCACCTTTCTAATTAGTCGAACAGCAACGATATTATTACGAGTCGTTATGGTATAAGTGAGTACTAATATTATACGAGCTACATATTTTCCGCACACAGATATTTCAACATTGGGGCAATAGTTCCAAAGCCAACTACATAGAACTCAACAAAGGATGGTTGGACACGAATAGATTGATCGATTTATCGAAGTCGCACATCTGCAACAATAGTAGCCAATAGTCCATCCAAATAGGCGGCCAATAAAGGATGGTTAACACAAGGAACTGTGAACCACTTCCTTTACAGGAAATTCTTATTATATCTGGTAAGAAGGTCAACCAAACTAGAAAGAATGCAATTATATTATGTAGTAATGTATTGTATAAATAATATTAATGTTAAGAAAACCAGCAAATCTTTGTTTTTATGAGTTACTTCTAGAAGACGATCCACAAAGCAACCTTCACTCTATTGATGGAGACATTATGTGGTCGCTACTTCAACTTTTCTATGATAGATATATTTGTGTTCTTTATGGGTCATATTCCATTGTGGTTGTGTTAAGGGCTAAAGGTCTACTACCAGGGCTTTAGTGCAAAAGAGGAGTTTAGGATTCAAAGTTCAGGAAGGGGAAATAGATTGGGGTTTAATAAGATCCGGGATTTCGAAATGATTTAGGTACGGAAGAAGAATTCAAGCTTTTTCTCTATGTATTTAGCATACATGAACGGAGGAAATAACTCTATCTTGATTACATCAAATGCCTCTGGATACATACATCATATCATAAAGGATATTTTCAGATTCTCAATTCAATTATGAATATCAAATGCATGTTCTAATGGCTTTTATTTCAAGTACATAGATGGATTTCAACCCTTTGGAACAAGTATTATGTTGATAGACTCAAATACATTTAAGATTTGGGCCAAAGATACATGAAATGAATTGAAGAAGCATAATTTTAGCTTCAGCCCTGTTTTAAAACAAAAAATTCCAGCCCATAATCAAGCTCAAAATGAGTGCATAAACTCATGAAGAAGCTCCTATAATCATTAATGAACAAAGTCCTGATGAAAAGAGGTCATTTCCTTCCATTACAACCACATAAATCTCTTGTTTGCTCATAAAAATGGACAATAACAGTGGACTGTCCTGTTTATGATTGGTTATTTCAGCCCATAACATCCCATATACCTTCAAAATCCTCACCCTTTGCTTGCCCCAAAGTCACTCAAGTACTTGGGTACAAGTCGGCAGGGCTTCATTGGACCAAGAATGAGGTAGACACAATGAGAGAAGTTGTGCATAAGAGCAGGCTGAATAATTTTCTCTCAAATTTCTCCCTTTTATAGACTGTTTCAACATGCATTTTCGTCAGACCAAATGGGCAGAGAAGTGGAGCTCTCACTGTGTTTACATCTTCAGCTTCTGGGCTTGTTGATCTTCAGTTTGCATGCTCCAAAGCATGCACCATAGCTTCAGCTTTCTCCAGTTGTGCTCAGATTGTGCAGCCCGTATTTTACGCCGAAAAATGCAGGCTGCTCCCTGCTCAGGCCCGGGTAACTTTTTGACCTACCCAGGTCACTTGCTGGTCACTCAAGTCTATTACTTCAAGTCCCCTATGAACTTATTGGACTTTTGGTAACTTTTGGCATTTTTCTCGAGTTTTGACTATATTTTTGCACCTGAATCAATGTGATTTATCCTGCAGACTGTCAATTACTTCCAGTTGACCAAGTTGTAGGTTCCCATAGACTTATTTTTCATCAATATACATGGTATAACTGAAAATTATATACTAAATACAAAAGAACTTATGTAACTAAGTTGGTTATTGGATAACAATGTTTGAATTTTGTATGCAAATTCCTCATATAACTCCCAGTGAAGTTCTTCTGTGTTCATAAGAATCCCATGATTTATATTATGAACAGTAAACTCTTTGACATTCACCCCCTCCTAACCTGCACATCCTCCGGCATGTGCCATTTCATAAGATTATAGGTCAAGGAGGGTCTTCTTCTGATATATCTTCATCTTCATTCTCTAAGTCTTTTTCTTCCGGCATGTCTTCAAGTAGAGGGCTCATATCTAAGTCATCAAGTTCATAAGTTGAAGATTCTCTTCGTTTGAAGAGTTTGATTCGTTTGGCGGCTATTGGTATCTTGATCATGGTCCCATTCTTTTCAGCCAAAGAGTAAGTAGCATTATTATGTACTACTTTTACAACATATGGTCCAAACCATCGCTTGACTGACTTCCTATGAGCACTATATTGATTGTCCAGGCTGCTATCACAGACAAGTGCCTAATCATTCTCTTGAATAGTTCTTGGACGGAGTCGATGATGCTTGTCAAACCTTTTCTTACTCTTTAATCTTGCCGTTTTCAGCCTTTCAATGGCTGTTTTGACATCTTCTGGCCTTCTTTCGAGTTGCCTTGTGCGCAGAGACAACAACTCTTCTCTATTCATGCCTTCATCCCAAGGTAAGATACTCCATGTGACAATGGATTCCTCAATAGGCATAACAGGTGGCTGTCCATATATAAGTTCAGCCGGCATATATCTTGTCACTGCACTATGGGTAGTTCTATCAGCCCATAATGCGAATGATAGCATTTTAGGCCATTCCCTCATCTTTTCTTTGCATGATTTTGCTAAAGCTTTAAGAATTGGTTGATGACCTCTTTCACTCTTACCATTGCCTTCACGGTTGTAGGCTGAAGTAAGAGATAGCTTAATTCCCAATTGAGCAAAGAAATGGCGAGCCTCATCAGCATCCAATTCTCCTCTATAAGCAATTACTTTAGCAACACATCCATACCTGCAAAATACTTCTTCAAGTAAAAATCTACAAACAACATGAGTAGAATTTGTTGTCAAGGCTTTTCCTTCCACTTGATTTGTGAGATCTTCTCTAGCAAGTACTAGATATCTCATGTTCCAAATTCCTGTAAGCATGGTTACTAAATCAATAACCCATCTATAGTGAATGGATAAAGGATAGGCAAGTTGAAGCCCATCTCTATGCTTTACCATAGAGTACATTTAACAAACATGACAAGACTCAACAAAATGCTCAATGTCTTTATACATGTTTTGCCACCAAAATTTCTCTTTTATTTTGGCAAAAGTGCCCCATATGCCTCTATGACCAGCCAATAGGCTTTCATGAAATTCTTGCATGACCTGTCTTTGAGTCTTTTTGTCACCTAAGACACGAACAAGCACCCTTCCTTTCCTTTTCGCATGCCTCCAAAATTTTTAGCCAATCATCTGCATAATATTCTTCTTTAAAGTGTGAACAAACCATAACAAAACATTGAACATGCTGTTTACTAGCTGTCCATTGTCCTTCTTTGGTTGTTTCATCCTTCCTTGCTGATGAAAAATTTGTTTTAGCGGCTGAACTTGTTGTACTTACTGTAATTTTTGTTGTACCTGTATTTTTAACTGCTGAATCAACATTAGATTCAGCTATACTTGCTGTTTTCAGATTTGTACCTACATTTACAGCATCATTTATAAACTCTGATTCTTCTTTATCCCTATATCTGGCACGTGAAAGCATGTCAGCAACTAGATTATCTCTACCTGCAATATGTTTCAAATCAGGATTTAACGATTTAATATAGGCTATCCATCTTAGCATGGCTATGTCGCGAGTGGAACAATTGGCGATCATGCCCAAGAGTGGAAGGCAATCTGTTTCAACTATAACGTGTGCGCCCATGAAGTACTACTCCCCAAAGTTCTCTTTTAATTTGAGCATACCTTCTTTGTCGTTCATTAAGAACCTCCGCTCCAAAGCGGATTACATATATGTTGCCTTCAAGGTCGTCTTGACCAACTGCCCATCCTATTCCAATAGGACTTGTGTCTACTGTGAGTATAATGGGCTGTCCATTAGAGTAATTAGTCTACTTTAAAGTGGGGGCTGAAATCAACATTTTCTTGAGTTTCCGAATAGCCTGAGTATGTTCTTTTTCCCATATAAACCTTTGACCCTTTCTTAGCAGCTGATAAAGACTTTCAGCAACATGAGCAAAATGTGGTATCCAAATAAGGTAGAAGACACATGCACCAAGAAATCTTCTCACCTCTGAAACATTTGTACATTCTTTCTGCATTTTGCTAATAGCATCTATTTTGGATGGAGAAGGCTTTCGGCCATATGGACCACACATATGTCCGACCACAAGGACTTCTTCGACTCCAAAAACAGATTTAGCTCGTGAAAGAGTAAGATGGACTTCTTCTAATTTAGACAAGATTTGAGCACAATCATTAATATGATCAGAAATAAACTTTTGACATCCAAGTTCATTGAGTTCTTCATTTTTCTCATGAACTTCACATCCTTTGATTGGAACATCATCAAGAAAAGGAAGAGTTAATTGAGGAATATAATCCCTCAATACTTTATGCATAGCATTCATCATGTGAGCTACTGAATTCGTAGCCCCTTGAGGTAGAGTACACATGCGGACTAGGCCAAGAGGCGTCTTCATTGTGGTAATGTCTCGGCTTTCCAAAGCAAGCTGAAATTGGTCGTAGCCTGAACACAAATCTCCCATGGAATAGATTGCCCTACCTGCAAAAGCTTCAACAAACTCATCAACAATTGGCCATGATCCAACATTTCTAATAGTGACTTTATTGACGGGTTGTAAATCTTGAATGAATCGCAAAGATCCATTCCTCCTAGGTACGGTAAACCATCGGTTGGAATATGGAGCTGAAGATGGCTCCAATATTCTCATTTTTATCTTTTCATTTAGAAGTTCCAATAACTTAGGCAAATGAGCCCTTGGAACCGGAATTGGTTTAAGATTCCAAGGAACATGTAGGACCGTAAAAATCACCATTGGTGCCACAATGCTTGGATCCACACAGCCAATTTCATGTGGCTGAAATGAAAAGGCTTTGCCATGATTCTGTAACATCTACATGAAGATTTGGTTTTCAGCCGACAAGAGGAAAGAGTCTTCACCAATTTTCAACTTTTGTAGACTTTCTGCTGTAAATTGGTGACCAATATCTTTAGGATCACGAAGGCTTGGCTATTTGGATACCCTTTTTGCCAGTCCTTCGCTTTCAGGCAGTAGAGGAGTAGCTACCGGCTTGACCTTTTTATCAATTGTTTTATACTTTGTTTCTACTCTTACTTCATCCTTGTTTGGCTATCCAAAAGCTTCATAATCTGCAAATTCTTGAATTATGTCATACATATCCAATGTACATACCTGTATGGACTGATTTTCAGCTTGATTTTCAGCATGAACGAGTGTATAAATTTCAGCCATTGTATCATTATAAATCAGCCCATAAAATAGTCCTGAAATTTCTTCCTCTTTAGGTAAAACATCAATTTGCTTCAGCTCTTGTTCCATATGACACAAATACTTTCTTTCAACCTTGTTCATGGCTGAAAACTGTTTATAACAGCCCACACTATTGGCAGTAAAAACCTGCAAATCAGCTTTTGGCCTTGCCTCCTTTATATGTGGAGGCAATTTTTTGTGACATGATGCACTGCCATAGCCTCCACTTATAGCAGCGCTACCCGAAAACCCTTAAATTCTCGGGCATTAGGAGGAAAAGGATAATGTCTCAATCAATCCCTATTTCAATGGTGATTAACACAGACGGTCAGGAATTGAACAGCTTTTTCATTATCCTTACTTCTTATCCGAGCATATGATAAACCATCATCAAGAGCCTTTGTCTCTAAACGAGACTTGAAAATAAATGGTTATCCAAGAATGATAGTATAGCTGCAGGAATCTTGAACAAAGAAATGAAATTCATCTTTTACATTACCAATAGTAACTTGTACATAAGGACATGCTGCATAAAGATCGCTAGAAGAGTTATTGGCTGCCTTCATGCGCCATCCTCGGTCCACATCAATGGGCCATCCACCATTCTCATAAAGACTTCTTGACATAACATTAATTTCCGAACCATGGTCTATAAGGGCAATGCATGGAGTTTCTTTTTCAGCGATTTTAACAATGGTTTCAGTAGTCGCCCTTGCCCAATGGGTACGGGAGTAGTGACTACTAGGAATAAAGTGAGCTTCACTTTCTTCTTGCATGTTGTGAAGAAGAGCGTCTTTCTTACGCATGGGCTGCACTTTAGATTGAGAAGTCCCCACCACAATGGCTTGTTCAGTTTCTGCTTCATAAATGTCTTCATCTTTGGCTTCTATGGCTGCAATCAATTCTTTGATTGCCTCCAATCAAATCCCTTGAGTTTTCAGCTTCTCTTCATCTGCAAATACACATGAAGTACTTGCAAAAAAGCATATACAGATTCTTCACTTTTCTCACCAATATATTGTCTTTTTCGTTTAATTACATCAATTATTACATCATGAAATCCTCGTTTTGCAATACCGAGAATTTCACCTAATGTAAATTCAATTCTACTTCCAAGAATCCTTTCTTCTAGGATCCGTTTAAGATCTGTTGCGATCTCTATGTCAGACTGCAACTTGTAACTGGGATGTTTATTTTTTCTTTTTCCTTCTGTCTTCTTTGCTTGAGGGGCATCTCCCATGTCAAACTCTGGCGCGGTGGTGGATTTTTAGCAGCCTTCTATTAGTCTGGTTTACTTCTTGTTATGCGTTTAGTCGGTCCTGAAGAAGAAGAACCGGCAACATCTTCTTCTCTTTTCTTCTATCATGGCTTCTTGATTATTAATTTCAGCTAACCGGGCAAAAGCTAAAAATGAATCCACAGGCTCGGTCCAACCCGTTCTTCCTCGAATACATTGACTGGTAGTGGTTAAATCATCTTTAGCTACCTTGCTCCATGCGATCAAAGGCCTGCATCCACACTTTAGATTTTGCATTAGTTTTACATGCTTTAACAATTTCATTAGTTTGCTCAATTTTCAGCCCATAAGTTGCAGCATCAACAGCTGCATAGGCCGTTCTTGTTGCCAAATCCTCCAACTTTTCTTCATGCCACCGTTGCCGAAGTTTGGCTCAAGAGGAAGCCCGGTTTCAGTTGCATGAATTTTACCATCCTTTCAAAAGACTACTTTTTGTGCTTCAGCTTCACGGAATGCACTGCACTCCCTCTTGTCATGCTGAAGGCTATCACACCAAATACAGCGTCTTTTGAAGCCTTCTCATACAGGCCTTTGGGCAGTTGACCAACCCCTTTCTTCTACTTTTACATCAAGCCTTTCCACTTTAGAATTAATCTCTGTTAGATTAAGATGGAGATCCTGCATGCTTTTAATTAGCTCGTCCATGACATCCTTCTTTGGAGATGGAATAAGGGATTGATCCCCATCTTAGGTGCAATCACTCTCTTCGAGCAATCATATTAACTGCTTTAGTGACATCACTCCAAGCACTCTTTAATCCTGTCTCAGAGTCAGGGTTTTCAAGTCGATCAGTTAATTTCTCCTGAAGAGAAGAATCTGCAGCCTTTAGAAATAATTCAATCATTTGACTTTCCATACCTTGTTGGTCGTCAGGATCTAGTTGGGCAAATTTGCTTTCAAATTCTCGATGAAGAGCAATGGCGGTTAGACCCTTATTGGGCCTTTCTACCCATTCGGTGAAGACTTTCTTTGTCATAAGGCCAAAATCTTCAAGGAAAAATTCTTCTCGAAGAGCCTTCTTGAACACAATCCATCCTGCATCTTTTTAGAAAAGACCATGAATTCGGTCCTGGAGACCATGCACAGCCAGATGGGCAAAATAATGGCTCCAGGCATGTTGAGGGACTCCAAAGAAGACCATCTTGTCAGTATAAAGGCAAATAAAAGAGGATACATTTTTCCCATTAAATTGCTTGAGCTCTTGTCCAACTGCTTCTAAGGCTTTAATGGCAGCAGTATCAATCCGCTCTTCTTCTTGTCTCCGTTGTTGTTGCAATTGCAACTGCTGCTGAAATTGCAATTGTTATTGTTGGCTTTCTTGCATTAGACGAATCAACTGTTGCAAGGCATCTCCTCCCGAACTTAATGATTCTCCCATTCGACTTCTCCTTCTGCAGCGGACCTTCACGTCAGGTTCACCATTGTCGTCGTGTTAAGGGCTGAAGGTCTACCACCGGGGCTTTAGTGCAGAAGAGGAGTTTAGGATTCAAAGTTCAGGAAGGGGAAATAGATTGGGGTTTAATAAGATCTGGGATTTAGAAATGATTTAGGTACGGAAGAAGAATTCAAGCTTTTTCTCTATGTATTTAGCATACATGAACGGAAGAAATAACTCTACCTTGATTACATCAAATACCTCTCGATACATACATCATATCATAAAGGATATTTTTAGATTCTCAATTCAATTATGAATATCAAATGCATGTTCTAATGGCTTTTATTTCAAGTCATAGATGGATTTCAACCCTTTGGAACAAGTATTATGTTGATAGACTCAAATACATTCAAGATTTGGGCCAAAGATACATGAAATGAATTGAAGAAGCATAATTTTAGCTTCAGCCCTGTTTTAAAATAGAAAATTACAGCCCATAATCAAGCTCAAAATGAGTGCATAAACTCATGAAGAAGCTCCTCTAATCATTAATGAACAAAGTCCTGATGAAAAGAGGTCATTTCATTCCATTACAACCACATAAATCTCTTGTTTGCTCATAAAAATGGATAATAATAGTGGGCTACCCTGTTTATGACTGGTTGTTTCAGCCCAATATAGCCCATATACCTTCAAAATCCTCACCCTTTGCTTGCCCCAAAGTCACTCAAGTACTTGGGTACAAGTAGGCTTCATTGGACCAAGAATGAGGTAGACACAATGAGAGAAGTCGTGCATAAGAGCAGGCTGAATAATTTTCTCTCAGATTTCCCCCATGTATAGACTGTTTCAACATGCATTTTTGTCAGACCAAATGGGCAGAGAAGTGGAGCTCTCACCGTGTTTACATCTTCAGCTTCTGGGCCTGCATGCTCTAAAGCATGCACCATAGCTTCAGCTTTCTCCAGTTGTGCTCAGATTGTGCAGCCCGCATTTTGCGCCGAAAAATTTGGGCTGCTCCCTGCTCAGGACCAGGTCACCTTTTGACCTACCCAGGTCACTTGCTGGTCACTCAAGTCTATTACTTCAGGTCCCCTGTGAACTTAGTGGACTTTTGACAACTTTTGGCATTTTTCTTGAGTTCTGACTATATTTTTGCACCTGAATCAATGTGATTTATCCTGCAGACTGTCAATTACTTCCAGTTGACCAAGTTGTAGGTTTCGATTGACTTATTTTTCATCAATATACATGGTATAACTGAAAATTATATACTAAATACAAAAGAACTTATGTAACTAAGTTGGTTATTGGATAACAATGTCTGAATTTTATATGCAAATTCCTCATATAACTCCCAGTGAAGTTCTTCTATGTTCATAAGAATCCCATGATTTATATTATGAACATTAAACTCTTTGACACCATTAGAGGATGCATTCCGTTGGTGATTTACCTCCACGTTTTAGTTTGAGTGTGACCTTGTGCATTTTAAGTTTATTGGGAGAGGCTTCTACCATGTGGTAGTGGGCTCTTGAATGGAATGCAATTAGATTTCTTAATGCTCCATTAGTTTGAAAGGAAATGTGGTGCACACCATGCCATGATCAAGCAACTTGTCCCCTCGAAGGTTCTCCTCTCAAAATGCCCAATGTGGGTTTTATTTCCAGGGCTTCATGCCATCTTTGATGTCAATATCAAGGGGATTGCAAGTGCACTTGGGAAAGAGTGGTATATGTTCCCCCCCTTGTTGATAAATGTAGAAGGGGATCAAATCGTCTATATTCTGTAGGGCTGTAGAGTGGAGAAGCTTTCCATATGCATGTTACTTGTGCTAGAAAGTTAGTATTTTTGCAAGGAAATGCCCTCAAAATGCCTTCATATGATAAAATAGGTAGAAAAAATGAAGTGACATGCACCACTTCACTTGGGATGCCAAGATTTCTTAGGCAAACTAGGGAGGAAAGAAAGTGCCTACCATGGGCATGAACAAGGAACCACTGCATCCAAGTACTCCAATATTAGTGGTAGTATGAGCTCAGAGAAGGCAAGCCAACCACTCAAGAATGCCACAAGTAAAATAAAATTCCCTATTCCTAACAATAAGAACTTCCCCCTTAACAAAGGGATGGATTACCAAAAAGAAAAAGCTGGGGAGTAGAAGTAAAGGAAGGATGAAGGGAGGTAAAGCATCCATTAAAAAAATTGCTAGAGATGCACAATGCTTCACTAATATATATGCCCCACTAAAAGCTTTGGTGGGATACTGCTTAATTTGTTTCTCATGCATAAATTTAATATTTGTTCTTGGAATGTGCATACATCTCTAGTGGGGGCTATTGAATCGACTTGGGCATGAACACCTAGATGGATGTCAAATAAGCATGAAGAGGACCTTATTTGCAAAAGTAAGACTTTGTTCTAAGCTAGATGAATTCAATCTAAACACATGTCTTTACTATAATATATTTATACATATGTACATTAGTCATGCATAGGTTGTGTGCATGTGTATGCGTGTACATGCATGCACATGTGTGTAATTAGGTATGTGCATGTTGTATGCATGTATATATGCATGTGTGTGTGTGTGTGTGTGTGTGTAGAGTTGTTTTACTATAATTGAGACTTATTACTATAGTTAGACGATTTTCAGTCAATAGTCATTAAAGTCATTTGATTCTAGCATAGATTAGACTCTTGATTCTAATTGATTAGTTTTTATGCTTAATGTGCATCTCTATATGTCTCAAACACTATTACACATGCATCTTGATTTGTAGATACCTCTGATGAACTACCAAAGTACATTTGATAACATGCCAAATATTCTAATCTATGACTATGTAATCTACATGTAGCATATTAGATCAATGACTTTGTATCATAATAGTTGGAGTACCAATGAAGAAGTCAACAATATTCAATGGTGTATGTATATATTAATGGGTAAACTATAAAAGTCATTGATCATAATTTGATGCCAGCAAGTTTGTTTCTAGGCTCTCATTAATCAACCTAGCTTGTGCTTAAGCTCTATTGGAACCAACAACTATAGTCCATGTGTAAAATATATTACGCCACATGCAATTCAATCAACAAGTTAGAGACTATGCATGCATTTGCTTACAACAAGAATCTAGTGAATTTGATAAGGAAAACAAAAGTGCTTTTCGCTAGCAATCGTATGACCATAGTCAAGTTTAATGCTAGACAATGTACCAATACAAGCCAAAGTAATGTATGAAGACACAAAACTATGGAACCTAAGCCATAAGTGTATCTTGAGTTGTCAACTACAATAAAAATTCATATTATAAACCAAATAGTGATTTTGTAGGCAACAAACCTAATATTTGTTGAGACTGCAAAGTGGTAAAATCAGGGTAGATTCTCTCATCCCTATACCTTTTCATCAATTTCTAAGGATGTGTATAGAGATAAAGTCTTAAACAAAAAATGAAAAAAAGGGAAGCATATGTGTTCTTCAACCACCATAGCTGAGTAAAAAGGAAATATATGTTCATAATTCTTGATCTATCTAGGATTATAAACGCTTGCACATGGATTATTATCAAATAATGTGGTGCCCATTCATTTGTTGATTTTTGAGTCTTGAGTCTTTTTGAGGTCATTGATAACAGTAGTTGAGTGAAGGGAGTAGAGGCATATTCAAATTATTCAATTCAAAGTATTTGGAATATCCCATACAACAAAAAAAAGATCAAGTTACATGCCTTGTTTATGATGGTCACAATTAGAGGTTCATAAGTTGCACGCCATATTAATGATAGACATACTCTTCTTGGGCTCCAAATCAATATGTTCCTTTTTATTGTAAGGGAGGGATCCAAATCAATCTGTCCCTATTCTTTTAGAGCATAATCAAAAGAACATAAACCTGGCATTGCATTCTCTACTTAAAGGTATCTATGCCAATCTTTGGAAATGCCTAAGCTAGCTTGTAGCTCGCAACCAAGACTATTAAGTTACCTCATGGTTCGCAATCAAGACTCATCACTCAACACTTCTTGTCATAAAATTTGGTCTAAAGCCTTGTTTTATAATTGTTCCATAATATTATGCCTCACATATTTTTCCATTTCATGTTCACCTACTAGTTAAGTTGACCTTAGAATACATTTGGTTGAAGGAATATACTCAACTCTTGTAAAACCACTTCTACATGGCCTTGTAAATTTTTCTAGTCTAGTTTTGAAGAAATAGAAAAATAAGAGAAGCTTGCTATTTCTAATTGATTAGATATGGAGTTTAATTATGGTAGTGTCCTAGTCTCCAACCACATAATTAACATCATCATTATTCTCTATCTCAGATGGATGTTGTTGTGCACTTTCACAAAACCAAAAGAACTCTTAAGTTTGCATAGGATGGCTTAGATTTTGATTTTCTTAATTTTTTTGATAGCGGTATTTGAGTTTTGATAAGTGAATAGAAACTTGATATCTAGTAGGGTAGGAGCTTGAACTTGACTTTGTCTTTGATTTTCCTTATGCATATAACAATTTTGTCCAAATTGGATGTGTTGTATAGGATGAAAGGAGGAACTACATCAACATGTTCAATGAGTAACCTTGAGGAGAGGTAATATGTTTAGAGTCCTAACACTTGCACATCACTAGATGAAGGGTCATGGCACTACATTGCACTTTTTCTTATGTAGCACTGCATTAGGGCTTCGTATACCTCTACTTCTTCAACTATTTCCATGTCATGAAGGATGATATATTGAACTACACGTTTTATATACATTGCATGATATGAGGCTTGTTGAAGCTATACTACACAACCCTAAAATCACATGCACAAGATAGTCATTAAGCACACATATTTTCCATGACACTTTAGGAAAATTCCAACTATCAACAACAACCCTAGCTTGAGAGGGTGAATGGGGTTCGTTGAGATTAGGGTTGTGATTGTCTAGTCTAGCTATGAGAAGGGTCCAAACTAGTTTTCAACCTCATCTAGAGTGCTTGAGAGTGCAGGGGTGGAGTGGAGATATCCATTGAATTGTAAGGTTCTAGAGTGTAAGAGACTAAAAGCATAATCGAAGAACCTTGTGTGCATATATGCATAAAAGCACAAGCACTAGAATAGACACAAATGATTCTTCAATGCATTCATTTCTCTTTCATTTGCATTATGTGTGACATCCATAGCATATCTTTTTGAATTGCATTTTCTTTGGTGCATGCATGCTTGGGTGCATGGTACATAAAATACGTAAGCATGTTTTAAGATAGATGCACAAGGGTCATCTAGGAGCCCATTCAATGGATACTAGTGTAATAACATGGATTACAATGAATTTTTTATGAGTAGGACCTACTAAATAAGTATAGAGCATCTTTAATATATGCAATTTAAAGCTTTGATTCAATAGTTTCCAAACCAAGGAGAAGATTCCCAAGACTAGTGGCACAAGCTAGAAAGGTTTTCCCAAGTCTATGTGTCACAAGCTAGAAAGGTTTTCCCAAGTCTACGTGTCACAAGCTAGAAAGGTTTGGGATGCAGGGATAAGTGGAGGTATTTCTGTATCATGAGAGCTACAAGAAACACTTTCCTCCCCCTTATATTTTAAGACCTCTCTCTCTCTCTCTCGTTGTAAGATGTTTTTGTAAGGTTTTCCATGGCAAAGGAGATGAGTGTGTATATATGTAACACTTTGGATGTGCACACACACACACACACAACACATATATTCATGAGTATCTTCCCGAAGAGTAGTTGTAATTATCATGTGCATATAATATGATGAGAACTTTCAAGGAAATCAGGAATGTCACATTAGAAAACTCCATGAGAACTAACTCGATGATGCCAAGTGGTTGCAGCCTTTGTTGGTTTGCCATTCAGACCGAGCTCCTAGTTCATCAACTGAACATTTGTACAAGTGGCCACCATAATGATGTTGACTTCAAAACCACTATCTAAAAACATTATTGGTGGCCTAATTTTGCTATCAGAGAGAGATGATGGGAATAGTAAGGTTGGACAACGGTCTTGAGGGGATGGGCTCCTGGTGCACCTTCCAAACTTCTTCTTCCAATGTAGATGTAGTCACTTACTACTTTTAGGTCTAATAGATCACACTGATTTGACTAGCTTATCTTTAGCAAGTGCTCCTTGAATACTAAGATCAAATTTAGTAATTCCCATAAGAATGGTAATGGAAACTAGATCCCATGAAGTCTAGGTATCTAATTCAATTGGAACGATCTCTATTGAGGTTGAAGCCTTGGCTTGGTGAGCAAGTTAAATCCCTTCCACCCTCATGAGTTTGGTAGAACTAGGAGTTGGCTATGGAGGCTGTATTGTGGCCGATAATTTGATGGTTTCATTTGGTCTTGGATATGCTAGTGCAAAACCTAGAACTGATGGAAGTCTCTACTACAATGCCAATGGTCCTATGATCCATTCCACACATGCAAGTTTGGAATCTAATACTAACACGAAATGTGGATCTTTGAAATTTTTTTATTCTTTTATCATCCACATAGAAATTATATGACATAGTGGATAGAATCTAAACAAGGAGTAGAGAAAGCACATCAAGTATGAGAATAGTAAAAACTACTTTAATTTCAAACGAACTAATATAAAGAAGTCTTTGTCCACCCATGTGCTTCCACTATAAAACTTAGATGGCGATCCAAATAGATAAAATGTGAAGAGCTTTAGGAAATGTGGAAGAACTCTGATTGGGTGAAAGATAGATTGATGATGGCCCTAGAGAAGTCTTCCTTTTATAGCTTGTGAAGGTAATATAGTAAGCCTATCTAACCATATTGTTAACCTTTCCTAGTAGACCAGTAGATATTCTAGGGAATATTTTCATTACCACTTTCAAGTTGCTACCAATATATCTACTCTATCTAACCCAAAGGCTAGATAAACAAAGGTCACCTTTTTCCATCCTGTCACACACATCTCATCTAACATGCATGTTAGGAACCAAAAAATATGTGTCCTCACATATGGCTTCTACACATAATGGGGCCATAAAAATGTAGAGTACCATGGATCATCGTCAGCACCTTACAAGGTGGGGTAATGAGCATATCTAGCACCCCCTCTCAATGTCAACCTAAGGTTAAGTACATCCTCGGCCCAATGTGAAGTCTCTAAAGATGAATTTGAAGCAGATCTTTTGTAAGAGTTTTGGTGAAGATATGTACTCCCCCCCCCCCATAGACTAGCTCTACTATCCCATTCTCAATCAAATCACGCACATAGAGATAATGGATCTCAATGTGTTTGGTGTCTACATGAAAATTTGGATTTTTGGCAATGGCCCTGCAGCTCTGATTTTCATATCTTAGTAATGTTGGATCTTCATAGTGTACCCCCATGTACCATAGGATCCTCTCTAACCATATTGGTTCACATGTAACAAAGCAAGCTACATTGTACCCTAGTTTGGTAGAAGGTGATGCCATAGTTAGTTGCTTTTTACTGATCCAAGAGAATAGTTTTGAATCTAAAGAGAAATAAAATCTAGAAATAGATTTTCTGGAATCACTGTCAGCTGCCAATTCCAATCATAGTTTCCCATTGGAGTCATACTACAACTATATGTGATACCATTGTCAAGAGTTACCTTTAAGTATCTGACCATCTATGCCCAAGATTTCCACTGACTTTCTTGTGTTTTGTTCGAGAACTTGCTCAAAATACAAACAAAAAAATTGATATTTGGCCTAGTGTTACACAAGTAGGTGAGGCTATCAACAAAGCTCATGTATCTCCCAAATTTTGTTTGGTAATGCCAATGTATCATTAATGGATAACTTCACAATGATCTCCATAGTTGTAGCTATCTCCTTACATTGAGTCATGCCAATTTCTTTTAAAATCCCACATGTATATTTCTTTTGAGAGATGAATATTTTTACTTGCTAGACTTCAATCCCTAAACAATAATGCAAAAGCCCAAGTTTGCCATTTTGAATCCATAGGTCAAAGCCTTTCAAGTTTGACGGATCATATCTTCATAGTGACCTATAATAGGAAGGTACTCTATAATATATAGGACAATTACTAGAGAAATTTCACCATTCCTGTAAACATACAAGTTAAAATGTTTACAACTTATAGACTTTGTTCTTAGAATTGGGGACATCAGACCATGGTGGTTGAGCCATGTGTATCTCCTCCATGACATCTTCATTCAAGAACCTTGATTCAATATCCATTTGGTAAACATGTATCTTCTCATGAGCAATCACTACAAATATTGTGCGAATAGTGGTCATTCTCTGGTAGCTGGAGCAAATGATTCTTTAACCCGTGAAAATCCTTGGTATAACTATTCTAGCTTTATACATTTATAATCTACTCTCAACCTTGTACTTTACCTTCTAGAACTAGTTGGTGCCAATCATCTTCCTCTTTTCTAGCTAATCCACTAGCTTCCAAGTATCATTCTTCATTATCTTGTCATACTCGCCTTGTATAGCTACTTTCCATGCTTGATCAAAAAGTGCTTCTTTCAAGTGGGTTGGCTCCTTTATATTTCTCATAAACTTAGCCACTAAAGCCATATTGACTATGTAAGTAGAATCCTTTGTTTGATCCTCTATTCTTAGAGACCTCCTTAGTCCTCTACCTTTTTTTCAATTGTGGTATGCATAGGATTATTGCAATCATGGAGTTACTTTATCTATCATGGTAATGGTTTTTTAAGTGCCATGATTGTAAGTTAGTGAACCTTTTCCTCTTTGTCTAAAGATGATGGTTCCTTCTCCTTGAGGGTAGGGATAGCTCTTCGAATAGGTTCATAATGGACTACTTTTTTCTCCTCCTTCAATATATGTGGCTACTCCTCCTTGAACACCCATCATAGTTCACTATCATCATCTTTGTCTCTTGCTCATACTATTTGTAAGTCTTTTGCTCATCACTATAACCCAAGAAGATACATTTTATACTTATTGGATTTAGCTTGTTTCTCATATACTTTGGAATATGTGCATAACATTCACATCCAAAATTTCTAAAATGTGAGACACATGATTATTTACTAAAATAGGTCTCATGAGTGTTGAGATGGCAAGCTCAACATGTGCAGACATTGATGATGGACCACCTAGCTAGATGGGTCCATACATCTATACTCAACATGTCGGTGGTCATTATGATCCTCACATGGCTACTAACTTATCCCTTATTATATCTAGCATGTTACACCTACCTACAGAGCTAGCATAGATATAGCATTAGTCTATTAGTATATTCAGTTATGCACTCTTTGACTTAGTAAGCCACTTTCATTTATGTTGTATCTTATCTATACTTTGTGTACATTGTATTGTGTGGAGAAGAAGAAGAAGAAACTAGCAAGAAAATGTTTTGGCCTCCATCTCTCTTCTTGTGTTCTTGAGTGAGCTTCCTCTTGTGTATACGGTGTGTGTTTCGCACATCTGCTCAAGCAAGTCCCCTCACCACATGATTCTTGACAATGAGGAGTTTTTCCCTTAAGAACCTTGTGTAAACCCAATTTAGAATTTAGACTATAGTATTACTAGCTTCTCGCAATACCTTGCCCTTAAGCATGCACCTTGCTATTTCAACAATGGTGCGATTCGGGCATTCAACAATGCCATTTTGTTGAGGTGTGTAAGGTTGCAATACTTTTGATCTTGCAAAAGTCTTCAAACTCCTTTAAGTTGTTGAACTCACCACCAACATCTATTCTAAAATTCTTCATAGTTTGCCTTATTTCATTCTTAACCAGTTTTAGCCATTCTTTAAACTTACCAAGAGATTGAGACTTATCATGAAGAAAGTACACCCATATCTTGCTTATATGGTCATTGACAATCAACATAAAATAAGAAGATCCACGCATGGCTTTTATAGGCATTTTACTATACAAGTAAACATGCACCAACTTTAGAGCAGCCTTCACTCTATTCTTGCTTTCTTGTGAAAATGTTTTTCAATGTTACTTGCCCATTATACAATCCTCACATGGTTTCTTCATTTGATTTATTAGAGATAGGTGAGCAATCGTACCTTTCTTATGCATCTCCTTTAACACTGCAACACCAATATGACCAAATCTTTAATGCTAAAGTTTACTTGTGCCCATACCATTGTTGTCTATAAGAGTGCTTAGCTCATACTAGTTATTCCTTCTTTCTCATTCGCTTATAGCTTTGCTAGCATTGTCAATGATTTGTGCAGCTATCTCAGTGAACTTGACCTCATGCCCAAGATCAACTATACAAGTAAGAGATAGCAATTTTCTCTTAATATTTGGAGCATATAACACACTTGAAAGATGTTCGAGTTCACCATTTGTAGCAACAAAGGAAATAGTGCATGTACCCTCCACATGGCATTTTGCATCATTCCCAAGCATCATAGTGATGGATTCTTATAGAGGCTTCATAGAACTATACGGACATTTCTTGTTGGTCATGTAATAGGAGGCACCACTATCTAATATAAGTTAGTGGTAGATATTCCTTGTGTTGAGAAACACACTTCCTTAATGGTGACCATGAATAAATCCAACTTTTCTTCCACCATATTGGTTGTCTCCTTCCCTTTAGTCTTTATGCTGTCATTTTTTTCGTATGCATTCTTGACACAACAATCTAAAATTGCATGTCCTTTGTTCTTGTAGTAGAAGCACTCTATGTGAAACTTTTTATGACTACCCTTCTTCTTCTTGTCACCATTGGTAGAGAAATCACCTTTGTCTTGTGCATTCGCAGAGACCTTAGCATCTCTCTCAAGTAAGTTACTCATGAATACATGTGTGCATCACGTGGGTTCAAAATAAGGTATCTTTAAAATACATTTTTTACATACAGAAGGGTGTAATATAAAGAGTTTAATTACAGATTTAATTGAAAAGGGTTATGTTTTATTTAGATTTTTTTTTAGATAAGGTTATTTATAAATAGGCCTTGAACGCACCTGATGTAGAGGATATACATATAGTAACTTCCTCGAGGCATCTCTATTGCTATTACCTTCTTAACTTTAAGCCATAACTCCTCCTCCATTAGTAGTACATAAAATTTCTTAAACATCAAAGCTTGGGGTCTCACCTAAGTATGTAATATAGTTACCAATCCATCACCATTTGGTGGAAAAATCTGAAAACACCTTTGAGATAGCTCCTTACTAGTCTTTTGTATCTTAGTGATAATCATGTGATTACATAAACTCTTGATTTGAGTAATAAATACTTATGCAATCTCTCCTTTAGTAAGCTTCTCTAGTGCTAATTTATACTCCAAGTTCTGAATACTTGTTTGATTTAATGTTTCATACTAACTCCTTAGTACATTCCAAGTCTTTGATGCCTTGGTTGTATGATAAATCAAGGTCAAGACATTGCTAGAATAACATGTAACTAAGGCACATAATGCATCTGTATTTTTTTGTTTCTAAGCTTGTAAAGGATCTATATTTGGAGCAATCACAATACTCAAATTTGATGGATCCAGGGTAGGCTATGATTCTAGGTTAGTCCCTAGCATCATCTCCAAGAACTCATAAAAAATAAGGATATTTTTAATTTTAAACCTCCACAAACTATATTTTGTACTAGCTAACTTGCCTTTTCTAAAGGTTGCTAGATGAATTCTTAGTATTTGAATTGTTAGTAGAGTAACAATATTACCTAATACACTAGCACCACTCCTTGATACACGAAAAAAAATTCTCCTCCTCACTATTGAAGCCCTAGACTCTCACATACTCTTCACTCCTTAGAGCCCATTGGGCTCTAATACCA